>NC_138542.1:32832175-33432175 GCF_964234715.1 Podarcis melisellensis
TGGGGTTCTGTGCCTCCTCCTGTTTGGGTGGAGGCACGGTTCTACGGTTGCTCCAACAATCCAGCTCAGATGCCAGCTACTTAGGCATCAGAAGTGTGTGTATGTTCTGTGCATCTTAGGAGTTACTGTTAAGTGTGTGCTTTGTCCATAAAGACTTAAACTAAAACCCATTTTTCCTTGGTCTGGGTGTGCTGAGGACACATTTCCCCACTTCATAGCCATTTAGTCTTTACATACCCAGTACCTCACCCCCACCCCCAAGAGATGTAGAGCAGTGGTGGGGAACCTGTGGCCCTCCAGATATTGTCATCTGAGTTTGTTTATTTCCTCCTCCTTATCAACCCCTTTTCCTTTTGTGTCCCGTCTTTTAGATTATGTATCTGAGAGCAGGGACTATCTTACTACACATAGTTGCAAACTGCTCTGGTCGCCTGTGTTTGACTAAAGAGCAGATAAAAATGCTTTAAATAAAATAAGTAGCTTTTTAAAGATCTACAAAGGCATTTGAGCACTTTCCTTGTTTGTTAATGCATTTTTTAAATTAGAGATTTAATTATAAAATGCAGTGTCTCTTTCAGTAGCAATTTGTCCACACGTAGCAAAGGGAACCTTTTAGATTGCTTCTCAAAACGCATTAGCAACAATGCAGCGCAAAGGCAACAATATAAATCAA
Source organism: Podarcis melisellensis (assembly GCF_964234715.1). NCBI lineage: Eukaryota > Metazoa > Chordata > Lepidosauria > Squamata > Lacertidae > Podarcis > Podarcis melisellensis. The sequence goes on from NC_138542.1 coordinate 32,832,849, forward strand.
TTTGCTTCTCCAGCTGACAGAGCACCTGGCTGTTCTATCTAACCATATTATTTAAAGGTCATTCCTAAAAATGGATTCTTCGCAATCTGTTTCTGGTCCTTAAGCTTTGAAAATGGTTCTGTGATGAATGACTTTCATTTAAAATAGATGGGTCTGATATAACTGTTTCCTTTGTTTCTATAAGCGTGAGTATAGATATATTGCTCTAGAAAGATGAGTCGCTGTGAGCAGGCAGATGCAACTGCTTAAAAGCTGGGTGTTAAAGCTGTGCAAAGTTTGGGTCTGATAAACCTGAACGTAATCCAAGGGCCAGGTCTTAGCTCAGAAGAGACTCCTACTGGAATTTATAGCAGAAGGTACAAAGTAGTCTAAAAATGGTTGGAAGAAATATACTAGTGAGGCAAGCAGAGAGGCAGGCAATTCTAGTTCTACAAGCAAATTCAGTCCCGCCTCTTCTCCCAATAAAAGCAGCTTTGTACTAGCCAGATTCAAATCTCCTATGCTGCTTTTCATGTCTACCAACTTAACTGATCTTAAGGGTGAGCAAGCAAGCACTGCCTCCAACCTCCCCCTTAAGACACAGCCAGGTTAACATGGGTGAAGGCAGTCCTTGAAAAAGCTGTCCCTAAACTACTTAGGGCAGGTCCCAGTCTCCTGCCTCAAGCTGCGTGCATGCATGGTGCTCCTTCAGGAGGAGTATAATTCCATCCAATATATGTTGTATCCTTTGATCCAGATCACTGCCTCCCTGGGACTTTTAGATGCAAATGAGAGATCAAGATGCATGTCATCAGTACTGTTTTCTCCAGCAGTTTCAGGCAGACATTAAATAGCACTGGGTCCAAACCAGAGCCTACAGCAGCCCAAAAACCATTGAGCAAAGCAAAAGTCTCCTCCTCTAGGACCATACTTTTAAAGACAAGATCCACTGCAATACCATGCTACTTACTGTATTATTCTATGTATAACACGCCCCTGTGTAAAACACACTCAAAATTAAGAAAATGGGGGGCGATTGCCCCCGTGTACAGTGGTACCTCGGGTTACAGACACTTCAGGTTACAGACTCGCTAACCCAGAAATGGTACCTCAGGTTAAGAACTTTGCTTCAAGATGAGAACAGAAATCGCACGGCCATAGTGGGAAGCCCTATTAGCTAAAGTGCTTCAGGTTAAGAACAGTTTCAGGTTTAAGAACGGACCTCCAGAATGAATTTAGTTCTTAACCTGAGGTACCACTGTATAAGACTACCCCACTCTTTAAACATTATTTTTCTGTAAAAAAAACCCTAGTCTTATACACAGTAAAGTATGGTAAACTCAATCCAGCTACATGACCCAGGAGGGCACAGTGCTGCTGAGAGGTCCAGGAGAATTAATAAGAGTTGCACTCCACCCCCACCCCAATTCAGGCAGTTTTACATCACATGTGTTTCTGCAGGGCAGGGGTGCCAACTTGAATAAAATATGGGGGGGGGGGAGGTAAGCTCCGCCCCACATAATTGATCCCATGTATGCACACTATTTGAATGGCAATGCACATCATCTTTGGGGGGGGGCTGGCCCTCTCAAATATTTTATTGGTGGGACGAAGCCCCTTCTAAGAGTTGGCTCCTATGCAAGAGGCCTTCTACAAAACTTATCAAAGGATTTATCACAAAGGTGGGTGACAACAGGTGGATTCTGGATCAAATTCGGCTTGAGGTCCTCCCTTTGCCAAGTGCAGAGATCTTGGGGAGTGCAGGAAATAGCAGCAGATGGGAGCAGTACAGGCGAAGGATTTTGCTTGCGCCTTCGAAAGCAAGTCCTAGGCAAATCTAACTGCCCACACGTTAGTAATCAGGTTCCAGCAGCAGCTCCGTTTGAAGTAACGGGGGGGGGGGGGGTGGAGGGGATCGAAATCCCCAAAGCCGCTTCTGAAGCTATAACGATGAATCACGAGAGCTTTCCCTCCAATTCCCTTGTCGCCGACTTCAAATTAGTGTTGGAATCAACGTCCGCATCAGGACAGGACTCCTTGCTTTCATCTACTAACTTCATTTATTATCAGGGCACCTTTCTCAATAGTTGATGCGCGTTTTAATCTGTTAAGGTTTTGAAAGTTTTTGTTAATTTTTATTTTATTCTTCCTTCTGTAAACCGCTTGGAGGTTCTCTTTACAGTCAAGCGGTGCGATTTTTTTTTAAAAATGAAATAAATCTTCAACGGCCTCAATCCTGCGCACCCGTACTTACGACTGCGCCTCGTTACAATCAGCTGGACTTACACGGAGCAAGCGTGTAGCACGGACCATGTTTCAGAAGTGCAACACACACGCGCGCGCACACCCCTCTTCCCCGCCATTTTCCCCAGGCCAGACGCCCAGCGACGTTTACGATGCAGTTCAGAGGCTTGACGATCTGCACAGCGCAGAGCGAAACATCAGTCTCTTCCTCTTTCCCAGCAGCTGCTGCTGCTGCCGGTAGCACATTATTAATTATTATTATTATTATTATTATTATTATTATTATTATTATTATTATTATTATTACATTTATAGATTCCCATTATTATTATAACTCAACGTGATTGAAGAGCAGCTCTGCCAGGACGATGGGGCGATATACCACCTTCTCCCGCCCCCCCCCCCCATGGAAGTTCCCGTTCGCGGATCCTGCCAGAACCCCTTGAATTTCTTCTCCGGCCCCGCCCCCGGCTGCTTCGCCCCACCCACAATGGGCGGGGTTTCTTAGGGCCGCGGCATCAACGGCGGGCGTCGCGTGACCGCACGTCGCGTGACGTAGGAGGAAGAAGGCGACGCCATTAGAGGGAGTCAAGCTGAGGCGCCCCCCCCCCTCCGGTAACAGGGAAGTGGGTGTCTCTTTCCTCCGGTGTCTCCTTCTACGCGGGGCCTGCCTTCTCTTCGCCGCCTCCCCTCACCCCCTGCTAGGAGAGGAGCGGGGCTGCGGATGTGAGGCCGCGGCGTCGGCGGCCACTTCGCTGCGGATGGCGGCGTCGGCGGCGACCTCTGGCGCGGGAGGCGGCGCTGCCGGCGGCGGGAGAAGCTTTTCCTTCAAGGTGGTCCTGCTGGGCGAAGGCTGCGTGGGGAAGACCTCGCTGGTCCTCCGCTACTGCGAGAACAAGTTCAATGACAAGCACATCACCACCCTACAGGTAGGTAGCCCGGCAGCAGCAGCAGCAGCAGGAGGGGCGGCGGCGACGACGGCGAGAGGCCGCTTCGGGGGCTTGACCCCGACACGCTCGTCTGAATGCGGTGACGCCGCTGCTGCTCCACTTTTCCAGGCAGAGTTCTCGCAGGCTGCCTGGTCGAGGCTGGGTTTGATGAGTCCTAAGGGTGTGTACGCCTCGGCGAGGCTGTCACTTCTCGGTTATACGGGACTTCAATCTCTTCTCTTCCGAAGTGAGGAGTGGTGCTTTTAGGGCGTGAAAGTGTCGCAGAACAAGCCGCGATCCTTTTCCTATCACATCTAGCTCAAAGCCAAATAGTGCCAAATAGCTAGTAAACAATTTATGGTGGTGTTGATTCACAGGGTGGCCCTCTCTCCTCTGAAGGGTATTTTGTGTTATCTCTTGTGATGCTGAAATTTGAGTGAGAACACATGGAAGCATAAAAGTTTGTGTGTGTGTGTGTGTGTGTGGACCTTTGATGCTTGACAGATTTATGGGCACTTGTGGAATCCTCTTTCTTTTCAGGTACCAGAAGTATATTTGATAAGTGGATTCTGCTTCACAAAAGCTTATGCCACCATATGTCCCTTAGTCTTTAAGGTGCCCCACAAGAACATGTGTTTCTGTGGTGCAAACAACTGGCACTAACTATATATAGAGCAGTGTGTTGTGAAATCTAGGAGCATTGTATGCATAGTTGAACCTATTTAAATCTAGTCTTCATATAGGTTGCAGTGGATTTTTAAAGAATATATGTAGCCAAGGGACACTGAACAAGGCTGCTTACTTGGTGGCTGAGTACCCCATACACTTCCAGAATCACTTATAGAAATGATGTCACATGGAGAGCGTCTGTAAATCATAAGTGCACCAAACATGTGAAATGTGTTCTCCATGGTTCATAATGTGCTGTTCCAGTTTCTTTGAACAAAAGTAACTTTTGTGGAAAAAACCTCCCAAAAACAACAACAACCACCACCCAACAACAACCCAAAGATTTAGTAACTGTTCCTGTATACTATCTTGTTACAAGTATGTGGGGCAAATGAGAGCAGAAAATGAAATAGTTAAAAGGAAGGGGGGTCAATGTTGTTCTGAAATGAACACATCTGTTTCAGAAGGTTTAAATCTGATTAGAAGTTTATTGATTCTTTAAAAAAATCACTCGTTTCAAGGGGCAGGGAAACTTGCTGAATCATAGTCCCAAGTGTAGTATTCACCAGAATTCTGTGTAACTTTGAATTTAAACATTTTGCGTCTTGTACATTGACTCATTAGTTTGTGGTAACTTAGTTACAGTACAATTAATGGAAGATCAAACCTGTCACTTAAATTACTGTGAAGTCATGAGTTATCACAAGATCCACCATACTGACAGCGGTGGTTTTTGAAGTTCACTTCTTAGAACTAACTTGTGGCCTCCTTCTTTTAAAAGCAACATCTGAAGGTAGTACTGTAACTTTGTAGTGTGCTGCTTGTAGTGAGTAGCAGGGAAACAAAATTATTTATGTTTGCTTAAATGCTCCTTCCAACACAGTCCTGCAGGTATGTACCTTCTGTGTTTCCTGTTGTTAAGACTGGGAGGGAGGGAAGAGGGACAGGCAGCTGTGTCATGATTCAGTGCTATTTCCCAAGCAAGGAAACATCCATCAATCCAGTATTACGTGACCACGTAGTCTCATATTACTCTGTGATTAATACTAGGAGCAAGGGAGAGATGAGTGCCCAGGATAGCTTGGTTTGTCTGGTTAGGGAAATACTTCTTTTGCAGTCTCCTTTGACCTAATATGATTTAATTTGGAATCATATATTAATTGTAGTTCAACAGCTGTGTTTGCTAGTGAAGACCTAGGTAGAGAGAACATAGAAAACTGAAAGAGACACGCTACTTATTTTCTTACGGTTTTTACTTCATCAATTTAAGAACCTAAAATGGCATATAAAGCTGCACTGTGTGCTATAGTTACTAAATGTAAATGTCATGGTTTTAGTGAAACATTAACTGTAAATATGCCTGGTGTTGGAGTATTTAATCATCTGTTGGCCCATGTTGTAAGCTGAGCAAGAAAGACCCTGCTATTGGTTTTACCATAAGTGGCTGTGGTCTGTTCTGTGGTGATGCAGTTATGGTACCTAAGTTGTGGAACTGTCTTCTGTGGCAACTTTCTTTTACTAAAGGCACAACAATCTTTTGTTGACCTCCTTCTGATGCCTGTAAAAACATACCTGTTGCTTCTGACATTTCAGAATAAATGAGCTTAGGGCAGGTTTGCCTACTGCAGGAACTATGTTCTGTTGTAATTTTGAGTAATGATTTAGTGTTGATTGATAGGTTGTATTTTTATTGGAATATTTGCACACTGCCCTGATAACCTTCAATTTTAAAATACAATACAGTCGTACCTTGGATCTCAAACACCTTGGCTCCTGAACAAATCAGCTCCCAAATGATTGAAACCCGGAAGTGAGTGTTCCGGATTTTGAACGATTTTCGGAAGCCTAATGTCCAGCGCAGCTTCCGATTGGCTGCAGGATGTTCTTGCAGCCAATTGGAAGCTGCACCTTGGATTTTGAACAATTCCGGGAGTCGAGCAGACTCCTGGAATGCATTCTCTTCACGAACCAAGGTACAACTGTACCAAGGATGAAATGGCGAGTTACTTCAAGGCAGGCCTGGCTTGGGCAGAGGGGTGGGTGAACGGGGTACAATTGCCCTGGGCCTTGAAGGGCTAAGCTGGCCAGAGGGCCCTGCCAGACTTACACTGTCATGCCAAGAACGCTCTGTGTCTCCCAGTCGACTGGGAACTCCTGCCCTGGCCTCAGATAAGTTCTGCACAGACCTGCCTCAACATACTGCTGTTGGGTTTTTCCATTTGAAGAAAAGGAGTGATGGCGTGGTCAACAAAAGGAAACTTATATTTGGGCTTAAGTAATATTATCTCTAGAAGCAGCATGATCCACAGTAATACCTTCCGCAGCACTTTACACACCAAACAATAACTTTTATACAGTTAAGGCCCGGAGTATAGTCTGAATAAATATAAGACCACCCAAAAAAGCAGGATATAAATATATAAAGCAAATGTACCACCAGTCTACAATAGAGAGGAACTGTAATTAACTTTTTTTAAAAAAAATACAAACTGCTGAAAGCTGTATAAAAATTATTATATCACTCACCAATTTCTTTCTGGAAAAATGGAAGAAAATACCTTTTTGGAGATGGGGAGGAGGCAGAGACTGAGATGGGGAAACATTTTTTTCCATCACAGCTCCAGCAGCATACCTCAGTGGCAAACAGAAACTAATACATACATGTCTTGAGGCCCCAAGTTAGGAAAGGCCCATGGAGTCAATCGTGAACTGTGGACATCTATCAAGTACATTTTGTTCAGTCTTTGGAGTTGCTTCTAAGTATATTGTGGAGAAACCAAGCTTTTAAATGAATGTATAGCTCTTAAAATTGATGCTCCTGATTGCATTTTGTTCTTGGATAGCTGTACTCTGACACAAAATGTTAAAAGAAGTTTTACCATTTGAGCTGATTTTCTGTGCTGTTACTGTTACCTGTCTTCATGGTATGACAGTTTCATAATTGACTATTTGTAAGAAAACTGTTTACTTCTTTAAATACTTATATTGACTTCCATAAAAGTATATTATGGTTGTTAACAGTGAAACATAAAATATAAACAATAAACAAACAGAGCAGCAATCAGGTTAGGACTAACTTGGCATGCTGGTATTAAATATAAGCAAAGGCCTGGAAGAAAAAGTAAGTTTTTAGCAACACCAAAAACTGGTATTGTTTGCCTTGCCTTAAACATATGCCTCTTGTTCACTATATTCTATTTTTGCAGTAGATAGATATCTTTATCTCATTGTAGATAATGCATTGAGTGCACTTAAATGACTGTAATTCTGCTGAATTTCTTCAACACATCATGAATCAGTTTTACTTTGGCATAAGGTATTTAATGTTCCTATGTTCTTTATTGTAGGCATCTTTTCTAACAAAGAAGCTAAATATCGGAGGAAAAAGAGTAAACCTTGCAATATGGGTATGTGTTTATTGATTACATTTCTTGTGTGTCTAAAGATAGAACTCTGTTTATCATACCAAAATATCAAGGCGTATCAAAATAGCACTGACTTTAATTTTACTAGCTTGAAAAAGAACTAACATAAATGTATTTGCTTCATGCAGGATACAGCAGGGCAAGAAAGATTTCATGCACTGGGTCCTATTTACTACAGAGACTCTAATGGAGCTATTTTAGTGTATGATATAACAGATGAAGACTCTTTCCAGAAGGTAACTATACCCTTTCCATTGAAGAAGTAAACTCAAAAGCTTCCATGTTGACCAGATCTTCTTGAAACTAATACTGTAATCATTTTTATTTTTATTTTGCTATGGTACATTGTAGGACTTGAAGAACTTTGGTACCAACTTGGTTTCATGTAATGGTTGTGCAACTTACCTAAAATCTCTTTGAGCTGCAATCCTATACACTTACATACCTGCTGAGTAGACAGGGATAGGATTGCTTTCAGTGTAGGAAACCAGGCGAGATGGGAATTTCTACCTGCTTGTATTTTAATGTTAGATAGATTTATGCTAGATTCTTTTCTGTCTTAGTGCTTACTATAATCCTGAAGTGAAATAATAGAAATTTCTTTTCATTCTTGCAGGTAAAAAACTGGGTCAAAGAATTAAGAAAAATGTTGGGAAATGAAATTTGTCTATGCATAGTTGGTAAGCTTTTGGTTTTCCACACCTTACTTTATGACTAGGGGATCTTGTTCAGTTTAAGTGCTAATTGTCTTTTAAATTATTGTACAACACTTATCAAACGGCTTCTCTACAGCTTCATAAGGGTACACAGTTGTGTTTACTATTGCACAGTAAAAAGAAACTATATTTGTGCACCTTAAAAGTGAAGTGATAGTAAAGCAGAAGGTTAAATGGTGGTAGCAATAATGTGAAAAGCTTCCTTGAGCAAAAGATGACACATTTCTAAACATTTTGTAATCCTGATAGGGAATGGTTTCCTAGATACCCATGTCCAAGAAAACAATGCAAAACCTCTTTGGGAACATGATACAATTTACTTAGTATTGCAAATGTTTAGATTGGTGAAGGATTTCCAAAAGTAGGATTATACTACAGGTGATACTGACATTTCATGTAAAAAACTTCAGTATCTCCTTAAAACTGCCAACCACTGTTGCATTAACCACAGTTTCCTGTGGAATTGCAAAAGTGAGCGCATCTTGAAGTTTTCTTGCTTCTACAAACTGTTCAGAGTGGAGGAGTGTGCTTTTTGTTTTTTTTAGCGGCAGTGTAAGGGGCTGCAGAAAGGTCTTGAAATCTTTCTGTCCACTCCCACTGCATAGCAATCTCATAAACAATCTTGGGTGGTGTGAGGTTGTTGAACTAAAGGTTGTTAACTGGCTAACAATTGGGTGGATGTAGCAGCAAAGAAGCTAATGTCTCATGGGCTTGGAAATGGAAAAAAGAGGCTAGAAATACTGAAAATATTGAGCAGATGTGCTTTCTCATTTTTTGGACACTAAGAAACTTTGAATTCCTAACAGGTAACAAAATAGATTTGGACAAGGAAAGGCATGTCTCTATTCAAGAAGCAGAAACGTAAGTTGAAGTCTCAGTTTTAATAGCACTTTGGTTAACAATAATTCTGCCTGAACTTTGCAGTGTATTCTTCATGGTAGTGTGACTCCTATTTTTCTCTGATTTAAATTTCTGGATTCCATGATATATTTTTTAAGTTATGTTGCTTAACCCCATTGAATTTAATAATAGTAATAATACTAATAATACTAATAATAATAATTTTTTATTTGTACCCCAGCCGGAGCCGGGCTCAGAGCAGCTAACATCATATAAATAATACAATATGCATAAAAACAAACAATCAATTAAAATGCATCCCAAAATTAATTCAAATAAATTAAAATTAAAGTTAAAACCGGACAAATGACCATCCTCAGGTTAAAACTGAAAGCGGTTAATACTCGCCAGGACCAATAGGGCTGACTTCTCATTAGAAATGGTTAATAGAAATGGTTAGGATTGCCCTGTAAATTATTTTGGGCTTGGCTTTGGTGAATGTTTAACAGTAACGCAACAGCCTATTGGTTTTCTGTGCCTGGCATGGGAAAGAAGTGCTGGCTTATATTCCTTTATAGAAACATGGGATGAAGTGCTCTAGTTCTTTTTAATTTTTTAATAAGGTTCTTATTTACTTTTCATGGTACAGAAGATACATTTTGAGTAACAATAGTTACAATAGCAAACAACAAGCAGCTTGTCCCATTAAAATTACAAACTTTGTCATGCTATGTAATAAAGCACGACAAAGCACGGGTTACTTTAAAATATCACACCACATTTTCCCGTGAGTGTTGGGTGGATTCCTGCCACAGTATGGACAATTTATGTATTCAGTAAACATTTGCCACATGTTATAAAAACAAACAGGAATTGTTTTGCCCTTTGCCTCTCTGACCTGACATGTTAATTTCTCAGCAAATGATACTGACCATAAGGATTCCTAGTTCTTGAGACTACTCTCTCCCTTCATAATACATAAGGGTCCCCTGTATCTTTCTCATTGCTCCTTGCACTCCTTTTCTTTGCTAAGCTTGTGGAAGTTCAGCCCTTGCCCATGTGTGGCTGCTCCAGGTTCTGGATTTCCTAGCCAACAGAGGTCTATCTAGCCCCTTGGCTGACTTTCTGCCAAAAGGCAAAACCATTTTTTAGACTGGTCATTGGCCTCCATAAGCTGACTTGTGCAGCCACATGCTATGATTTGTTCAACTGCTTTTACGTAGTTCTTAATCGGTTTTATTGATATGTTTTTACCTGATTTTTGCATTTTGCTATATGTATTTTTCTTTAGGTTGAAGCTAGTGGTGACTACACAATGGAATGGGGCTTTGGCTCATGCAGTGGGGACTTCCCCTTTCTGTATTCTGCCTGCAGTGTCCTGCATACCTTCCAAAATCTGCTTTATATGGTTGGGGGGGGGGGTGTCCAAAACTGATCGGGGAGGAGGTTTGAGAGGGAAGTCCCTTTGCATGGGCTGGTTGGGTTCCAGCCTTTGTAGTTGACTGTCAAGTCACTTTGAGAACCATCTGGTGGAAAGACAGTTTAACAAATAGCCTCCATATTAATTAATTAACTGCAACTTCAAACATAGCACCTACTTACTTAGTGCATTTATATCCCACCATTCTTCCAAGGTGGTGTACTTAGTGTACACCAAGGTGGTGTACAAGGAGAGAGCCAGTGTGGTGTAGTGGTTAAGAGCGGTAGACTTGTAATCTGGTGAACCGGGTTTGCGTCTCCGCTCCTCCACATGCAGCTGCTGGGTGACCTTGGGCTAGTTACACTTCTCTGAAGTCTCTCAGGCTCACTCACCTCACAGAGTGTTTGTTGTGGGGGAGGAAGGGAAAGGAGAATGTTAGCTGCTTTGAGACTCCTTCAGGTAGTGATAAAGCGGGATATCAAATCCAAACTATTCCTCCTCTTCTTCTTCTCTCTCTCCTCATTTTATCCTCAACAGCAGCCTGTTGAGGTAGGTTAGGCTGAGGGACAGTGACTGACCCAAAGTCCACCCAGTGAGTTTTATGGCTGAGGGGGGTTAGAACTTCAACCTTCCAGCTGTTAGTCCATCAGTCTGAGCATTACATCACATTGGCTCCCAAATTACTACCATGTTGGCATTTTCTGTCTCGAGAGACAATGGACTGCGTCTCTGGGGGTGAGGTCAAGCTGCCAGAGAATCACAGCATCTGTTGTGGTTGCAGAGACCAGTAACTTGTAACTGCTGCCTCCCATGTTGGTTTTGCTGCATTAGCAGCCCTGAAGGGACACCTCTGGAGTGCAAGCCTGGGCAGTATGTATGGAGGTCCTAGGGTGCCCAGATGACAAGACACTCTGCCCCCCTCTTGCTGATGTGGTCCAAAGGAAAGCCAAGCAATATATTTGGCACCAGCTTGGCTGCAGGAGTTACGGGAAAGAGGCATACAAGATGCCGTCCAACCGTCTTAAAGGACTCCCCGTCGGATTTGTGTAGGGTTTACTCTTTCGTCTTTTCTTCTCCTGAATGTGTCCTGCAAGGCTACTAATGTGCATATATTTCATCTATTTCCTCTATGCTGGATGCTGAAGGAAATCTAAGTTTTATACTTAACTACAACATTCCCTTAAAATGTAGACTGATGTTTGAAGATTGCTACTGTTTTTTAGTTGGGAGCTAAAGGCTTTCCTTATTTCCAGGTATGCAGAATCGGTGGGAGCAAAACACTATCACACATCAGCCAAACAGAACAAAGGCATAGAAGAACTCTTTCTTGACCTGTGTAAAAGTAGGTTATTTTGTGTTGAGTTGCTTGTTATGTTACTGCTGTGAAATTGGGAAATTTTAATTCCAGCCCATGTGTAACCAGTATTAAAAAGGGCTACCTGGTATAACTTGTGTTTCATAAGCATTTAATCTATTTGGATGCAGCTGAAACAGCATTTCTGTCCAGATGGATGTTTTTGCTCTACATCAGGGGTGAGGAGCCTCTAGCACACAGGCTAAGCTTGGCCCACCACTGGGTCAAACCTGCCTGTCTGCCAATAAGCTATCACTCTGAGGGGAGGTAGGCTGATGGGCAGAGCAGGGCAGAGTTTGATTTTGCATTGACTGTGCATGTTGGCTCCCCTACTGGGAACTGGTGTACACAGCAAAAATAGTAGGATTTAATCTCTGCTCATCAACTGACAAGTGGAGATTAAATCCTGCTCATTTTCTCTGGGTGTGCTTGTTCTTCTGCTGATGTCAGGTGTTCCGTTTTGAAGTCCTGACTGTTGGGACTGCAGAGTGCAGTGCAAGGCTATTTAAAAGCCCTTTTGCAAACAGCCATACATGGCTGTTTAAATCTCTCACTTTTGGAAATCTATAGAGCACCATGGGGCTTTTTGGAAAAGAGCTTTCAAAGAATCCCATGTTGCACAATAAAGTCCTGATAGTCAGGGCTTCCAAGTGCAGCAGCATCTGATGCCACTGTGACACTGGGTGTTTAATAGGTGGACGACCTTGCACACTTGTCCAATTTGGTCTCCAGGAATGTGGAAATAAGGATCTGGCCAGAAAAGATTCCCTACCCTTTCGCTACATGAATGTTAGTCACTATGCAGTTTTGAATACTTCTGCACATTGTAGGATTTTATTGCATGTTAAACTCTTACTACATTGAATTGGCCATATTTCTCTTAAATAACACCTGCTGATATGGTTGTACTGCTTAATCTATACATCTGAGTTCCTTAAAGGTAAAGGACCCCTACTTAGTTGGATTCTTGTATTTCAATGAAAACTACATCTATGTTAAAATATTGAGACTTAAGTTGTGTTGTCACCCCTTGGCCCAGGATATTTTTTTTTAATTGTGCTGGATAGTCAAGTTTTTCAAAAGTGGAGGTTGGCAACTTCTTGGGTAAAATTGCCCTGGGCTACAACACTACATTCTACATCGTAGAACATTCATATTTGAGTTACTGTGTCCCAGTTGGATGGTGAAATTTTCCTCTGGTATTGTATTGTAAGTAATGCCCAATGGACACCCAAGTCAAAGCCTGAGGATTTTTTGTACAACCAACAATCCTGAAAAGTTGTTGCTATACTCACTGACAGGTGGGACTGCTGGTATTGAATTATCTATGTCTAGTGATCTCCAGTAAAATGGTAATCTACCAGTCCCATTAACTATCTCAGGGTAACAAAATGCATTTTTAATTAAATAAATTTGTAGGTAGACTTGTGAGCTATTACTGCATCTGAACTTGTACAACCTCCAGCAGCCTAGCTGCTGAACCTTATGGATTTAGAATTTGTTACGCTTTTGTAGTAGATAGTCATGATTAAGTTGTCCCATTCTTTTCAGTGGACCTTCTCTAAGCATGAGTTAATCTGAATCCAACCCTTTATCTTGGCCTAAGAACGTACTGGGCATTTAACATTAGCCTTCCATTTATAAATATTAGGATGGCTAGCTTGCAAATCTGTCAGAAGTCTCTCGCTGCTGCTTCTTCTGTAAAACATTATGAATATGCTAAACTGAACCAGTGTGACTTAAATTGCTTTTATGAGTGACTAATCTAACCTAATGCAATATCCTTCAATTCTAGGAATGATAGAAACAGCGCAAGTTGATGAGAGAGCACGAGGCAATGGTTCCAGTCAGTCAGGAACTGCAAGGCGGGGAGTACAGATAATTGATGATGAACCAGCAGCTCAGACCAGTGGAGGCTGCTGCTCATCTGGATAATTGTATAAGACTGTGTATCTTGCCCCTTAGTGAAGACTGCCGTATTCAAAGTCTCATTCTTTATCAGTGGAGAATCGGAATTAACAGTATTCAAAATCATTTCTAACAATTCAGTACCATTAAGTGCTAAACTAGTGGAGTATGTGACCAGAGAATTGGCATTTTCTACAATGGTTAACAAAGCAAACCAATGGCCTTTTTACATAGTTCTTCAATAATGAATAATATTGCATGTGGGAAAGACTTATGGCTTCATTTATATTTTAAATGAGATCATTATTTAATAACTTATATACACTATTGGAATGAGACATTTTTTGCAGCCCTTTGTATTTTGTGGTAGATTGAACTGTTATCACTTCAAAATTGCAAATTGATTTCTTTTTAATTAGCAGATACTGAATACTATTTTTGCAGGGTTGGTGTCAACCTATAACTGTCTGACTACTTTGATATATTCATTCTGTACTCCATGCTGGTAAAAATAAATTGTAAATTACATATTAAATATTTTATCTGCTTTTACAAGTGCAGGTGCAGAAATATGTACATTAGTCTTGTCAGTGATTGTGAAGTGAGTAACAGCTGGTGAAAAAGAAACAAATTTCATTATTGACTGCTCACTTTTATCCTTGCTAGATTATGTCCATTCTTTTTGCTTGCTCTGAAGTTCACATATTTTGGGAGAAACTTTCTGGCAAGTATAGGTCTCTAAACACATAAGGTCTAAACATCTAGTTGGAATGTTGTGATTTGCTTCTACACTTGTTTCTTCTAATAGAAGTTTGACATGCCTAAAATATTGAACTGCTTTATAGCTGCTTTTGTCACACAAGAATTGAATCTTACAAACTTGGCTGCTTCCATCTGATAATCACTAAGTAAGACCTGATCACGAAACTTCTGTTCTTTTATCCTTGCTTCTTCTTGTCAAGCTTTTCTTCCAGTTAAAGAAATGAAAATAAGTGAAAAATAACTTGGCTGCAACAGTTTTCTTTGGGGGTTTTTTAATAGGCCATTCAAATTGGAAAGAACGCAATGTGTTTTGTATCAGCTTTGTTGAAATCCACTTGGTTTTTGAATAGGAGGGATTACAAATAAGAATATAGAAAGTATCTTCTGAAGGGACAGCAATTTGGAAAATAACCTGGAACTGTTCTTGTATTGGAACTAGAAGAGTAAAGCTAAAGTAGAATGCTAAAGAAAATTTCACTGAAGGTATTATTTGGTAAATGGGTATATGTTGGTGTGGAAATGGAGTACATGGTTTAGCCTTAGAAAACTGGCTTGTGTGATCCTCATACTAATGTCACGTGGTGCTTTGAATTTTCAGTAGTGCAGTGATCGATATTCACATTCAAACCTAAAAATAAAGGTGCACTGAGAACTTGATACCAACCTTATTAACTTCACTCTCCAAAACCTGGCACATAAGCTTTAAGGGTATTAGTCTTCTAAAACATTGCATGGATTTATTATCTTTCACAAGTTGTATGAAAATCAGGTGAGGCTTATGAGAAGAAACTAGCTGCCACACATGGCTATAATCTTATTTAATATGTACATTGTACTCTGTACCCTTGACCTTAATTGTAAGTTAGATGATCTGTTAAAGTGCATCTGTTTAGTTTGGTTACTGTGACTTAAACCATGTGCTGCTGTAAGCTACTCTATCTTCATTAAATATTCATATTTAGTACCTTTTACTTACAACTACTTTTCTCTAGTGGATACTGTGTAGCATGGTAGTAATAAAATGGACATAGGCTCAAACAGAGAGGGATCTGAAGTTGACTGAGAAGGTAAGGCTTCTTTCCGCCAGTTCTTTATTTGCATTAAAGTTAATGACTCTTAAAAATTAGTCTTTGGCCCTTGTAACTGCAAAGTAGGACAAGAAATTAGTGTATCGGTCTGAAAATCCTATGGTGGAGGAATAATTCCAGATGATTCAAGCAGCACCTTCCTGCTTCACCAGTCACTTAATTCGGACTGGGGTTTGGGAAGTCTTTGTAATCCTGAAGGTAGTTAGAGCCTTAGCAGAAGCAGAACCCACCTTCAGAAATCTATTTTAGGTACAATTCTGAGCCACCTAACATAAATGCACCTTAATCCTAGTTACTCCATTCTTGCTCTCCATCAGCTGGTTGGTGGTGCGAGTTTCATTCAGAAGCATTTGTCAAAGCTTATCACACTTGTCCACAGGAGTGTTGCATGAGTTTACAAACCATTGTTCCCTTTATGTTTTGACAAGTGCCAGACCTTCCAAACTCAAACACAGATGATGAACATTGGGTAAGACAAAGTTGTGGGTTCATTTAATGGTTAGATTGATTAGATTTTGTCATTTTACATACTTGTAGGGCTTCCATGTAGGAATGCGCAGTAACACTTTATTCCATTAATAATAATAATAATTTTGAAAAAAATATTATTATGCTTTCCATCTGACTGCCCCCCCCCCACTTCATCACCACCACTGAGAAAGTCTGTTCCCATGTTGGCAAAGGTGATAAAAAAGCTTTTTTGCCTGTTGTCAAAAACATGATGGTGCAAAGAGTGCCTCTTTGGGGAAAGCATTCCATAAATGGAGAGCCACCATTGAGAAGGCACATACTTGTGTCACCAACCTTTGCACAGATAAGGGCCTCAGATGACAAATGCAGGGTCCAGGTTGGTTGTCCCTTGGATTAATTATTTTTCCTAGAACTTTTATTTGTTTTTTAAAATGTCAGTATATACCAAATGGGGACTATTCAAAGGGAACCAACACTAGTTCAGATTAATTTAGTTACTGCCAGTTCAAATGTTTACTCCATGTTTACTTTTCATTTTGTATTTTTTGTTTCGTTCTCTTGTATTTGTGCATAGCAGTCAGGGGGTTGTGGTGGCATTTGTCACTGCAAAAATAGTTCGCTTGTGCAGATTCTTAACATATTACAATTGGAAGGAAAAATAGAAGGCATAAAGAGCTCTGTCATGCATGCTTGTGTGAAGTAAAGACATACAGAGGGGTAATTGAGAAGAGCATAGTATATTAGAGTCCTAGTGGCGGGGCTGAAGTGAAATGAATCACCTGTTTTTCCCACTTCAATACACTGTTACAGAATCATTCTGAAACGAATGATTAAGCACTGCCTTGTAAATTAGGGCAGGTCCTAATAGAAGTGGTTAAGTTCCTACTGTACTTGATTTTGTCAATTGCTGTCCTGAAATGAATTTGAGTCTCTTCCTCACTGCACACTCTAGAGTGAAAGTGCATGAACTATAAGTCCATCAGACATGCTAATATGGACCCACGAAAGTTGAAACCATATTCTAGAAGAGATCTCTCCCTTTTAGGAAATAGAGATAAATGCCATGGCCACAGCCATTGACCTCATCAGCCAGAGTGCTTGGCTGATTGAACTCTGGACATTCATACTATAGTTGTGTAAAAAAAAAGAAATAGAGTTTACCCAAATGGCTGCTATAAATGACAGGATAATTACTTCAAGTTATTATCAGCTAAGAGCTGTAATTATTTTCTAGTTGAAAAATAACACAGTTTAGCAGTGTCAGATTCACTAATACTCCATGCAAGATTCTGCAAGACCCCTGCACTTCTAGCACTTGTGATTAATAAAGGGGTTGTTTAGATGTACATTTTCCAAAAAGGTGGTATGGATTTTCCCCCTGATGTACAACTTCAGTGTGCACTTACAATCTTTAGATGCTGATCATTAGTGATGTTAATACAGTGGCACCTCTGGTTAAGTACTTAATTCGTTCCGGAGGTCCGTACTTAACCTGAAACTGTTCTTAACCTGAAGCACCGCTTTAGCTAATGGGGCCTCCCGCTGCTGCCGCGCTGCCGGAGCATGATTTCTGTTCTCATCCTGAAGCAAAGTACTTAACCTGAAGCACTATTTCTGGGTTAGCGGAGTCTGTAACCTGAAGCATATGTAACCTGAAGCGTATGTAACCCGAGGTACCACTGTATGTGTTCATTGATTTACTGGTAGGTACAGTGCTTTTGGGTTTCACCAGGACTACTGAATGGCCAAACTGAGGGGTGTGTGGTTGTGGTAGCTGTGCGCAGCAGGAAGAAACTGCAGAGTAAGCCATAAAAGAAGAGATTAAGAGATAACGAGGGTCTCACACTGCAAAGGATAGTAGAATGCATCGTGGTTTGCGGTGTCATACTGGCTCAGACTCTTGCCTGGTATAGTTACCACACTGAGCAAATCTTTAGGAGACAAGGTGCCTAAGGTGAATTCTTAGGCAGAGCACTAGTTAACAGCTTATGCTGCTAATATTTAGCGCAAGGCAGAGAGAAAGTGAGATGAAAATATTTGTTGTTCTGGGCGCCCTAGATGCGTAGTTTGTAGGTTTTCTTGCCCTCTTTTCTCTCTCCCTTTCCATCTTTGCTACATAGCCACCTGTCCCTGGCACCTGCCAACTGTAGTTCCAGTGGCGATGTGGAGGCCAGGAAGCAAAACCTCTGAAACTTATCTTCAGGTTCACATGGAAGATGCAGGTGGCCTTTGAAGGCAGCCGGGACCCATGCCATTAATCAATTTAAAGATGAAAACCATTACTTTTAAATGGAGTCTGGTAACAAAGAGGCAACCCGAGTAATCACAATAAAATCCCAGGAATAGGCAGGGATCACCTCACTGTTACTGGAGAATGTGTGTGGCTCTATGTCTCATAGAAAGCACGGAATTACTTCCAAGGTGCGCGTGATAAGATCGCCGCCTTAATACGAGCCACATTTTAGATCCGCCTTAAGAGGGAACACCCACACTCGACGTCATCCAATCGAAGCCTCTCTCCGCCGCCCGGATTCATGGTTTTCGCCCGTTCGGCAACTTCCGTCGGTTTCCGCCGGTACCTAGTGCGCAGAACCCTTTTCTCCTTTCCTTCCCGCCGCTTCCCCCCGCCTTCCCTTTCCGCCGCGGTGCGCATGCGTCCCTCCGAGGCGGGGCCGGGCGGGGAGTTGTTGTGGAGCAGCTAAGGAGCACGTGAAGAGAGCAACGTCATCATAAACACTGGTAGCCAACATGGCGGCTCCTGGGAGCGGAAAGGTAAGAGGAAGGGAGGATGAAGGGAGCTTTTGACCCGCTGTGGGGAGGCAGTGGCGGCTGGGAGGGTTCCCTGAGGGGCTCCGGGGGTGGGAGAGGCTGCTTCTCCCTTCGCTGACCCCCAGATACTGCACAGTTGACGGGGGCGGTGGGGAGAGAAGGTGGGAATGACTCGGTGCTCCTGCCTGGTGGTGCGGGGAAAGGCCTTTGGCTTGGCTGGCGGTGGGCCGTTAGGAAGCGGGGGGGGGGGGTTCTTTGGCGGGAGGCGGGCTGTTTCTTAACCTGATTGGCTGAGAGAGGTAAGATTCTTACACGTGGAATTGATAAGGCCAGGGGGTTGTGCTACTGCGCTGAGGCTGCGTGAAACCCTCCAGGCTGGAGGTGGCAGGCAACGCGGGTTTCCTCGGAAGAAAACATCTCTTAAGGCTGAATAATTTACACAGCCTTCGCTGCCATTCCTCCTTTTATACTTTTCAATTATTAATCCTGTTTTACAAGATAGCCGCTTTACACCAGCATTCCCGGAGAGGGAACCTGTCCAAACCTTTTGCTGCTTTCTCACTTCTTGTACTCTGTGTCCAAAAGAGGAGTTTTTTGTTTTTTAAAGCCTATTAGGAAGCCAAACTAAATCGGTCTTGTGTCACTAAAAGCTCTTGAACTACTGTTATCAGGAACCAGCTGTTGCGTTGTTAAAATTTACTGTGGTTGACATTTACTGTCAGATTGTCATTATTATTTTCTGGTAAGATGATTCATGAGGTTAACTGGCTGTCTTGTAAAGTGAAATGCTCTTAAGAGGCAGGGCAGTCAAGAGTGCAGCTGAGAAATATGGCAGGTTGATGACCTGGTGGTGATTTTAATGTCAGGATGTGAAACACTGAAGGAGTAGGGGCATTTTTATAGAAGGTAATCTTTCACTACAGTGGTGTACTTTTCACAATGATTGCTTTAACAGTGTGATTTGGAGAAGTGACTTAGACACATTTGATGTTGCATTTCCAAGACAGCATTGAGACTTCAGCACACTGGCTTCCATATGTTAATTACATGTTATATGGAGAGGTACTTTCTTTTATTTATCATAAATCTACTCTAATTCACTTCATTGTATGACTTGTAAGTTCTGGTATTATAAAAGTGAGATAAATATAGCTCCACTTCCTCCATACCCTGCATTATTTTATAAACTTATATAATGTTCCCCATTATTCACATTTCCCCATTTTAATTCACATTAAAAGCCCCAAATTCCTTAGCCTTTTTGATGGGAAACTGCTTCAGGCTCTTGAATATTTAGGCTGCCATGTTCTTCACTTTTTCAGTTATTATTGTGTGCAATTGTGGTCTCAAAAAAGGATACAGTATTCTAAATGTGGCTGTGCTGTAGGTCTATATAAGGTATTGAGATATGGCTGTCTTATTTTCACTTCCTTTCTTATCTGTAGCATAACTTCACCATTAAAAAAAAATTACTGCTGCTGCTGCACAATGAGTTGTCATTTTTGTTGAGCTATCCACCACTAACCCTGGAATTCTTTCTTGATCAGTCACTCAAAATTCAGACCCTCTCTGTTGATGTGAAGTTAGGATTTTTGTAGCTGTAGATTGATAGAGCTGTGTATTTCTGTACTTAAACCAGGGGTGGCTGGTCCCATGGTATTGGTGGGGTGGAAAGCAGGGAGATTGACAGTAGGTGGAGCCAGAGCCAATGGCCGGCAGAGCAAATTCTAGTTTGCTCTATCCTTCCTGCTGAATTCTCTAAAGCAGTGGTTCCCAATTAGCTAATTACTGAGGATTCCCTATTTTTCAAAAGCTAAGCCACAGACCCGCTACTTTTGAAAATTTTGATAACTCTATGGTAGTTACCTGTGCAATGCAATTTTTTTGAAGAAAATGTGGGATGGCCCCTAATAAGCAAAGAATTTTAGGTTAAAAAAAAGACCATAAAATTTGCAGTTAGAAGTTCTTTTCCGTTAAAAAGTAGAGAGCAAGGGGAAGGGATCCCTTACATTTTTAGAATGATAAGCATGTGAACCTGCCCTGTGGAGCAAGCCATTTGCGCTCTCTCGCTCTCTCTCCCCTCTAATTGCAAGAGCCCGAAGAAACAGTGTCAGAGGTAATCCCAGCTCACTTGCCATCCAGCAACTCTTTCACAAGTTTTCCCCTGGCAGCAAGCAGGCACTGGTTGCTAGCAGAGGCTGGGTGATCCATGGATCACCATTGTGGCTTTCACTGTGCAATTAACAAGATAAGTGAGTCCCTGGCAGGGGCTGGTGCCGCGGACCCCCAGGGGTCCCTGGACCCCTAACTGGGAACCACTGCTCTAAGGCAGTGTTTCCCAACCTTTTTTGGGCAAAGGCACACTTGTTTCATGAAAAAAATCTCGAGGCACACCACCATTAGAAAATGTTTAAAAAATTAACTCTGTGCCTATATTGACTATGTATAAAGTAACTCTCTTTAATAGGAATCAAATAAACACAAAGAAAGTATTTTATAATTACTTTATTATGAAATAGTAAGTAAACAGAAATATGAAAAATTATTTTACTTTATTCAGTGCGCCTTTTGTCCCTCTCCTCGAAATGCTCCAACTCAATGTTCCTCCGCGGGCTGGCCATTGGAGAGCCGTGTCGCCCACACCGCAGCCCAATACAATATGAACCCTCCCCTCGCAAGCGGCAACCCCTCCACACTCCCCACCTTAAGCCTCCACACGCGCCCTGCCCAAAGAGATGCCCGTCCGCGCGGGGATCCTTTACCTCAGCATCCCGCCAAAAAAAAAAAAAAGGGCGGGAGACTGCGGTCCCTCAGAGGCTGGGCGTTAGGAAGAAGCAGCCGCCTTCATCCAAGCAGGAGCAGCAGCAGCTGTAGCTGTAGTAGCGCCAAGCTGTGCCGGGGACTCCGTGCCCATGAGGGGAGGGAGGGGAGAGAGAGGAGAGGGAGCAGGTCGCCCTCTTAAGTCACGCGCGCGCAGGCACCACCACGCATCCCTCGCGCCCTCTCACAGAGCCCCTGCTCAGCACCTCCCGCCTCGGGGACGCCCGTCATGAGCCGCTGAGAGGCCGCCAAGCCTCCAGGCTGCTCCCATTCAGCCTTAGGCGCGCGCCCGCCTCGGGAAAAGCGGTGCTGGGAGGCAGAGAGAGAGAGAGAGAGGACGCTGCTGGCCGCGTCCCACCCTCAGTCAGTCGGCTCGGAGCTACTGAGGAGAGGGAGGTGGGGACGACGGCGCGTCTGTTCCGCTCGGGGCCAGCGCGCCCCCGCCCCCCTCTCCAGAATCCCCAACTAAATACGATGCGCTAAGGGAGGGGGGAGAACCCACCTACAAAGAGGACGCCTTTCTGCAGGGCGCCTAAGGCCTCTCGCCGCCCGACTCGCCCGCCTCCCTCCCACGGCACACCAGGCAACGTCTCGCGGCACACTAGTGTGCCGCGGAACACCGGTTGGGAAACACTGCTCTAAGGACAACACTGAGGCTAAGGAGAATGAAGATCATAACCAGTGCCAATGAATAAGCTGGACCAGTCGCAAGTAACAAGGTAGGCAGGTAGGGCTGGCTAAGAACAGACTGAGTTTGGCGGGGCAGTGCCCCTGTTGCCTTACTGAATCAGCCATGAGTGACCTAACTCTTTAAGACACACAGAGGATAGAAAGAAAGGATTGTACATGTTTCCTAGTGAAAAACCTTTATCCATGATGTTATATCGGACCATTGCCATACCTAATTTAACATGAGGGAAATTATAACAGAAAAGTTCATTTTCCTCAGGGCAGCAAGACTGAAAAACATGGGGAAGGTACAGGTATATGTATAATTTAGTTTGCTGCCCCAAGGCCAATTTTGTATTGGACTTTAATTTTACATTACCTTTCCTAGCTCTTTGTATGTACACCTTTTTTCCTTCTAAATTCCTTGAGGCATGCATGCTTCCACTCTCAATTATCTTGTAATCTCTGCCTGAAATCTTGTGTATATTAGCTGATTAGTGCCTTGTGCTAGAGAATGAAATTAAAAAGTAGCTCCTACATTTTCTTTGTTCGTCCCACTATCCTAATAACGACAAGTTTAAGTGAAACTTAATTCCTGTTTACTGCATGAATAGTTTAATTAGCTGATATATTTGTTCATATGCACCCACCTACAAGTGCTTTGATAGTGTACCTACCTGAGCAGAGGTGCAAGTGAATTTAATAAGAACACTAAATTAATAATTGGTCTATTTTGAGAAGGCAGCAGAAGCTGGCTTTTCCTTCTATCACTGTTACATTGAAACTGCCGTTCTGGATTGTTGCAGTGATTCATTTTGTTCTGTTTTGTTACACAAAGTATCAGTGTAATGCTTTCGAAGGAGAATAAAGATACTTTTGAAAACAGTTGTGACAAATAATACAGTTGTGGTAACGGTGAAAGCCGAGGCTGCCTGCTTCAAAATTTGTAGAATTTGTGTTTTTAATTTGCTCTGTTTGTTATTTTTTGATTTGCTACATTTTTATCCTTTTCCTGAAAGAAGCTTGGAGTGGCATATGTGGTTTTTCCACTCCCAAATGTATTTTATTCTTGCCTTGAATGAGTTGGGCTCAGAGACAGTGATTGGTCAAAGTGACCTTCATAGTTGAGCATGCATTTGAGCCTTCCTATATATTCAAAGTTAACAGTATGTATGTTAATAACTTTATAGGACCAACTGCCAAGTCACATGCAGGCAATAAGCAAGTTTCTGAGTTATGCAGATTTCTTCCTAGGCTGAAATTTTTGTGTGTGTGTGTTTGTAGTAGGCAGAAAGCTGGGGCTTTTTGCAATGGCCCAACAGGCTCTCTTTGGGATGCTTTTCTACATAGGATAGAGGTAGCTGCTTAGGAAGAAAAAGAGTGGGATACAAATTTAATAATATAAAAAACAGTGGTACCTCGGGTTACATACGCTTCGTGTTACATACGCTTCAGGTTACAGACTCCGCTAACCCAGAAATAGTACCTCAGGTTAAGAACTTTGCTTCATGATGAGAACAGAAATCGTGCTCTGGCGTGGCGGTGGCAGCAGGAGGCCCCATTAGCTAAAGTGGTGCTTCAGGTTAAGAACAGTTTCAGGTTAAGAACGGACCTCAAGAATGAATTAAGTACTTAACCCGAGGTACCAGGTGGCGCTGTGGGTTAAAGCCTCAGCGCCTAGGACTTGCCGATCGAAAGGTCGGCGGTTCGAATCCCTGCGGCGGGGTGCGCTCCCGCTGCTCGGTCCCAGCGCCTGCCAACCTAGCAGTTCGAAAGCACCTCCGGGTGCAAGTAGATAAATAGGGACCGCTTGCCAGCGGGAAGGTAAACGGTGTTTCCGTGTGCGGCTCTGGCTCGCCAGAGCAGCGATGTCACGCTGGCCACGTGACCCGGAAGTGTCTCCGGACAGCGCTGGCCCCTGGCCTCTTAAGTGAGATGGGCGCACAACCCCAGAGTCTGTCAAGACTGGCCCGTACGGGCAGGGGTACCTTTACCTTTACCTTACCACTGTACATTGTATTCTTGATTTTTTTGCATTTGTTTATTTAGGAAGAGTTGCATTAATTTTTGTTACAGGCTTCTGTTCAGTTTGCTTCAGCAAAATTATTTCTTTTATGTCTTAGTCACTCACACACTCATCATCTTTAGTTGTTGGTTTCCTGGTTCAGATATAAGCAACGGTCCAGTGTTGTATGCACAAGCAATAGTGACCCTTCGACTCAAACACTTCTCTACGCTGTCTCCTCCAGTGTGGTCATGAGGAGATCAGAACACCTGCTTATTATTTTAATCTATTCAGAGCTTGTGGAACATTTTTGTATGAAGACCAGTTGACCAGGAGGACTATAGCCAATACTGGGTAGAGCCAGAGACAAAAGTGAGTGGAATTTGGAAGATTGTACAGTTTCTCTGCCACCCCATCTTTGCAGTCTGCATGAAGTTAGTTTGAGAGTTGCATATTTTCTCATAGCCCCAGGTTTACATTACGGGTGTTTTAAGAAGCCAGGACAATAAAATGTGGTTTGATCCTGGGTTGGTTGAACAAATGATAGCTTATACCTAATTGGAGTTCCCTGCAGTTTGAACATAATGAAAAATGTTGATTGAAGTAGAAGTGGATGCTTCTGATGTCATTGATTGACTGAGCTAGGGGAAGAGAGGAATTTGAAAGAGGAGTTTGAGTCCAAGGCTTGTTGCTGCTTCTACATATAACACTAAATC
This sequence comes from Podarcis melisellensis, assembly GCF_964234715.1. Taxonomy (NCBI): domain Eukaryota; kingdom Metazoa; phylum Chordata; class Lepidosauria; order Squamata; family Lacertidae; genus Podarcis; species Podarcis melisellensis. Next base: position 32,857,633 of record NC_138542.1, read on the forward strand.
TATAACACTAAATCTATAGTTTGTCTGAAAAGCGACCAATTCACCCACACTTTGCCTGCCATTTATCCAGTATTGGTTTCTCCCTTTGTGAATGAAGGTAATTGAAGCTGATGTAGTTATTGATGCATTAATATTTTGATATTTATTTCTCTGTTTCTGATTTCTAATGCAGTATTCATTGCAAACATGTAATTCTGTTTAATTTCCTCTCTGGATCAGCATATGAGGAGGCATGACCATAGCCTTTTGTAACAGAAATCTTACCCAGTTTCTTGCATGATTGTGTCACATATTGAGAAGAACAGGTCTTGTCACCCTAATTCAGAAGTGGGGAACCTGTGGCACTTTAGATGCTGTTGGACTAAAACTTCCATCACCCCGACTATCGTCAGTATTGGCTGTAGCTGTAGTAGGAGTCCAAAAACATATAGAGGACCACAGGTTCCCCACCTCTGCCCTATTGAAAGTCCTCAGGTTGGGTTGGACCTGCCCCCAGAACCAGTTCAGGATATCAAATTGTCAGAAAATGCTTTTAAGAAACAACTTTGCTTAACTTTTTTTGTTTTAGGTTGTATATGAACAGGAAGGAGTTTTCATTCACTCCTCCAGTGGAAACAGTGATGATCAGGATTGTTTGTTATCTGGGATACTGAGAGTCATAGAAAAGGTATTAAATCAATATTTTGTGTGTTATGTTTCTTGTGACTTTACCTTATGTCTTTCTATCCTGCAAAGATATTGTCTTACTGACCAAAATACATAGTGTGCAAAGTAAATGGAGGCTATTTTTGTAAATTAAAAAAAAGTAAAACCTTAATGGCATTGAGTCACTTGAATAATTGCATAATTTGTGTTGTAGGATACTGAGGTGATAGTAGATTGGAGATCACTGGATGATTCATTAGATTCGTCTAATATACTATATGCTAGAAAGGTATGTTGATTACTTGCAGCAATCTTTTTTGAAAGGTTTGGAAAATTGATTTTTTAAAAAGTAAAACAAAATCTCCCTTTGATTCTCAGAAACCATAGCTGTTACATGGTAAAGTAACATAAAGGCCTAATTGTACTATCTGATTGTGGGGTACAGGATCCATAGATCTTTGATCTGTTTATGTGATGGATGCTTTTTAAAAAATGCTATTATTAATATTGGTACATAAAACTGAGTGTATTGGTTGAGATCCATCTATTGCAAATGGAAAATACGCATAACTAAGAAATGGGGATGAGACAATTATTTGGCTCAAATGGCCTTAATGGAGACCATCAGTAAGAATGGAAGGTAGGTTATGACCTGTACAGTACTTTTATACATTTTCTAGTATAAAAATATTTGAGTAATATGTTGTACGTTCTCTAGATAGTGATCAGTGAAAGATAATAAATCCAAATCTGTTGCTTTAAATTACAAACTCATGTTCCTTGACTCTGCCAGAAATACTGTTATTTTGTCCCAATCTTCCCCTCCTACTAAGGATAAATATGGTGGTTCTTGTTTTTAAATTTAATTTAATAGAACTGTCAAGGCAAGGAGTATGCCATTTTTAAGTTATTTAATTACATTATCCTATGACTTCCCCCTTCTAACTTAAGAATCTGTATACATGACATGATTATACATGATATCTATCATGTCATCTCTTGCTGATCTTATATCTAAACTAAAAAATCCCAATCTTTTCCAGAAGGGTAGTTGCTCCATTCTCTCAATCACTTTGGATGCTCTTTTTGGAATCTTTTTCCAACTCTATAATCCTTTTTGAGGTGAGGAGATAAAAACTGTACACAGTATTCTAGGTGTGGTTATACCATAGATGTGTATAACAATATTGACAGTTTTACCTAATGATTCCTAGCATGTAATTTGCCTTTCTCACATCTGCTGGACTGTGGGTCATCATCTTCATTGAGCTATCCACCATGACCACAAGGTCTCATTCCTGGTTAGTTGCTACCAGTTAAGACCCAAGGGCATATATGTGAAACATAGATTGTCTGCCCCAATGTGCATTACTTTACATATGCTTACATTGAATTACATTTGCCATTTTTTTTACCATTCACCCAGTTTGGAGAGATCCTTTTGGAGCTCTTTATAATTCCTTTTTAACCACCCTGAACAAGTTGCTATCGTTGTCAAGCTTGGCTACTGCACTACTCACCCTTAATACTAGAACATTTATGAACAAATTTAAAAGCACAGGTACTTATACTGATCTTTAGGGATTTTTAAAAACTAAAAAACAACAACAACAGGAATATTGGGGGGTGTCTATTTTTATTAATCACTAGCTGCAAGTGAAGCTGTTTTTGATTGTTTTGATATCTTATTTAGGATTCCAGTTCTGTTGTTGAGTGGGCACAGACTCCTAAAGAGAAGACTCCGCGAGGAACAGAACATCCGAACAGTTACGAGGCAGAATGGGATATGGTCAACACAGTCTCTTTTAAAAAGAAACCACAGTCAAATGGAGGTAAATGAAGAATACTGTGTATAAAAACATAGAAGCTATTCCAGTGGATGATACTAGACACTGAGGTTTCTACATGTGGAAGAAACCACTGGGTTGGGCCCCTTTCCTTGCGCAGCTGAAAGCTGCAAACCTTTTGCTCTGCTTGTGGAGCTCCTCTCATCTGATAGTGCTGATCATCTGTCTGTAGTGGGCTTTAACACTCTGAAGTGGGGTGAATTTGTGTAAAATAATGCACTCTGAAAATATTCCATCTGTAGCAGGTAATGACTGCTCCCCACATCAAATGGGGGCACCTTTTGTGTGGTTGCACACAGCTCCCCTGGACCTATGCTGCACCTGGTGGTATAGCCTGGCTTCGCCTCCCCCCCCCCAGCTGGACACCTGGAGGTCTCCGCCTACCTCTGCCCATTATCCTATCCCGGCTGGGGAGGCGTTGCCAGGAGATTTGGCCACCCTGCCCACACAATAGAAGGCGGAACTTACCTAGGAATTCTCAGTCGCCTCCAGAGCCAGCTGTGCATGTAGCATACTTGGGTTTTTTTCCCCTTTTGGGTGTTAATGTTATAATATGAACTAAATTAGTGCCGGTTCTTTTCTAATAATGACAGTTTTTACCATCTGTCTTTGATAGGGTATATGCTATTGGTTCGGCGAGAAGAGTTGAATGAATAAATACTTCAGTTTTTCAGATCCTAGTCAGGTTGCATAGGAATATATCAACTGCGTTTTACTTTCAGACCATTGCTCCATCCCTGTTCATTGAGATAGACAGTAATGGACATGATTCCCCAAGATCTTGGGCAGGGGATTTTCTCAGCCTTCCCACTTCAAATTCTTTTTACCAGAGAATAAGCCTGGTGCTTTCTGAAGGCATACCACCACTAATAGTGGTGGAGCTAGCCACACTGAAGGATTGGATGAAATGTGTGCTACCGTGATGTTAAGTGCACTTATTCTTGGAAGTAGTTTTAATATATTCCAGTGCTATGCATTGCATATTGGCTTTAGATCAAGAAAATAACATACTCTTTTCCCCATTAGATGCTGCTGTTCACACAAATGGAGAGAACAAGTGGTCCTTCCTGTTCAGTTTAGCAGATCTAAAGTCCATTAAGCAAAACAAAGAAGGAATGGGATGGTCCTATTTGGTATTCTGCTTAAAGGATGATGTTGTCCTCCCAGCTCTTCACTTCCATCATGGAGACAGCGCCTTATTGATTCATTCCCTTAGAAAATATGTGGTGCTCTGTGAGTAAGTATTCATTGTGAGGAGTCTATTTGGTCAGTTATTCTAGCTTTACTGTTTGCATAGCCATCATAATGAATTGATCAACTTTTTTTTTTAAAAGCCAGCCAGTGAATAAATAATGCTTCTAGTCATAGTTTTTAAACACATCAATAGGCTCAAGTTGTGATTTTAAAAAGAAATACTAAATTGTAATTATCAAGCACAACTCTGCCAGGAACCTGTAATGTTACTACAGGATGCATTTATTCATTTATTAACTGCCCTTCACCCTAAGGTCCCTGGGCAGGTTACAATATTAAAAATATACACCTCAAGTGTCAAAAACTAGGGTAAAAAGGTGCAATTTTAGTTGACATTTTGCACAGAAACTCATACAGAGATGATTTTAAGATGACAGCCCAAGCTATAGCAAGCAGGTAACACTACATATGGGAGAAAGGAGTGGCAGGTACAGAATCTCCTGAAATACTAAATTCTCCTTCTCCTGCTGGCTGTCTACAGTAGGGAGAAGGTGGGATGCAAAATAGAACACCCCAGCATTCTTTCTCCCTCTGCCCAGTGGCTGTAGCTAGCAGAAAAGCTGCAAGGAAATCCAAATGCAGCGCTTCTTAGTTTTCCAAGAATGGCAGCTTAGTTCAGAGACACTTCTCCAGATGCTGGTGGTCAGGCTTCTGTAAACAAAACATCCTTATTGCTTTCAGGACTAATCTCTTCAATGATATTTCTCTGTTGGCTCTGCTGGATCAAAATGAGTGATCCAGGTAATAGGCAATAAATAATTTCTTTTGGAGACTGGTAATAAACAATTCACCTACGATAAGCTCTCCAGTAGTATATAAACCTAAGATCACAGTACCAACTAGTGAGTGGTTTGAGGGGAAGAGGGAATTTCTGTGATGCCCTGAACAAATACAAACCTAGGCCATTGGCTACTAACAATAAATATCTGACTGACTGACAGATTGTTTCCTACATCTTGTATTTAGTCCCAGACCATGACTGGATATCTTCTAACTTCTCTTAAAAATATACTCTAAATGAGTAGGCATTTTCTAGTTGGCACACAAATCTGACAGAAGCTTTTTTTTAGTTTCAAGCAAGTAATGCCTAATTAGAGAATTGAAGTATACAAGAGAGTAAGTAGGACTTCAAAGTTTCTTTTTAAAGACTCTGAATTCAGTTTAATATTACTTGAAAAATATTTCCTTGGTACAATATCGTAAATAACTGCTCATAGCAAATAAAGTGATGCTAATTTATTGTGAATATTACTCAGGATGAGTTTAATTAAAATGGAAGTATCTTTAAGAGGTTTTCTTATTCTGATGGGTTAGCTAAGTATGACGCATCACAACCTTTGCTTTTTGGGCTGTATTAGCAAACCTCAGTTCTGGTTTATTAACAGCCGTGTCATCAAGACTGATTATATCGCCTCTTCTGACTTTAAGATGCAATCTGTTGTTGAATTTCATATCCTCTGGCACAAATGCTGCATCCTTCCATGCCAGCACTGGGAAGCGATAGCATTTATTAAAAGTCTTATCTTTAATAACAGAATAGGTGGTAGGTGTTCCAGGTAACAATGAATAAATGTAATGGTGTTTTGTTTCAGAAGCTAGTAATAGTGAATCCAACCAGCTAATTTCCTGAATAAGCCTGAGGTGGCAATCAAATACTTTCAACTTTTTTAATAGTGATGTCTTCTTTCCGTATATTTCTGTGTGCACATGCACACATACAATCCTCTTAAAATATTGCGCAATGAATTCACTCTTCTCAAATGTGATGGCTATATTGTTGAATTTCCCAAAAGAAAGACTCTGATTCTAGAAGGGAAAATAGTTTCTTTTTGTTCACAGATCTCCACAGGACAAGAGAATTCTTGTGAACTGCCAGAGTATTTCACAGTCCTTTGAAAATCTCCTTGATGAACCAGCATATGGTTTATTAGAGGTTTGTGTGATTTCCTATTTGTTTAATATTCAGTTTAATATTCAAGATTTTTAAATGTCCAATTATTGAAGGAAACCAAATTTCAACCCTGGGAATTTTCATACTGGCAGATCCTTATTTTTCTTTGCTATGTGTTCTGTACAAAATGAAGTATGTATTTGATTTCATTTTAAAATGTCCTTATTAGTATCCTGCCCTTCTTCCCAGTGGGAACACTGAACTGGTGAAAGAGGCTGTAATGCGTTATTTTGGAGATGCATTTTTCCCAACTTCCTGTAGCCCTTTGGACACAGCTTGTATCAGTTATTACTCTTTGGGCAGCTTGCTTTTGAGAATGAATGTCGTACTATCAGAATTTTTTAAAAAACAAATTTGTGTGAGCCATTTCAGAATTTGTTTACCCCTGTGCCATTCTCAGAAACTAAAGACTGATCCTTACACAGCAACAATGGGAAGATTTTCAAAAGTGACCAACTATATATTTGATAGTATACGAGGAAGTGACCCCGCAACTCAGCAGCGGCCTCCGTCAGAAATGGCAGACTTCTTTAGCGATGCTATACCAGGCTTGAAAATAAATCAGCAGGAAGAACCAGGATTTGAAGTCATTACACGAGTAAGCGTTCTTGATAGCGAGGGTGGTTTTAAGATAAAAATTAGTGCATTGGTAATAATTTAACAGCTTTCCTGGTGCATATTTTAGATTGATTTAGGAAAGCGACCCGAAGTGAACAGAAGACAACCAGTGTCAGTTGAAGAATGGACTAAGAATATGGATTCTGAAGGGAGAATCTTAAATGCTGACTCCATGAAACAGATGATATTCAGAGGGGTAATATCTTAGAATATCTCTTTAAAAATTGTACCGTATTCGCCCAAATGTAAGCCGTACCCAAATATAAGCCGCACCTTTAAAATTCAAGAGGGAAAAGGAAAAAAAGACAATACCCAAATATAAGCCGCTCTCTTAAAATTCCACAGGCACTCACACCTGTTCCGTTATACCGTATGTCTATTTCAGCAGCGATATCATAAAAGCCAATTTTTGTAAGGTTACGAATTTAAGCTGCACTTTAACTTTTCACAGTCGGAATTTGCAAAAAAAAAGGTTGGCTTATATTCTGGCCTATACGGTATTTGATTCCTTATTGCTAGGACAGTAGCTAGCAGGTACATGTATTTGGTTATCCCTCCAGAAAAGGTTAACTGAAATTCTGACTCATGCAAATAGCAATACTCCGAAGCGGCTGACCATCAAATCAGGGGTAGCTAGCCTGTGTTCCTCCAGAAGTTGTTGGATCCCAACCCTCATCCACCCCATCCAGTATGGCCCATAACCATGGATGATAGGGGTTTTAGTCCAACCACACAGCTAGCCATGTTTGATGTATAAACCCTTTAAGTTCTGTTTTGAAACCAGTGATTCCACGCCATGGATTTCTAATGCCATGTTTGGAGAAGCTCACTACTTTTCATGTGTGTCGATACTGCCTATTGCAGAACTGGTCCTTGAGTGGCCAATACTGAATAAGGCAGAGTTATGTGAAAATACGTTGGAGTGAACAATACATAAATAAGAATTTAGCAAATAAAGAATGCAAATCTTTTAGGACAGAAATGAGGATGTGCTAGCCTTAGTTTAAGGTTTAAATGAAGTCCACTATGGCCTTAGCTTTTTACTCCATAGCCGCTGATAGAACATGGGTGTCTTGAAGGAGTTTGCCCTAGGGCTGAGAGGGGGAACTCATGACCCTCAGGGTGCTGTAGGAGTACAGCTCTCCTCTTTCTTGACCATGCTGCCTGGGGCTGATGGGAGTTGGAGTCCAGCAACACCTAGACATCGCATCCTTGTGCACAGTGCCCCTTGCTTAAATCTTTTTTAGGTGGCTCTAGGTAAAGCCAAATAGAACTACCTTTAGAACCTGTTGTAAATTATTTGTAATGTTTTAAGATTTTCCTTCCCACAGTGACTTCAATTTAACCTGAACAGTGTGTTATAGATATTTCGGAGTAATAGCTTTAAAAGACAAATGGTTTCAGTATTTACACTTAAAGCTTTCAGATAAATTTAGAAAATGTAAGTTTCTGCCCAAAGACCTATGAACCTGCATGTCAATAAGATGTGACATGAGAGGGAAGGAGGCAGGGAGCTTAGAAAGGGGATGTTGCGGAAAAACATGTAATTTAATTAACCTCCAGGTTGATAACTTCGTTTTTTTCCAGTGCTACGTTTATAAACATAATGCAGAAAAATATTAAGGCGGGGAAACAAACATAAAAGGTTAGGTCTTAATGAGCATCCTAAAAAGACGTTGAAGAAACTAGGTGATCTCACAACAGGGGAAAGACCCCCCCCCCCCAAAAAAATATACTGACCAGAGGAAATCAAACGTAGGAAACAGTAGCAATAAAATGAGGTAATGTTAGCTCCTGCACAACTACAGGATTTGAATAAAGTTGTTCTTATAAAGCTCCTGATGTTGCCATTGCTATTTTATTATGTTCTGCTTAGGGCCTTTGTCATGCTTTGAGAAAGGAAGTCTGGAAGTTTCTTTTGGGTTATTACCCTTGGCACAGTACTAGGGAAGAAAGAACAAATATACAGAAAAGGAAAATGTAAGTACGGCTCCCTTAAAACAATGTCATAATGTGGAGTAAACTTTGCATACTTGCAAGACAACTGCTTACGAATATCATTACTACTATCATTTTTTCTTCAGAGATGAGTATTTCAGGATGAAGCTTCAGTGGAAATCTGTCAGTGAAGAACAAGAAAAAAGAAACTATAGATTGAGGGACTACAGAAGTCTTATAGGTAATTTTAAGAAACATAGAAGGCAAAGAGATATGTTAGTGATAAACTTTTACTCCTTTTTTAAAAAATCGAGGTGACCTCAATTATCCACCATGTTTGTTAGACATTGTTTCTGTAACAAAATTATGACCTGTTAGGTTCAGTGTGTTAGGATTCATGGCTTCTTTCTCTTCCGTGTCCTCCACTGTGAACAGAAGACAAATATCATAATAAAAGGCTTAATAATGAATAAAAATTAGACAAACAAACAAACTCACCATTCTTTCATCCAGTGATCTCAGGGCTGCCATGAAACAGTGTATTTTAGTCACCAAATGCCTGGATAAACAGGAATGTTTTTAATTTCCTCTTGAAGTCAGCATGCATGCTGTGCAGCCATTTCTTTTCTGATCCTTGTAGTTGATGCAATTTTATTTTGCTGCTGACTGAAATAAAGGAAAGCTGAGTGTGTGCTGAACTTGATTTCACTTTAAATAAGTTTCTGTAGGTTGCTGACCATATGCTTTAGTAACCTGTTATAAACTAAAACTAACATCAAACTTTATTATTCTCTGCTCTAACTAGCAACGGCAAACATTTTAAATGCTTTATAACCTTAGCACTAACTCTTAAAGGCAAGTGGGAAAGTTTGAGACCAGAAAGCTAAGTTGTGTGTTTAATGTGCATCACAGCAGGCATGCAGTCACACCAGTGTAAGAAGCAGAGTAATATCTTTAGTTTAAAAGCAGCAAAAAGGGAGGGGCATATAACTTTTTCCCTTTTTGCTGCTTTTCCAAATTTCTTTCATTTAGCCACTTTTCTCCTACTGACAAGCATGTATTTTGCTACTGAAAGCAGACACACATTCAGAATACTGAAATTTGACTTGGAGATATGCTTTTGAGGGGAGAAATAGTTAATGTTCTTGCTTTTGGCATTTGAAGGCTTTTTAATTTTTTGCCTTTTAATACAACACGAAACGTATTAGAAGTGTCAGCGTTGAATGTAGACGAGAAGCTTTATTCTCCCATAGCTTTACTATCATGATCTTATAGTTTGCACAGTAGGGTACTTTGCTCCTGTCCAGTCCTCTTTGCTCGGGTGCTGAGCTAAACCAGGGTTAGGCTTAGCATGTAGTCTAAGGCAGGACTCATGGTTCAGCACATTCACTTACCACAAACTCTTAAAGTCCTGGTTTAGCTCAGCACAGTGCAGCAGTACAAAATGGCTTCAAAATCCTCTCTGTCTCCTCACATGCTTCTGCTGTTTGAAAAAGCATAGCTAGATTTGATTCGCACAACAAGCTTAGTCAACGCATTTTAATCAGATTCTAATAGTGTGTGGAATGTTACAGTAGCGTAAAACTGTACAGTATATGCTCAGAGACTGAGCAGATAAACCAGGGGTCGGCAACCTAAGGCCCATGGGCCACAAGCGGCCCATGGGGGTCATTTAACCAGCCCAACGACCCCCACCGCCCGCTTGGGGACCCCCACCGCTTGCTCGCTCAGCTCCCGTGAGCTGCGCTAAACAGGCACGGAGCAGACGGCGGACCACCTTCTGCGATGCTGGCCAGCTTCCCATTGGCTGCAGGAAGCTCCTGTAGCCAATGGGAAGCTGCATACGCCTCCTCCGCGCCAGAAGGAGCGCCGGAAATAGTGTTTGCACATGTGTGCGTGTGCGCACACACTCCGCCCCACCGTGGCATTTGCAGGACCGTGAACAGGCCCAAGCCACAAAAACTTTGCCGACCCTTGAGGTAAACTAACTTCAGTAACAATTAAAGAAACATGGGGAAATGGAGTGTCCTAATAAAACATTCTCATGCTAAACCAAGCAATTAAACCTTAAAGGCTTGATTGCATATCAACTCCTCACCATTAGGTTTAATGTAGCACCACATATCTAGTACATTTGAGTGACGTTTTACATTTAACATATTTCAAATAGACTCTGCCGTGTGTTAATTCAATGAAAATGTTTTACATTTTAATCAGGAGGTTTCTATAAAAAGTATACCGTTTTCTAAGTGTTTGGAAATCTGCTTATAAGAAATCATCTTATTTGAGACAGGAAGAATTTGTCTTAAATACTCTTAAAAGCTGCTTTAATGCATTTTAAATGACACCCTCTGAATTTAGTTGTCTTTACTAGGCACTTCAAAGCTCAGCACAGTGTTTGAGAAATTGGAAATTTGAAGAGCATCCTGCATTTTTTAGATATAGGCTTAGCAGAAGCTGTTTTGAAAATGTATTAAATCTGTGTGCTGTTTTTCAGAAAAAGATGTAAACAGAACAGACCGAACAAACAAGTTTTATGAAGGTCAAGATAATCCTGGGTTGATATTGCTTCATGACATTTTGATGACCTATTGTATGTATGACTTTGATTTGGGTAAGTAGGATCCTACTTATGTATGTGTACTACTGTATCTGATCTAGTGTAACTTATTATAATTACCCTTCAGAGAAGACTTGATGTACATTCTGTCTTAGATGCCCAAATTAATTATGTGTTTTACCATTGGTTGCAACAAGTGGGACCTGCAACAAACTTGTTTAGTATCTGTACTTGTGTACTCCTGATTTTGGAGATCAAATAAATGTATCAAAAAGTTTCCATTGCCTGTATGCTTATTTCAACAAATAGCATATTTTTCCATGTATAAGACGCCCCCATATGTAAGACACCCCCTATTTTTGGGGACTCCAAATTAAGAAAACACCCCTCAGCTCTGGCCGTGTATATGACGAGCCCCAATTTTAAACCTATTTTTGGTTAAAGAACAAACAAAACACCTAGTCTTATACATGGAAAAATACGGTAGTTTTGGAAGAGGATGGGAGAAACTAAATACAGTAGTTACTTTTCAGTCTTTTGAGTACAGTTTGCCGCATATTACCAGTTTTTTCTCTCTCTCTGATACAAGGCTATGTTCAGGGAATGAGTGACCTGCTTTCTCCGATTTTATATGTGATGGAGAATGAAGTTGATGCCTTTTGGTGCTTTGCATTGTACATGGATCAAATGGTAAGTCTTTTCATCTTCATTCCTGTTGTTAACTTCAGTTACCGTTTCAGTGTAACTTATTTCTGTAATTTCTGTTTATCATTAAACTTTAGCAATTTATGTAGCATTTCTCTTGCAGCGTAGCAGCAGATATATAAGCAAGAAATGTATGTTCCATAATTATAAAGATAATGCTGTGTTTCAATGTTGTAACCTGCCCTGGGAACTTAGGGTGAAGGGTAGGTAAATAATAATTATTCTTGGCATCTATCGGTCTCGAGAGACAATGGAAGAGTGTGCCTTCAGGGGTAAAGTCCAACTGTTGAAGAATTACAGTGCCTGCTGTGACTGTAGAGACCAATATGAGAGAGACCTATTTTATTGCAGGTGGGGCGGATGAAGGTGTCCAGTCTCACTGGACTCCATATTATTCTAATTGGCTTAATTCAATCAATGAAAATTATCAAACCCATATCTGATCTTGAAAGTGAGCTGCATGGAATGCTGTTAGCATCCCAACAGACCAAAATTACATTAATGTTTAGTTTTGTTATTATATATTTGTTTTGATTTAATACTCACTTTGGCCCTCATGTAGAATAAAAATATTCTAGATGCTGTTTCAATTTGTTTCCCATTAAGCACCAGAATTTTGAAGAGCAAATGCAGGGTATGAAGACACAGCTAATTCATCTGAGTACTTTACTTCGCTTGCTAGATAGTGGATTTTGCAGTTACTTGGGTATGTATGACAGCTCAGAACAACTTACCACTGATTATGATTATTATTGTGATGATGATGTTTTTCATTTCCACATTTCCCCATTCTTATACAGTAGTTCTTTTTGACTTCCCACCCAGCATTCCATGACTGTTCTTTTTACATCTTGTTTGGCTGCATATACATTATTTTTGTCACCTTATTTTCCACGCTTTCATGTCTTTAATCTTGTCAGCTGTTGGTCACAAAGTTACCTGGAATTTATATTTTAAGCTGTTGGTCACAAAGTTACCTGGAATTTATATTTTAAGTCATATTTCTGTAAATATTCCCCCAAGTACCTCCACTCACTTCTCATCTGTTTATCATATTGATTTCTTATTTTAGTCATCACACTGGCTTCTGGTTTTGCCACGCGAAGGGAAAGCTGCAGCTCGTTGCTCTCTTTCCGAGGGAAATCAGGCTGTCATGGAAGTGGGGGGAAAGTGTGGGCTCCATGTCTCCTCAAAAACTCCAGAGCTGAACTGGATTTCCTAAAGAGCTCCTGCAGCACTAGAGGGTCTTCCCCCCAACCACCTTTCACCAGGAGGAAACTTACCACTGTTCTTATCTAGAATCTAGACAGTGGCCCTGTTGGCATGGCCTGTTAAGTCAGACTTTCTGGCTTGTTGTGGTTTACTGAGAATGAGCAGCATGTGCATGCTGCCCAGTTGCTCCCACTTCACGTCTCTGGCATGACCAGAATAAACAAATCAGGAAGCATTGGTTTCACATTACAGTGGCACCTCGGGTTACAGACGCTTCAGGTTACAGACTCCGCTAACCCAGAAATAGTACCTCGGGTTAAGAACTTTGCTTCAGGATGAGAACTGAAATTGTGCGGTGGCAGCAGGAGGCCCCATTAGCTAAAGTGGTACCTCAGGTTAAGAACAGTTTCAGGTTAAGAATGTATACAAGGTACCACAAGGTACCACTGTATATCCGAACCAGGGATCCATGATCAGCAAGCCAACAACAAACAATTTCTTCAGATTGGCTCATGATCATGGTTCAGATGTATTGGCTTCCTGGTTTGTTCATCACATTTAAGCCAGAAGAGGAATGGGAGCAAGCAGGCAGTGTGCATTTCCAGAAAACCAGAGCTTCCGATTCCTGGTAAACACAGGAAGCCAGAAAGTCTGACTTGGGACATTCAAACACAGCCAGTTGCTTAAAATACTTTTCCTACACCAATTACTTTCTCAATTGTTGTAAAGAGAGTTCTGTGCTACTTAGATACTGTTTCAGTCTTGCCTGTCCTCAGTTTTTCACCCTTACTTTCAGAGCCCTTTAGGTAGCAATGATTAGACTCCCACTGACAATTGATGTTCCAAGAGAGACTTGACTAGGACCACAATCTCTCAGCCTATCCTACCTCACAGGGTTGTTGTAGGGATTCACTGTGGAGGAAGGGAACCATGTGTGCCACTTTGAGCTCTTTGGAGAAGAAGGTGGGATATAAATGAAGCAAACAAATGAAATTATGGTCCATATTTTCCTCAGTTTTCCACCCCAAAAAACTCTAGAACAAACTAACTTTTTGTAAGCAATTGTAGCCAGCAAAGCTGTTAATAGATGCATTAATATATTAAACATACTTTAATCGATTCACAACCAGCATTTCTGTCAAAGATTTATTTGTTCATGTTCTTTTTTAAAAACTGTTTTAGAATCTCAAGATTCAGGATACCTTTATTTTTGTTTCCGGTGGCTTCTAATAAGATTTAAAAGAGAATTCAGTTTTCAAGATATTCTTCGCTTATGGGAGGTAAGAAATAGCTTTTTATTTTAGCACCTACTGCCTAAAATGCTGAAAATATGGTTCTGGAGGAAAATACATACAATTTAGCTGAACTGAATCATGTTAAAGCAAGGTATAAACAGTGGCATCTAGAGGTGGTAAGAGTGTGGCCATTGGGCCTTGAGTCTGCCAGCTGGCTGTGTGGGTTGGTTATGGATCAGTGCAGCCCTTAGCCCAAAGAAAACTAGCCACACCTGGCTTATAGCTTTGAATAACAATCTTAGGACCCACTTAATTGCTCCAATACTCCCTGATCTGCTACTGCATGGGTCTGTCACTTTTGCTACCACTAAGAAGGTGACTTGCCCAGAATATCAACTGGTGGCATCAGACCCAGTTTCCTGGCAAATACAACCTGGTCACTTTTGAATCCCAAAAGTCCTGGAATGTGGATGTTTTGGCTCCCAAACGTCGCAAACCTGAAAGTGATTGTTCTGGTTTGCAAACGTTCTTTTGGAACCCAAACGTCCGATGGGGCTTCTGCAGCTTCTGATTGGCTGCAAGAGCTTCCTGCAGCCAATCAGTAGCTGTGATTTAGTTTCTGAAATTCTGGAACTGATTCCGTTCAACTTCCAAGGTTTGACTGTACTGGTTTTCTGATCCTGATTTTCAGTGAGGCATGAAGATCTGAAGGATCCACCCAAAATATCTGAAATTCATTGAGGGTGACAGATGCTATCAGGACATAGCTCTACCGTTTGCCCTTGTCAAGATCTTCAGAATGTAGCATGAAATTAATTATAGATAGTTATTAAGCAAGCTATTATGTTTTTCTGTCTAGATAATAGTTTAATTAGCTGGCAACCTCTACTGAAATATATAATAAGTTAGAAAACTATCCCCCCTTCCTCTGTTGTAATTGTAAGTTGCCAGAAAAATAAGTGTTTGGGGAGACTGTTAAAACCTTTTAGTACCTTACACTTGTGGCATCATGTTCAAGTTCTTGATTCATCAGCAACTTCAATATTCTGCTAGGTAATGTGGACAGACTTGCCTTGTCAGAACTTCCACCTTCTCATCTGTTGTGCTATCCTTGAATCCGAAAAGAAGCAAATTATGGAGAAGCATTATGGCTTCAATGAAATACTGAAGGTATCTGTTGCATGTTACTCTAGATCCAAATTATGTTCTAGCCTTTGTTTCCTGTATTTGAATACTATTAGCATTTCATTATGCAATCTTATGTGAGATGGAACAAATGTTAATTCTCAGCCACATTTCTACTGTGATGAAAGATGCTCGGTGTAGCTTAGTAGATCTTAGTAATTTATTAACTCATCAAGTTGAGAGAAAGTAATATGAAGCAGAGTTTTCATACAGTATATAGACTGGTTGTTTGATTTTCAGAGCTAAGAGAACTTACTGTTTATACTGAGGCTGTTTTAAGTGCTTAATCGGTGAGCTATCCTAGACCAGAGGATTCCAGTAGAAATAGGAAGCTCCAGTTGGACCTAGTGATTTGGCTTCAGGTTATGGTGTGAGGAGAGGCCACACACAGAAACACACAACAACCCACAATTCAAGACAAAACTATCCTAGACTACTGAGGATTGTGCAGGAAGATAGCAGTCTCTTCCAGACTTTTTCTACTCTTCTCAGCATCGCTGCATAGAGATGGTGGTTTTGTTGGGTGGTTGCCCCTGAGCCTGGGGAGGTGCAGTGCTGAGGAACTACAAATCCAAGTAGCAGACATAATTTACATATTGCAATCTTAACCAGATGCTAATTATGCGTGTGTATTACTCAAGTTAGCGTTTCTTGCTTAAGGTTATGCTAACACTAGGAGCCAAAGTTCCATGGCTCAGAAAGCTGTGCATTTAGCGTGACATCCTTGGTTGCACTTCGTCATTCTTTTTGTTCCGTTTTAGCATATCAATGAACTGTCTATGAAAATGGATGTTGAAGACGTACTTTGCAAAGCAGAAGCCGTTTCTATGCAGATGATAAATTGCAAGGTAAAAGTCAAGCATATTTTATGAACTTTGCATAAACAAATGAGATTTAACCAGGTTGATAATTATTGAAACAAACCCTTTACGGTGTGTGTCGCCTCTGATGCCTTCGAATGAAGGGTGGTATGCAAATTTAAGAAGTAAATAATGATGTCATAAACTGCTGCAATACTCAAAATGGTACTGTGCCTACAGATAAAATGAAATCTATCTATACCAATTTTAAATGATACGGATTTTCTTGTCATCCTAAAACTGCTTATTGAACATCTTTTCCTTCTAGAATTAAGAAAAGGCATATTTTAGCTCAAACTTAAATGCCTTTAAGGATATGCTTCTTGTGTACTTAGCATGTTAACTTTAAAGAACAGCAGCACTAACTTAAAAGAGCAACCTGTGCCACATTTTTTCCTCTTCATAGGAATTGCCTCAAGCAGTCTGTGAGATCTTGGGATTAGAGAACAGTGCTGTAACAACACCAGATTCAGACACTGGGGAAGATGAAACTGCTGGTGGAATAAGTCACTCTGCACCAGCCTATCCAAATATCTCCAAGCCTGTTGCTGCTGCCAATGGAACAAGTGAAAGTATTGAGCAAGTGTCCCCCACCATGCTGACAGATTGAATCTTGCACAATTATTTGTCTGCATTTTTGAAGAGACACTTTATTATACCTGTTTTGTTTCTTTCAAGCACTTGAGGTGGATATTTAAGTTTTTGTTTTGATTAAGCTTTAAAGATTTGGAAAACAGATCATGTACTGTAATACTCTTACATCAAAGCTTTACAACATGACCTAATTATTTTTGTAGTTTCTTCTACCAAAGTAGCCTTCCCCCCCCCTCCCCCAGATAACATTCCTTAATACTTTTGTAGCCAAGTGCATTTTTTTCCTTTTTGGTAAAATGGAAATCAGATGAATGTGAATGGCATGGAAATAAATGCTTCTGTATCACTTTGACTTAGAGAAGTCTTGAGCATGGATGGTTCTTGAATATCATAAGATTCAAAAGTCTTCTATACTATTTCCTATGTGAAAAGATGCTAACTTCATAAACAGTGCTTTGTAAATGAAAGGATTATGTCCTTTCTCAAATGTTTACAAAAACACTTGTTAAGTATTTGTGGTTGTTGAATGTAGATTTGCAATGAAGATTTACATTTGTGCAGTTCCCTGATCTTGAATTTTGTAATCCAGGGGGTTGGCTGAACAGTACATTTTTACATTTTAACACCTCTACACTTATACATATGTATGTATAAATTAGTTACATATTCAAACTTGTGAGTATTAAAGGATAAATCTATTTTTGACTAAGTAAACTTGGCTTTTCATTCAGGCAATTTTGACCAAATTTTAATACATAACTGTAAACCTGCCTATTTTTGAAAAATCTTTTTTTCTTAAGGCTATATTCAGGTTCTGAAATACTTTTACAATGGCTTTCTCGCTTACTTAACAAATAACGTTTCTTTGCTCAATAGTATAGTAACTGATTAAAAAAAATCAGCTTCAACTGCCTTTATGCTAGACTACTTGATTAAATAAAAGCAGTTAAAAATAAATGCAAAATACTAATTATGTTGGGTGTGTTTCCCTCATGTAGTTCTGCATAAGCTCCCATGGAGGGCACAGATAGAACGGAAGATTCTTATGGCGGATTGTGCCCATTGTCCTTAATAAATGACTTACATATGAGAAAACTCTATGCTTATATGATACCATTCTTTCCATTTTTATAGTAATGTGGGATCTGACATAGATTCAGTTGTATTTGTTCCTGAGAACCATTGTACATATTATGAAATAAAATGCAAAAATTACTTAATGTTTTTCATTTAAAACAATTAAGAGAATTTTGTGTGGGGAAAAGCCTTCCTAGATTTCAGTGATTTGCACACAGATTTCAGTTATACAGTGAAGAGCTATCTAACTTTCCTCTGGCAGAACACTTTGCAGTTGACCGGTGGCAAAAATGAGGAGAGTTGAATCATCTTGTCCCCTTGAAATCGTTGGAATTGTGTACGCAACCAAAGCACTTTCGTTTCAGTGATTTCAATAGAATTGCATCATGTTTGGCAATGTGGGTCCCTGCTGAAAGTCATCTTTGTAAGGCAGCTGCCTAATCTGAGTATTAACTTGAGCATTCCTGGAGAGATCACAGCCCTGGTGCAGACAACATACAAGCCAAACCATGACTGGACTCTAGGAATTCCCCTGCATTTGCCAAGTCATGTTTTGGCTTTGTTTGGCCTGTAAATTGGGCTAATCAGGGTTGCTGCAGGAGGGGCGGAAGGAAATTATTATGTTAAGGGGTGACAGTTCTCTCCCAGAGGTGAATTCATCAGCATGTGGGGGAGGGATGTGATTTTTTAATTCTTATTTTTTTGCAATTCTTTCATCTACAGCACCCCACAACTCTTCAAAATTAGGTTCAGAGGGTGTGGGGGCCCTGGACCAGCTTTAGGGGTGTTCATGTTTCTGTGGGGAATTGCCAGAAATTGCTTCCTAGGGTTTGTGAAGGATTGTTTTTCTCAGATGTCTCTTTCTGGGGTGAAAACCAAAATCCAAAATGAGTTAAAAGCAAATGTTGTATATATGGACTTGGTCACTTTAGAAGAGAAAGGTGAGTTGTTGCTGCATGAACATGAAAGAACTGGCGCAACTTTCAGTTATGAGCACATAAATCAGAAGGTGAAATCTCTTCAGTCCTTGGCTTTAATATCACCGGCGTGCTTATCTTTTATCAGTTAATAACTAAAGAGCCCATTCTGCAAATGCCAACAATTCAAGGCCCAGCAGCTGTAGGCTTTCATTTCCTGCTTACAGGAAATAATTTTTGAACCACTTGCCCTTGTTCCGTCATAGAGCTTTGGCATTTGCATTATGTTGTACACAGAGCATAGAATATGCTTCTGAGAATTTTTTTTAATGAATACCATTTTATGATACTGAGAACCTCACACAATTTAATGAATACATGTGTTGCTGCTGGAAATGGGGAGAGCATTACATGGTGTGGCTTCCATGTGTATGTATGTATGTATATTTCTCTTTAGATCTTAGTTGTGATTTTTTTTTAAAAGTTTCAGTAGAACTGGTGTAAGTTACTTTCACAGAAATGTGCTAGACACTCTAAGTACGACAGCAGGTCTGGGAGCTTCTAAAGGCATCAGCAAGCATTTGTATGTGCACAAGTAGGGTTTATTTTTATTTTATTTTATATTTATTTATTGAAATTACTAGTCTATCTTATTAAAACAGTGTGCAGGATTGTTTTCCTCATTAAGAAAGATCATATTCAACAAGATAAACTTAATAGTCATAAAAGGTGAGACATCTGCTGCCAATAATATGAGAGGCAGTTTTGACAATTCTCCCTCCTGTAACCTTCCACACCCCCAAGGCCTCCAGAGCAGCCTTTTAGAGAGCTGCCATAGGGGTGGGGGATGAGTAAAAATAACCTTTCCTCACCCCCAACCCCTTCCGGACTGTGTTACATTTATGTAAATAATGGAAGGTAATTTTGCACGGGCATGCTTGCATTATAACTGATAACAATTTACATTTCAGGTAGGCTAATCCTAAAGTAGTAAAAGTCTGCCATTGGTCTAATAATGACTGATGGCAAACCTCTATCTCCCCCTCCCTTAAAAAAAAAATGTCCAATTTCTCATTGACATACTGAAAGTAACATTTGTAGCAAGATCATGGCAAATCGAGCTGGAGAGGTGGTGGAGAAGCAGCCTTGTTTGTACAACTTCATCATTAATCTTCACAGATTAATTGAATTGACCAGATCAAGTGGTTCCTAAGAGTATTTGGAGGAGTGGAATATAGCTATCGAGAGTGCCACTGTGAAAAGCGGCAGACAAACATAATGCAAATTGATTTCCCCTTTCATTCCTTTTATAAAATATCAGCAATCTTTACTCTGGGATGGAGTGATCTGGGTGATACGTTGTCTGTGGCAGCATCAGATATAGACGCCCCAGCTTGCTTTAAATATCAAACTCCAGTACCAACGTTTTATCCAAGTTTGTTGCACTGTCCTCCTTTGGTAAAGAAACACATTTCCAACTCTGCAATGAGTTATTAAAAACATTGCAGCTAATGTTCAAAGCTTATCAACTCCTGACAAAAGGAGCATCTGGAAGAAGCAGCCAGCAGCCTGGGATTGCTAGTTAATATCCTGCGTTTGGAAGAGAGCACGGTCAGTGTGTGGAAAAGAATATTTCCCTGCCGCTGTGGGGCTTTAAAGGTGCCAGCTCTAGCGAGGCTCTCCTAATCAGCCTTCCATCAGTTCTTGCCTAGGCGTATAAAAACCTTCACCAGGGGGGAAATCTGAGATTGCTCCTTGTTCAGCACCAGGAACTGGGGACAGCTCTCTGCAGGCAAACCTGAAGCCCGTTTCCCCCTGCTGTGGAGAGAGAAAATTGCACAGGCCACTATGCAGCCAGCAATGATGATGTTCTCCAGTAAATACTGGGCAAGAAGGGGCCTGTCTCTGGATTCCGCTGTGCCCCTGGAACACCCACTACATGGCAACGTAACTGTAAGTATCATGGGCTGCGTCAATCTAGGATGAATAAATCCGATGTTTAAGACAGCTTTGGGATTTCCCAGTAACTTCTTGGAACACATGCAGGATTCTTCTTTAAACAGATTTGCTTGCTCGGGCTATGGCTCTGCTGGGTTGACTGTCAATTTTCTCCCCCCTGTCCGCCAATCCCATAGCTAGCTCAACCTATTTACGCACAAGTAATCAAGAAAGGATTTTATGGGAAACAAGCCTTTGGAGGGAGGAGATGTCTCTCACACACATCCTTTGAGTGACTTCAGTTCTGTGCCTAGATCCAGAATTTAATCCGCTTTTGTACTGAAAGGTCACTTGCCTCACCTTGGGATTTGCAATATCTGCTTGGTGATTTATTATTTTTTTAATTTTTACTTGTGAAGTCTAATTTTTTTCTCTTATGACAGTCTAAGGCTATGATCCTAAGCACATGTGCTCAGAAGAAATCACATTTGAATTAATGAGTTTCCTCCAAGTAAAGCTGATGGAACTAAGGTGTTAGATTTATTTCTGAAACCAGTAATACCTACAGAAATTCAAAGGGTGTGTGTGAGCTGTCCTGGTTCAGATGCATTGATATGTCATGCATGATAACTGTTGGTCATCACTGGTGATGCAATTTAAAACCGGGGTAAATTTCTGAATGATTTAGAGCTATGTGGACATAGCTTTAATTATTATTATTTTAATAAAAAGATCTGATGAAAATAATGAATGTCCCTTAGCTGGCAGTAAGGCTTCTGACAAAGGAATGAGAAGGGAAACTATTTTCAGCTATTTCCCCTCTTCGTGGCAGTCTCAGCACAGCCTTAATCGGCTTGACAGGGTTGGGGCTCCTCTAGCCAAGCAAGACCATTAGGAACAACCCAGTGTCTCTGCCATAGCTGTGCATTCGAAGGGTAATCAATCTTTCCCTGCAATGAACCTTTCTTCGGGATTTCTTTTTTTAAAAAGACTGGTGAATATTTGATGGTGACAGCAAAGCAGTCTCCTGCAACAATGAACATGCCAATAAATGTAGCTAAAATACACAAAATGAAGAACACGGTGTTAAATGTCTTAATGTAAGTGAATTCTGCACATACATACCTGTTATTAGAAAGCAATTGAACATAAGAAAGTCAGTCCTTTCTGTTATCAGGTGTTTTTTGTTTGTTTGTTTTTGGAGATACATTTTGTGATTCAGATCTTGGAAAGGCATAACTTTTTGATTGTGTCAGTGATTTGTTAGTAGATGTATATCTTTTGCAAGTGGACCTGCAAACATATAATCTAGTTTGACCTTACATTTGTTGCTTCTGCAGCAGTGGTAGCCAATGTCTGGAAACTCCCTAAGTAAATGCTTAGATGTGTTTCCTGCCAAAGCAGGAATAATTTATTCCTTTGTCAGTTTTGTTTGGTGGCAATATCACTGGGTACACTTAAAGAGAGAGATGTACAGTAGGTCAAATTCCACCATTTCATTCTGTCAGGGATTCTTCAAATGTGATGAATTTCTATTTTCCACACAGAACACTTGTATGCATGGAATAATGAAAATCATTCTGGTTTAGCTGCATATGCTGCTGGTCCCCCTGAGGAGCCACAATTTGACACAGCATCTCAACATGCCTACATTATGTGCACATGTAGCAAAATAGGAAAATCTCTTACGAGTGAAACTGTATTGTCGTCCTTAAGCCAATTACAGTAGCCACAGGTTCTTTTAGATCCCACTTGAATGGAGATGAAATTACGCAATGCCCAGTCAAGAGTTTATGAACGGATCGTTCTATTTTAGCACATTAACCATAACACATGGAGCAGAAAACAGATAATAAAATGATCTATATTTTATGTAGATCATGTGTCATCCCTCTGGGTTAGACAGAGGACAAGTCTTTTTACCACAGCACCAGAAAAAGAAGCTAGATCTGGTCTTCAAAGACACCCTGTTTGGTTTTGCAATGGTGGAGAGCAGGGAAATAAATGCCCAGTGTTCCTACTCCCCCCCCCCTTTAATGAAGGTTTCTCTCTCTGCTTTTATACCTGCCTGATTCTCTCACCTGATTTCAGTCCTGGCTGGTTCTTTCAGTCCAATATATACAAATGTCAACAGCAATTTCTCCTAGCAGCAGCTTTCACATGTGGCTTTGAGCAAGGTGTCCTGGTAGGTTTAGGCATCCTGGTTGCCCCAGACATGACCTTCATCACACCTGTTGCATTTTCTATATGTCACACCACACATAGTCATTGTTTGTGTAGTAGCTAAATCATCTAAGTTGTGGCAAGTTCTCTAATTCCCAAGGTGTTTCCTGTGATGGGGTTCCAAGAGAGTGAGCATTAACCAACTTCACAGCATGTAGAATATCTAACTATATATAGACAGAAAATTTCCACCCCCAGAGTCCCTCTGATATGGCAGTTTCTGCTTAGATCCATGTTCTCAGATTCTAGGGACTTGTTTCAGTCTGAGGGTTTGGGAAATCTAGCATTGTTACACTGTCATATGTAAAAGCATTTCCCCACACAGTATCTTACAATAAATCGCAACCTGTTTAGGAAGTTTGTCATGGTTGATGTGGCCCTGAGAGCCCTTTGATTAAGTGTTTTATCTTGTTTGCTTTCGTTCTTTGATTATACTTGCAATTTTCTAACAATTAGCAATTGTAGAGAGTGGCTTTCAGTGTATTAAGGCTTTTTATCTACTTCACATATTAGTTGTCTCATACATTAATGTGCATTCATTGACTTTAATAGAAACAACCTACTGAGTGCCCTCAAGTTAAATGAAGCTGAGTATCCCTATCATCTTGCACTAAAGAGTGCTAATTCAACAGATCCTCTCGTCACAATGTGAGAATAAATACACAGTGGAAAATAAATAGGCACAAAGTAGGGGCGTGTGCTAAGCACAATATTCAGCTGGAACACAGATTTGGCGCTTTGGAAATGCCCCTGTCCAAAGCACTTTGGAGACTACCTGATTTGTCTCAGGGTCAAAAGCTGTATCTGTTTCAGGAAAATGAAGCTTTATTCCCATCCCACTTATTATTATGGGGAAAGATATTTAAAAAGTTGTAACTTTTTCCATTTTGGCAGAATTAGCTGAAATCTACAGGCATGTGGCTCTTTCAGAGGGACTAAAGCCTGCTGAGATAGACAAATAGATCCATGGGTATTTGTGTTGGTCATCTTTAAGATTTAATATATATATTAAAGCCCTTTAACTTTTCCACATTGGACAGAATTGGATGAAATTTGCCATAGGACAGGGCAGGAGGAGATCAGAAGGGGATGTATCAAAAACATGGAGTTGATCGTGGTATGTGTGACTGTTCTAGGTGAAGTTACACAGCCCACAAAATAACAGGTTTGCATCCTGTATCTGCACCCGCTCTTTGGAAGCCATCATCAGTGCTTTGTATCAACTTTACCTGATATATCAGAAGTGATGCCTCCTGCAAAAACCACAGTTATACAGGCCCTCATAACCTCTTAACTGGTAGTGTAATGTAATAATAATAATAATAATAATAATAATAATAATAATAATAATAATAATTTTTTATTTATACCCCGCCCTCCCCAGCCAAGGCCGGGCTCAGAGCGGCTTAATAGGTGGGATTGTCCTTAAAAGCAGACCGGAAACTACAGTTTGTCCAGAATGTAGTAACCAGAGTAGTGGAGCATGTTACACTATTGTTGTAAGAGCACCTAGATTAAAGCCTAGTATTTAAAAGCTTTAAAATCTCATATAGTTTAGACCTGGGCAATGTGTGAGGGAACTTTTAGAAGACATCTGAAGGCAGCCCTGTCTAGGGAAGCTTTTAATGTTTAATAGACTATTGTATTTTAATATTCTGTTGAAAGCCGCCCAGAGTGGCTGGGGAAACCCAGCCAGATGGGTGGGGTATAAATAATAAATTATTATTATTTATTATTATAACATCTCCCATATGCGCCTCTTCGCTCCTTGAATGAATCTAGCATCACAATCTTGCAATCTGGTGGGCAGTGGCTGTGCTTTTAATTTGTAGGAACACGGGTGGTGTTGTGGTCTAAACCACTGAGCCTCCTGGGTTTGCCGATCAGAAGGTCAGCGGTTTGAATCTCTGAGATGGGAGTGTGCTCCCATTGCTCGGTCCCTGCTCCTGCCAACCTAGCAGTCAAAAGCACGCCTGTGCAAATAGATAAATAGGTGCCGCTGTGGCAGGAAGGTAAACGGCGTTTCTGTGTGCTCTGGTTTTTGTCACTGTGTCCCGTTGCACCATAAGTGGTTTAGTCATGCTGGCCACATGACCCAGAAAGCTGCCTGAAAGTGAGATGAGCGCCACAACCGCATAGTCACCTTTGACTGGACTCAACCATCCAGGGGTTCTTCCCCCCCCTTTTGCCTTAAGTTTATGGTACAGTGGTACCTCAGGTTAAGAACTTAATTCATACCGGATGTCCGTTCTTAACCTGAAACTGTTCTTAACCTGAGGTACCACTTTAGCTAATGGGGCCTCCCGCTGCCACCGCGCCACCGCCGCACGATTTCTGTTCTCATCCTGAAGCAAAGTTCTTAACCCGAGGTACTGTTTCTGGGTTAGCGCAGTCTGTAACCTGAAGCATCTGCAACCCAAGGTACCACTATATAGTGACTAGTAGCTATGTTATGCATTAAAAAGAGCAGCAAGCTCTTGTTGTGAGTGGCAATTCCATCAAAGGTGAGGCTGAATTCTCTTGATCTGCTAAGTAGTGTTCCCCTCATTTCTAAAATTTCCTTCCAAGAAATCTTTGACTGCGTGGAATATTTCAGCCATGTTGGCATGCCATTAAGCTCTGTTAGGCAGGCTTTGAATAATTGTATCACCACGAATTTCACCATTTCAGTCTTTCTTGTGTCTCTCTGACTAATTAAGCAAGGTCCTGAGCTGCCCCGCCATTGCTTCCATATTTAACCTGAAGAGTTCCTTCTAGCTTCCAGCTATAGGCTGCTAACTCTGAAAACACATTTAGCAAGTCATCCATATGATTAAACAATCACTTCATTAAACGTTTAGCGTTAATTGTGTTTTAATCAAAGCCGGTCCCTCAGGAAGAGTATTCAGTGCTGAGGACTTGACTGTCAACAATTCTGCATTATTTTGACATCACTGAGGAAATGATTCCCCCCCCTCAAACAGCTATATGATTCTATGTGGAATCTCATTTTCAAGCAAAACTGTTCTTCATATATCTTCCAAGTGTTACTTTTAAGGAAACATGTCCCAATCAAACAAGGGAAATCTGTGAATAGGTTCAGGTTCCTTTGCTGGGTTAGGTCCTGCACAGAAAAAGGGATGCTTCAACATCCACACAATTATTAAACAGTTGGCAAAGAGAAGCACCTGACAGAAGTAAGCACAAGAACATTAAGAAAGAGTCTGCAAGATTAGGCAAATGGCCCAACTAGTCCAGTATCTTGTCCTCGCAGTGGCCAACCAAATGTCTATGAGAAACCCGAAAACAGGACCTGAGCACAATAGCACTCTCCCCATTTGTGAGGATAAGGTTGTCAATGGCTACTAACTCTGATGATTATGTTCTGTCTCCACTATCTGGGTGTCAGGAATGAGCCAGCTCCAAGCAAAGGTTTTCAGCCAAATACAGAAAGCAGCCAGGAACAGGGAGGCTTTGATGTTAGTGAGACAAGGGAGAGCCGGCAGCTGCAGAATTTGGCTCTTCCTGACCTTGATGGGCGAACTGATAAAATTTTTTATTTACAGCTATTAGCCCATAAAATATGTACAAAGAACTGATAAGACAGTAGCTGAGAGCAGGCTAGAACACAGCCAAAGCTCGCTGGAAGCTCAAATGGGCGTGAATACACAAGGAGACAGTTCACTGGAAAAGGAAGAGGTTGGTACTAATTCAATCTCTCCGAGGAGTCGGCGAATAGAAGGGCTTCTAGACAGGATACAAAACAAAAGACACAAGGGGCGTTGGTTCAATATATTCTGTAGATACAGGAAGGAATCTTCAGAAGGGTCATCTTGAGTAATGGTGCTGGAGGCTTTGCTAGAGCCGTCTGGAGCTATCTGTTTGTTTTTGCAATAAATTCTCCTTTTTAATTATCTACACTTACTGTGTTATCAAGCTGGGAACCTGGACTCCTGACACCGAGGCAGTATGCTTCCAAATGCCGGTTGCTGGGAAGGGAGAATGTTATTCAGCTCAGGTCCAGTCCTGCTTGCGGGGCTTCCCAAAGGCTTCTGCTTGGCCATCATGAAAACAGAATGCTGGACTAAATGGGCCACTGGTCTGATCCAGCAAGCTCTTCTAATGTTTGTATTTGATTCCAGCAACTTGTATTCAGAGACACACAGTGGAGGCAGGACATTGTGGTAGGACATTATAGCCTTAGTCTCCATAAGGGTACATTTCTATTGAATCTCTGCAAGGACGGCAAAAGATATATTGAGTATCTATGGAATAATTTGGTATTTTTTAACCATTTTCACCTGCCATCTCCTCTTCACTTAGGATCATTAATATTTAAATAAAAACTAAACTATCATAAATATGCAAGGCAGGGTTGTTCCAGAGGGATACTTCTGAGATGAAGGCAAAACACAGATAGCAGGCGTCTTTCAGGGTTCACCATCCACTGCAAAAGGCCACCTTGCCTCACAAATCTCGTTAGACCATTTACTGATTTTCCTTGCTCTAAAGAGGAAGATCTTTCCAAACTCCAAAGCCATAACTAAAGCAAAACTATTTTTTATATTAATAAATCATAGCTAGTCTTTCATTTGGCTTATCCGAAATGGTGCCACTTTTCTTTTTGACAAAAAGGGCTGTAAAGTAACCTCTAACCTTCACCCAAAGCCCCCACCCCCCCAAAAAACCCCCACAGATGTGGAAATGCTTCAATGGGAGAACAAGATATAAAAGTGCAATTTTCATTTCCATCCAATAATAGGTAATCAAGCAAAGGTGCAATCATGAAATTTTGTAATGTTCTATGTGTGACTCACATTTGAGTTTATAATGCAGAGCTCAAGAACCATAGTTCTGCAAAGCTTGTGAAGTCTGATTTCTCATTGGCAGAAGATCCTAGCCGGATTTTTATTAAAGAATTATAATAACCAAAGTTGTAGCAGTTGGATAACATGCTCCATGATGCTATTTCATTGATCTTTTCTGAAAGAGTAATCATTCATGTCTGCTTGTAACCTGCACTTCTGTTCCTGAGCACACCTTTCAAAAGGGAAAAGAACCTCTCTTGTAGGAGATATCTCAATACTAAAATCAAGCAAGAACAGTCTGCTTGAAAGGAAAGCTTAACGTTTTCTGAGGAGTGCACAGAAACCCTTCTATTTTGCAATGTATTTTCTTTCAGCTAAACAGAACCAGTTCTGGTAAAAACGATGATATAAAGGACAATAAAGGTGCAAGCAAGAATGAATCAACATCAGAAGGAGGAAAGACCGCTGTGGTGTTTTCTTTGAAAAATGAAGTTGGTGGCTTGGTGAAAGCTCTCAGACTTTTCCAGGTAAAAAAACAAACCCATCTTTTTAAAACAGGTGATTGGAAAAATCTATTGTGTGGATCTATTATGTGTTTACTTCAGGCCTGGCCTTCCCATGAGGCAAGGTGAGGCGACCGCCTTGGGTGGCTGGATCCACAGTGGAAGCAGACCCAGCCTCCAAGGTATGCATTGTTTGTGCTGCCGCTGTGGTGGCATCGATGGCTGTGGCACACTCCTTGGAGGCTGAGTGCGCTGCCTCTATGGCAAGCCCCCTCATGCCACACCTATTAGTGAATAGGATGTGCTGTTGGTATCTTCCCTATCCCCTAGTTCCCGATATAGAGCTTCACTCCCCCCTTCTTCTCTGGTGCCCCCTGCTATTTTGTGACTTGCCTAACATGCCAAAATATATTGGACTGGCCCTGGTTTATTTAAATCCCAAGACACTTTGTGTATTGATAGCTGTTAATTTGAAGCTTGAGCCAGACAAGAGGAAGAAACTGAAAGATCATAGTCTCAGCTTGAGGGTTTTCCTGGACCCAGTGCTATCCTGGGGCCAGTAGCTAAATATGCCGTTTGCTGACTTCACCTAGTGCACTGACTGCAGCCTTTCTTCGAGAAAAACAGACCTGGTTCCAGCCCTTTCATGCCGTGGTTATATCCCAATTAGACTACTCTATGCGAAGATGCCTCTGGAGTTTCCAGACTGTCTCCAATTGGTACAAAATGCAGCTGCTGGAATTTTATAGGGCCTATTGATTGGATCACACCCCTCCCTCCACTGGCTACCAATTTGTTGCTGGTCAGAAAGCTCTAAAACCAGGGGTCGGCAAACTTTTTCAGCAGGGGACTGGTCCACTGTCCCTCAGACCTTGTGGGGGGCCAGACTATTTTTTTTTTGGGGGGGGGAAATCAACAAATTCCCATGTCCCACAAATAACCCAGAGCATTTTAAATAAAAGGACACATTCTACTCATATAAAAACACGCTGATTCCCGGACCATCTGTGGGTCGGATTTAGAAGGTGATTGGGCCAGATCTGGCCCTTGGGCCCTAGTTTGCCTACCAATACTCTAAACAGAATACTTTAAGAACTGCCCCCTTCCACAGGAATCTACTGGATTGTGAGGTTGACATTTGAGGCCTAGCTCTTTCCTTCTGATATTTGGTCAGCAGGGTGGGCAGGCTCTGTAGATTATCTCAGGTGTCAATATCCTCCTGGTGTCAATACACCTAGCTCCATCACTGCCCTGAACCCCCAGCCTATCTGGCAGCAGGTCAGTATGTCAAGTCCAAAGACTGGGCGTCAAGCCACACAAGCAAAGCCCAAAGGTCAGGAAACACAGGGTCAATCCAAGTAGCCAAGTCTGAAGTTCAGCAGTCAGGATACAGTCCAGAGTCAAACCCAGACACAGTCCCAAGTGAAAGTCCATCAACATGGGCAGAAGAGCAGACACAGCATCTTAGCTCTGGGGCCCTTTCATACTTTGATTGCTGATTGCAGCATCTGTGCTTGATGAGGCAGGTGACCTTCACTGTTCCAAGCCTACTCCAGCTGAGGAACCACACACCTACTCCCAGAGCTAGCAAGCTCCACCTGGCCAGAGCTGCACTGTGGGCTCTTGCTTGGCTCAGCCTTCAATAGCACCCCTCTTGCTACTCCCTATGCCTCGGAACCCACCTTGTTTGTGGGGTATGGAGTCCTCTGCCTCTGGTGATGGGTCCTGCTGCTCTGGTTCCTGTGCACTGAACTGCATTCCTTCACCATCCTCCATCAGCCTGTGAGTACTTCCTTCGCCACCCCCTGCTTGCCGTGGTGTGTCCCAGTCCTGACTACACCCCATGACGGGATCCTCTTCCTCCTCCCCACTGCCCTGCCAGTTCATGACAACCATTAGTAACTTTTTCACATGGCACTTGAAGTGAATATGTGAAAAAGCAACTACTTTGTTGCAGAACAGAATATTGTTTCCATGCTCTTGATGTGGCTGTTTCTTTGTAATATGTTTATGAATGCTATTTGGAATGTTATCTTGGGGTAACATTGTTCAGTTAGGCTAAAGTAGATTGCAATAAATACTTTTCTTGTATCTTCACACTATTTCATTTCTTGCCCATTAATTTAACTTGTCTATAAATTGGGCATTGAATAGTATAATTTTTTTTTTACAGTGAACACCTGTTTTATAAGAAATGGCCATGGTAAATCACCTTTAATTATCCTACAATAGTTACAGTTTTCGGATATCTAATAAAATGGAGCAATTAATACAAGCATAATTTTACAGCACACTTATTGAACTAAAAATAACAAATAAGTAATTTAATACAGATGAAGGATTTTCTTAACTCAAATGCCTTTATATGTACATTAAACTATATCCTGTTCAGAACACCCATTAAACCACTTCTCTTCTAAATGAATTCAGTGAGTCAATGAACCAATCTTTCGTTCTGTCTACAGGAGAAGCATGTGAGTATGGTTCATATTGAATCAAGAAAATCCAAGAGAAGGAGTTCAGAGGTAGAAATTTTTGTGGACTGTGACTGTAGCAAGAAAGAATTCAATGAGCTCATTCAGTTGTTAAAGTATGAAACGAACATTGTAACTCTGAATCCACCGGAAAACATCTGGACAGATGAGGAAGGCAAGGCTATTGTTTTCTCTTTCAAAATTTATCTTGAAATTAGCAAAGCTTTGTGAAGAAGCAGTGAGAATCTGATGCCTCCAATCACTCTGTATTTCCTGCAGAGCTTGACTGTGTTCCTTGGTTCCCCAGGAAGATTGCTGAATTAGACAAATGTTCCCAAAGAGTTCTAATGTACGGCTCTGAACTGGATGCAGATCACCCTGTAAGTGTTCAGTAAATGCAGCCAAGGTTGGTCAAGTAAACATTTGTGACAATTTGATGATAAAGAACTGAACATTCTTCTTCTTCAAGTAATTAGAACTATTGCTATAATTAACAAATTATTATTAAATATTATGATTCAAAAGAACTTAAGTAGCTTAACTTATATCCTCTCTTTCCACCAAATGGCACCCAAGGCAGTTCCGTAACTATCATTGGAAGAAAATACGAAATAACAATGGAACAAAACATTACAGAGTTGTTATACAGTGCATTATGCAGCCCATGGTGTTTTTTACTTACTCCTGTTGTAGAAATGATAAATTGCTTAGGATGAGATACAATGTCTTGTTGACAAAGCCAAGCCATGAGATGTACAATATAATAGGCAGTGGTATTTTCCTAGAACTGGATGCATTTTTTTATTAAGTATGCTTGATCCCTTCAGCTCATTTCATAAGCATGATGCTAATTTCAATAACATTCACTGAATGCAAAAGGGCGGTGGGTTTCTTTAGAAATCCAGGGATCTTTTGTGACAACGTATGATTCGGAAGATATTTCAGGAGTTTCCTTGAACCTGCCCCTTTGCAATGACAGTTTGTTGCATGGGCCAATGTTGTAGAATTTGTTGTAGGCTATCTAATTCAATTCCCTGCTTGATACTGGAAATCCAGAGCTGTCAAGCTTCTGCTTGGAGTTCTCCAGCAATAAGAAGTCCACCAGCATCCTAGAAAAATGGTACTGTTGTTGAACTGCTTTTAGAAGGAACATAGGGAATGATCTTTTACTGCAGGGATGGAGAATCTATGACCTTCCAGATGCTGCTGGACTGAAAGTCCAATCAGCCTCCCATCAGCATGGCCAATAGCCAGGGATAATGGGAGCTGCATTCCAGCAACATCTGGAGAACTACATGTTCCTCATCTATGGTCTATGCCAACTGCCAGTGGCTCTCTAGAGAGGGACTTAGACCGGAGTCATTCCCAAACCTACCTGGAGATGCCAGAAATTGACCCTGGGCATTTGTTCTACCATTCTTTCCCTGTTCATATTCCTACAAAGTTGCTTCTAATGTTCAGCTGCAATCTACCATCCTCTACCTCAAGTTCCTTAGATCTAGCACGAAACAAGCCATTTCCCTTTTCTGCTTTCTGAGGACTGATTCACCACTCTGATTTGTCCTGCCACCTGACAAGCTTCGATATGACAGACTGATCCCAAAAATATTCAGCTAATGCATTTCAGATTAAGGTGCAAATCCACTCAGGCCATTTTCATGGTCTACAACTTCTGCTTAAAAAAGATTCTTTAGAAGACTTGGGATGGATCTCTTCTGCCCGCTCCCCACCCCTGCCAGCTATTATACTGTATTTTCAGTATGACAAAGCTACACAAGGTATCGCAAAATAAATAAATGAAAATGACAAACTATCCCATTGCTTTCTCCCCCTTTTTACCTTTTAGATTACTTCCCCCCCTTTTAAATGGTGCGTATAAGTGTTGCTCTCCAAAATCACCCGAGTACTTAAAGTCATGCCCACTGCTATTTCACTTAAAGAATATAGATATTAAATGAGCATTCCTAGCGGTGTGGGAGGGGAAAGAAGAAGGCAATTGAAAAGCTGCTCACACTCTGGGAGATAATTATGAGGTAGAAATCATAGCATCCTTTAGGCTCAGCAGGAATGCAGCCTCCATGCAGGTTCCTTGT
This sequence comes from Podarcis melisellensis, assembly GCF_964234715.1. Taxonomy (NCBI): domain Eukaryota; kingdom Metazoa; phylum Chordata; class Lepidosauria; order Squamata; family Lacertidae; genus Podarcis; species Podarcis melisellensis. The sequence continues at coordinate 32,890,249 of NC_138542.1, forward strand.
GTTTCATCCCTGTTTTTAATACGGCAGCACTGTTTCAGCTCATATTTCACACATACTGCAAGGCCCACGTACTGCCAAAAGCCACGACTCCAAAGCTGGGGGAAATTAACCTCTTGCCTTGCCTTTTTTCTCTCTCTCTTCAGGAAGGGAAGTCTTCTCCACTTAACTGTGGGAGGAGTTGCGGTGGGCCACGTGGCCACCCATTCTCCTCTGGGGGCGGGGGACAAAGTCCCACTTTGCTCGGAGGATCCTGGCCTTGTCATCAACCAGCCAGCCAATCCGCTGGCTGGGGATGTATGGCCAGGACCCATTTAAGTGGAGGCATGAGCTGGGGCGCCCTTTCTGCTCTCAGCTGGCAAGGCTATCTGCCGGACTTCAATCATCACATCATAGGGTGCACAGAAGTGGCACAGAAGGTGCACATGCTGGGTGGCCGGGTGATTGCACACCCCACCATTGTTTACAGCAAGATGGCCCTATTTTGAGATGATGGCGTACACCTTTCCGATTGGGGAAATGATATCTGGTTGACTGATATTGCAGAGGGCGTGAAGGATTGGTTGCAGGTTTGAGGGTATTTGGCGGTGAGCCTTTGGGCTCTTGTGGCGGTTAGGCATTGGGTGACCTTATGATGGGGAGGGGAGGTGTGGACATCACCTGTCCCCCCAAGCTTAAGGGTATTCTGTTAAAGGAATCTTGTCCGAAGCAGGTGTGGATCTTGTCCGAAGCCAGGGGCGGGGCTAGGCCACGCCACGACCCCTGTGGGAACCCTGGGGGAGCTCGAGTTGGTTTGCATCAATGGGGCTCCCCCTTCCGGTGGTTTACCCTTACCGGACTCCCTGCGCAATGGGCAGGAGTCAGATATAGTCAGGTCTATTCAATGCCTAAGCCAATACCACTCACATTCTGTAACCAATAAAGTTGTGGCCAATATTTGCCCAATAACACTAACCAAATATTCTGTGTCCTGGTGTTTTATTCATCTTTGAGGGGGTGGTTACGGGGTCTCGACACGCAACCTGGGAAAACTGAAGCCGTTCTGGCAATTCAATGGCTATTGAATTAAAAGAAAGAAAGAAAATGCCATAGATTTTGTTCTGTGACTGGCAAAGGTATCCCAACTCTTCATGATTTAGAGCATCATTACCAAAATCAGCACCAGGCCTAATGGAAGCTTGGGGTACTCAGAAATTGACTTGCTTTTTACAAGCCTAGTGCAAACTCCTTCCACTTTGATTTTTTTTGTAGCCCTCCAGAAGCTGTTGTACTATGACTCCCATCAGCCACAGCCAGCACTGCCAATAGTTAGGGATGGTGGGAGTTAGAGTCCAACAACATCTGGGGGACTCTCCATCCCTGCACTAGCAGATCAGTTACTCTTGTGTGGTGGCAAGGTGCTGGAAGGTTGGAGTTAGGTGGACCGTATGGCCTGCCCTGCCCTTTGAAGCTAGCTTTCTGCCTTCAAGTACAGTGGGGTACTGCGCCGATGATGATAATATTGAAGTAATATTTAACTACTAGTACAGTTGTACCTTGGAAGCTGAACGCCTTGGGTCCCAAACAAATTGGCTCCAAACAATCAAAACCCAGAAGTGAGTGTTCTGGTTTGCAAACAATTTTCGGAAGCCGAATGTCCGGCACAGCTTCTGTGGCTTCCAACTGGAGCTTCCTGCAGCCTATTGGAAGCCACACTTTGGTTTTCAAATGGTTCTGGGAGTCGAACAGCCTCCCAAAATGCATTCTGTTCAAGAACCAAGGTACAACTGTACAGTCAGATTCTGTCCTAGAGTGCTCAGGTGTAAATGAGGATTGGGGAGGCCCGTGCAGAGAGGGAGGGCAGCCGGCTACACTTGCTCGGGCCTTGGAGGGCTAAGCCAGCCAGAGGCCCCCCACCATGTACTGACCGCTTTCTTCTTCTTCTTCTTCATCTTCATCTTCTTTGTCATTGTCTTCTAGTTTATAACTTTATTCTAACAAGACTCCCCACCTCAGACAAGCTCTGCACGGGCCTGGAAATGGGGTCCTGCACCTTTGGTACAAGAGGTATCTTAACAGATTATAGCTAAGGACCCCCTTTCACCTTTTGCCTGTGACCATCCTATTTTGTGTCTGGAGGGGTGGGGACTACATTGTCCTTCACCTCAAGCTTCAACTTGCCTTGGGCTGGCCCTGAGCAGGAAATCCCTGCTATTCCAACAAGCCAGTTTGGGCCCTGATACACCAATTTAGATCCGAGACAATCTTGAACTGACCCGAGCCCTGGATCTGGATTGTGATCCGGTAAAAGCAAATCTGCAGAAATCCCAATGACTTGCATTGGGAAGCTATAGCTTCTTCTCCTTCTCCTTCTCCTTCTCCTTCTCCTTCTCCTTTTGTATTTTTACAAAGGTGCATGAAATTTGGACACATGTTAGCCCCTTAAGAGGGGATTACCAAAGAGCCACAGGTTTTCATGGTAGCCACCTCTAAAACTTGCTTTTTAAAAAAGCAATTAAATACGGTACTACATGGGTATATGGAATGTTACATATATGGAATGTTACATTGTATGTGTGCTGCTTGTGCACTGACTATGAACAATACACCCACAAGGCTCTCTGTCTCTCTCTCTCACACACAGAGCAAAGTACTAATAAAGGCAGACACATAATCCATACCTATCCTATTGCTGACTAGGAAATACAGTATAGTGCTGCATTTTGATGTGTTCCCCGCTCCAAACCAGCTTTGATCTGAAATAAGAAAAAGAACAATATTACTGCATTTTAAGCTGGTGATGTGTGCATAGTCTTAGTCAAGTTTTGTTGTAGTAAAGGGCTGTTCTTGTACATCTTGTTTTGAGTTTGTGCATGCAAGGCACCAATAATTTCTGCATTTACTAAGTGTTAGAAGTTAATCAGTGCTTGGAGTATCAAGATGGGCTGCCAGACACTGAATTTAGTAGTGTCAAAATATAGGCCAAACCAGTTTTTCCCATGCTCAGGAAATCACCTGGATGAAGAGCCATCATGGAGAACAAAAGAAAGGTGATTAACAAAGCAAGTTTTATATATGTGTACATAAACCATATATCATAAAGACACCACAGTCTCTGCTGTGCTTCATTTCCAAAGGAAACGTGAACCCCTGGAATCTCTTGCCACTTAGAGATTGGAGTGTTTGCTAACTGTTCCACAGATGGCATGAATTACTATATTAATAAGCGTTATTTTAGAAACCACTTTGATTACTGATTTTCTTCTTCTGTTAATTCTCTTTGGTACGCATTCATTTTCTTTTATCTGCTTCAGGGATTTAAGGACAATGTGTATCGGCAGAGAAGGAAATATTTTGTCGACGTTGCCATGAATTATAAATAGTGAGTACAGAACTTTGTTTGTTGTGAAATTGCTACTGATTCAGAAAAAAAGACACCATCTGCTTGGGTGATAAACAAGCAGCAGCCATGAGGAGTGGCCCATTTACCCAACTGAATTGGTAGGGTGAGCATCTAAACTGGGCTTTTTGGAGTTGAGCTGTGGAACATAGGAAGTTGACTTTTACCAAATCAAGCCATTGTTCAACTGAATGGAAAGGCTGAGCTCTACCACTGAACCACAGCCTTCTCCTTGACACTTCACTTTATTTATTGATTTGTTCATATCAGAAATGGAGAACCTCTCTGTCTGGCTCTCTCTACTTGCTATACTCCTCCTAAGCCACACTCCTGCTTTGAACCTTCCTTGAGAATTTTCGTCTAGCTGGCATGTGTCCCTTGAACTCTCATAATGCTTCTTGCTTGGTTGGTTGAGAGAGGTGTGTGAGGGCCAGGGAAAGGGGGACAACAATGACCTCCCTGCTCACTCCCCCTTCATGCAGTGTGTGTGTCAACTCACATAATGGGCTATGTAAAGGTCAAGTTAACAGAAAGTTAACACCAGGAATTAAATGACTAGCATTTTTGTTTCTTGATTTCATAAGAAAAAAAGATGTTACGGATCCTAGTGTGAACAAGGGGATATACCAAAAGTTGTAAAACAAGCAAAATACTTTATGGTATGACTAAGAAGTTAAAAACTAGTATGCAGCTTGCTTTCTCAAAAAATTAATTTAAATCTTGTAACCTGACAGCACCAATTCAAAAACTCAGGTTTAGAAACAGTGCAAGAGCACCTTGCAATGCAACTGTAGACGAGCATTTGGAGACAGTGATTTGGAGAGAGTGATGCTGAGAACAATATGCATAAGCTTCTTGTTGGAGCCAATGAGATTAAGTCCTTAACTGGATAAAATATTTACTGCATAGTTGACTTTCTTTTGCAAATGTACGAAATTGCTTGATAAATACACAAGAAAGCTTTCTGAACAGTGGGTTCACAGGGCAACTTTTCAGAGAGAGCGCAAATGCACAGCACCTGGAAATCATACTTTAGAACAGGACAGTCTTTGTCCCCCCCCCCCAAGATTAAACTAACGTAAAAAAATGCATCAAACATAAGGGTAGCTATCATGAAAAACCCATCCTGAATGTGGGAAAGTACTGAGTGAGCAGGCCTTATTCACTGAATTTTTCAGAGGCTTCTATTCCTAAATTGCTTCTGTTCTCAAACAAGATGTCATTCTTTAAATGGTCACTCTCATTGTCAGCCATGTCACAAATTAAAAGGACAATCAAAAGAAATAAATTCAGAGGGCTGGGAGAGCGAAACACAGCTGGGAGGGCACCATTTGCCCCACCTTCACTGTGGGGCTCTCTGAAGAGCTGCTATCATGCCTTGTCACCTCAGCTGCTAGCTCAACACACCAATCACATTAAACGGTTTATGGCACGGGTAGGCAAACTAAGGACTGGGGACCGGATCCGGCCCAATCGCCTTCTAAATCCGGCCCGTGGACAGTCCATGAATCAGTGTGTTTTTACATGAGTAGAATGTGTCCTTTTATTTAAAATGCATCTCTGGGTTATTTGTAGGGCATAGGAACTCGTTCATCTCCCCCCCCCCAAATATAGTCCGGCCACCACAAGGTGTGAGGGACAGTGGACCGACCCCCTGCTGAAAAAGTTTGCTGACCCCTGGTTTATGGCTTCCACCACCACATGAAAGGTCATGTATTTCCCTTACCAAGAGCAAGCCTGCTCCTCTCTCCTTCTCTCACCTCCCCACTTTCTTTTTGAGTCAGGCTAACTCAGTTCGCAGGACGCGGGTGGCGCTGTGGGTTAAACCACAGAGCCTAGAACTTGCCAATCAGAAGGTCGGCGGTTCGAATCCCTGTGACGGGGTGAGCTCCCATTGCTTAGTCCCTGCTCCTGCCAACCTAGCAGTTCGAAAGCATGTCAAAGTGCAAGTAGATAAATAGGTACTGCTCCAGCGGGAAGGTAAACGGCATTTCCGTGCGCTGCTCTGGTTCGCCATAAGCGGCTTTGTCATGCTGGCCACATGACTCGGAAGCTGTACGCCGGCTCCCTCGGCCAATAAAGCGAGATGAGCGCCGCAACACCAGAGTCGGCCATGACTGGACCTAATGGTCAGGGGTCCCTTTACCCTTTACCTTTTAACTCAGTTCACAGAATTTTGTGTGTGTTGGGGTGTGTGTGTGTTTCCACACAAGGATTTTTTCCCAGCCAGAACTCACCAGAACTGAGTTCCGGCACCTCTCAGGTGGGTGCCATTGCCATTATAAAAGAACAAGGGAGGTGTTCATGGTGGATTCCAGCATTTCTTTTTCTAGAAAAAGAGCATTGGTTCCACATTTTGGATTATATCTTGGTTTCCATTTAAGCTCCTATCTGCTCTAGAACCTAACCAAAATCCTAAAGCGCTTGAGCTAGAGCAAATTTACCCTTGGATTGCACCTTTACACGAGTGGCTTACCCTATAACAAATAATACCACCTCCAAATGCTACACTTGCATTTTTCTTTTCTTTTTTTAAAAAAAGTCTTTGCAGATCAAGCCTACATTTTGAATTCATTACGATCCCCAGGAGTTAGTAAATTTTCAGCGCTACCTACAAATACCTGCTGCTTTTTGCAATTTTCTTGTCACGCGAGCTTCCAAGTCAAGCTAATTCCAATCACATTCTCATTTTACTCATAATGGGCCAAACTCTTCACATTCCCGAGAAGGCACATGCTAATTTGATGTACTTTTCTGTTTCATGCTTTCTTTTTTTAAAGTTCTCCTTTCCCCCTCCCCCCCCCCCGTTTGTGGTTTCTGCCTACTTCTTTGAGTTCTCTAAGCGCACAAGGAGGGAGTGGGGGGGGATGAAAACATTTATTTCTCCCTCAGCAAACAGTAAAACTTGGCAGGAAAAGAGCATGCTTAAAAGCCCATAAAAAGACAGACACACACACACACACACACACACTATCAATTCAGAGTAAGGAGAGGGAGGGCATTTGTGTCTTGTGAGCAGAGGCAGCAGTTTTTCTCTCTGGATAGATCACTGCTGTTCTATTAGCATTTTATATGGATATGGATCTCCTAAATGTTCCTTTTTGCAAGTACCTTTTGCATATCTCTGCTCAGTTTCAGCTGTACTTGACTAGTTTCAAACCAGCCTGAACCATTCCCTGCCCCCCCCCCCACTTCTACCCTGCTGTGCTGGTGTAAGAAAATGGGGAAATGTTTAAATGTGTATGCAATTCAGCTTAATTAATGCATGCAAATGAGCCATGACTCCCCCAGCTTCTGAGTAGGGGACGCCTACGGTTGGCAGCTATTGTTATTTACCCAGACTGTATTTCTGAGGTTGCTTTGGCCGTGAAATTCTGCTTGCTGCATAAGATGCAATCAGCATCAGTGACTGGTCATTTCTAGAGGACAGTATGTCTTCTTTGACTGTCCTTAATGGTTTCTTGGATGAATTTATAATGATAGCAAGAACCTGTGCGTTGAATGTATTTATCATCTTTGATTTGTACCCCATCTTTCTTTCAACATGAGACCCAAGGTAGCATGCAGAGGGCTCTCATCCAGGGACTGGCCATAAAAAGACCTGGTTAGGTTCAGCAAGGTGGTAGCTTCATGTGGCTTCAGACCATACCCTGATTTGTTGGTGGGAAGGCTGGGCAATGTTTGCATCACCACGTTCTCTCACACTTTCCAGTGCATTTTCCCTCTCAGTTTCTTTATTGCAAAAAGCCCAGTGTTTGGGGGAAATAGGCTTGTTGCTTACAGCTTCGCAATCAGCTTTAATTGAGTGACCTGAATTTTACGGTATGTAATTGAATCCCACCCAGAAACAGTGGCAGCATGGAAGTAGTCAACTCCTAGGAGGTTTGATGGAAAGGCCCAGGTATGTTTAGCCTGGAGAAGAAAAGATAAAGGTGGGGGAAAGAGCCATGAGAGATGCCTTCAAACCTCTGAAGGACAGCCATACTGAAGAAGGCTTGGTCTCTGTTGCTCTTCCAGAGGATACTATAATCTATGGGTGGGAGATTACCAGGGAGCAGATTCTAACTAACATGAGGAGAGCTTTCCTAATGGTAAGGATTGATCAGCCATGGAACAGACAATTGGTGGGTTCCCCTTTGCTGGAGGCATTGCAGCAGCTGCTGAGCAGCCATCTTCCAAAGATGCAGTGATTACAAGAGCATTGAGCAAGAAGTTTAGGTTTTGTGACCCCCAACTCTATGATTCATTTCCGTCTTCTGTGTACTATCCATTCAGTTCCACCACGGCTTGCTAACAACATCCGCCCCCCACCCAGCTAAGCAAAACCCTTGTTGTAATTGTTTGTTAGTGAAAGAAAGAAGTAAAGGTGGGAAGAAAAGAAAGGAAGACGATTGTGCTTAATGAGAATTTCCAGGCTGAATAGGCAGCCTCAAAGCACATTAATTCCAGATGATTCTTTCTCCGCAGAGGATACTTATTATTGGAGCAACTTCTATAGTGAGGATTGGTATCAGTTCCTGCATCTAAGAAACATACTGAATGCTTTACTGGAGTTGAGAAAAGGTCTTGAAAGGAGGGGAAAGTAGAGGGTTCGTCTAGGCAGCAACAGGCCTATCAGTATTCAAAGTGCTTTATGATTGTTATCACATTCACAATAGCCTTCTGAGAAATGTCATTTTCTAGGTAGGAGACTAAGGTCACAAACACACGATGCATCTAAAACCATGCTTATACCACTTTAAGTTACGGCTTCCCCAAAGAATCTGGAGAACTGTATAGTTTACCCCCCCCCCAAGAGCTACAGTTCCCAGCACCCTGAACAGTTCCCAGGATTCTTTGAGGAAACAATATAGTTTTTATTGGTTTGTTTAGATGCATAGCAAAATACAGGTAGCCAGCTAAACCAAATCATAACCATAGCTGTCAATGTTATCCTTTTTTTAAGGGAAATTCCCTTATTCCAAATAGGATTCCTCACAAGAAAAGGGAAAAGTTGACAGCTATGATCATAACACTTCTCCCTCCCTGAATCTTGCCAGCTACCTGGTAGTATTCATGTCCTTGTAATATTCATTGCCCTTTTCGTTTTCTACAGGGTTCTCCTATGTTACTCCATCTGGGTTGTATGGAAGCATCCATCATAGCTATCAATTTTTCCCTTTTCTTGCAAAGAATCCTATTCAGAATAAGGGAATTTCCCTTAAAAAAAGGGAAACGTTGACAGCTATGGCATCCATCCACAGCACGGTCATCTCCAGCTGGGAAGGCTGAGACACAGGGCAGTGAGTTCTGTGGCCTGTGGAGAGTCTTGAGAGCAAGATAAAGAGATTTGGAAGGGGCTTATGATGGGTTGATGGGAGCATATAACCGAGAGGTAATTGTTTTCAAAACCTTTTTCTTTTGTATTTTTTTTTCTTAGTGGCCAGCCAATCCCTAGAGTGGACTATACACCTGAAGAAATAAAAACTTGGGGAGTGGTGTTCAGGGAGCTGACCAAACTGTATCCTACTCACGCCTGTCGAGAGTATTTGAAGAACTTCCCTTTGTTGACCAAGCATTGTGGCTACCGAGAGGATAATGTCCCTCAGCTGGAGGATGTTTCTATGTTTCTTAAAGGTAAGGGTCAAATCTGGCTCCTAGCAGAACAGGGTGCTGTAAAAATAATTGTGTCGCATTTCAAGTGTTGCACAATTGGCCAAGTAATGAGAGCTGTTTATACCTTTATTCTTCGCACGACAATTCTGTGCATTGAATAAGCAGTTATGGAACGAATCTGTATGCAGGGAGGGGGAAAAAACCCATCAGGAATCTCTACCGTCTCTCCTTTGGGGAATTGTTACAGCTGAGAAAATTCTCGCTGTGTTGAGGGAGTTTTGCACAAAAGTCCTGGCTGACCCCCAATCCCATGAGAACATCTCTATTATGACATGTGTCTTTTTTACTTTACATGCCTAAAACCATCTGAATACAAAGCAAAGCAGTCAGCTCTGTGTTTGGAACAAACCAGTGCACTAACAGTCTTATATGGAATATGAAAAATGCCTCCTTATTCACTACATTTTGTATTTTCAAGATGGGGACTCCATATGTCCTGCGTAGTAAGGTTTGCCTGGTTGAATGTTTGTAAAGCAGCTGGAGGTGGTGGGGTCAAGCTTGTCCTCCAAAATGGGCCTGTCGCCAGATGTTCCCAGCTGACTTTCCTGAAGTCATAACTGAGCTGGAGGTTTGCACACTTCCAGCGACAACTCTGAACTTGGCTGGAAGGTGCACCAGTTGGTCTGCTCCCAGCCTCCTTCTCAGATGTGGGATTTCTCGGTGGATTTCTGCACAGCCATTGTGACCTTGATGCAACCCTGCATGAGGCACACAGGTGGCAGGATGAACTAATTAAACGGACCCATTTTTCCCCCTCAGGAAGACTGCACCCAGAACCCTACATAAAAAGCCATTTTAAAACAAGTCAAAGGGGGATTTATTTGCAGCTGTTCTTTCTCTCCGCTTGGATTGAAACTGGCTTGGGTAATCACACATCACCACACACAGTATTTAATAGGAAACCAAAGGATAGACATGGCTTTTGGCTAATATCACATGTACACTGCTTCCCAGACCACTGGTGGGAGCATATCAGGTGTAGAATAAATGGGGGGGGGGTTGTAGACACAGCCTGTGTCGAATGATCCACCAAGGCCATAATCTTCCCTTATCCTTCTGGAGATGCAATGTGGGCATGTTAGTTTTAGCCAGGGCAAACATCACTGAGGTCGCATGTGCTGCAATCTGCAGGAATTGCTGTGGGAAGTCTCTGGTGCTGACACAGTTTTTGTCAAAGAAGATGAGGCAGATGTCAGACTTATTTGCCCCTTATCTCTGGGTTCAATTTGACCTGGTTGCTTGCGTCTTCTCATTGTTCCAGGCCCTGGAAGATCTCTTTTGAGTTTCAGGGAGTTATTATTAGGGCTGCCTTTTCCGGTGATTTGGAGTGCTGATATTTCTTACAAATATTAAATGTTTAAATCGGGGGCAGGGGAAAGACTGCCCCCCCCACCAAAACAAGTTCCCACTATGACCGCAGAAAAGTCACAGCAAAATATAGTCCTAAGAACCTGAGAAAGATTTTTCCGATCAAAAATAAAATACTGTGCATGGCTTGAAAAGCTAACCTGCCCCAGCTCCCATTCCTTCCTTTATTCTGACTTTATGGCTACTAGCACTTAACATTAATTGGCTGACTGCTCTTTGAGCTGGGTTGCATCTTTCAAAGGTGCATCCTGCATTGTTCTCTGGATCCCTGAGGAAGAGCGCTGAAACACAGTTCCTTTTTTTCCCTTTGCTTGAAGGTAGAAAAACACTCCAAGGTTCAAATGTGTGCTCTCAGCCAAAGACAACAGTCACAATTTTTTTCTGAAGAGGACTAAGCTTAGCTCATTTAATTCTAAACAGTAACTAATGAGATGAGAAAGAGCTTGAGAAAGAACCAGCCTGTTCATAAGTGAGCATAAGTTTTGGAGGGGTGTCAGCTGAAGACATTCCTTTTTTTTCAACAAGCCTTTTGAGTGGAGATTTTTTAATCCCAACCTGTATTGGATCTGGGGTTGTTAGTTGTATGAAATTTGTTTTGATGGTTAAATTGATTTGAGATAATTTTATAGGAAGCTCTTCATAAATGGAATGAAATGATAGACAGATAATAAGGTAAACTTCCCCCATCTGACCTTTTCGGCATTTCCTTTCTTTTCGACCTCAGTGTTTACAGTCAACCCCACATCATCACTCAGGATAACACTTTGTGCCTTTGGTCCATAAAAGCTCATGCCATAATAACATCGTCAGCCTTTAAGATGCCACAGGGTTCTTTGCTGTTACAGAAATGTTTGCCGATGATTTCCAAATGAATAATGTGCCATCAGATTTCATGAAAGATCTGAGGCTATTACACATAGAGGTAAATCAGTGTTTGCACCAAGTATCCACCCAGCACGAAATTGCTTGCCGTTCAGATAATTTTTGCATATACTACCTGCATGATACCCACAGCTGGCAGCATGTATTTGCTCCCCCTTAATGTTGACAATTTTATGAGGATACTAAAGATAAAATGCTTTGTTCAAACCTGTATAATGTATAAAGTGGCCCTGAATCCCTCCCCTTTTTAATCTGCTGCTGTAGATAAAACAGGAAGGTGATTAGTGATATTGGCACATTGTAACCTTGGTGTTTTTCCCTCAGCTAAATGATCTGCATCAATTCATACATTTTATTTTCTTAAGGAATGTCGAGCTGGTACAAACGACGTTTGATTCTGTAGGAAAAATATGGAATAGTTTGTGTTTTCTGTTGATTAACACATATACTCAGATAATTTTGGTTTTTCTACCACTTCAGAAAGGTCTGGATTCACAGTCAGACCAGTTGCTGGATATTTGTCGCCTCGTGATTTCTTAGCTGGCCTTGCCTATCGAGTTTTCCACTGTACTCAGTACATACGCCATGGCTCTGATCCTCTCTACACTCCAGAACCGTGAGTATAATTTCTCATAACTTAGCATTTATTACATTTATTTTTTCCATGTTTCCTCCAAGCAGGTGATGATGAGGTGCATGGTTCTCTTCTCTACCTCCCCTCAACTTTTTATTCTCATAACAGCCCTGTGAGGTAGGTTAGGCTGGGAGAAAGTGACTGTTCCAAGGTTACCCACTGAGTTACCCGGCCATGAAGACCATAGGGTGTCTTTGGGCAAGTTCCTGTCTCTCTGCTTAACCTGCCTCACAGGGTTGGGATGAGAATAAAATGGGGAGGAGAGGAAAACCACTTAAGCAGCCCCGATCCCCTTGGAGGAAAGGAAAGGTGACATGACAAAAAATGTAACAACACTACTTGGCTTCTTCAGTTAGAGATGTTGCACAGTTCCACAAATCCCATTTAATTTCAAGCCTGTGGTTCTGCCTCTTTGAACTGTTTCATGCTTCTGGACCAGCTACAGCACACCCTGCCAAAATCATGTACGTTTGCACAATACCTGCCTCTTTTCTCCAGGGCAAGGCCCAGCTGCTTCTGCGTCCGCCACTGTTAATGGTGTGTGTAATGACAGAGAAGCAACTTCCATGAAACTCACCTGACATCCCAAGGACTCTCATATAGGAGGGGAGAGAAAATATCCTCATTGTCCTGGGGAAGGAAAAGGTTCAATCAGCAGACCCCTGTCCTTTACACCATGGTGTCTTTCCTGTATCTAACCAAAAGGAGGAAAGGTGCAAAGCAGCAAACGGTGTGCTCAGGCTCCAGGGATGCAGGACATTCACAGAGCATAAAGGGTTTTTGAAAGCGCTCAGCTTCCTCTTTCTCTGTAGCAAATGCTCAGGACTGCTGTGAAGGCCAATCAGTTATTAAACAAGATGATTCCTTGTTGCTTGAGCTTGTTGTCATCTGGCTTTTATCTGTGTAACAGCAAGCACCTCAAGAGCGTCACTCTCTCTGTGTTAATTCTAACCCCACTGCTGGAGGGCACCTTCTCTGAACAGAAATCCATCTAGAGACTTACATGAACCCCAGTCTCACATTTGCAGCCAATATTCTAGTTTCAACCTCTTCCGAGGGATTTCTAGATCAATTAATCTCTGCCAAGTCTTTCCTGAAACCAAATCCTGGTATTTAAGACTGGCAGTGATGAACATTCAGACGGCTTCAACCCCCCCCACTCCACCCAGTCCTGAGAACTGCATTTTGTTGAGGGGCAAACTAGAGTTCCCAGGATTCTTTGGGGCGTGGTATAAATGCGCTTCAAATATATAGTGTGGATGTGACCAAAGGGGTTCTGTTGTAGTGCCTTCTATTAGCAAACTCAGATAGTGAGAGCCAACAGGTATGGAGTGAGACGGGAGACCCTGAGAAATAAGATGGCAGTACCAGTATGCTCAAGGGAACTCTAAAGTCTGCAGCAGCAGAATTATTATTTTTTTAAAAAGCCCTGAATCGGGCAAGCAAGCAAGCAAGCAAGCAAACCCTTAGCTCAATGAGGATTGAGCATGCTCAATAGTCACAGAATAATGAGTGTCACTTGGAAAAGAAAACCAGAAAAATGGGCCTCCACATCTGGTGCCAGTCCTGAGTACTCATCATCATGTACAATCTACCTGGGATGGAAACTGAGCTGCTCCCTCTGTTCTTCTGCAATCATTGTTTCAGCTTATGCCCACAGCTTTTTGTTTATTCTCTACATCAGGCATAGGCAAATTCCGACCCTCCAGATGTTTGGGACTACAATTCCCATCATCCCTAGCTAACAGGACCAGTGGTCAGGGATGATGGGAATTGTAGTCCCAAATTATCCAGAGGGCTGGAGTTTGCCTATGCCTGCTCTACATGTTCATTGTTTTCTCGCTGGCGTTTCAATATTCTTTCGTTCTATTTTCCCACCTTTTTTTTAAATAGAGAAAATAAGCCCAAAGGGAATTCTATTAATATTGATGGCTCTTTGTTGAAATATCTGCTGTTTTTGGCACTGAATTATTTTATTTCTTTTTTATTGTAATGTCTTTTGACTTGCACCAGTGAGCACTGGCATTGGTGTTATTTCTGTGATATCACGTTTGGTATGATCCCCAAAGCCATGATGGATTTAGAGCAGCCATCGGTAAGTGCCCTAAACAGTATGATGTTGTGAAACAATCCATATCCTAATAGACACATGAGCAATCCCAGAGCACGGAGATGATGTCAAAGACCACCAAGTGTCCACGGAGAAAGGACTTCACAGGTAATCAGCGCACCATGGCCATCATCTCCTGCATCCGGGATTGATCATGTGTATATTAGGATATGGATTATTTCAAAGTCTCATACTGCTTTGCTCTAGGATATTTTCATGCTAGCAACAAATGGTAGCTTGACTTTGTTTTTTGTTTTTTGCTAACCTAGAAACTACTCAATATTGATCCAGAGCAGAACTCTGATGTATAGTTAGCAGAGTAAAAACTTAAACATGTTGCAGGATTCCCACAATATAGATCAGAGGCAATTATATTTCATCCAGCAGAGCTTTACTGCTACTATAGGCAAATGAGCATAATGGTCACAAATTCAATACATTCAGGATTGGCACTGTCCATAAGAAATCCAGTTGCGGCAGACTTAACTTAGACTTACAATAACTTATAATAAGTCTAAACCTTAACACTAAATACAGAACACCACATCAGATGGAAAAAGAGACAGAAAGAGAGAGTGGAACTCAGGTGCCTTCTGGCCTATTATAGCCAGCATGACCTTGACTGAAAGAGACAGTGCTTTTTAATATATATATAGAAAAGTTTAGGGGGACTCTCATTTTCCTACTCATATTGAAATACTGCCCTTCAATGAGGCCAAACTTAGATTCACAAAATGTTTAGGGGTATGCGTACCCCTGCGTCGTCCCCCCAGAAAAAAAACCACTGGAAAGAGATAACAGAACCAGTTTAAACCAGCTGTACTCAGCTTCTCTGAAGGAATAACCCAAACATCACGAACCTTCTGCTTGTTTCTTTCACACAGAGAAGCTTCCAGAACTATTCTAAATTAAGTAGAATAGGAAATATCTCTAAACATCAGATCAATACTTTCCACACTAAGAAATGCAAACTGATGTGACCTTCAGAGTTCACATTTACAAAAAAAAAAAGGGGGGGGGGAAAGCACCTGGACCTGTAATAAAATGTTTCCGTGTGACTGTTCCTGTTCAGTGTTCCAGCCAGCCATGCCTTTCAGGGCACTCCATTCCACACTTACCTGCTCCAAACAAACACTCAGTGTTTTGTGGCTACTGAGCATGCTCAGTACTTGCTAGGTTATTTTGGGGGTGTTTCCCAAGAGGTTCTCATTTGTATTTCTGCCAGTGAAAGACCTGCCCAAGTCATGCAGATCTTAGAGGGTCTCATTTAGAAAGGTCTCTTTCAGCCCCACTGGTTGAAAACCCTTTCCTGGCAAAGCCCAACACTGAACTTGCAGCAAAGCATGGTTGCTAAACCAGTGTTGGCCATACTCAGAGTAGATCTATTGAAGTCAATGGGCTTCTATCTATTAATTTCAGTAGGTCTACTTTATGACTTAGCTGGATGTTTGTTCCATAAAAAAGTAAAAATAAATAAATTGTTCTGCCATTGAGACTGCTGCACCTGTAAAGAAAGGTTACGGCAGGAAGTCAAGTTCCGAAATCAATTGAGGCACTCATGTTCCACTCAAGAGTGTTCTCACATATTCTTTAGAGAAATGCTTGGCATTGGGTGAAAAGGGGGCATTGTAATGTGAAACTTGACACATGAACTTGTCGCCTGCAGGAGAATTTGGATTATTGTTCACCTGGTAACAAAGTGGCCCTATTCCCAACAGACGAGCCTTTCACAGGAAGCACAAGGTGACAGCTCTGAGTTGAAAATGAATGCTGAGCCTTTAAGACTTCGGCTCCATTCACAATCCCCATGATGTCTGTTTCCATATTGTCCAAGACATATGAATACGAAAAACAGACAAACTGGGAAACTCCTGCTTGCTTCCTATTGTCCTGCTCATGCATAGCATATTCCTGGTGTGCATGTCTGTGATTCAGTGAACAATAGTGGATGGGCTGGCATGAATAACTCAGGCATGTGCTGTGCTCTTTTGATGGGCAGTATCAGGAATATAATGGGGGAACAGAGCATAGCATAAAAAAAATAGGAATACATATTCCAAGTATTGTTTTGCCTGAAAACAGAGGCAGTGGGCTCTCTTTATTTGTACAAAAAAAAATTATGCAAACTTGCTTTTTCCCTCCTTGAAGATGTTGCTCAAAGCAACTAACAACATGCAAAACACAAAAATAAATACACATTGGGGTTTTTTTTAGCGCTGCTTTACAGTGTCAAATTTGGACCAAAAATACTTTAATGCGAGTCTGCATGGGAAGTTTAAAAACCCCCACAGTATTCTCCAGTTACCGTCAAAGTTTTATTTTTGTAAATAAACCTTTTAATACTTATGACAGCAAGATTCATATTTTTTTTTAAGCCCACTGAACTGCTTCAGGTTTGGCTAAGAGGTTTGCATGCATCAGTTCTCTGAGTCCAGTGATGCTTTTATACTCCTACTAACTTTGCATTTTAATTCCCTTGCAGGGATACATGCCATGAACTTCTGGGGCACGTGCCTCTTCTCGCTGACCCTAAATTTGCCCAGTTTTCCCAAGAGATTGGACTGGCCTCCCTGGGATCTTCTGATGAGGATGTCCAAAAACTTGCAACTGTGAGTCACTAAGTTTTAAAAGTGTGAGTTTTGCTTGATTCTTCAGAATCTGTCAAGTTTACTAAAGTGAAGTGTTTCTCAGTGTGATGACAAAACAACTCACCCACTTTCTTTGGCAACACCTCCTCTGACTGGTTTGTGGCTGAGGTATGCATGCCTCAGTGGCCCAGAAAGACCTGGCAGCTGTGTGTGGTTGTGTGATTGAAGGCAGTGGTGCAATGAGAGAACATTGATTATAACACTTCCCCCTCTTTCTTTCTTTCGCCTAACATCTCTGAAATACAGAAATGGTTTGTAGCTGTAGAATATAAAGATTTGGGACAATGTTTGCACTCATTACACTGTGTTATTTGTCTCAGTGTGCTTTTAGAAAAGGTAAAGGTAAAGGTAAAGGGACCCCTGACAGTTAAGTCCAGTCATGAACGACTCTGGGGTTGTGGAGCTGATCTCGCTTTATAGGCCGAGGGAGCCAGCGTTTGTCCGCTTCTGCAGACGGTTTTTCCGGGTCATGTGGCCAGGCCAGCATGACTAAGCCGCTTCTGGCGCAACGGAACACTGAAACAAGATCAGCGCACAGAAATGCTGTTTATCTTCCTGCCAGAGTGGTACCTATTTATCAATTTGCACTTTGACGTGCTTTCGAATTGCTAGGTTGGCAGAAGCTGGGACTGAACAACGGGAGCTCAACCCATCGTGGGGCCTTCCAATCAGCAAGTCCAAGCGGCACAGTGGTTTAAACCACAGCACCAGCCATGTCCCCTTTAGAAAAGATCACCGTAAAGGATTATTATTATTATTATCATCAATACCACATGGGGGAGATGGGTGAAAAGCAAGCTAATTGTGAAATGATGGGTGGAATGAGAACAGGATAGCATATTGGGATCGAAACAGCCACAGCTTTGTTTATAACAGATGTTAGTAGGCTTTGGCGTAGGCATTGGGTATGGGTCCAAAACAGAGAAGGGAAGGCCTGGAAAAATCCTGGAAAAATCCTGAATCAACCTGACCATTTGCTGGTAGATTAATCCTTCAGGGTCAGTTCTGGATTTAAGGATCACTTTACAATGAGAGTCGATTCTGGGCAATCCTTCCAGGACACCATTGGGAAGTTCTGTGGCCCATAAACCCTCACCTGGGCCTTCAGACAGAAACTTTCTCCTGGACCCCTTTACCAGGGTGTCTGATACTTTGACTGGAGTGATGAGGGGTCTCTTACACACACCCTTTTTCTGGACTTAGGATCCAACCCAATGCCCCCCCCTTTTCGCCAGCAAGTTGTAACAGTTGCTACTAGGTAAGCAAAACCTCCAGACAGGCCTAGTTTTGTCTGCCAGAGAACTCCTCTCTTGCCCCAAATAGCCCCATAACAAGGTCTTAAGCACATCCTGCCTGCCCACCCCAGGTAAAGGCAAAATTATAGAGAGGAGGGTGGAGACCCTATGCTGACTGTGCTGACCAAGCCACACACTGCTGATTTAAAAGAGATTCGGCAGACCTGGTTGAAGCCAGCCAGCTCACCAGCCAACCAGAACCACCCCACAATTCCCACCACCAAAACCAGCACACAATTGGTTTGACAGGGTTTTGAATCTCACAGGTAGTTCCCAGCCTCCTGTGCAGATATCCAGTTCAATAATGACATCAGGGGGCTGCGCAGGAGAGGAACAATTTGCACCCCCAGGTTGCCTGCGCCCATGTTGGGCCACAATCAAATAGTAAGCGATCTTTGCATTGAAAGATCTTTGCATTGAAGGATTGAAGTTGAATCCTGACAAGACAGAAGTACTTTTTTGGGGGGACAGGGGGCGGGCTGGTGTGGAGGACTCCCTGGTCCTGAATAGGGTAACTGTGCCCCTGAAGGACCAGGTGCGCAGCCTGGGAGTCATTTTGGATTCACAGCTGTCCATGGAGGCGCAGGTCAATTCTGTATCCAGGGCAGCTGTCTACCAACTCCACCTGGTACGCAGGCTGAGACCCTTCTTGCCCGTGGACTGTCTCGCCAGAGTGGTGCATGCTCTAGTTATCTCCCGCTTGGACTACTGCAATGTGCTCTACGTGGGGCTACCTTTGAAGGTGACTTGGAAACTACAACTAATCCAGAATGTGGCAGCTAGACTGGTGACTGGGGGCGGCCGCCGAGACCACATAACACCGGTCTTCAAAGACCTACATTGGCTCCCAGTACGTTTCCGAGCACAATTCAAAGTGCTGGTGTTGACCTTTAAAGCTCTAAACGGCCTCGGCCCAGTATACCTGAAGGAGCGTCTCCAGCCCCATCGTTCTGCCTGGACGCTGAGGTCCAGCGCCGAGGGCCTTCTGGCGGTTCCCTCATTGAGAGAAGCAAAGCTACAGGGAACCAGGCAGAGGGCCTTCTCGGTAGTGGCGCCCGCCCTGTGGAACGCCCTCCCATCAGATGTCAAAGAGATAAATAACTACCTGACATTCAGAAGACATCTTAAGGCAGCCCTGTTCAGGGAAGTTTTTAATGTGTGATATTTTAGCGTATTTTTGGTTTCCATGGAAGCCACCCAGAGTGGCTGGGGAAACCCAGCCAGATGGGCAGGGTACAAATAATAAATTATTATTATTATTATTATTATTATTATTATTATTATTATTATTATTATTATTAATTTGCATGCATGAGGAACAAGGAAAGGCCTTGCATGTGTGGAGCTCCATGTCTGATCAGAGCTCTATACAAGGAACATCTGAACCAGGAAAGAAGCAGCTCCCTCCTTCAAAACTGGGTTGTTGTTGTTTTTTGCAGAGATTCACATAAAGACAAAAGCCCTAGTATTCCTTTAAGTGCTGAATTTATGGCATTGGCTGCTAGAAAATGTTATATATAAATGGAGGGTTTGGATAGACTATAAATATTGAAAGAAAACTCCAGTGCTACTTCCCAGGTAGTTTTAGAAAAGGGATTTAAAAACCATGGTAGGAGGAATCAGAAATATTTCTGAAAGTGTGTAACAATGCAGGAAACAAGTGGCTAATGTGCAAGGACTGTGTCTATCCCAAGCAAAAAACTAGATATTTGGATGTGTGAACTTTCTGTTTACACCATGACAAAAATTAGCAGCTTGGATGAACATGCACAACTCCACTCATGCAAATGTTTCATAGTGTTTTCTTCAGTGAGCTGAGAAATAACTGGTGTTTTCTTGCAATGAAGAATCTATATATGTGCCTGGATATGCCCCACAGAGTCATGAGGTGTCAGAAACACCCAGTACAGTTATACTTTGGTTCTCAAACGGAATCCGTTCCAGAAGTCTGTTTGACTTCCGAAAACATTCAGAAACCAAGGCACGGCTTCTGATTGGCTGCAGGAGCTTCCTGCACACAATCGGAAGTTGCAGAAGCAGCGCCAGATGTTCAGGTTCTAAAGAAACATTTGAGTCGCAAGGCATTTGACAACCAAGGTACAATTGTATTTATAATTTTGGGGAAATGAGTGTCTGCTGTGTACTGCCACAGTTCACAAGATGGTTGTTTAGTGATTGGTATTGTCACGGCCACCCAGATCTGGCCCCAGCTCACAAGAGACCTCACTCCGTTGCAGCTTATTTACAGGAAAAGTTTATTGAAGATTTCTGCTTCTCATACAGTTCAGCATTGTGGCCGTACGTCTGCCACGTTAGACCGCTGAAGTCCCCTCTGACTCCTCCCCTCTTCCGCACCAACTTAATAGCCTGGCTCTAGACCACCTCTTCCTCTCCTTTCTTTTCCGCAGGGTCTTCCTGCCCCCCTGGGTTCCCTCTCTCCGTGACTCGCCTGAGGCTGAATCCTCTGCCGCCTCTTCCCCCCTCTTTCTGGCTTTAGGGCCGGGCTCCTCCCCTGAGCTCTCTCCACTTCCGCGCGCCTCTACGCTTGAACTTGGCGCGCGTACGTTGCTGCTGACCTTTCTTTCGACCGCTACACCACCCCCTGCTCTGCTCTCCACCCTTTCCGGCTGAACACCCTGCTCCAACCCCCTCTCTCTGTTCTCTCCTAATCCTGCTCCCTCCGAGAGGCTGACGACTCCACCCCCTTTACTCCGTTCCGGCTGAGACGTCTCTTGCTTCCTCTGTCTTCCACTGGGCTCCTCTCCGCTTCTCCCTTCTCCTCCCCTTTGCTTGATTAAGGTAACCCCCTTTTGAGAATCCTCTGACTCGCTGCTCAGACTCGTGGATTCCCTCAGAATTCCGTCATCTTCTTCCTCATCCTTCTGCCCCTCCTCCCACTCGCTCTCCGTCTCCTCTGTCATCTCCTCCTCTCTCCCAGAAACCCTGACATCCATGTTCTATCTTTATCCTTTTTTGGTTGGCCTACACTATTTGGGTAAATGTATCAGTGCCCATTACTCTGGAAATGAAGATGTTAGTATTTGGTATGCAAGCCTTCTGTGGCTTTTTCTGTTACAAAACTATCTGAATATCTGTCCAATTAAGGAATTGCTGTCAGGAACTAATTGGTTTCATTACACTCTTTCAAGCCCCCCTCCCAATCTTTAAAGTAGCTTTTCAACCTCTGTCTTTAAAGTGCTAAAAACTACAGTCTTCTCTTTCTTGGTAACATTTATTGTGATATTTTAATCTACTGCTGAGGAATGAAAACCAAACAACTTTTGCTCTTTTGCCACTGCACTGTGTACAGAAATCTGGAGATATTAATTGCTCCTGAAGCTGGGAGAAATTGAGGGTTTAAAAAAAATGCTTATAAAGTTCATATTTATTAATATGAATGATTTTAAATGTCATATATCTATATATAGCCAACCTCAAAAGGAGGTTTACAAAAGGAATGGAATCATCAGTGAAAAGCAACTTAATTATTTAAGAATTATTAAAACCAGCGATAAACTAAAAAACAGATTAAAACACTTGTCAACATTTCACTAGGCTTGCCTGAGCAAAAATGTTCTGAGCAAAAAAAAAAGAGTACAGGGAAGACACCTGCACAGAGCTCTAAAGTCCAGGTGCTGCTACACTTAAAGATCAATTTCTCACCTGTGGAGAACAAGTATTATGTGGCACCTGTAATAGTGCCAGTTCCACGCCAGTTTATGGTGTAAATCAGTCTGGGTCCCTAGTTGTTAAGGGCTTCATATACTAATAACAACACCTTGAAGTTCACCTGGTAGCAAATTGGCAACCAGTGCACGTCTTTGCTGACAAGACTCCTGTCCGCAGTCGTACCACAGCATCCTGAACTAACAACAGCTTCCGGATCAAGCCCAAAGGAAGCCCCACACAGGAAGCCCCATTGCAGCAATCCAGCCTTGAATGAAGCAATGCATAGACTACTGTGGCCAAGCTTTTCCTGCCCAGGAACGGCCATAGCTTTTGCTAGTAGCAGCTAGTAAAAGGCTCCTCTAGCTATTGAAGCTATCTGGGCCTTCTCCAGGGACAGAGCTGAGTTCAGAAGCACTTCCAGACTGTGAGCCTGCTCCTTCAGGGAGAGTGCAACCCTGTCCAGGGTAGGCCAAATTATCCAGCCCGGGAGCCCCTCACCCACAACGCCTCCATCTTTGCCAGGATTCAAGCTCAGCTTGTTTTCCCTTATCCATTCTGCCACTGCATCCAAGCACTGGCATTTTAAATGACGGTTACAAATCTTTTAGTGATCTTCTTCTTCTTTGTAAACCACTTTGAGGTTTTCCTACCATCTAGTAGTATGTAAATTTTATGAAATATCAATCAATCAATCAATCAATCAATCAATCACAACACCACCACCCAAAACATGCCTTTTGCTGCAGAGTGCTTAAAACAGGAAGTGCTCTCTGCTATTCCCCAGTCAAGTGGGATTGTAGGGAGAGGAACATTTTACACCTTCCCTCAATTCTGATGGAAATGACCCCCCCTTCTATTAAACTCAACAGCATGGAGTCAATAATCATGGCAATTGCAGGGGAGTGAAGATTTTAGCAGCTGAGAAAGGGTTGCCCACCAGGGAAAAGATGACTAGGAGATCAAGAGTGTGAAGTAGTTCTGATCCTGCTCACTGCCATTTCTGACTCAGTCTACCTGCTGGCAAATTACCTGTCCCTGGCCTTTCACCCCAGGTGGCAGTAAATGTTCTCAGTTACACTAACATGTTTGTCTGGGTGTGTGTGTGTGGCAATGGGTTTATACTACAGTGCCTGTTGTGGCTTTTCAGAAGTGGATGTAAACCCTAAATCTGTAATGTTTTCAGTTCCCTGTTTTGAAGTGGAAGTTTCTGGCATATGTAAGCCCAGCGTATGTAATTCAGAAATGTGTATCAGGGTGTGATCTTTGGCCTGACAACAGTGTGCCCCTCTTTTCGTCTTTAAAGCACAAGAGCATCTGCTTCCTTTCACCAGCAAAAGACCGATAATTCAAGGCTAGGTTGAACAGATATCAACAGTGGATCTGTTTTTAAAGAACCCACTATTTGCAAGCCAGTTGCAATTTGGGCAACATAATTGGTATTTGTTGAACAGCCAAGACTGGCAAACCTCCCTATTCTGTAGCAATGCAATTTCCTCTGCTATGTAGCCATAGTCTTGATGTCAAAATACTCTCCTCTCAGTAATGACTGCGGTATTTGAATTGGTAGGAGTCCACCACGCACATGGAAACTAGACATCATTTGTAAAGTCTGTGTAAAGTCCTGGAACTTGGAGCCGGGCAGGCGTGATGTATTCATTATGATGAGCATGTCTCAATTTATATTCTTCAGAGTTCCAGGTAGATGAGAGCAGAAAGCAACATCTAGGGCACTGCAACATTTCTCAGATCACAAGTGACTGCAGATGCCAGGTCAAGTGAATCAGAATTCTGTAGACTTACTTAGCATTTATATAGCACTTTGTACGCTTAAAATACTTCACATAACTTTATCTCATTAACCTTGACACCAACCATGTAAATCTGCCAGTACTGATATCCAGCTATTGAATAATAGGTTTTTTTGAAACCAGGGCTGGGAAATCTGAGGTCCTCCAGATGTTGCTGGAATCTAGCTCCCCTCATCTTATCACAGCCAAGGTTTGGGAATTACAGTTATGCAAAAGAAACGGTTTGATCATTTAGTTGTTAAAAGCTCTGGGTGATATTATTTATAGTTTAAAACCGCACTTGCACTAATAGAAAGTGGCTTTCACCAGTCACGAAACTGGAGAGATGTGCAGGGGGGAAAGACACGAAAGCTACCCAGAAGTTTAGCAGTATTCAGCACGCATTTTCTTGATGTTTTATGGCGATGTTTTCCGAGGGCCCCCTATAATGAGCATTAGCCTGCATGTCAACTTTCAGGCACAAAAACGCAATAGATCTTGATATTCGAGTTAATAAGAGAATAATGTGAGCCTGACAAAGCATTTGCATGCTCATTATGTCTGCTGTTTTCAGGGGGAAGCATCATCATCATTAAGAAATTGCCGAATCGGCAATCACAGCCCTCGGTTGAAGTTCAATCGCTCATGCTGTGAATCTGTGATCTGTCGGAGTGCGGCTGCGAGAGGAGGGGAGGAAAGAAGAAGAAAAGCTCTTAAAATGAGCTTGATGAGTTCTTCAGTCGTCAGGAGTAACTGAAGTAATTAGTTGAGTAACTAAGGTCATACCCCTAGCATCCAGCTCTTGTAGGAACATTTCGCCTTGTTTTCATTTGCTTGTTTTCTATTGTTGCATATGGAGTAGATATCAAACTAGCAAGGAAATACGTGTGAGTGAAAGAGTGACCCTCATTAACACAATCAAGCTCTTTAAAAAAGAAAAAGACCAGATGAAAGATTAACTACTGTTCTGCATTGAACTACCAAAAATGTATTGGTTCGCAGCCATTCTGAGTTTATAATTACCATGGACGGTATCCAACAAAGTACTTCTGCTAGCACAAGGACTTTTGGCTGTGCAACATAACTTCTTTTTCCTTTCCTCTTCCCCAAGTCCCCAAATCGGCTCTGGAAGGTTGGAGAAAACCCCAGAACAGATTAGCTTAAGTAGTCAAAAAGAAACCAGGATAAATTCTTTGAACCAAAGTGGGGCTGGCAATTTGTACATGAATATGCGGCATTTCTTACCTGTTTTAAAGGTATAAAATGGATGGCCGTACTTAAAAAGGAAGAGGAAACAACGACTTTGCAAAGAGGTGTAATTGGAAGCAGCCCACTCTTGCTTTGAAGGCTGGCATGTGTTTGTTCTCCAGGATTTAAAAACCTGCCACTTTTTGGAATTCTCCAGATTGACTCTGCTGAGTGACTATGTTAGGGCTAGACTTCAGAGCATAGGACACAGTCGCCTGAACCTTCCCACCACCCAAAAAATAAATGCCAGAGGAGACCACAGTAGTGGACCCAGAGGGGGATTGTAATGAAACAGGTATATCAGGGCAGACACCAGTTTCTCCACTATCCCTTTTCTTTAAAATTAAGCCAGGCAGGTGCCCTGCATAGCACAATACCTGCTGCTAAGGCTCCAGACATGTTTGCCATCTTAATTTTCCCACAGTGCCCAGAACCTGACCGTGAAGGACTCTGTAGAAATTACGATGGTATGCACACCTGGAGCCTCAAGCACTAGACGTTTTTATGGTGCAGGGTACCCACCTGACTCTATCTACCTACCTACCTATTTAAAAGGGACCTCTTCTAGCTTTTCTTTACCAGCTTGGGGGTGTGGAGGAGAGGGGTAAGAGTGGAAGGACCAGGCAGTGAGGAAGGAGCATCTAGGATGCCCAGTATAATGGGGTGGGGAGAGAAGGTGGCAGTGATGAAGCAGCCAGGGTGATGAACAGCAAAGTAAGGATACCCACAGTGGGGAAAGAGAGTCCCCTTGCCCATAGACCTCTTAATCTGACAGGGTCACTGATTGTTGCTTTTCAAGTAAGACGGGATATGAGAGAGGTTTGCATCGTGTGGAGAAAGTGATGAGAGAGCTTGTCTGCACTTCCACTTGTCCCGCTGCTTCCCTATGGGAAAGCTCACTGTTGACCACTGAATCGGAACAAGCACCAATTGGTTTTTCTGCAGATAATGAGATTTGTTCCCATTCAGCAGCAAAGAACAGGTTTTCCTGGGGAAAGTGGTGGGACACATGAAAAACTGCCTGGAACCATTCCTATAAAGCACAGGACAAGTGGGAAACATATTGGACCTGGGCTTTCTAGGCACAGGAGAAGCAGAAGTGTGGATGAGCCTGAGAGAGATGTTTCCTTCTTTAGTCGAAATACTAGAACTCATGATCATCTAGTGATCACGAAAGACAAAACGAAGTGCTTTTTTCACATAGCACATAGGTAAGCTATACCATTCTCTCCCAGGTATGGTGAATGTCACCAGCTTGTTGTGGTTTGAAAAAGGATTTGAACATTCCTGGAGGATTTGAAGCTATCAGTGCTTAATTTCTCCAGTACCAGAGGCAGCACACCTCTGAATACCAGGAGAGAGAGAGAGAGAGAGAGAGAGAGAGAGAGAGAGAGAGAGAGCGCCCTGCTGTGCTTGGATCCTGTTTGAAGGTTCCCCATAGGCATTTGGCTGGCTACTGTAAAGGCAGGATGCTGTCTTTGGACTAATCCAGCAAGTAACTTTTTATGCCCCTTTGTTAGAGACAGAATGCTAAGACGAGAGCGTGGCTGCTTTTAGTCAGTGGGCGGTCTCATCTGAGTTAATAATGTGAATGTTTGAAAACTTGTAAAATTGAAACAAGAGATCAGACCAAAGAAATAATTTCATAATTCCTGTATAGCAGTATGACTTCAAACATTCGGGTCTGCAAAGAAAGATTCAAGCAGTTATGGTTCTTTTCAGCCATGTGAATCAAAGCTATTTTTCTTTTCGGTGGAAAATAGACTCCTCTTAGTATTCAGTGTTGCTGTATATTATAGGAAATTGTATTAATCACTTTCCACTGTGAACAACCAAATCAAATTTGTGCAACCTGATTCTTTCTCTCTGCTTGATGCTGGGCAGGGTGCTTTTGTTTCTCTGGGTAGCTGAACGAATGAATGAAAATTGGACATAATAACCAGAAAAAAGCTAACTATTTGTCTAGGGTATGGCTTAATTAATTATTTGATGATGCAGCTTAGAAGGATTGGCATCTTAGCATTAAAGGGCACCAGGGATGGATAATGGAATATAATCTTCAAAAATTTTAATGGAGGTGTGATATGATCTCTTAGTAAGAACGGCTTAATGAAATTTTTATAAACCCAGCTGTCCCTGCCTAGAACCAAAGAGGAATTTTGTCATTGTCTTGAGTTCCCTTTGGAGCAAATATTATCTTCATTTACATTTAGTAGCTGCATAATAGTAAACTATACATATATAAATGAAAGCAGAACACAACCCTGCATTCTTTGTTGTTCTGTTCTCAGAACTTCATGTATATATTTTTAGAGCTGAAAGAAAGCTGCTTTATCATCTTACTCAGCACCAGAACATCCTTATTTATAGCAAAGAATACCTTACTAAAGCTATAATGTTTGGTATTCACAGCACTGAAATGATCTGGAGCAGGTGCCTTAAAATCAAACTTCTTCCGGTTGTTATTTAGTCATTTTAGTCCTTTAGTCGTGTCCGACTCTTCGTGACCCCATGGACCAGAGCATGCCAGGCACTCCTGTCTTCCACTTCCTCCCGCAGTTTGGTCAAACTCATGCTGGTAGCTTCGAGAACACTGTCCAACCATCTCGTCCTCTGCCGTCCCCTTCTCCTTGTGCCCTCCATCTTTCCCAGCATCAGGGTCTTTTCCAGGGAGTCTTCTCTTCTCATGAGGTGGCCAAAGTATTGGAGCCTCAGCTTCAGGATCTGTCCTTCCAGTGAGCACTCAGGGCTGATTTCCTTCAGAATGGATAGGTTTGATCTTCTTGCAGTCCATGGGACTCTCAAGAGTCTCCTCCAGAACCACAATTCAAAAGCATTGATTCTTCGGCGACCAGCCTTCACTTCTTACAAACATGCAAAGAGAGATACAATGTCATTGGAAAACCGCTGAGAGAGAATGTCACTTTAGGCTTAGGTGGGAAAAACCTGATAGTATTTTTTTTTAAAGGCTCTGATATACAACTACTGAAAACTAATGGATAATCATGGCATAGAATTAGAGAATCGTAGAGTTGGCAGGAACTCCAAGAGTCATCTAGTTCAATCCTCTGTAATGTAAGAATCACAGATAAAGAATCCCTGACAAATGGTCCCCCACCTCTGTTTAAAAACCTCCAGTGAAGGAGATGTAGACCCTTGCACTGTCAAACAGCTCTTACTATCAGAAAGTTCTTCCTTATGTTTAGCTGGAATCTCCTTTCCTGTAATTTGAATCCATTGGTCCAGGTTCTACCCTCTGGAGCAGCAGAGAACAATTTTGCCACCATTCATTGCAACAGCCCTTCACACATTTGAAGATAGCTATCATATCACTTCTCAGTCTTATCTTTTCCAGGTTAATGTGCATTTATTTCCTAAGGCTTAGTTAAACAGATCTGTGGATATATTTCTGCTAGAAGAGAAGGGTAATATCTATATCTAGCTCCAAAAATTGTGACAGCCATTCCTAAATTCAACCATGCTTTGACAAATCGAAGACTTGTTCTCCTGAACCTTGGAAGGGTTTTGGTCATGGATATATTGAACAAGCAGTGTGTATTGTCTGTTTCTGAGCCGAAACATTTGCAGTTTCACCACATTTAAGCCTTTCATGGCACACCAAACCACACAGACCCAAGAATGGTTATTTGTGTATCATTGTGTTTCTATAAAATCAATGATGTGAGACACATGTGTGAACATCCAGCACCATGAGTGAAAGCAATCAATTGACAACATTGAGGGCATTTACACACATCCCTAGCTGGCTGAAATGTGAATCACTGGAAGGTTTTCATCAAAACTAGGGAGATGGAGTTCATAGAGCTAGACTTTGATGTGTAAGTATAGGACTCTTCAGCCTGTCCCTACCCCAGCCAGTGCCAGAAGAGGACAGAGAGGAGGCAGAAGATGAAGGGAAGCAGTGCAAAACAGATCAGGGTGTCAGTATCTAGCTTGGGCTGATTTCAGTCGAACTGCAAGATTCTTTTTTTTTTTAAATAAAAATTGGTCAGACAAGAGCAAAGCAACTAGTTGGCATGGGAGTAGATGGAAGATCAGCCTCGGTGGTGAGTGCTTTTGGTTGGGGAGTGGCCAGGGCAAGGGACCCCCAGGGCCATGATGACTAAATGTAATGTATGAAACTCAATAGCAGTTTCTGACCAATGAATGATTTGCTTTCTAAATAAATGTACCTCTCTGTTTCCCCATGATATTGATTCTACCAAGATACTGAATAGATTCTTTTGTCCACAAGATTTATTTGTTTGTTTCTGAGAGTTTACAGTACTCCATTAACTTGCCCAACGTGGTACATACAAACACTCCTCATCCTACTTTCAACGTTGCCTCAACAGGACTTCTTGACACTCAAATGTTGGACTTTCCACTGTCACTAATGAAAATACTGGTCAAATTAATGATCTCCTCCTAACCTCAAAAAACATTTTTGACTGTCTGCTTTTCATAATTGAGATGACCACTGATGATAGACCAGGTGCAAACTTTGTCATGAAAATCTTATCTTTGCTTTTGCTTTTTATTTTGTTTGTTCAGCTCCTTTATAACATGTTTACAGATTCTGACAGGTAACTCAATGGTGAGTCACCACTCAAATCTGTATTTATGGCACATTATTTCAGGCATACATTTGCTGTTGAAAAACATCCCAGCAGATTTTAAATTCTCTTTGAAAAAAATGTTTTGTATTAGAGGTGTCAGTTTGGCGGATTTTCTTAATAGCGTAATTAGAAGGTGCATTAAAAAAGATCCATCCTCTCTTCTGCTCACAACCCACGAGTTACTCTGTTGATGTATTAAAACAAAATTTTTTTTCTTCCAGTAGCACCTTAAAGACCAACTAAGTTAGTTCTTGGTATGAGCTTTCGTGTGCATGCACACTTCTTCAGATAACATGCACACGAAAGCTCATACCAAGAACTAACTTAGTTGGTCTTTAAGGTGCTACTGGAAGGAATTTTGTTTTGTTTTGACTATGGCAGACCAACACGGCTACCTATCTGTTGATGTATTGTTCAGGTTCAAATCAGGAAACTTATATCTTGATCCAGAAGCCTCCCAGTTTTTACAGCCAATCACAAACAGACCCTTCCCCAGCAAAAAATCTCTTACCCGACTGAGAAAAGCTGTCCACTGGCAATCGCGCACGCCCCAGAACAGCAGCCACTAATCATGGCAGTGATAGCCAATCAACAGCAGTGTTTGCTGCAGAAGCCAATCACCAACCCAATTAGAGAAGCAGCAGCCAATCCAAAGCAGCCCTTCTAGCAGCCAACAATTGTCGCTGACAAGCTCCTGCTTGCAGCTGCAGCCAGTCACCTGTCCACCCCATTCACTATCCTTGTATAGGATGAGGCACGTTTTTGAACATAATTTTAGAGTAAAAAAACCTCATCTTATACACGGAAAAGTACGGTATATGGTCTACCATCTTTCAGAGCAAAGCCCTCCCCAGGCTGCGTAAAACATATAACAGGAACAGCATACTTCCAGATGATTTACAATGCAGTAGAATTCACTTGCAATCTAGATAAAATATCTTCCATTGAGCCATCCATTCCACTGCGTCTATCCACAAAGCTGTTGCCAGCACTTACCCTTCGTCTACTCAGGGCTCACCTCCCTCCTTGAATTGTCAGATGCCTTACTTAGTCCATGAAATTTTGTTTGAACGATGGAAAAAATGTGTTCCAGAAGAATAATGTCTCAACCATGATACAATATATATTAGAAACGTAATTGTTTAAACAAAGTGAAACCATTTTAATTAACCTGCAATTAATTAAAACAGGGTTAGATGAATGTTACCATTATAAACACACACCCTGATACTTGCAACTTTGTTGGACAGTGTCCTAGAACTTATTAAAATGTGTACCTTACCAATTTAATTAAAATGAGCAATTGCTATATTGTTTTTGTTGGAGGCATCATGTTTTATTTTTAATATGTGTGTGTATTTGTAGAAACAGGGCCATAAGATGCAGCTCAAACAACTGACAAGGTGGTTTTTCCTTGTTAGCAGCTAAATTAGGTCTCATGAGATCACCCAAATGAACTCACTATTCATGACCCGGTGTCAGGTGACACATTCAGCAGATTCTGAAATCCTCTTGACATTGTTCCCCTGGGCGTAACTTCCTAAGCAGAAACATGAACATGGTTATTATGTTTTGTGTATACTACCACAATGGCTGTGAAGGCAAGATTCCACACATTAACGCCTTGTTTTTCTTTTGGGTTTTATATGCAAAGCTCTAGTTATTTCTGAGCACATCTGCTTCCTAACTGTGAAACTTAAACTTCTCGGTGGTACCAACTTTACTGTAGAATCTGAATGCCCATAAAATTTTACCTTTTTTATTTCTTGTATGTGCTTTCCTTCATTTTATAACCTGCCCACATGCCTATTGCATGGGGGCATATTGATATCTGTATTAGTCCAGAAGGGATTAACAAAATATAGCTAATGCTAATGGAGTTGCCCTATTGATGAATTTAAAAAGCTTGATCCTAACATGGAGTTGCATCTTGATAATGCTCATATGTTGCATGAGAAGGGCTGCAACATCTAGCTTTGCCCTTGTAGCAAGAGAATAAAACAGTGACACCCCCCCCCGAATATTCTCACACTTTGGTCTTTGTCGGTGGTAGCTGCTGAGTGGGGCAGGGAAGCATATAACACTTGATGACAACCTGTCCCATGGTGACATTTTATATGTTATATTTCCATATTGATGCCAGCTAGAGTGGGTAATAGGTAAAGGTAAAGGGACCCCTGACCATTAGGTCCAGTCGCGGACGACTCTGGGGTTGCAGCACTCATCTTGCTCTATAGGCCAAGGGAGCCATCATACAGCTTCCGGGTCATGTGGCCAGCATGACTAAGCTGCTTCTGGCAAACCAGAGCAGCACACGGAAACGCCATTTACCTTCCCACCAGAGCGGCACCTATTTATCTACTTGCACTTTGACGTGCTTTCGAAATGCTAGGTTGGCAGGAGCAGGGACAAAGCAACGGGAGCTCACCCCTTCGCGGGGATTTGAACCGCCGACCTTCTGATAGGCAAGCCTTAGGCTCTGTGGTTTATATATGTAATGCAAATTGAAGAAGGGGGTGGGGGGCACAATTCTGGCTCCTAATGTATTCATTTCGGTTTACTTTGTGTGGGGTATTGTTGTTGTCCTCGGAAAGGAAAGATGGCAGCTTGTATTTTTCACAACCGAGAGAGCACAAAAAAGCCCTCCAAAGTCAGTTGAATGATTCTTATCCCTGCCCTGCAAAAGGGAAGTGATGTTTCAATAATTTTATGGAAAGCAGAATCCCCCAGTGAAGGGCGTGGGAGGATAAGGATGATGCATGCTTACCCCGCTTTTATTTTGTAGCTTGGCATTCAGAGGATCCCTTCTTTAGGAGCCCCGGAAAGAATGTCAAAAGGCTGATTCTGCTTCCCTTGAGATAAGTGTGAACTATTTTCGACAGCCAAAACTAGAGCAACAGCTTGAAGAAGCAGCGACTTAAGCTACTCAAGAGAACTTTGAATATAAATGAATGTGACACACTTTTTAATGTCAATTGGAAGGGGAGTTGTTTTCACAGCATATTGTTCTTGCTTTGGAATGCCAGGATAAATTAAAGACATTAAATTCCAAATCTTTGAACCTGACGGAGATAAAGAAACAAATGGTTAGGGAATGAAAACAGGACTTACAAAAGCTTTCAAATATCTGCACTGGGGTGGTCTGGCCCAGGAAAGCCAGATACATCGTTTTGCGACTGGATTCCCCTCCCACCACCCATCAAATGCGAAGCTGCATTCTTGAGTGGCTTGAGTGAGGAGGAAATGTGTGTGTAACTCATTCTCTTGCCAGGTATTATCTACTCAAAAGCACCTGCCACCTGCTATTTTCTCTAGGTTGTTTTTTTTAAACGAATGTTTTCTCCTGCACCAGTGGTGGGGCACTTTTGAGCTGACACGCAAATGGTTAAACACCCCCCCTCCTTCTCAACAGTCACTCCCATTACAGGTTTTCCGCTAAACCCCAAACTACTTATAGTTGTTTTGTCTTAAAAAAGAAAAGCATTGGAGAAATAATAAATAAATAAATAAATAAATATCACACAGCAGCTGCTAGATGTAATGTGCTGGCCCTCAGCAGCTTAAATAGCCTGTCACCACTCCTCCCCATTGGGCGAAATCATCCTCAGGCTATCACATTCTCCTCTAGGGAGATACCACCTCTCCTCTTCTTCCAGGGGAGGAGGGGTGTGGCTACTTTGTCTCTCCAAAATGGTGGGAACGGCATTATACTGAGTCAGAGAGTGTTGTGAATTCTTCGTGGAGCTTTAGCAGAAATGCTCAGAGTTCCAGGTTCTTCAGTGCAGTATATTTATTGTGAGCTCTATATACAAATACCTACAGGCTATCGTACACGAGCAGTTCGTACAGTCAAACAGAGTACCTGGCTGCACCTTAAGGCAAATAGGAAGACCTCTGACACTCTCTCTCTGACCACACTCTTCTACACCACCACCTTACTGCTGGACAGGTTTCCCTTTTAAACCAATGACAGCCAATCAACTGCCTCCATAGAAAGTATTGCAGGCTGACTGCATCAGCCAGTTGCATCAGCCAGCAAACTCAAGCCTGCAGACTTACTATCTCACACAGCATTCTGTGTATCCTGACAGAGAGCAGGGGTTTCAGACCAGGGACATTCGCAGCCCTGCCTGGAGATGCCAGGGGTTGAACCTGGGGACTTTGGCATACTAAACAGATGCTCTACCACTGAGCTACAGCCCTTCCCTTGTTAAAAAACCCAAGTCACCGGGCTGGTTTAAACAGCATGCTCAAAGTCATCGAGGTTGAGGGAAATGACTGTTTGGCCATGTTGAATGGAGAGTTGTATCCACTGCATTGCGATTTTGCCTCCTTTCAGAGGCTGAGTGATCTTGATCTTGTAATAAGGAACATTATTGACATTACAAAGTGTTTGTTTGTTTGTTAAAAGAAGGTTGTACCAAGGGGCAGGCAGAAGATTGATCTGGGCTTTACTGGAAGATCTCTGGCAGGTTTGCAGTACATCCATGAGGGTTTCTGACACTGAACAAAATGGCTTCCCCCCACCTACAATTCTATTCCAAAAGGTTTCTATTCCAAATTAAGTTGCTGAAAGGAAGAAAGCTAGCAAAGTGTGGACTTCTGTGTGAAGGAACTGTGCACTCAGTTCAGTTCTGGTACTGGAAACAAATTCATAATGTGCTCAGAGGCACCCTGTGGTTTAATTTTAAGTAGAGTTTGTGGTTTGTTTCTTTAAGAGACATGTCTCTAGTATGTAATAGAAACTCTTCTCTCCTCTCTGGCTGTTGCTCCCTCCATAGCTGAGTGGGAATTCTTTGGAACTTTAGCCTTACCTATGTAGCAAGTCCTAACTGCTATGCTGTTCTGTTGTCCATAAAGAAATGCTGCTGAACTTCTCCAGCTTCCTAGCATTAGGGCAGCCTCATTGCAAGGTTTCTTCACATGGTGAGTACTTTTTCCCAAAGCCATGTGATACTACACACTTGGGAATCAGCCTCCAAATTATATAATATATATCTTGATTGTTTAGAAGTTGCAGAAGCCATCCCAAACAGTCACCAGTCATTTCTAACAGAAGTTGCACCTGAAGATTGCCTGAGAAATGATGCTAGGCATTGGACTGCACTTTAGCTGAGGCACTACAAATACTCGTGCAGCAATAGCTAATGCCAGTATATAAGTTTTAGCTACCTGGAGGAAATTCTGCTGAAGAAGCATAATGGAAACTCTATAGTCTTTTCCCTTTCCTATTATTTTACCAAGTCTTGCTATAAAAATAACTTTTAAAAAAAGATCAAAATAAGTTTGAATGATTACCCTCTCCCACTTCTGGCACAATACAAAAAACAAAACAAAAACAACTCGCTCCATTTCTACCAAATACAAAGTCCATTGACAGTGTCTATCCCAGTTATTCATTTTTAAATATGGTTCATTTCATACCAGAGTCCCTTTGCTCTTCTGTGACACTGTGAAGTTAGTTGGAAGCACAATTAAAGCAGGGGTTCCACAGGAAACTTTTAATTAATGGAGGCTGGGATCCAACAGCCACACTTGAGGGTGAGGCTGGGATTAAAGGATACATGGCCTCTTTCTTATGCTTTCCTCACTGAGCTGCCTTCCAAGGCTGGGCTCAGTCTAGCCTTGCAAAGCGGCTCAGGATTGGTGTTGCTCTGGTGGCATTGGTGGTGAGGGCTGGGCTGGCACATGGCAGACTCTGTTTGCCCTCCACAGCCCGTGTCCTGCCTCCCCGGTGCACCAGCGCCCAAGGCAGCATGAGAACACGCAACACCACTGCCAAACACTCCATGAGAATGTGGCCTGTGAGTTGATCGTATGTCCTAGTTGCGTCAACAGAATTATATGGACAATTTTTATTCTATTCATGTTACTGTTTCCAGTGTGTTTATCTTTTATTTTTTTCTTCCTTTATAATTTCCTTTCAAGAATTTTAATTACTTTTGCATAATGAGAGTTTGGAAAGTTCTGCTGAGAGTTACACTTGACTCTAAAATAGATTATAGATTAAAAAAAAGGTATGTACATAGAAAAATCCACATGCTTCAATGTCAGTGTGAAAAGTAATCATTCTGGCTTTGCTTATATAAGAATGTAAGAAGACATACCTCCCGACATTTCTCTGATGAAAATAGGGATGTCCCATTCCATAATGATAATTTTACCATTTATACCTCACACATCTTACTGTGTAACCTCAGCCAGTTTCCAACATACATAAAATCATAATTAAACATTAAAAAACTTCCCTATACAGGTTTGCCTTTGGATGGCCCGGGGGTCAGATAACTCCATACCCTCCAACATTTCTCCAATGAAAATAGGGGCACCCTAAGGAAAAGTGGGACATTCCGGGATCAAATCAGAAACGAGGATGGCTTATCAGAGACATCCCTAGAAAATAGGGACACTTGGAGGGTTTGAGAAGAAGCTGCTGGAGCAGGCTTGTGGCCTATTTAGTCCAGCATCCTGTTCTCACAGTAGCCAACTGAACGCCTGTATTATAAAATACAAGAAAGCA
The DNA here is from genome assembly GCF_964234715.1 of Podarcis melisellensis. Classification (NCBI taxonomy): domain Eukaryota; kingdom Metazoa; phylum Chordata; class Lepidosauria; order Squamata; family Lacertidae; genus Podarcis; species Podarcis melisellensis. Next base: position 32,926,060 of record NC_138542.1, read on the forward strand.
ACGCCACACTTGCTTGGCGTTCTGTTTTTTGGTTGCTGGTTTGTTTGTTTTAAACAAATGAACTCTTCCAAAGTGCGTGTTAGCAAAAGCCCTGTGCAAAGTTGAGGGAGAATGGAGAGAAATGCAGTGCTATTACAAAGAGTTGTGTTTGGAGAATCACGAAAGAAGCCTAAACACCTTTTACGGTAGTAATTTGCAGAAAATGGTTGAACGAAAGAATGTTATGAAAACATGCTCTATTTCATTTGTTTTATTTAGAAACCAAGTTTGTGTTTTAAGTGATTTTATTTACAAGTGAATTTTGTCAAGTTCTGATTACAGTGGTACCTCAGTTTACAAACTTAACCCGCTCCGGAAGTCCGTTCTTAAACCAAAGCATTCTTAAACCAAGGCATGCTTTCCTATAGCAGCGGGGGACTCAATTTACAAATGGAACACACTCAACAGGAAGCGAAACATGTTCTCATTCCAAGGCAAAGTTCACAAACCAAAACACCTACTTCTGGGTTTGCGGCGTTCTTAATCCAAGTTGTTCATAAACTAAGCTGTTCTTAAACCAAGGTACCACTGTAGTTCACTCTGTTAATGAATGACTATTATTCAGGATTACTCCTGGATGTACGTATATGAGAGAGAAACAGAGTGAGTGAGTGAGTAAGAGACAGACAGACAGACAGACAGACAGACAAAGAGAGAGAGAGACTGGGCACATTTTTTCAGATTTAAATATTTCGCAACCTATGGCATATTGATTAGTTTCCTCCACAATATGATATTATGGAAATTTTCTCTTCATGATTATGCAAACCACCAAAATACCCATACTTAATTTAACACTTCCAGATTTTTACTGCAATCCACATGCCTTTCAATATGCAAATACTACAGGCATTTAAGATTCTAATGTGAAAAGCAATGATTAAACCACTGCCACATGCATTCCTGCTAGCCATGTTAGGTAAAATTGAGGACTGCCTCTAATGTTATGTTGAAAATACATGGTTGTACTCTTGGGAGAGGCAGTCATATTTATGACAATGTAATGTCTGACTGATAATAGAATAGATTGTAGATAATAGTAGAGTAGATTGCAGAGTAACTCTGGAGGTCTTGTGTGTCCTCTCCAAAAGAAGTGTGCATTATTGTTCAAGCATGACATTGCCACAGACGTTTAGGAATATGAGACACTTGAGAATAATCTTTTGTAAGTAATGTTTAAAGGCCCTGGTAAATGTATTGGAAGAAAGTAAACATTAGAAAACTACTGTGGCTGATTTTCAAAAAGTAGCAGTAGCATACTACTCAAGAGAGTTTTTTAAACACTCCTACACATTTTCAGCTTTAGTTTGTCAGTGTAGACTGCCACTTAAGCTCAAACAGTGTGTGCTTCATGAACTATTTCATCCATGGCTCTGTAAAATGTCATGAGACTCTGGACAATTTATATCCGTTTTGCTACTATTTTCATTTAGGAAAAGGTTTTCTTTATGTTAAGATGGTAATTCCAGCCACAAAGATGTGCATATTATAATATTTTGTAAGCAGTTAATTAGTTATTGCAGCCAACAGATCTTTGGGCCATGTCTCGGCACTATTAATACCATAGGTATCAACATTATATTCATTGTAATTTGGAACTGATGTAGAATATATTGTATAGAAGAGATAAGCAAAGTTTCTACTCATTTGAAGGGAATGTTGCTTGCAGGGAACAGCATATCCGTTTGGCTATTAAGCTGCAGTCACATTGGGACTGGCCTAAGCAACATCTCCACTCAATGATAACGGAATTAACTCGTGAGTTACAAACTGAATGATCCTTCCTGTTGCTGTTTTCACAGTATCCAGTTGCTGATGGGAGACTTTTTGATCCAATGGAGCGATCTGTCAGTGGAACAGGGTTCAAGAAGACCTTTAGTGAGTGAGTCTCCCTCCTACACTATGTCCACCTGCTCTGGAGGTGATGGGGGAAAGAGTTGCTAAAGGTTCCCTCACTCCTCCTTTCACTAACAGAAGGCTCTGCTGGATCAAAGAGCTTTCCATCAGAGGGTGGGACACCAGTTGGATAACCCCGCAAATCTTAACTACATCTGAACGTATATGTTTGTATTTGCTTTATTGCATACTTTCGAAAAAAATTTTGTGTGCCACAAATTTTTATTTGCTTACACATGTATTTTACATGCTTTTTCTTATGACCTATGGTGCCAACCCATTCCCCTTACTTCAGCAATGAATGTAGCATGAATAGTGTTTCTAGCCCTCTCTTGTGCTGTGTGCTTCTAGTTCAGAAGTGACACAGACAAGACTCCCTATGAGAAGAGAGGGTGATGCTGTGGAGATATAGAAGTGGAGGCCAAGGATACATGAAAGGTCAAGGTAAGCTTCCCTCTTCTGTTTAGGATGGGAGGGAACACAATTCTGCTAGAGCTAGGGATCTGACAATGCCAGCAATTGAATTGCTACTGTTTCTTAGTGCTTTAAAATTATGGGTATTTTGTATCTTTAGATGAGTGGTACATTGTGTCCAGTTCTTGTCCTCTTCCACCCAAAGTTACACCACTGATATCAGTGGGTCGATTTCTAGAATATATGCTTAGCATAGATACTAAATCAATGAATGATCTGAGAAGCTCCTATGCTGTTATGAAGGTTTGTGGATTTCTGTCGTACACACTCATCTTTGAAATAATCACCTTCATATATACAGTACCTCAGAAGTCAAATGGAATCAGTTCCGGAAGTCCGTTTGACTTCCAAAATGTTCAGAAACCAAGGTGTGGCTTCTAATTGCCTGCAGGGAGCTCCTGCAGCCAACTGGAAGCTGCGTCAGACGTTCGGGTTCCAAAGAACATTTGCAAACCGGAACACTCACTTTTGGGTTTGTGGCATTTGGGAGCCAAAACATTTGACTAGCAAGGCATTTGGGATCCAAGGTACGACGGTATATATATTTTTAATAATGATCTGTAGCCCCAAAATGCTGCTTCAAGCAAATGCCTTCCAGCCTCTATCAAATAAATGCATAGTAGAGTAAGAAACTTTGTTTCCTTTTATCAGGTGAGCTTCTCCTGGCCCAGCGTGTTGCATTGATCATTTCCACAGGAGGCCCCAATTTAATGGCTCGACAGAATAAACTCCCTGCCGATTGTGCATTTCTAGGGCTTCCTCTGGTTCCTACTGACATTAATGGGGCAATTTCCACTGGCCCATATTCAAGAGACATTTGAAGGTGTAAAGTTGCCTTCATGCATGAGGAAGCATCACTTATGCTCCTGTTTAGGTGAAATTGGGCAAAGGCCCTTGACTTCAGTTAAAGGAACAGGAATGAGCATTTGTAAAAGCATTTTGTTCTGATGAGATATGATAGCTGCATCTGCTGTTATCTCAGTTACTGAAACTATTAAGTTTAATAGGAACTGTACAAGCTGCACACCTGATGTGTTTGTGCACTTTTGATGGACAGGGAGCCAGTATTTCAGAATACCTTTGTATGTTGAAAGGCATCTAAATTGAGAATCACTATTTATTTCTCTACTACATTGTTTTAGTAGCTGTGGAAGGAAGCAATAAATATAACCAAAGAAAGGAGAATCTCAGATAATTGAATTGGTTTGAGGAATGCTTTTAATTACTCCCTTTTAAATTAAGAATACTTTAAAAAAAAACTTTAAAAAGCTTAGCAGAGAATAACTCAGTACATTTTAAAGAAATTAAAGAAAACAGAGTGAAGCCTGATGGGAGCCTACTCTTATTTAAAATGTGAATCCTCTATTTTTAGTTTATCTTTTCTTAATTAGAATGGATTTATTGCCAGAATAGTTCTCCAAAGCAGTGAAATCAACAGAATATTCTACAAAGGTTAAAATAATTGTATTAAGGACTAATGATCTGAAGATGGCAGCATTGGGCGAGATACTTCGTTCTCTATCCTAACAAAAGCTTTGTGAATCAGAATCTACCATAGATGCTGCATGCAGGAAATAAATTACATTTGCAGTAGCTTTTTCTTATTATTCATATGAAGGGTTGTTCTAAATATATGGTATTGATAAAAATTAGAACTTGGCATATACAAATTACATTTTACCATCTGGACATTTTATCTTTAGTTTATCTATCTATATATATTCTCAAAACTCAGGCTTTTCAAAGACTGTTATCCCTTATAAAATGAAAATGAGTTATTTTGGCATGTATATACGGTGATGGAATACATCCCTTTTAAAACACTAATTCCACTAGTTCTCTGTTATCAGCAACCTTACGCATAAGCATAAGTGAATTAAATTCTAGAGCATCTTTGGCAGACAGGTAAATAATACCCCATTTCTACAAATGAATAGATGTGACAAGAAGATTACAAACTATTCCACACAATGGCTTGGATCTTAACTAGGCATCCACAAAGAGAAGGGCTTCTACTGTTCACAAAGAGAACTGGGATCACTAGGATCCTGCTAACAGAACTGGGGGAGGTATTTGCCAATTCTCTTTTCTCCTGCTCCTGCACGGCCTCTTGTGTTGTTCCAGAGGGTCCCCCAACTCTCCAGAGAAGATTTTCAAAGGGCAGAAGAGGTGGAAGGGGAAATTGATGGAAGTTGCTTCCATTGCTGGGAGCATACTAATGCTAGATGAAGCCTAGGTAGGACCCATGCCAATGTTATTTCTAGATCCTTTATAATCTATAAAATGAGGGAGGGGGCTAGTCAAAACGAAAGGAGGAGAAAATGCTGTCACTAACCTTAATTACCTTGGCTGCTGGCATTAAACTGCAGATGGCTTAGATCAGGAGTAGTCAACATTTTGCATTCCAGATGTTCTTGAACTGCAGCTCCCATTATTATTGGCCACTGGTCTTGCTGTTGTGTATTGTCATTGTACAACATCTAGAGGGCTCAACACTGGCTATTCCTGGCTTAGATTGCATTCTCTCTGCAACAGAAATAGTGACATCAGATAGAACAGGAATTAACACCATGACTATACAACCATGTATCCCTCTCCAGAAATATGCCGTTATTCATTAGCCTGTGCTAATTTGTTTGTCTGCCTGTCTTTATAGATGACTTAATCACATAGAGTCAAAACACACTCTCCCTGCACCTCCAGATGCTAAGATGAATGCAGTGGCCATTGTCCGCCATGACAACCACTCCCTTTCATTTTTAAATTTATTTTTGGCCAAGCACATACAAGCTGAATTTGCACCAGTTAAAGGAGTGTAAATTGTGAGTCAACTGTATTCAGAGTAATATGAGTAATTCATATATCTTGAAAACCACAGGAGATAAAGGCCATGTTCTATGGAGAATGTGGAACTTGCTATGTGGGCCTGAGGGACTTTTTAGATTTGTTTTCCTCAAACAGCAGCTCCCGATGCCTCGTGGCAAACTGATAGAAGCATTCTAAAAAGCACTTTCTGATAAGCAATGGAAGTCAGCTGTTCCATGAAAAGTCCATTATTCCACTTGGCTAGTGCAAGCCCCATATGTGCGCTTTAAACAGCTTTTGGGATCCCTGCCAACAGTGAATCACATGGAGAAGGTGGTTAAAATCAACAGCAAAACAGCCTTGCAACCTTGTGCTTCTTCCTAACCTACTGCAGAAACACCACCTGGTGGTAATCATACTATACTATCAGGCTAACTTTCAGATTATGTGCAGCTCGACCATTCTGTTAAATAAACTGGTCTGATTCAGGCTTTCGGGTTTTCAAGAATACCTACACATTCGTCTTGACTAAGATTACAAATTCAAACCTGCAGGTTCTTTCACAACTCTCCTACAGAAGGTCTTTTTGCACCTCATTTTTCACACAGGTAAACAACAACAACAACAATTTATTATTTATACGCCGCCCATGTGCCTGGGTTTCCCCAGCCACTCTGGGCATCTTCCAACAAAAGATTAAAAGTACATTAAAACATCAGTCATTAAAAACTTCCCTAATCAGGTCTGCCTTCAGATGCCTTCTAAAAGTCAGATAGTTGTTTATTTCCTTGACATCTGATGGGAGGGCATTCCACAGGGCAGGTGTCACTACCGAGAAGGCCCTCTGTCTGGTTCCCTGTAACATCTCTTCTTGCAGTGAGGGAACTGCCAGAAGGCCCTTGGAGCTGGACCTCAGTGTCCAGGTTGAATAATGGAGGTGGAGACGCTCCTTCAGGTATACAGGACTGAGGCCGTTTAGGGCTTTAGAGATCAGACCAACACTTTGAATTGTGCTCGGAAATATACTGGGAGCCAATGTAAGTCTTTCAATACTTGATTATTTCCATGGCTGCAGGGCTTATTTCAGGCGGAACTCACCGGAACTGAGTCCTGGCACCTCTTTGCTGCATTCTGCCACCTCTGTAGTGTTGCCGTGCTGTTTACCTGCATGGTGCTTGGGGCAGCATGACAGAGGTGGCAGGCATCACGGTGTTTTTTTGGGCGCTCCTCCCCCAAAAAGCTCAACTAGTTCTGCCATCTCTTTTTCTGGAAAAAAAAAATCCCTGGATGGTTGCAGTAATGCCATCAACAACTAATGCAGTAGGAAAGGGTGGGTGGGAAGGAATGGAAGCATTTTCAGAGCAGGGTGTACCAGGCTAAGCGATGCCCCCTCCTGGCATGGGCAAGTGACTGAAGTGATCTTGAGGCCTTTAGGTGTTTCCATTGTTTATGGTTTGTCATTCCATAGAAGAACTCTGAGAAGGAGGAAAAGAATCAAGCAGAGGCTCGACACTCCTTTCCATTTAGGGGGTTCCTATTTCCTGCTAGCAGTAAAAGCTTAACTTTGCAGAATTTTTGCATTGTTGAATTAAAAGCTAAAGATTGCAGATATGTTAATAAAGCTAAATGTGCTCCATAGGGACACTGGTGGCGCTGTGGTCTAAATAAACCACAGAGCCTAGGGCTTGCCGATCAAAAGGTTGGCGGTTCAAATCCCTGCAACAGGGTGAGCTCCCATTGCTCGGTCCCTGCTCCTGCCAACCTAGCAGTTTGAAAGCACGCCAAAAAAGTGCAAGTAGATTAATAGGTACCACTCCGGCGGGAAGGTAAAACAGCGTTTCCGTGTGCTGCTCTGGTTTCACCAGAAATGGCTTAGTCATGCTGGCCACATGACCTGGAAAAACTGTCTGCGGAGCGGACAAACGCCAGCTCCCTCGGCCTGTAAAGCGAGATGAGCTCCACAACCCCAGAGTCGCGTTCGTGACTGGACTTAACTGTCAGGGGTCCCTTCACCTTTACCTTTAAATGTGTTCCATAAGGTGGCTATGCAGTAAGAAGGTAGCACAACTGAGTTCAGTGAAGCTTACTCCCAGGCAACTTTGTATAGGATTGCAGCCATGCCACTTGGCTGATCAGGGATGTGAACCTGGGACTCCTCAGCTAAACTTCAGCATTGTAGCCAGCCACTACTCGACCATTTGCAGCTTCCTAGTCTATGGCTGTCAGTTGATTCTAATAACTGGGTATTACACCATGCACTGCTGCTGTTTTGGATGTGTGTGTGCATTAATATTATATATACTGTATTTTTTGCTCTATAAGACTCACTTTCCCCCCCTGAAAAGTAAGGGGAAATGTGTGTGCGTCTTATGGAGCGAATGCAGGCTGCGCAGCTATCCCAGAAGCCAGAACAGCAAGAGGGATTGTTGCTTTCACTGTGCAGCGATCCCTCTTGCTGTTCTGGCTTCTGAGGTTCATAATATTTTTTTCCCTTGTTTTCCTCCTCCAAAAACTAGGTGCGTCTTGTGGTCTGGTGCGCCTTATAGAGCGAAAAATATGGTATATGGATCAATACAGCTGCCTGCATTTTGGATTCTTTCTTGGTAGCATTTCATGATATGCCTGCATTTCAAAACTGTATATAAGTGTATGTATATGTATATATAACCTGTGCCTTTTTTGTTGATTTTGTGTGTATGTGGGCGAAGATGGTTTGGAATAATATAACATATTCAAGCAAACACTTCATACTTACTGGCTGCTACAAAGGTGCACGTCTACTGCCTCAACCATGGGTGCTTCTTTCCATGAATCATGCTGATTCTAATGGCGACACTTCTTAAACAGATTTAGGACGGAGCCGGAGGAAATAAATCAGAGCGTCCCTGATTTTGCCCTTTGTGGGAAAATTACATTTAAAGTACTGAAATGTGTATGTCCTTGATTGAACTTATTTAAAAAACATGAAATTCTGAAGTAGTGGTGTACGCAAGCGAAAGCCCTGATGACATGCTTTCTTTGAACTTGTGCACACATCCAGACTCAGGGGCATCTATTTCTCTTTCTTACAGTGCTATTTTTTCACTATTGAATTTGGCCTTTGTAAGCAAGACGGGCAACTCCGGGCTTACGGAGCAGGGCTTCTGTCTTCCATTGGAGAACTCAAGGTAGGAATGTAAACAATAAATATACATAAGCCTGCATTATTTATGGCTAGTAACCAGCTCTCTGCTGCATAAAGATACATATTTCTTGTATAATTCGAGGCTGATTGTATTTACCTACTTCTAAACAGCCCTGGTAACCATTAGTACATGTGTTTTGGAGTGCTTGAAAAACGCATTTCAAAAAGGTGCCCAATTCCAAATAAAGCATGCATTCCTTTTCCACAAGTGCATGGATTTGAAAGAAACAGAGTGGCAAAATGCAGATGGGCAGTGCAGTTCCAACCTCCAAGCAAAGCCTTTGGAGAGTGTTGGAATGAGGCAGAAATACCCCTCTTCCAGGCTCTACCAGAAGTAGGGTTCTGCCAACATGTGGGCTTTTGCCAAAAGCACATTGAAATGATACTGGTAAAAGACATAAACTTGAGGCCGGGGATATATTTTGGGGGCTCTTGATCTTTATAAACTCCTTCGATTTGTGTAAACAATCTATAACATTACATCGGTCTAAACTTAATTTCAAAATAATTCTGTTGATGTTGTAAAACATTTCTGGCAATCTGAAAACACACCATCCGAAAATGCCTGTTGCCATAGGCAACCTTCCAATATTTAAGTGTGTCTTTTCCAGAAGGTTTGTTTTCTCAAGCAGAATTTAAAAAAACCCACAATTAAGAAACCTACAGTGTAGTGAGGCTAGCAACTTGCAGCGTGGTTTAACAATCAATCTCTCTTCACATGTAACTCTGAGAGTTGTATCTCTGTGAGGGGTATTGGGAATACCCTCTAAGCGTCCCAATTTTTCAGGGACAGTCCCGGAATTACAAAAACCGCCCCAGTTTTGGATTTGATCCTGGAATGTCTCTCTTCCTCCTGCCAGTGCTGCTGCTATTTTTACCAATATATTCGTTTCAATGCACACTTTCTGCTAATATAAGCATTTTAATAAACATTATCGGTTGGAGAACTGCATCGCAAAAACTGGGTATGTGTGAATTGTAAATGGATAGCTGTGTTGTTTGCATATTATTTTAGAAAGTGTGAATTTAATAGATTCACCTTTAAATTAGAACTGAGTTGAATTTCTATACCATCTACATCTCCACATGTTTTGAACAACACGTCTGGAGAGGAACAAGTGTGGGAATGTCTGATTTAAAGTGTGTCTGCCTTTGATATTGAACACTTAAAAACATATATATACAGGCAACCCCTGATCTGCATAGGGGTTGTGTTCTAGGTCATTTTGCATGACGGCAGAGAATGTATAAGCCTGTTATGCCCTGCTTTTGGCTAGCTTACAATTTATCGTATTGTCTGAACCAATGAAAGTTATTGTGCTTTGTTTCAAACAAGCCAATTTCAAACCATACTTTCCAAATCTGGCCTCTTTAAAGTCATCATAGTTAAATGTCAGACACTATTCTGGCCCTGCTGACTCTGGTGAAGCCACGCAGAGGAGCATCTGTGATCAGATTGTGGGGACCCTGAAAGAGGCTGGGCCTGTTCATGCTCCGCTAAACTATAGTTTAATATGGTGTCCAAACACAGCAAGTTCATTTCTCTTTCTTATCACAAGGATGCTGTTCAATTGCTCTTTTGGAAATACATGCATGTCTTCCTTTGCTTCCTCTTATCACTATAGTCTATCTGTTTGCCTAGTCCTTCCCTAGCAGTATTTGCGTGAAAGGGTAATAATGTCTTCTATCAACATACAATTTTTAAAAAATTATCAACTGCTCACCATATATCTATTTCACTTGTAGACCGAAATGCATTTTCAAGATACGATATTGACTGTCACACAAATGGCATAAGTTGTGTGAATAACATCGTAAGATTAAATTTTACTTGTAAAATGGGCAAACGTTTATTGCCTGGAGAAGCTGGTAATTTGTGCTACCCCAGTAATTCTGCTTGGAATATTTATTGATAACTGTCTCTTCAAGGTTGATGATTTAAGCCGCTTATGCATATGGGGCAGAGATAGCTCTTAGTTGTTTTCGATTATGTCATCATTTGGGGGAAAGGCTCTTACAGCAACTAACAATTTTTTGAATAAAAATTGATTCATCCTATTGATGAGTAAAGACCACTCTACATAAAATGGGTGAGACTAGCAACTGTGTTTGAGAGCATACTATGCTATAAAAGCTGGGTGTAGAGAAACACTTGAGCATTCTGTAATATAATTTAACAGATGATGTCGTGTGTTTTGCAGCACGCTCTGTCTGATAAAGCCAATGTGAAAACATTTGATCCAAAGACAACCTGCTTGCAAGAATGCCTTATCACGACTTTCCAGGAAGCTTACTTTGTCTCTGAAAGTTTTGAAGAAGCCAAAGAAAAAATGAGGCAAGTTCTCTCACTTGACCCTTAAAAACAACCCCCAAATCTAATTTTCTCTTATCTGAAGGCACAGAAATAGGAGTTAATTTTCTTTCTTTCTTTTTTTTTTTTAAACTTTCAGGGACTTTGCAAAATCAATCAACCGTCCCTTTTCAGTATATTTCAACCCATACACCCAAAGCATTGAAATTCTGAAAGACACCAGAAGTATTGAAAACGTTGTCCAGGATCTTCGGAGTGACCTGAACACAGTGTGTGACGCTTTAAGCAAAATGAACAGATACTTAGGGATATGAGTTATCCAGTGTTGTGGGATTTGGAGTGTAGCTACCTTAACACCATTATACGATGCGATGTCTGTTCCTTCTCTGTTGCATGACCGTTACACTTCCTTAGTGTGTGATATTATCCGACTGTAGCTTCAGATACGCCAGTGCTAACACGCAGATCTGCAAGGAAGTGGAACATGTATCCTTTGCTTATTTGTTTAAATGTTTAGCTTGCCACGCAGCTTTTAAAAAGCTCCCAGGGCAGCTTACAAGCACATAAAATGAATACACTTAATAAAAAGCAAATACATCAATAAAAATGCACATATTAAAGACAAAAAAAGCATCCATCATCATCATCATCAAGCAATAGCAGCTGTAAACAAAATTACAATAAGAACTGCATTTTTAAAAAAAGTTTATGTTCTCTGATACTAAATGGTTCTCACTAGCCTAGCAGACAGATCTGATGACTTCAGTTGAGGGGATTGTACCATAAATGTGACACCACAACAAAAAAGGCACTGTCCCTTGTACCAGCCACCTTGATCTCAGGCAATGCTGGCCCAAGCATGCCTCAAAATGGCACTCCGCTTCCCACCAGCGAGGAAGGGACGACTGAAGATCAGGAACAGGGGGCAAAGGAGAGAAAGATTGACACTGGGATCTGCTGCCTTTGTGGATCTGCCACCTGAGATGATCACCTCCCCTAGCCTCATGGGTGGGCTGGCCCTGTACTTAAAGCAGGGCCAGAATGGGGAAGTTCATGCAGAGTACCTGGGAATCAACCTATTTAAAGATCTAAAAGTTTAGTCCAACACTTCAAATTGTGTCCTGAAACAAACTGGGAGTTAGTGTGATTCTTTCCACATAGGCATAATGTGCCACCGAGCGATCCAAAACCTTGACAAGGAGAAGCACGGTGGGGGACATTGGCAGATGCACTACAGCACCCAGCGCTCTGCCACCTTCTGAACCAGTTGATGTTTCTGGAAAATTCTTAAAGGTAGCGCCATGCACAGTACATTACAACAGTTCCAGTTTTGAGGTTATCAAGGAATCCATGGCCACGTCACTCTCCTCTAGAACTGGTTGCACAGATGAAGCTGCTGAAATGAACTTGGGTCTCTGGGAGCACAATAAGGTCCAGGAGACTGTCTAAGAATATACTTCCTTGATATAAGCCTGCAAAGCCCTGATATAGCCAGAAGTTCAGACGTGTTTATGAGCTGGTTTACACACGTTCGCTCATTCATCACTTTGCTACTTCAGCTTTGAGTGTTGATTTGCATGTCTGACCCAAATGAACACCTCATCATGAGCTCAACCACAATGCTTTACAGTGCAGCCCTCACTTTCAGCCGTGGGTCATTGAGTGTTGAGTAATAAAGTGATGTACAGAGATATGCGAGGCCACCCTTAACACCATGCATAAATGTGGTATTGAAAAACCTGACTTGGAATTGATTTTGTTTTCTTTATGACGTGGTGGTTGTTTTTTGTTTTAAAGGAAAATGTAACAAATGTCTCCTCTTTTTTTGTTAGCAATGCACATGCCCCTCTTCCCTCACATTTTCACAACCACTGGGTTCCCACCAGAACTTGAGCAGCAAAGAACTGCAATCTTTTTTGTTTTCCATGTTCAGTGGAGACATATTTCTTGCTTGGCTGGTGATGACTGTTTCTGTCCCGGCGCCTTTAGATTCAACTGTGGTTTATGTGACATGGTGAAGAACATAATATGTCTCTGTTAAATGGCCTTTGGGGTATAATATACATAATGGACAGTTATTTCCAAACATTGAAGCACCTTTTCATTTTGTGTGTGTAGCCCTGTTCCACTTGCATATCATACAGAAATCCCTAATTTATAGATCCCACCAAATAGGAAAAAGATGCACAACATCGTTCTTCATATATTTTTCTTGAAAGATGGCACATAAGAAATTAAAGGCTGCAATCTTTTGAACTCAGCAAGCTTGCTTCAGAGTAAATATGCACTTAGTCAGTTATCTCTGTAATTCTTAACTAACTGTTATATGAAAAGAATTATTACAATGCATCAATCGATAGTAGTAACGCCTTAGTAGGATGTTTAATCAGGCACAATTTTTCTCAACTAAATAGGAGCTATCTAGTTGCTAGTTTGAATTTTTTTTTTCAAATCATAGCCTAAATCAAGAGATATAATTTATGATAACTCTGTGTGTCCATGTGTATGATTAGCTATAAAGAAAGCATCTGTCTTTCACAGGGGGCAGCTATGACTACAAACAGCTTTTAAAAATAATAATAATAAGGAAATCTTAATTTGTAATTGAATGTGACAAATTAATCACAAAATGCACTTGGCTCTAGAGAAATTGTAGATTCTAAATTAGCTGTGGAAATCCTGACATGGTTTTCTCTTGCTTGCAAATTATCTGGGGCCATCATATACTCCTTGCTGCATTATCCAGAATATTCCAATCAATTTTTCTAGATGTGTGTAAGTGGTGTTTATTTAGTGGGTCACTTTCACATGCACAAAAGAGGACTGTTAAAGCTGAGGAAATTCCGATTCCTTACAAGTAAACGGATGTGCATGGAAGTCATCTTTTTGTAACAATTGCGGTCTAATTTCTGAAATGAAAGCAGTCTGGGCAGCCTAGGTTAGTAGGAACAGTAGCACTTCAGGGATGGATCAATGATATTTTTTGAAATTGCTTGTTCAGATTAGAATAAGTGCTCATGCACAAACATCAAAAGTAATATTAGTACCATACAGCTAACTTTTGGGAAGACTGACAAGACCCCAATGAACAAACATTATGCTCTGTCTCTCTGGCTTTCTAGCTTGCTGCTTTAGTACTTCTAGGTCACATTATTGCTAAGTCTCACCTCTCTAAACTCTGGCTTTACCTGTTGAGGGAGGGCCCCCTCACCCATTTGCCATCGCCTGCTGAGCCTTCTTGATCCCTTTGTTCTCTTAATGGCCGTTCACCCAGGTGCTCACAGAAAACTAGACTGGCTTAATTAGATTTTAACACTTGCTGGATCCACGGATTAGAGAGGTCTGGCACCTAGTTTAACACCCCAAGCCTTGATTAAATTCTAACACTTGCTAGATTCAGGGATTATAGGAAACTGGCACCCACAAACTCATGATACATCTTAAAGTCCATCCCTGGCATCTGCAGGTGGGGTTGGAAATACTCTAGTCCAAAACCTCAGAAACCTGTAGCCAATCAGTGTAGGCCATACTGGTGCCCTCCAAATGTTCTGGGCTACAGTCATTCAGTGTCATGAACTGGCAGGATACAAGGGAGGTGGGAGAGGAGGAGGAGAATCCCAGCGCCAGGTATAGCCAGGACTGGGGCAACTAGGGCAAGCAGAGGAATGGGGAAGGGAGTACTCGCAGGGTGATGAAGGATGGCAAGGAGATGGGTGTCAGTGCACAGGAACCAGAGCAGCAGGACCCAGAGCCAGAGGGGCCCCTGTCTCCACAAACACCGTGGGCTCTAGGAGGCAGAGGGAGCAGCGAGAGGGGCACTCTAGGAGGCTGGGGCAGGCAAGGGCCCACAGCCCAGCTCCCTAGCTGGCCAGGTGGAGATTGCTAACTCTGGGAGGAGGTGTGTGATTCCTCAGCTGGAGTAGACTGAGGACAGGTGAGGCTCACATGGCTCATCAAGCACAGATGTTGCAATCAGCATGCAAAAAGCAAAAGGGAAGCAGAGCAGAGGTGCTGTGACTGCTCAACTGCCCATGTTGGTGGACCTTGGCTTGGATGCTCCTGGACCTCTATGGGACTGTGCTTTGGGTTTGACTCTGGACTGTATCCTGACTGCTGGACTTCATATTTGGCCTACTTGGATTGACCCTGTACTGTGTTTCCTGACCTTTGGACCTTGGACTTTGCTTGTGTGGATTGATCCTCAGAGTTTGAACTTCGGACTTGATATACTGACTTGCTGCCAGGTAGGTCAGGGGTTCAAGACATTCAGGGATGATGGGAGTTGTACTCAAAAGCATCTGGAGGGCAGCATGGCTGACATAGGCAATACTGAACTAGATGGAACAGTTGCCTGACTCAGTCTAAGGCTGGAATAGCCAAACTAGCTTCTTGGTGAGGTGATGGGGAATTAAGGGGCTTGGTGTGAGGTGGTGAATGGGTGGACAAAGCTAGAATTTGGAGTAGAGAGTTGCAGTGATGTAGGCCAGATGTGAACCAACAAGCTGGAAGAATGCAGAGAGACAGAATAATGATGTCTGTCTGAATCCAAGGCTGTGACTATGGGAAAAATAAAATGCTTTGGGGGTGTTGATGTTGGGAACCCCTCCACTGTAGGCTCAGGTTTTATATATGTATAAGTAAGCCATATATCATAAAGACACCACTGTCTCTGCTGTGCCTCATTCCAAAAGGAAACATGGCCTGGATCCCCTGGAATCTCATATCATTTGGAGACTGGGGTGGCAGGCAGCACTGTTTTAGTCCTCACACCAGGAGCAGCCACTGAAAAGGAGCAAGCGAGCCTTGGCCAGAGGTTTTGCGGATTTTGTTGTGTGCCACGCTTAAAGAGCACCTAACAACTCTCTTGTAGCTCTTCACCAGGAAATTGCAGGTTATCGAGATTTACTTCAGTGGCTCTCAAAACCTCTATGACAGAAATAATAGGATTTACTTGACTTCATCAGGTAATCAAACACAAAAGAATAATGACCGTAAAGCTACCTGCCTCCACTCTGAAAACAACTAGGGTCAAGCTGTCCTTGATGCTTTCTCCTCTTTTAAAAAGTAGTTGTGAGGAAGAAGCTGGCAGGCTGGCTGCTTGCTCATGAGTAGCCTCAGCACTAATTATCATAGATGGGCTCTGGTGAAGTAGGGTAGAGGTTGATGAGAGGCTATAAGCCTTCAGACTCCTCCCTGAAAGGTTATACAGTGGTACCTCGGGTTACATACACTTCAGGTTACAGACTCCGCTAACCCAGAAATAGTACCTCAGGTTAAGAACTTTGCTTCAGTATGAGAAGAGAAATCGTGCTCGGTTGGCGCAGCAGCAAGAGTAGGCCCCATTAGATAAAGTGGTGCTTCAGGTTAAGAACAGTTTCAGGTTAAGAACAGACCTCCAGAATGAATTAAGTACTTAACCCGAGGTACCACTGTAAGCCTCAGAGGGAGTCCTAAAAGGAAGGAAGGTTGCCTCCAGAGAGCCATGGTTGAATGCTAACACAAGAGCACTCTTGCTCATCTCTGCCCCAAATATGCTTGGGTGGGACAGCATGCAGAAAGAACAGCATGCAGAGAGAGGGAAAACTCTTCCATCTGGCAAGTGGAAATGCTTGCACAGATGCAACTATCCTCTTAACACAGTGTTGAATTCCACCCTCAGTATTTTGCAGCAGGGATTCAATTGCCCAGGCTTGCGCCATTAAAGATAAATGAAAGTGCTCTGTTGTGGTGGTGCAACAAATCCGCTTACAAAAATCAACACCCCCCTGGAGGGTTTTGCAGTTAGGAAACTAATGGGGAGATGCATGGAGAAGTGTGGGATGAATGAATGATTAATGGGCAGATGTATGTCTACCACACAAGCGGATTAGGATGAATTCAGGGTAAATGTTCATTGTCATATAATCCTCTCACAAGCAAATCAGAAAAAAAATATCTCAATGAAGACAGGACATAGTATAACCTCTGTGTATGCTGTGTGCAAGCAAATCGGGATGGATACACAAGAAACAGGTTGTCTGGAGGAATCCAGAAGCTGCTGCTTGAGGGATGATAAAGGAGCTGATGGGGTGTGGAAGGCTGGAATATCTACTCCACACACTCACTGGTGACTGAGGGGAGGGCAGCCTGTCCTTGTACTGCTGCCCTCAGTTCTGAGACCCTGGGACTGTGATATTGGCACTATGCAAAGAAAAGCCCGAACTAATAATTGTATTGCCAGGATTCATTCTAAGCTATTCTGAAAGTGTCCACAGCCTTTTGCTTTTCTCTAAAGAAGTGGCACATCTTAATTGCTAATAGTTAAGAAGTAAATCTTAGTATGGATTAGAGACCAGCAGTTGAAATCCCACAGACAGTTTAGGACAGATGAAGTCAACAAAGCCGTCTTCTGTGAGGATGTAGTGTTGTCACTGAAAATGGACCATTGTGGAAGCATAAAGGATTCCTGCTCCTAAAAAAGCATGCTTAATGCATTGGTTTGATTTAATTAGAATGCAATAACAATTAATGAAATGTTATGGGATGCTGTGAGATGATTGCTTACTCTTTTCCATATTCAAATGCTTAGGGATGATACGTGTAGGATGCATCCAGCTGGAAGACTGCCATCTTATTTTGGCCAAACTAGATGTTGTCTTGGCAAATGTATGGTGCCAATCTATGTTTAATGATATAACAGGAGAGAGAGAGAGAGAGAGAGAGAGAGAGAGAGAGAGAGAGAGAGAGAGATGGGAGGGAGAAATGGATGATCCTCAGGGTCCCTTCCAGTTGTACAATTCTATGACTCTATGATGCAGGAGAAAAATGGGGGCAGAAGTGGTGCTTAACTCCTCCCACATCTTCTATCTCCCCGCCCCCTACGATTGTGGTCATTTATCTCTTTGCTGTGATCACTCCAATGGGAGTTCAGGAGGGGATAAAGAACGACCCTGCTTTGTGGAGTGGTATTGCACAGAAAAATGGCAGGCAAGTGCGGGGTTGACGCTGCGGATTCATCCATGCAAATGTTACCAACCAAGCATTAGTCATGTCATGGGTTCCTTTCATAATGTGTGTGTTGCTGTTACCCTCTTTATGTCTCCATCTTGTGGATTGGAGTGAGAGCAGCAAAAGTCATTTCACCCCACCCAAAAGAGAGGGTAAGGATCAAGAAGACTGAAATAGGGTATCTCACCACGGTCCAAATTTCAAATTTGTAGTTTAAGCCACAGGCCTACCACAATGCCATCTTTAATGTACAGCCTTGTGAGTTGTGAGCAGAAAGAAAAGTTTCTATTTTAATTGTGAATTTATGTTTTCTACATTTCTGAAAGGACACCATGCTGGCTCCCTTGGGGACTTTTGTGCCAAACACCCTCCTCTTTCTGCTCTGATTGTGATGCACCTACCCTGAGAAAGAGTCATATGAAGCTTGCTGGTTATTTTGCAACATATTGGTTGATCCTAATTAGGGAAAGATTCCACTGAAGTTTTAATTTTATTAAAATTGTCATTCTATTGAACCACTGCAACAGACCAATTCTTCCCCAAGCATCATTTTTCTGGCCTATTTCATTGTGACATCAGGAATTATCTCCAACAAAGGAAAATTCATACTTGATAGACAAAATTGCCTAAGGATGAAATTCTAACCCCACTTACCTGGGAGTAAGCCCCACTGAATTCACTAGGACTTATTTCTGAGTAGACATGGTTCTGATTGTACTGTAAACCATTTTTTTTCACCAAACAGTCAAATGTGTATAGTTTCTGATGTGTGCAAGCTTCTGGAAATGTCTTCCAGCTTTTGCCATAGTCACGGCAGTGTGCTAAAAATCAGTAGGGCAATGAAGGCTAGTTGCAGTTGCTTTTGTGTGTTTGTATAAATCTCATTTAATAAAATAAATGGAGCAGTTCATACTCTTTTCCAGATGTAGACTTGGAAGATCCTCCCCCCCACCCGCCCAAATATGGAACATTTCCCAAGGAAAATTCTCAAAATGATCTGTAGGACATTTGTAGACATATAGAGGGTTCTATTATTTGTATTTCTAGGCAGGCATAGCAGGAGTTGGTGCTCATGTGTGCATGTGAACTATGTTGTACTCTACTCTGATTGGTCCTGGTAAAAGATAGTACACAAACAAGCAAATGCTATACATTAATCACATATAATTGGGGCTTATATACAGGATCTGTAACTCCCACTGCCCCAGGGATCAAAGTCCCTGATTATTATGGCATGTTGTCCCTCCCATTAGCTGTCTATCCTTCCTGACTAGGCACAAATAACTCTGATTCTGGTAGCAACTGAGCTACCATGTCAAATAGAGAAGCAGAAAATTATCTGTCTTTCACAGAACAAGTCCTAGTTTTACTATTCAAGCACACTCTGTTCTAGAAAATGCCTGGGCCACCAGCTCACTGTTCAGAATATTGCTTGTTCTCCATTGACTCCAACAAATCTCATAATATCTGGAACAACAGGAACATAGATAACACAAACTTTCTGGAACATAGTCTACAATTGTCTCGTCTCCCTCCAGCCCCCATTATAGTAAATGAGATTGCAGTCTGGGCCAGGACTCTCTGATCTGATCTCTGAACTCCAGTGAAGTGTACCCTTCCACCTGCATGCTGTCTCAAAATGTTATGTCATATCCATGTGCTCTTAGAGAAAAACTAACCGTTCTAAAGGTGGCAAGTATGCTTTTAAAAAAAGTGTGCTGTGCCTTTATGGCTCAGATAGTTTTATCTTAGTTGCAATATCTTCTCAGACTTTTTATTAACAAATTAAGATCAACCACCCAGTAGTCGTCTTGGTTGACAAACTCATTTGGCATAATGAGGGAATTATCGACAGTTATCAAATTGCACTCTCATTCCTTTGGAAATAGGTTACATTTATCTAAGGTGTTTCACTTAGCTTTAGTGATCTGGACTCTGGAAATTGGGTTTCTGGCTCAGACTCATTTATTTACTGCGTAACTCAGAATGGATGCTTTACGGGTATGAGATATAGGCAGGCACTTGCTTTGCTCGCACATAGCAAATGGTCCTGGGCTTAATGAATGTAAAGGATTGCAACGTTTACAGCCGTACAATGTCTAAAATGAACACCGGTGTATTATCAAAGGGATGCACACCAAATTGCATTCGCAAACAAAGAGATGGTGTGCCACATTTTTGTTTCTTTTGTTGGAAAAAGTCATTAGCAGGCAATGCTCCTTAGCTCCTCTCCGTCTGAGTGCCTGTGAAATGAACTATGGGGGAAATGGTCGGGAGACCTTAATGAAATCCACAAGATCCATTTAGGATGGCTACTCACACATTGCCAAGGTGGAAATGTATCAGGAGAAAAGAGGACCAGAGAGGATACAGATTTACAAATGCTAACTTTATATGTACAGTGGTACCTCGGGTTAAGTACTTAATTCGTTCCAGAGTTCTGTTCATAACCTGAAACTGTTCTTAACCTGAAGCACCACTTTAGCTAATGGGGCCTCCTGTTGCCGCAGCACCACCGGAGCCCGATTTCTGTTCTTATCCTGAAGCAAAGTTCTTAACCTGAAGCACTATTTCTGGGTTAGTGGAATCTGTAACCTGAAGTGTATGTAACCCCAGGTACCACTGTATAGATATGTATTTAGAAATAATCACCAAGGAAGATACAGCTCACCACAGTGGAGAAGACTATGAGCAGATGACATGTGTACCTGCCCAGTCTGCTGTCCAGGAACTAACAGCTGATGGACAACTTCAAGGCCCCTGCTCTCCCTTCTTATGTTTTTTAATCTATAACTTGGACCTGGACAGGACACTCCTCCAGAAAAGGCATGTTGTCTGTGAAGCAGAACCCCTGGCTCCCCTAGCTCCGTATCCCAAGTTCTTCTCAATTTTATCCAAATAACGTTTCCCAGGAATTTCAAACAACAGTACCTAAAGGGGCATCACAAAAAACTAAAGGGCTGCACTGGATTCTTTCTCGTCTCCTGTAATTCATGCTCTCTTTATTTGGAGCCAGATCAAATGCCGAATAAAGTCAGTAGGAGTAAAATTTCCATTAATTGCCAATGTCACTCCATTTTTATGTCTCTGTTTACTTTGTTATGAAATGAAATTGCAAAAGAAAAGCTACATGGATACCAGCAAAACAAGCAAGTGAACAAAAAACCCTTCTTGCTTTCACAGGGTGGCTTTGAAAGGATCTTCTGGAAGATTTGGTAATTCCAATCATGTCTGCTGATTTCAGGAGCACAAATCTATTTCCTTCAGTGCCAGAGAAAACTCTGAAGTTGAAGCCCGGTAGCTAGGTTCTAGCCTCAGGTCAATTAGATTTCTTTGTTCAAATCCCACATTCCCCAATAAAAGACTCTCAGATTTCTTACAGACCAAAACATGGCAGCCAGTCACTTGTTATATGGAGGAGTCAAGTGTCCATTTTTCTAGGAGAAGGAAGATCTAAAACACTGAGCTGCTCAGCATCAAGAACACTGCATCAAGGAAAACCCTGCAGGAGGATCAGACTAAAGGCCTGTTCTGCTTTGTTCAGCATCCTGTTCTGCACAGGGGTCAACCAAATGCCTCTGAGCAGCCCACAAGCAGCTCATGAAGACAAGAGCCTCTCCAGTTGTTGCTCCTCAGCAGACAAACAGCTTCTGAATCTGGAGGTTGCATCTACTCATCATGATTGGTAGTCACTGATAGACACATCCTCCATGAATTGAAAGCCATCTAAGCGATCCATTGCCAATCGCCCACATATTGTGGAAACAAATCCCATCAATTAATTAAGGGCTGTGAGAAGAAGGTACAAATCCTTTTGTCTATCCTGAATCTCCTACTAATTTGTTTCATCGGAGGACCTTGAGTTTATCATATCAAGGCAAGGCACATGAAAAGTCTGGCATCCTGCTTAGTCTGTGTGCTATGAGTGTGTCTACAGCTTGGTAGAGATTTGTATATGGTAGTCATAGATAAACCCCTGCGATTGTACTTTGGATTCTTGTGTGTTTTCTGGAAAGCACAACCTAGGGATGAACTGCACACAGGAAGTCCACCATCTCCCCATCCATACTAAGCATGCCTAAGAGCCATTACACACATTACCAAGTATGAGGACACCCTCACACTTATTACCGTATTTTTCGCTCTATAAGACGCACCAGATCACAAGACGCACATAGTTTTTGGAGGAGGAAAACAAGAAAAAAAAATATTCTGAATCTCAGAAGCCAGAACAGCAAGAGGGATCGCTGCGCAGTGAAAGCAGCGATCCCTCTTGCTGTTCTGGCTTGTGGGATAGCTGCGCAGCCTCCATAAGATGCACACACATTTCCCCTTACTTTTTAGGAGGGAAAAAGTGAATCTTATAGAGCAAAAAATACGGTACTTATGAAAAGTCAAAAGGACGCAAAAGAGCCACACTGAATCGGAGCATTTAGCCCAGTGTTATGTCCTCACATTGGCCAACCAGATGCCCAACAGAAGCCCACAAGCAAGACATGAGCACTACAGCCCTGTCTCCATCTGTGATTCCCAGAAATTGCATTCTGCCTCCAACGCTGATGATAATACATAGCCACCATGCTAGTAGCCATTGATAACATTGGGCTGCATTTATGAATCTCACTTATTTGGGAGGAAGCCCCACTGGCTTTTATAGGATTTACTTCTGTTTAGGATTGCAGTGCCAATCAGTCACCTTTTTTCTGTGGCTACTTTCTCTGTTAATGCTTTAGCACTGGAGTACTGAACCCCAAGCTTAGGAGGTCCTGTGCAAATGAAATGTATATGTAATAAATTTGTGGATTAAGTGCCCTTTTCTACCCTGCCTTCCCTACTCTCCTTTATATTTACCTCTCTCCATCTGTTTTATTCCTCGCCATTTATCAGTCTGTCATTTTGCTATGTTCTTTCCACAGTATAGTGGGCATGGCATATTGTCCAGGTGGGGAAGGGACAATTATGAGCTTGCCATTTTTTCAACCTCCCTCCCCACCCCCCATCATTTCCCCCATCAAATATTTAATCTGCTCACGTCATTTTTAACTGAGGCGATGTTTCGAATTTAATTTTTCAAGGGTAGGCTAAAAAGTGTTTTAGCACCAATTAAAACATCTTCAAATGTAATGGTGCTAAAATAGCATCGCTTGTAAAGACAGCATGTTTTTAAAACCATTTTTTTTAAAAAGGTGCTAAAATGCCTTTTCTGGGCAACTTGGAGATCAGTGGGCGATATTATATTATAAACTGTTTTATTATAAAGTGTTTTTAAAAGGTGTTACCCTTGCTGTGTTGGCCTGCAAAAAAATCAGTAAAGAAAACTAACTAAAATCAGTAAACAAACAGAGCACATAATATGGAGTCAATCTCTGTTGAAGGATTTAATGGCTTGGGTCCTAACCATAGCTATTAACCTTCCCTTTTTTTTGCTGGAAATTTCCTTGTTCCTGCTGCTTCCTGCTGCTATCCCAGATTGTTAGATATCCCGTAGACTGTCCCCGGAACAGGTGAGGCTGCTGATCCCTTATTTTCAAATCTGAAAGTTGACAGCTATGGTCCTAACTAGGTTTCTGCTAGCAGATGCCTCCCCTGAGCAGCACTGCATTCATGGGACACATTCAACAACAACTCCTCCTTCCCACAGTCCTTTGTGCCCCTCAAAGGTTGTGGCAGACCAGCAGCATGGTGTGTGTGTGTGTGTGTGTGTGTGTGTGTATGTGTACAGGGAGCTGCAAGGGAAGGAGGAGTTAATAGATTTTTTTTATATATAAAATATTTATTAAAGTTTCAGCAAAGTTACAAAAATGAAAAAAGAACAAAAAAGAAAAAAGAAAAAAAGGATACAAAATACAGAAAAATAAAAGCAGTTAAAACCATTTCCCTCTTTCCATGTCTTATCTTTCATTAACTTATTTCCCTGACCTCCTCACACCTCCCTTTTTTGTATTCTAGTTCACTTAAATATTCCAGCAAATCCTTTCCAACTTGGTTTTTATCCTACTAGTTTATCCTAAAATAATATAATATTACATTCTGATCTTTCAACAATTAAAAAATCAATTTTTACCTATTCTTTTATATCATTTCTGCTAATCCCACATTACTTCATTCCAACATCCTTCTAAGATTCCTGAATTTTACACTGTTTCTGTAGATAAACTTTAATTTTTTTCCAATCTTCTTCCACCAACTCTTCACCTTGGTCTCGGATTCTGCCCGTCATCTCTGCAAGTCCCATATAGTCCATCACTTTCATCTGCCATTCTTCCCGGGTGGGTAAATCTTGTGTCTTCCAATACTTTGCGATGAGTATCCTTGCTGCTGTTGTTGCATACAGGAGTTAATAGATTTTGCCTCCTCCCTCCCCCTCCCTTTCTACCAATGGATCTCCATCTCACATGTGAATGGGAAGAGCCACTCCATGCACAGTTTCTTTTCCTTTTTTGAAATCATTTTTATTTGATTTTACAATACAAAATTTAAATGCATATCCATATATACAGAGATTCCTCTCAGTCCCATTTTAAACATTAAAACTGCATCTTCTTCCATACTCTAACTATTATATCAATCCATGTTTCCATGGCAATTGTTACACTACAAGTAAAATCAAAATCCCGCCAATGTTTCCACCTGCTTACAGTAGTCCTTTAAATAATTTATAAATGTTTCCCATTCTTTTGTAAAGTTTTTGTCGTCTTGGTTCCTGAGTTTTCCAGTCCACTTTGCCATTTCGGCATAGTCCATCAGCTTGGTTTGCCGTTCTTCTCTGGTAGGGACTTTGTCTTCTTTCCATCTCTGGGCTAGTAGCATCTGAGCGGCTGTTGTTCCATACATAAAAAGTCTTTTCTGGTCCTCTGGGATATCGGTAATTCCTCATAAAAAGGCTTCTGAATTTTTAACAAGAGTTATTTTAAACACCCCCCCCATTTCATTATATATCATCTCCCAGAAAGCTTTTACCACCTTACAAGTCCACCACAAATGACAAAAGGTACCTTTTTTCCTTTACATTTCCAGCAGATATTTGAACTTGTCCTGTACATTTTTGCCACATGCACAGTTTCTTAGTTAGGGTCCATGTTATCATTGAACAGTCCTGTCTGGACAAATTACATAGCATGGTTCAGATTAATTAGCTCTTTCTTTTTTATAAAAGTGGAATTTATTTATTTGTGTGTGGGTGCATTTCTTATCACTACATTGCCTGGGGACATTTATGCTTCTCCTGCATGTGTGGAAATGCTTGTCCCTCATTTCCCTGAAGGCATGCTTGTGGTCACTTTATTCTATTAACTCCTGCTAATTAGAGACCCGGAACCCTGCTGAGTCAGTGGCATTATCCATCCTTAGAATTTGCAAACTAATGAAAGCTTTTTGTATATGTTCCCTGATTCCAATGAATAGCTAATGAGGCCAATTATTGGTAAATGTGTCTAAGTCTAAGAACACATTGGATATGCCGGCACAGCAGAAAGCACTCCTGAGAATCAATTTGGATGAATTCCCTTTTGATAATTATATCTGATTGATCATTATCTATGGAACTATGAGAGCACAAGCTTCTCAAAATCAGACATGTGCTTAGGATGGAAATCTCAGCCTTGCAAGGGCAGCACATATTCTGTAATGCATTTTATTTTGAAGGCTGATCAATTAAATTAAAATTTGCTTGAAAAAGCTCTTTTAGATTCGGCCATTGCATTCTGGTTTTGGTTCGAGAGATGGATTTTAATCTGAGCCATAATTTATCTGCCAAACCAAATTTATTCTGATCTCTTGGGACATTAAAATAAAAAAAAATGTTCTTCCTCTAAAGAAGTAGGGATGGAGGAAATGGATTCTAAAGAGCCACACACTATGCTTTTCCTGCAGGCTCTGGCCAAAGTTGTTAGGTCCCCAAAGAACATATCTGTAAAGATCAGTAAATAATTCAAAACAACAAAAATCAACCATTGAGCAAACACAGAACAAATTCAATCTTGCAAAAAGAGTCCACACAATCTAGGCGTAAGTACATAAATACAAAGCAAAAACAAAAGTTAACCAACAATAACGTTTCTGGTACTGGTTTTGCCACACTCCAGGGAACGTGGCTTAAATACAGTTCAGACATGGTGGGTAGTCAATGACCTGCAGTTGGCTACCATATCCTTGCTCCAGAGGAGGCTGACAGCAGCAAAGGGCAAATGTTGGGGACTACCATAGTCACAAGATCCTTCCCTAGCCTCCTGGAAGTACCAGTGGTTCTATCCAATGATAGAACCACCCTATCCATGTCTAATCAGTAGTATGTTCTGTCGAGAGCCAGTGTGGTGTCATGGTTAGAGCTTTGGACTAAGCACTGGGAGTGAAGTGTAGGTGGGTTCCCATGAGGCATGACACAGTGATAACAGCAAAAACCTTTATTGAACTAACAGAACAGAGGCAAAGCAACTGCTTATATACATTTCTGAAAGCCTGGGTCACTCCTACTCCCAACGTGATTGGCTGTCTGAACTTCCAATCTGCGAATCATAACTCAGAGTTTAAGGGCCAATGGCAGAGGCCCAAATCCTGAAATGTTCTGTGATTGGATATCATGTATCGAATCAGAACACAGGGGCTCAGAATCCTTAGTCCAGACTCAAGCTCAGGCAAACACAGACCACTGAATACATAATAAGGAATGCCAGTCCCCACTCAGCCATGAAGCTCACTGGGAGACCTTGGGCCAGTCACTGTCTCCCAGCCTAATCTACCTCACTCTCCTCTGTGCAACCTTTATGCGCCATTCCAAACTGTTTTTTCCTTTTCATCTTTATCTCATGGGGGGAAAACAATGGCAAATTAATTATTATATAGAGGAGATCATATATTGGAATTCCTTTTAGTTTGTCTAACTGAAATAAATGGGCCAAGTGCATTTCACTTTTCATTCATTTTAAAAGTAAATGCAACTAGTATTAAGAAATGCACATGCATGAGTGAATTAGCTCAAAGACTATAGCTCTGTGGCACACACACACTTGGCATGCAGAAAATCCCATTTTCACTTCCTGGCATCTTCAGCTGAGGATGGGAAAGCCCCTGTCTGAAATCTTAGAGAGTCACTGTCTGTCCACATAGCAGCTGACTTGGTATAAGTTGCTTCCTATGTCCCTATAGAGAAGTGGGGCATGATGGCAAAGGGATATTCATCCTCTGTTGTTAGGATGTGAACAAATAAGTATGTGACAGTTAATTGATAAACTGGTAGAAAACAATACAGCCTTGCATTTTCATGACATGCCCGGTAGGCCTCTTTGAAAAATATGCTTCCATATCCAGGGCATTCTCCAGCATATTTGCCAAGCTAGTAATTTTATAATGCTCACTTAAAATTAAATATAGCATTACAAAATGGGTTTATTCAGCAGACTTACAATTGAAAGCACTAAAAAAACCAACAGCCCTCATAAACACAAAGTGTATAACAAACAGTCTCATCATGGCTGGCAGACTGGATGGCTTTTAAACTATTGGCTGACATTTTAATCCATTTATGTGCTAAGGTCAGTGTGTTTTCATTTTTCACATGTCATTCCTTTAAAGCCCAGGAGAATCTGAATGGGTGACATTTGTAGCCATTCTAGTATATGAAATATCATACTAGGCTATGTCTTTCCCCTTGCCTTTCCTCAGTTACCAAAAAAGGGAGGTGGTAGCACATGAGACTGTGGGGGGGGGAGGGGGGAAATTGGTATTCACAATATTATGAAAAGGCTGTTGTACTCATAATGCTCCATTTCACAAAGCAACTTCAGTCTCTCCCTCCCCACCCACTTCCCGTTAAAAATGAAAACCTGGTCCAAAAGGAGTGCATTAAGTCTATAATGTAAATGTCCCTGTGTTTGCAGAAAGGGAAATGCTAAATGAATATTGGGAGATGCTAAGTGTTGGGAGAGCAATTCTTTCTAGCTGTGGAGCTAATGGACTGAAGAAGGGAAAAAGTGAACAATTTGTTTCATATGATGATTCACTAGCACTCCAACTGACAAGGTTTCAATTTCTGTGCCCTGTTTCACATTCAGCGCCTTGTTTTACAGTGCAATAGTACAATTACCTGCCTATCTGTCGAGTGTTATAAACAGGGATGGATTGGACACGGAATAAGAAAAACAGACATAAACCCTTGCTGTTAGAGGCAAAATTATGTTTGGGTAGACAAGGGAATCCACGCCTGTTAAGCACCTCTGTAACTGAAATTTGAACAGCTTTAATTTACCTTTAAACTTGTTTTTCAAAATTACAATATATTATAACTTAGGCAGCAGCCCACCGTAAAACCTTATCAGATAATATTGAAGTCAGAACAGCAATACTGGTGCAGCAACAAAGGCAAAGGACCTGCCTTGACCCCCAGCAATATCAATCCAGAGGGGAAGTGTAGGTATGTATGGGGACTTGTTTTTCCATTTCTGTTCAGCATTGAAATGCCTCCCTCCCTCCTCTGCCTAGTTTCTCAATGAGAATCACAAAGTGCTTTGTGTTTGAGGTCACTTGGCCAGCTGCCAGGGGTGTACGCGGGACCCTATTACAGAAGTGAATTGACAATGCAAAGCTTTTAGGGGAACTGAACGGTGATCCCAAGGGGCACTGATACAGCGTACGTCAGCGCGGCTGCCTTAGAAAGCCACCTCTGTGACTTGCGCTGTATTGCCAGCTTTCCTGACAATTGGAAGCCACCCAGGCTAATCCTTATCTCAGATTTCAATGTGTAAATGTTTTTGGACCTATGCATTATGTGCTGAAGCAGGAATACGCTCCAGATACACGCCATGCAAATTGGTATACCTAGGTGGTTGCCCCATTTGTGACCTCCCTAAAATACACCTTACCTGCTGCAATCAGGCTCGAAAGGATTCTTTTACCGTAGCCAAGGGAAGGCTTCTCTTAATCCTAGTTGTGGCTACGGGGGACATTTTTGGCAGCTACTAAGGGGAGAATGACTGGTTTCAGGGCTTTCCCAGAACAGTCAGCTTATGTAATGACCCTAGAGCGATCTTTGGTTTCAGTCTGCAGACATAATCAACTCCATCTCTCTGAGCATTTCACCAACACTTGCAGTCTTTTCTCGAAAGCCCTGTTCTGGTGCTCTCCAGGCACCAAGCCCATGACCAGAGAAAGGTTGAGTGGTATCACAAAGCTGACCTCGCCCTGGTCATCCTGCATAATGTTGGCTTTGTCTCCTTGATAGCTGTGCCAGTGATCAGATATCCAGGAAGCAGGGCCAGCATCAGGCAGGTTACCGGTGCCAAGTCCCACAGTCTCCTTCTCCAAGCAGAGGCTCAATAAGTAGAGAATGCCTGGACAGGGGCTGCTGCCACTGCTTTTCACAGCCACTTTTCTCCCTTCCTTGCCCTGGGGAAGGGCAACTCTCCCCTCCCCCCAAGTCACAGTCAAGAGACAATGACTGCTGGGAAATAAAGTCCTTAGACTCATTGGCCGCGTTATGATCAAACATTTGGAACCAAGAACCTTCTTTGGTGTAAGTTATCTTAATTACCTACCAATGTGAAGCCAAGGCTAGAATTCTGTATCTGAACCACTTGGTATGTCTCAGTCTAACCTACCACAGGGCAGATGCTTCTGATTCCACAAAACTTTGTCATAATAAAATTGGTTAGTCTTCAAGGTGCCACAAAACCCTTGGTTGATTATACTTCATGGAGCGCTGTGTTGCTAAAATGTTACCTTGATTATCTTGAAGGAAAAGTGGGATGCACATAAATACATTTATGTTGATGAGCTACTTTGCCTACTAGGTCAGAGTATGAGCCATGAACTGCAAATGGAAACATGGAGTACACTGACACATTTAGCACTCAGTTGTTTGGCCCTCAGACTTCATTCTAAGCACATATGTAATATGGGGATTAAAAAGGTGGCCTGCTTTATAGGGTTATTATAAGAACCATTGAGATGTTTGGGAAGTGCTTTGGACATTTAGAATAAGCAACTGTATAAATACTAAATACCTACATACCAGTGTTTTGTCTGTTTGTCACAGTCTAGCATGACCAAGAAATAGAACCCACAAAGCTGCAGCATGCTAGATTATTAGAGTCTCTCATTCAGTTCTGTGAAAGAAGGTAAATAGGTCAGAGTTCAGGGCAAAACCAAGCCAAACCTTGTCACCTGCTTCCATCACTGCTGCTAAGGGCTCCCTAGAGCATCCAGGCCTTGCCTCCTTGCCCACTCCCTATCTGTCATAGTGGCAGGCCTTTCATTAGTTATTAAACTCACCTTGGGGCTCTTAAATATGGCAAGGCTATTGAGATTTAACTTGGAGATATTTAATTGAACAAGGCTAGCTTGATTTTCAAATCTCCTTGCGGTAATTGCAGCCCAAGGTTCTGTAAAAATTGCTCATGGGATTATCAAGCGGAAAGCAGAGTTGACATTATTTAACTAACCCGTATTGACTACCATATGCCTAGAAGTGTAGCAGACTTGTGGTAGCTAGCTATGAGCAGGAACTGTTTCACCACTTTTTGACATTTTCCCTCCGATATGTTGTGTTGTGTCCTTGCTGCACATCAAGGCATCCTGCTCCACAATCATAGGGACAGATGGACAATGGGTTTTTTGTGGCATCTTTACATCCAACACATCCTATCATTTCGCTCATCATATAACAGAAGGATGGCAACCAATTAGAAAGAGCTAACAGCTTTAGACAAATGCTTATTAGATCTCTGCACAATATAGTTTTTTTTTTAACCTCAGCCAAACTTTTCACATTCTTGCTGAATGAGCAGTTTGTTTGTTTCATAGTACTGTAGTGATAGCAATCATTACATCGTCTAATTTCCTCCACACACCCTACCACCTAATTCGTGTGCTCTACAGTTAGTACTCTCAAGCCTACAAAAATGGATCACTTACGTTTTATGGGGAGACCAGTGGGTCTCTGTGCCAGCATCAGGAACAGAATCCAATGACAGCTACACCAGCGTAGTATCATAGAAACATGATTATGACCAGGAGCTTTGCTACCAACCCTGCATGGGCCGCTTAACTGGATAGACTGGTGCAACAGCACTGGTAATTTATTCTGCGAAAATGTGTTCTGCTATATTGTGTTGTTGCACAAAAATGGATGGAGAAAACTTCATTTACTACATTTATAACCCACCCTCCTCCAAGGGGCCCAAGGACGTGTCCATTGCTCTTCCCTCCCATCTCATTCTCATTGCAGCCCTGTGATGTGTGTTAGGCTCAATAGCCCAAAGATGCCCAGCTTCATGGCTGGGTGGAGATTTGAACCTGGGTCTCCCAGTTCAACACTCTAGCTGCTCTATCGCACTGGCCCTTAATATGGAAGAAACAACAGAAAGAACGCATTCCGTTCCATGTGTTCAAAAGGGCATTTGCTCACTGCCAGGCAATTTAGACCGAATCAGCTACCCTTCTCTTCCTTCTGAAATGTTCAAGTATTTAGACAGATATCAGGAAATGAGGAATAACAACTGTTCAGTCTATGGGTTATGGGCAGCAGGGCAGGTTTAGATTTAGAGTTGAGAAGGGGATATAGCTCACTGGTAGAGCATGTGCTATTCCTGGTGTCTTAATTATAATAACTATGGGACCTTGTAACTTCTCCAGATAGAACTGTCTCAAATAGCAAGGCTGGGTGTGTGAAAAGAGCCGCACTGGGGTAGGTGGGCCAATGGCAGCTTCATATGAATCTTTTATTTGACGGGGGTGGTCAACCAGTTACATAGGCCAAAAGTTAGAAACCCCCAATCAACAAATTCTCAGTTCACTCAATATAGTGCAATAGGCACCCAAATCATAGACCCAGATGGGCCCTCCTGCTCCCCAGGGGTGTCCCTTGCCATGCGGCTTTCAACGCACCATGTCAATCAGGCAACGCACTGATTGTGAGCCATGGCATTTCAGCATCATCCATCCCGATTCCTATTCTTCAAGTATGACAATGGCTGATGGCTGAAGACAAAGAAAACTATTTAATCTTAGGGATGGTGGGGGGAACATCCTCCCACACAATAACTCCTATTGGCATAATCCTCAATTCTGGCAAAGCTGTTGAGCATGAGGGGGCATTTATATACCTTGTGCTATTTGTCTGTTGTGCCAGAGCAGCATGCATTCCTTATATCAATTATTGGTTTTCTGGTCCTCATATCACAGATTGATGTAACAATCTCTCAGAGGCTCTAGTAATGCATATAAGTTCATTACGTTATTCCTCTGCTAGACAGTTCCTTAACTGACATAATCCATATTTGTGAGAAAAACAAAGAAAACAGTGGGGGAGGTTTATGTACACGTGATGCACCAAAATCTGCATGGGAGGGGGGTGGTTATGTTTGATGCTCTCCACCATGAATACAAGGCATGACCCCTAGGACTCTCAAGCTCTGTACATACTCCCATGTACACTTCATGCAGTGCATTCCTGCTGGTGGTTTGTGAAGCTGCGTACGCAGGACATTAATCACAATGCACATTTGCCCTGCAGTTTCTTGAGAAAAACTGCATTTTGAGGTGTTTTCCCCAAACTAGTTCAACCAGATTTGAAAATATCAGCCATATGAAGACAGACACACCCATTCTTTGCACACTGGTGTAGACAGACAAAGGGAGATGTGTACAATGATGTACCCACAGCCTCTGGATAAAACTAAAGTAATACAGAATTACCGGTACCTTTGAGTAATTGCTAGAATTAGAGCTTATTGGGGAAATTCTGGCTTTTAATCATATCCTAGATTAGTTTGGTTTTTCTTAATTAATGAATCTTGCAAACAATGTTTTTTTCATGCTCCAAAAAGGGATTATTTCTTAAGATCTAAAAGACACAGCAGTAATTCCCGACTCCATGTCTAGTAGAGAAGAGATTCTAAAATAGTCCATAAATACCTGACTTAGTTGTAAACCTTTGGTATATTTGGTATAGTTCAGGAGTGGGGAACCTTTTCTCCATCTAGGGCCATTGACCAATAGAGGGGGAAAAATCATTCAGGGGCCACACAATTAATTAATAATTGTATTTTTATGCACATCTCACTTTCCAAGCAGTGAGAGGCTTAAGGGGTGCCAGCACAGACCTCAGATTCTGTTTGCTTAAAATGAGGCTCATTGAAGATTATGGTGTTTTAGGCAAATATATGTTAAGAGGAATGTGAGTTCAATAGGTAATGTGCATAACAACAAGCCATTCTGCATATTCACCAATCCTCATGGAGAATGTGCACATAATAATCCCACAAAGAGGGAATTCTGCACATTTCCTGGTCCCACAGATTAATGTGCATTGATGGACTGAATTTTATCCATTCTCTGCCATTCTCTGAGATTATGCCATTATGCATAATCTCAAATAAACTGTCATAGCCTGGATATCACAGGAGGCGGAGCATCAGTCCTCGATGCCAGTGGCATTCATCATTGGTGGCGCCATGTGGGAGGGAATGGGAAGCTTGTGCCACTACTTGCAGCTACCTCTGCTGGTTTTGCAGACTGCGTCCTGTTCTTTCACCACCACAAGACCTGCAGTTTCACACTCTTGTCCCCCTTTGCAGCTATCCTTTCCCCATTTTGCTGTCCTTGTTGGTGTGCCAAGCCTGGTGCAGAGCTGCCTTCCTCAGCCAGGTAACATTTCACTTCCTCTTAAGAGGAGCTTTCCCTTTTATGCTGGTCTTGGCCCTGAACCATCACTTTACCTGCCATCTCAGTGATGAAGAGTCTCTAGAATTGTCAGAGAGCTGGCATAAAGCAGAGACCAAGGGTCAGAAGTTCCCCATCCTTGTTCAAGGTGGTAAATTCCCATCCCACGCAAGACAACTCATAATCATGTCCCATTAACATGTAACTACTTACTCCCAGATAAGTATTTAGAGGATTCCAGTCTCATTCTAGGTTGAAACATTACAGCCTTCAGATGGGGCCCTCCCATGTTTTTCTGTACAATCTTTCTCCCCACAAACCCTCCAAGTACCCCTATTTTCCAGGGGCTGTCCCAAATTTACAGAAACCGTCCTGGTTTCTGATTTGATCCCTATTTTTATCTGAGAAATGTTGGAGCGCATGGTTATGCGACCCACAAGCCAAGCAGATAATTCATCTTTAGAAGACCCCTGAAGAAAGACTTGTGTAGGGAAGGTTTTTTTTTAAAAAAAGTTTACTATTTTATTGTGTTTTTATATATGTTGGAAGCCACTCAGATTGGGTGGGACAGAACAGCATCATCATCATCATCATCATCATCATCATCATCAATTAATTAATAATTTTATTTGAATAGGATGTCCCTATTTTCATCAGAGAAATGTTGTAGGGTATGTCCCCACCCGGGAGCAAGGCTTGGCTGCAACAGTTTCCCCAAATATGCAGCTTTCTGTGTGTGGAAAATGGTTTGCGCAGTCTGAAATTGTACAACCCAGGTACCGGCATATCACCTTAGTGAGAACTAGGCCTCTGTTACAATTTTATATTGTTTACTAGGTAGAATTTTTTTCTCATTTTTTCAGGCCCTGTATCGGAGGGCATATCTGACTAAGAAATAAAAGTGAAAGGCCATCATAAATCTTTGTGATCAATTCCCCCTTTCTCCAGGAATATGTCTGCAACTTCCAAAGAACAATAAAATAAGAAGGGCATAAGACCCACTATCCTATACTACCCTGCTGAAACCATCCCACAGTTTCATCCTTACAAGATCAAGGCAATAACCCTTCACCATGCATTTGATATTCCAGTGAGATAAAGCCTCTGTTGCGAGTTACAGAAATAGCATTTTAATTTTCTTTGCAAAGGAAAAAAAAAGTCACTTAAAAATAACTCCTTGTACTTTTAAACTCTGCATCAGGCAGCCGAATAGCTGTAATGAACTCTGAAGGGCTTTTAATTGAACAAAATAAAGATGTTAACGAAAAGCAAATAAGAGTCATGTGGTGCAAAGAAAAAGGAAATGAGATAAAGCCGTGCTTTTTAAAAAAGCCCTTGGTGATTTGTGGGTTTGTTCTGTACTTTGTGAGAAGGCTTAAGATTTATCTAGGCTCTAAATATTTTATAAGCAAATTATCACAAGCAAGGCTGGCTAA
Organism: Podarcis melisellensis; assembly: GCF_964234715.1. Classification (NCBI taxonomy): domain Eukaryota; kingdom Metazoa; phylum Chordata; class Lepidosauria; order Squamata; family Lacertidae; genus Podarcis; species Podarcis melisellensis. The sequence continues at coordinate 32,960,846 of NC_138542.1, forward strand.
AAGGATATGGGGATGATTCAAAACTACCAGCTAGGGACCTGAACATCTTTGACCCATATTTCTAGGTGCAGAGAACAACCCATTCTTTTCTGTTGGTATCCACATAGGGAGCCTGGGCCTTTAAGATGTTTAAAGGGCTCCAAGTAACATCACCTCCAGCTAGCATAGCCTGTGGATGGGAATGATGGGAGTTGTAGTCCAACAGCATTTGGAGGGCCACAACGTTTCCACTCCTGCCACACAAACAACATGCAGACCACACAATGGGAAACAATGGTGTCTATAACAAGGGTGTCTCTGGACCTTAAATTGAAGCTCATACAACAATAAATAATATCTAGAATATACTGGACCCCATTATGTTTGTTTAAAAAAGAGCTATCTAAGGTATCTAACTGTTGGAGATGCAATAGGGATAATGCTTCTCTAAAACATGTTTTTTTATTGTCCTATATTGAAAGATTTTTAGCAGAAGGTAACTGAAACTATCAGCTATCAACAGAACTGTATGAAACAACCTAACGTTTACAAAACAAAATATCCTTTTGAATTATATATCCAGCACATGGAACCTTACAAAAGGACAATATGAGTGGACTTTCCATGCCCTTACCACAGCAAAAAGACTGATACTGATGAATTGGAAAAAATAAAAATGCGGCTCCCTTCTACGATTGGATTGAAGACTTATACATACTCTCAACATATGAACAGCTTGCATATAAAGGCAGACTTGCCATCGACAAATTTGTTGATATTTGAAATTCATTCTTACAAATACTGTAATAGGTTAAGATCCGGTGAAGTACAATAACAACTTTGTAAAGTATTTGTTTAAAAAACCAAACAACTTGCATGGACCCACAAAGACAGACACCCTTTCACCCTTGAATTCTTTCCTACACCCAAGGCCTGTAAATTTGCCCACTGATCCTGTGTATCATATACATCCCCTTCAGCTGAAGAACAGTGAAACTGCCTTCAGCTAGAGAAAGTTAAAAGGACAGAGAGGATGGGGAATGGTGGCAATTTTCTACTGTAGGCACACTGTAGAAAGTTCATTGAACAATTATTCAAAAGTTTTCATGAGGAAAGAAGGTCCATGAGAGCAGTTGCAGAAGATGGAGGCTAGACAATGTGCTGAGAAAGACTTAATTAACTTTGCTTTCCACTTGTCTTATTCAGCAAAGGAGGAAGCAAGAAACAGAGTAAGCAACAGCTACCTTCATGGCCCCAGAAGGGGTGTAAGATTTTTTTTTGCATGCAGAGAAATTGGCACAACAAGTGGTGCTTTTTCACGCCAGCAGATTTTTCACATGCATCCCCACTCAAGGCCTGTGGGTGAGTTAAATTTATGCTCTCTGTCGCATAGAAAGAAGCAATTAACAGAAGGACTTTGCTGAAGAGTCTGTAATTCTTGTACGAACCAGAGAGCACATTTAAGAGTTTCTTTTGTGGCTGTATGAACTAGTCAAGGAGAAAGTGGCAGAGATTCAAAGGAAAGAATAAGGCTCAGAAAATAATTTGGGTCAAATAAACAGCAGCTGTTAAAGAGTGGTGAGGAATTAGGGAAATATTGAAAAGGGAAGCTGTTAGTAGTTGCAATTTCAGGGCAACAGAGCTCTAAGTGGCTTTCCCTGGCTCCTTCTGTCCTGTGTCTAGTTATTGCTTGCTCTTGAAAGAAGCGATCAACAGTAGTTTATGATGCTAAGACATTTCTATGCCCTGTTCTCCGTTAAAAACAACAATGCATTGATGTTTCTGCTTTCCCTGGATTTAGCAATTTGCGGTTGAAAGACTTGCCCTTTCAGACTTTATATTTTACTAACTCTAGTGGTGAAGTTTTTAAATATATATGTGCTGCACACCCCTTCAAGGGAAGGTGGAGAAAATGACCCGCCATCCCACTGGACTATTAATTATAGCTGCAAAAAGCACTCCATGGCTAGCCGAAGAGAAACTGAGCTTGCTCTTCTAACTGCAGGGGTCTCTGGCAGACTCCACAGCAAATGGGGAGCCACGTTCATCAGAATGCACCAAGCAAGCCTGTCATTATTTTAACGGCTCTTGTTGGAAGGTATGATTACCGGTCACTGCAAAATTCTCTGTGAGAACGGCCAAATAATATTTCAGGTGGCTTGCTTGGGGGGATGTGATGCCTACACAGAGCTCATCTTTTGAAAAGGAGGAAAGAAGGAAGAGAATCACAGTTGGTGATGGGGTGGAGAGAAAAGGAAAAGAGGGATAAAATGAACTGGGGAAAGGTATGCAGGAGAAAGGGGGCGCAGTTATTACGACTCGTAGGTATTTTGATGAAAAAAGTATCCAATTCAAGGCTCAGGAAATTAGAACAGTTTTCATCTCAAGTTCCTAAAGCAAGGGAATTGGAGCACATTTGGAAATCTAAGGCATTGTCTTGGGTACGACAATAACAACAACCCATTTCACAGAAGACAAACTGGTGATGCTTAATGTGTTTAATGTGGTTTTGAAGCGGCTTGAATGTCAAGGTACCGGTATTTTTGTCCTCCATGATGTCATCCTCAGTCAAGTGACAGCCACCCCTTAACAAATTTGGATTTCCCTGATCTGTGGCTAATCCAATAAGGAGGGCAGGAATCCAATATAAAATTGCATGTTACCCAGCTGTGAAGCATATTGTGTGGGTGGTTTTCTGGGGTTTTTCTTTCTTAGCTGTTTGGTCATGGTGACATTTTGCTAGGTACTATCTAACAGCACACACACACCCAGTTCCATTTGCTTCTTGCCTGAGACCAACCTAGTCATTTTGTTTCCATCAGGAAGAAAAGGAAATGACACTGGTTGATCCCGAAGTTACATTTACGATACATTTTTAGAATTGTTGCTGTTTTGCACAAAACTGACCTTATTGCAGAATGAAGCTTTTGATCGTTTATTTATTTTTAATTTGGTATAAATCATTACAGCAACCATAAAAAAATATTAGTTACTTATATGGCCTCCCAGTACTGCAATGCACTGTTTCAAACCCAGAGTATTGTACATATTTCTTAAACCATCATACGCTCTGTATTTTCATAGATCTTTTACAGAGGAGAAATGAAACAGTGGCAAGGCACACTCATCTTTTCCCTTCAACAGTAGGCTGACGTGTTTGAATATTCCTATATCAGACTGTATTTTAATGGCCTGTCTACATACAGTCCTGGATGTTTTTGCAAATAGCACCAAAGCCCAGACCCAGAATAACAGACCTATTGAAATCCTGTCTACGTTGATGTCTTGCGTACTTTTTGTCAGGCTATTGTAGTTAACAAATTCCATTAAGCCATGCAGATTCTGTGGATGTTACAGGTAAAACACTAGCAAAGGTGTGCCTGCAGCTTACAAGAATTTCCAGGCCGTCACCTGGGGAGCCAAGTCTGGTCTGAGCTGTAATAATGATACACACAGAGAATTACTTGCCCAGCTGCCTGTCAGATATGTAGCACTGGCAGGTGATAGAACTACAAGCAAGTGATTTTTGATTTGCTACTGGTAGAAGTTAAGTGATTCCTTGCTGCTCTGAAAAGGAATATATATATATAAAGAGAGATATATATGTAGATATATAGATACATATCGCCACAGTGTAGGAATTGTCTAAATCTGCAACAATTTAGAATATCCAGCCATACATCATTGCCTTTTCTGTTCCTATAATCTTTAGATGTCATTGACGTCTTGCGGAGTCTGATGCTTCCTTTTATTTTAGAAGATCTGCTAATGTCAATGAGGATAAGCCAAAATCCAGTTTTAAAGCATTAAGGGAAGTGGTGGCTCCCCACTGCCCTGCCTGCTATGTTTAAGCAGATGGTCCTTCTGATGGAGAATAAAGCTAGACTGTTCTTCAGGGTAAAATCCCAGACAATCTTGTAGAGTGCAAAGGAAAATTTTGCCTCTTTAATTACATTTTAATGATTATTTAAAGACTAATTCTGTGGCTGGCACTCAGGAGGGAGATGGGAACACTTCTAAAGATATGTTGCTTTATTCTAGCTGTTGATTTCTCAGAGCTCTTTTGTGGTTCTCTGCTGGAGCAAAAACCCAGGAGATTTATCATGTAGTAACATTAAAAATAGTTATGATACCATAGTGGTTTAATGGTGGTGAAATATATACATTATCTCAAGATTTCTACAAAATGCTAGAACTATAGGATTCCTGTCCACTAACATGGAATTTTTTGCCACATGAGTTACTTGTTGTGGTTTAAAGTAAAATAGAATATTCTGTGCTGAAACCACTTGCTCTGTCAGCTCAAGTTTAGTCTTTCAACAGGAATACTTTAGAGTAAATGATGGCAATGTTGTGTCCTTCAGATGATGTTGGACTACAGTTCCCATCATCCCTGAACGCTGGCCATGCTGCCTGAAATCGAACATCACGGTTGTCTGTAGGCTTCTACTGGTATTACAGTCTTTCTTTTTTTAAAAAAGCAAAATGTAAAGAATTCTTATCTCCATATGCACCACATGAGTTATCTGAGCAACTTCCAGAGACAATATATGGACGAAATTAAATGTGTCATTGCATGTAACATGCAGGTTTTTAAAAATGCAAATTGCATTAGCTGGATGTGTTTATTGATAAGTAATAGGCCCAGAAACAGGTACTGAAAGGGGAATTTAGCTCTTCATTCCTTGGCTGAAAAATCCTTCTGAAGCTGGTATTTTGGGGGCTGCAGAATCCATTAAAAGTAGAAGCCCCATATGGAGGGTGGTGGATGGGCCAACTGCAACAACTGTAGGAAAGATGTGCAAGCCACGTGTAATGTTTAGGTGGGGGCTATGAACTCTGGGGAAAAACTCAGTGATATAAAATTTCCGGCAGTTGGGCTAAAACTGTCCCTCATCCAACCATGGAGCCTACCCTTCAAACTATGGTTTCACCTTCTACTGCACTAAGAAAAATGCCCCCAGATTGTTGTATGTCCTCCTCCTTTCCATGGACCAAACCTAAAACCTATTGTGACTCAACAGGAGCCAGCAGACTCAACCACCCAGACACTGCTCTTCATGGAAGAGATGAAACCACGCAAAGCTCAAAGCAGGCCATAAAAGCATTCCAATCCAGCATACCTCCTCCCCTCTGGGGAGCATAACTTCACTTGCATTTATTGCCTAATGACTGGTCTGGGTAGTAACCTAGGATAGCCATATGTCCTACTTTACAGAGGACTTGCATCCTTCCGTTTGAAGGCCTATCCAGTCCAAGTCTAGAGGAAGGGTCCTGATGTTGCAACATCATTACTAGCTGGACAACATGTGCACAAGTCGCAGTCTTCCTCACTATGCTGAGACACATGGTATTCCACTCCAAGTTGCAGTAATCATTTCTAAATGTGCATCTCTACATATAAATTAGTTATGCAAATATTATGCAAAGCCAAGTCCTCTTTTGCCCTCTTTCTTTGTGGTGTGTGAGTGCCCCCCACTTACAGGAAGCAGACGTTTGATACAAGTCTTTCTTCAGCCCTCCTGCCTGAAATTCTGCAAGACCCAGGACTAAGGATCTCCTATACAATGCCACCTCGCTCTTCCTTCCTCCCTTCCCATTCTCCCTCCCCCACATGCTAGGCGTTCTCTTTAAACTTGGCAGTAGAAGCAGCTCCGGATCCAAATGAAGCAGCAGTTGACAGAAAACAGCTGGTTCCTTCTTTGTTGCCTCTACCTCTTTTCACCTGCTAACTATTTTCAACGTGTTTTACCTTTCTCTCCTCAGTGGGGATACATTGCATAATTGGACCGAGTTTTTTCCTCCACTTGAACACCCACCTGCACGGGCTGCAGAGAGTGACTTGGCACTGCTGATTCTAGTGAAAACAGTGGCATATGTTTTGGAATTGCAAATGATGAGATGTCTTGGTCTGTAGGTTTTAGGGAAAATAGTTCCTGATGGCTAAGAACCGGATTAGGGCTTCAGTTTGTTTTAAATAAATGCAGAGGCAGGCAATGCTGTGTGTCTGTCAGTCATTCAGTGTCATGATCCCATTTTGAAAATGGAAAAAGTAGTTCTAAACTCATAGGGTCTATTCATGGAGAGCCCAGCCACATTATCATCCCAGTCCTCTTTTATGGTATACCAGAAATTATAATACTGTTACATGCCACCCCAATCTGCCAGTGGTGAAAAACTCCAGGAGTTCCAAATGCTTAACCAGGTTTAGTTTCCTTATCACGAAGCTCAGTGTAAACTGTGTTGTCTTTAGGATATATATTATTTACACAAATATACAACTTGAGCATAAGATGGAGGAGCTCCATTAACACCTGAAAAGATTTTGCTTCTCCATTAATGACAGCTTTGGAGCACAGCACAGAGCAAACATGCACAGTGGTACCTCAGGTTACATACGCTTCAGGTTACAGACTCCGCTAACCCAGAAATATTACCTCGGGTTAAGAACTTAGCTTCAGGATGAGAACAGAAATCGTGCAGTGGTGGAGCAGTGGCAGCAGGAGGCCCCATTAGCTAAAGTGGTGCTTCAGGTTAAGAACATTTTCAGGTTAAGAACAGACCTCCAGAACGAATTAAGTTCTTAACCTGAGGTACCACTGTACCTGTGTATCCAGCTTTCATTCTGCTTTCAACTCTCACACACCCTGCCCAGAACTAACAAACTCAGCTGGATGGTGGATGAGAGAGTTTGTGGCTGAAGGGAGAAGTGAACTGGTCACACACCTAGGGCCAAAGCAGAAGATGCAGTTAAATTGGACTTAAAAGTAGCTGTGTATAACCCTGAATTGGATAGGAACAGTCACACAGAGTTTTCCCCTCTTTACAAATGTCATCTCTTAATCTAATCCCCACCTTGCTTTAACACACACACTTCACCGTAGAAAATATACTGTTGTTAACTTCACAAGTCTCCTGTTGTTATCAATCCTGTATGTTTGGAGTGTGGGTATGGATGGGTATATATACTTTCTACTTATGATTTTCCCCCTTGATGTTTTTGTTTTTCCCCTTGAAGTTTCTTTGGAATGTTTTGATTGTTTTATATATGTATGTTGTTAGAAAAGGGGAAGGAAATATACTGGCTCATAGTTGTAGGTAGGATAGGGTAGGATTGGGGAGACATTTTTTTTTACATTTTCTGATTGAACCACATTCCTTATCCCTCAACTGAAATGAACCACAGCAGTCATATGACCCAAAGAAATCCAAAGAAATTATTTGCTTCTTTTTATTTTTATTTTTTTGGGGGAGGGTTCTGAACTCAAAATTGTTTTACTCAGAACAAAACCTTTAAGGCAGTTAAACACACACACACACAAACACACACACACTAATAATAATAATAATAATAATAATAATAATAATAATAATAATAAAATGTTCACCCCACCCCTGAGACCATTCCAACTATCCAACCTCCCAAAATTTCAACACCCCTTGCGATGGTTTGACCCCTTTCCATTTTAACAGTACAAAATTCTACAAATACCTTCCATATCCCCTCAAAATCATTTCTCCTGCATATTCCCCATCTTATTTTAATGGCACCTGTTGATTTATCATTAATAGCTATATCCCACACCTCTTTATACCATTCTTCCATTTATTATTTACTGCTATCCATTTTTGTTACACTTCTTGCATAAAATGCATTCAAAGCCACATATCTAAATATCAAAGGAAACACCTATTCTGATGAAAGGGCATTCGTGGCAAAAAAAATAAATTACCAAGAATGAACCTTTAGGAATAGCACTTGTGAAGTAGAGGAAGTGATGGAACAAGGAATGGAATAAGAGAAGGGAAGTGGAGGTACATCGAGAGGTGTCCCTGTTGGCAGGAAAGTAGAGAAGGAAGCAGAGGGACAAACAGTACCTTGGAGCAATCCCCCAGCAAGTGGAAGAATACTCACACTTGTGAAACTGCAACCAACCTATTTTCAGGTGGAGATAATCTAAAAGGAGCCGTTCCTATGGAAGGAAGTGCTGGTACAGAGAAAGTTGCTTCTATAACGAGCAGGATCAGTGAACATCCACACCACACCCATTCCAGCAGGGCATTCTGTATGCACCATTAGTTTTTAGATCCAAGTTAATAATCCTGTTTACAAGCATTTTCAGAGCTCTATTGCCTGAGATGAAGTTGACCCCAATTTTCTTTGACTTCATAGGATGATTCATGTCACACAAGCCCTTCCTCACATCCTTCACATGCCTTTTGAAAATGTACACTGAAAAGCGTGGGGATCTTTATTGGGCTATTATATTAGTGACTATTAAGGAAGCACCATTTACCATCAGTTAGTAGGCTTTACATAAGCCTAGGAAGAATGGGCTCTCTTCTCCTCTAGTGTTACCAGAGAGCATTATCTTGGCAGCACAGGCTGAAAGTTGGCAATTTAGCAAGGGAAGTTGTGGTTGTGTTTCTTTCCTCGTGAGTAAAACAAAATAATGCAATATTTAGAAAGACAAAGAACACAGGACCAAACAGAGTTGTATATTGCAGTACATGTACAAACACACGATTGCTAATAAAAGATCTAGCCACTAAGCGGAAGCTGGGGAAAACAGATACGGGCTTCTTGGGACACAGTGAATAAATATGCAGTCTGCTTATCGGAAATCTGTTCTTGGTGCAGGCTCTCTTACAGAACAAAATATCGTGTTTGTGTGCGTGCATGCTTTTAAAAGAGGAGAAAAGAATATAACTATCCATGGGAATACTGCGTAATCCAAGGCAAATGCCACTTGAGGAAAGTTCCAAAAGCATCTAAATACCAACCTTTGTAAACAGGAGAGCCTGCAAATTGCCAATTTGTTTAGAGGCCAGCTTCCTGTCCTCCAGCTCCCCCAAGTTCTACATACTGTATAACCTCCATGTGTATTTTGAATTCTAACATAACAAATTCAGAATAAAAATAAAAATGAGAAACTGAATAGACCTAAATAACTCCCAGAAAGGGCTCAGTGTTTGCCCCTTCTAATTCCCAAAATTGCCCAGGATACTTTAATAGCATAAACAATCACCTAAAGTTTTTAAAAATTAGTCAATTTTCTGTCCTTGGGGTGTTCACAGACTCCTCAGTACTGATAGGTTCATGCAAATGTAGCTATGACATTTCAAGGTACCTGTTTAATTTCTCTAGGTGTTTTCCAACATACTTGACAGGCTCAGCATCCCTGGTCCCTCCCCCGCAACAGGTAAGGAAACGCTGGGTGGGACTTGAGTACTGGATTCAATAAAGTGGGACTTACATTTTTACCTCTGCACAGGGGTTGAGCAATCTTCTTGACCCAAAAGCTGTCTGAGGTGGTGGGTGGTGGGCTCCCATTACACCTTCCCCTCTTATAGCAACAGAGATAAATAAGACAACTCATCTTTGCACAGCCACATGCATCGATCTCTCCCACTGAACTTTCACTGCATCTCAGCATGCAAGGATAGGAAAGCTTATCCCCCCTCTCTCAGCACATTGAGATCTCATCATGCATCTCCTCTCCCCGCTGTCCAGCTGGGAATAATTGTGGTGGGTGCACAACCCAGCTCTTCTGAATGCAACGCAGTTGGAATGTGGGGAGCTAGTGATGAGATCACAGCGAACCCTTCATGTGCCTGCCCCTACCCTGGCTGATCGTTGTTGCAAAAATCTGAGGAGCGCCCTGGTCAATGCGGTATTTGGCTTTTTCTAGCACCAAACAGCTGGGAATCTCATGTGCTTCCTCCCAGTCCATAGCTTATTGGCACTGGCAGTCACTCCATTCTGTCAAACAGCTGAGGGGAGTGCAGTTGTGATGATGAGAAAGGTACATGAGAGCCGTCCTAGTCGCTCCTCCTTCCCCATGTAAATTGCTCTCCCTGAATCCTGTCACACAGCCCTTTGGAAGGCTGAACAGGACGTAGTTGCCGCTGCTGTATGGGGTGAATTCAGCTGCAGGGGCAACTGTGGAAAACTACAGCTGGCCACATGTGGCCCACTTGCTCTGAGTTGCCCACCTGTGCTGCACTCACAGCACTGCCTAGCTGACATAATGCATTTCAAACGTTTTAAGTACCTACATCTTTAGATGCGGCCACAATGGCCAACTATCGCCCAGTCTCAAATCTTCCATTCTTGGGCAAGGTGATAGAGCGAGCGGTTGCCGAACAACTCCAGGCACGCCTGGAAGAAGCGGACCATTTGGATCCCTTCCAGTTGGGATTCAGGCCTGAAACTGCCTTGGTCGCACTGGTTGATGATCTCCGGCAGGCTAGGGACAAAGGTGAGAGCTGTTTCCTAGTTCTGCTGGATCTCTCAGCGGCGTTTGATACCATCGACCATAACATCCTCCTGGACCGTCTTGAGGAGCTGGGAGCTGGGGGCACTGTCCTACAGTGGTTCCGCTCCTTTCTCCTGGGCCGTGTTCAGAAAGTGGTGGTGGGGGATGAGTGTTCAGACCCCTGGGCTCTCACTTGTGGGGTGCCTCAGGGTTCTGTCCTCTCCCCCATGCTTTTCAACATTTACATGCAGCCGCTGGGAGAGATCATCAGGAGGTTTGGGCTGGGTGTTCATCAGTATGCGGATGATACCCAGCTCAACCTCTCTTTTAAATCAGAACCAGTGAGGGCAGTGAAGGTGCTGTGTGAGTGTCTGGAGGCGGTTGGAGGATGGATGGCGGCTAACAGATTGAGGTTGAATCCTGACAAGACAGAAGTACTGTTTCTGGGGGACAGGAGGCGGGCAGGTGTGGAGGATTCCCTGGTCCTGAATGGGGTAACTGTGCCCCTGAAGGACCAGGTGCGCAGCCTGGGAGTCATTTTGGACTCACAGCTGTCCATGGAGGCACAGGTCAAATCTGTGTCCAGGGCAGCTGTTTACCAGCTCCATCTGGTACGTAGGCTGAGACCCTATCTGCCTGCGGACTGTCTCGCCAGAGTGGTGCATGCTCTGGTTATCTCCCGCTTGGACTACTGCAATGCACTCTACGTGGGGCTACCTTTGAAGGTGACTCGGAAACTACAACTAATCCAGAATGCGGCAGCTAGACTGGTGACTGGGAGCTGCCGCCGAGACCATATAACACCGGTCTTGAAAGACCTACATTGGCTCCAGTATGTTTCCGAGCACAATTCAAAGTGTTGGTGCTGACCTTTAAAGCCCTAAACGGCCTCGGTCCAGTATACTTGAAGGAGCGTCTCCACCCCCATCATTCTGCCCAGACGCTGAGGTCCAGTGCCGAGGGCCTTCTGGCTGTTCCCTCATTGCGAGAAGCAAAGCTACAGGGAACCAGGCAGAGGGCCTTCTCGGTAGTGGCGCCCACCCTGTGGAACGCCCTTCCAGCAGATGTCAAAGCGATAAACAACTACCTGACATTCAGAAGACATCTTAAGGCAGCCCTGTTCAGGGAAGTTTTAAACGTGTGATATTTTATTGTATTTTTGGTTTTTATGGAAGCCGCCCAGAGTGGCTGGGGAGGCCCAGCCAGATGGGCGGGGTATAAATAATAAATTATTATTATTATTATTATTATTACTACATGAATGCTAAGCATACGTACTGCTGCTGTGATTGCTTTGTATTTCCCTATCAGATACAGTTTGGTGGTGTGTGTGTTTTAATTAAAGGAATTGTGGAATACAGTTCTCATCTCAAAAAATGTACCATAGAAATGTATGACAAAGTATGTATATACATACAGATTTCTCCAAAGATTTTTCATTAATGCAGAAATGGCGTGGAACACACATGTATAAAACTGACATGGCCTGGAAATAGACTGGTCCATCCATTCCTAATGTGAGAAACCCAGGTAGATGCCAACTGAAGGGCTTTGGTTTAGTTTTCGATAACCAGACTGTTATCTATTCCAGTACATGCCACATTTCTTTCTACAACCCGAAGGAGTTTAGGTCTGGCTTTCACTGCCATCTCAATTCTGCTTTAATTATGGAGTTGCTATGGTGTCAACAAACTCAAGTGGTGTTTATTTCTTTGTGAGTAATTAGGGAACCGATCATAGTCCTTATGCTTTTTAGCAGTATAACTAATGATCTCTTTCCTTATCGATGCCTTCGATGCCTTCTGGACTGTGCCGGATGGGAAAACACTTGTTTCATTTAATTCAGAAAATTCAATGATGGCTTTGCACAAAATTGATCTTCGTGTTGAAGAATTAAACCCTTGCCAACTGCATGGTACATCGCATTTAAAGCTGTAAAAGCAAGCATAAAGTGAAAGCATTATGTACTACAAAAACAGAAACAAATGTATATTTTGAACATCAATGTGGGTTTCTCGAATTAAAAAAACCAACCCACATTGCTGTTCAAAATATACATCCACTGGTTTTCTGCTCAAATATACTCCCCATTTTGCTTCTTTAAATGATGCTAGAATAGAAGCATAGAAATCTAGAGTGGCTGCTATTCAGACTTGCTCATGTGAACCTTTAATTCAATGCACATTTAAATCTGTCCTTTGACTTTAATGAAAGCAAGGGGCCTGAGCTATGTGCTTAAGTTCACTGCTGAATAGATGCCATGGGGCAAATGCCACCAATGAGTTCCATTTCTGTTTCTGAGATGTATCTCTTTGCCTGAGGAACTGGTGCAATCATGTCCATTTAATCTTTGTTTTCTATGTTCCAACTGCCAATTGATGCCCACTGTGATAATGATAAACAGCTGGCTGCACAAAAGCTGAATGGAGATTATCACTTTGGGTAGCTTCATGCAGTGATGATAATGTCTTGGGCAAGATTTGAACTAATTACCTAGAAATAAAAGGCCATATTTTTTTAAAAAAGCAACTAAGGCAGGGGTTCTCCAATTTGGTAATGCCAGGCCTCTCTAATTCAAGAAAAGAAAAAAGGACACAAGAGTGTCCTTTTTATTCCAATGAAGCATGCAGAAACACCATCTTATCAACAGAATGATTGGACTGTTTAGCCTTCATACCCTTGTCCGCCTGGTTGATCCATAAGCATGCAAATTAGCTGATCATTGATTGCCAGTCAGACTGAGGATATTTACAGTCTTTGATGCAATGCACATTTCTGGGTAGTAATTCCTGTTGAACTCAATAAGATAAATTCCAAGCAAATATGATTAGGATTTGTGTCCCTGGATTATTTGCAAATTTCTCTTTTCTCTGATCTCATTAAAATTGCTGCATTGCAACTTTGCAAAAATCTCAGTGCAAATATCTGATTTCTCTGAAAGGTAAGGTTTGATCTGAGTTTGTGCCCCCCCCGGCATCCGTGTGCTGCTTTATCAATTGGCATCCCTTGTACTGCACAGGGAGAACCATGAATGGTGTAGTCTCCAGGGGAAGCATCTAGGAAGCCCCATTTGGGTTCACACATTTTTTTAAAAAATATATCATTTCCCCATTGTCCTGCACATAGAGTCAATGCAAGACCTAAAAGAAGGTAACACTTTATGTAACCAGCACATCTCTGAAGCAAAACAAACCACCCCTGAGAACAAGTCCAGAAATATATTTGCTTCTTTCTGCTGGGTGACCTCATTCAGCACATAATGTGACGTTTGGGTCACAAAAATATGGAGTAAGCTTTTATATTTACCAATAATGTAATTGTCATTAGATTGTGTGCATTCTGGGCATAAATTTAGGCCCAACCAGATGCATTCTGGGCCAATTCAGAAATGCTGATGACTATGCTAAATAATGAACGTGATGACTTTCCCTTTTCATTGTGAAATGGTCGAATTACCTTACTTCAAATCTTACCTAGCTTGTCTCTTTTCTTTATTTCTATAGAGCGAGGTCTTTTCCTAGTATACACATCAGCTTAATTTCAGACAAATCAGTCGAGCTATGCTGATATACAACAGCTGAAAGTATGGTTCTTATGTCTTTTATTACTCAGATGAAGATTGAGTCTGAAAGGGGGATCAGACACTGAAAGCTATGAAGGCTTCTATGAATGGGGGGGGGGAGAGAGAACTGATTAAAGTTCTATTTGCTGATGTCCCCCACTAATTTATGTCCAAGTGTTAGTTTGCTAATTAATGACTGCTCAGGAAATGCCATGTGTCAGCAAAGAATCACTTACTTTTGTTGCACCTCAGTAGTGTATGGCTAATGAACTAGGACAAGTTGTATAATTAAAAACAAAAATAGCCTCATTGTAAGATTCAGTTATACCTATATTCTGTAGGTAGCATAGATGAAACAACTTTCCTTCTCAATAATTTAATTTAAAGTAAGGTAGAATAGTTAAACTAATGAAAAATAAAAATCAGCTCCTTTTATATATATATGAGAGAGAGAGAGAGAGAGAGAGAGAGAGAGAGAGAGAGAGAGAGAGAGTTTGGACTTGATATCCCGCTTTATCACTACCCGAAGGAGTCTCAAAGCGGCTAACAATTTCCTTTCCCTTCCTCTCCCACAACAAACACTCTGTGAGGTGAGTGAGGCTGAGAGACTTCAGAGAAGTGTGACTGGCCCAAGGTCACCCAGCAGCTGCATGTGGAGGAGCGGAGACGCGAACCCGATTCACCAGATTATGAGTCTATCACTCTTAACCACTACACCACACTGGCTCACTTATGAGGGAAAAGAGTTAAACAGAAGTTATACTCCATTATAAAAGACACTCCACAGAGTGCTGCCAGGTTGTAGTCTACAACAGGAGATTAGGAGGGAGGTAAAAGTTTCCTCTCTGATTCTCCATTGCCAATGCAACTCCTTTGTCTTCATGGTAAAAAAGATACATGTATCTGTTGCCCTTGCCCCATGGTGCTAAAAGCAGCTTGTGTGTGTGTGTGCTTGTGCTGATTTGGAGGTGGAAAGTTAGTAGAGAGGTATTGGAGTCAAAGAGTGTCACGTTCTGGTCCAATGCTGGATCTCACAGAGAAGAAGAGAAGGCAGAAGTTGCAGGACCAGGGACAGCTCTGCGAGAGCTACTTGCTCCCGCAAAACTCTAAGAGCGGACTGAGCCCTTTAAAGCTCAAAAACACGTAGCTCAGCATGAAATGGAATAATAGAGTTGTAGAACTGGAAGGGACCCCAAACACTATCTAGTCCAGCCTTCTCCAATGCAGGAGGGAAAACCCTGGAATGCAAACAATCTTGGAAACATTTCTAGCCCACCTGCCTGTGCAGCACATGGATAGCCCGGGAAGGAAGGAAGATGCCATTTGCTTTCAGTTTACAAAGTGGCTCTGCCTAATCACCAGGGGCCATGCTTAGCTACCACGCACAACTAGGCTAATGGCTGTTTACTAGGCTGGAAGGAAGTGTGCTCATTTGGCAATTTTAGATGGAATTGATACGTATTTCATAAATCTCGTCAATGTTCCTAACCTTGAGGAAATGATCTCATGCTTCTCAGAGCATAATTTGTGGCTTTTGAGCGCAAGGTATGATGAACTCAGGAACGAAGTGTACAGTGCACACTGGGGAGGTTCTGGGGAGTAGTGAACACACTTCCACACACCTCTTTCCGACATACCTACTCTGCGTTGTCGAGGAAAGGACTTGATGCTTCTTTGGGGTAGAAGTTGAGTGTGAGCTATCAGGAAACCTCTGCTGGATGGGTGAAAGCCACTGAATAGATCCAGCTCAGGTTTAAACCGAGTGAAGTCTGTGTCTCTCCAGCTGTGCTGCAGGCTTTGTCGAAAAGCTCTCCCATCAAATGTGGAGTGCCACTTATTCAAGAATCTGTCTGTCTTAGACAATGGCAATGGCACTTTCCACCTGCTCTCCCTGTGAAATTAAGCTGCCAAAGCAGATGTGCTGACTGCAACTTATCCTTTTTACAATCCTTCTGTGATCTCTAATGACATCATGAGACCGGACAGTTCAGTAATGACAAACCAGGGAATAATTTCTCTTGCAGACATCTGCTCTTCTGTGTTCCACCGCTTTGTTTTGCTTTGCAGCAGCTACGCTATTAGTTCACATCGGCAGGGCTATGGATGCCCATCTCTCATCTGAGCTATGAGACGGCGACACCTTGAATTCAATTAATTTCTGTTTTTCACTCAATCAGAATCTCTTTTGGCTGAAAATACATCCAGGTTTAATGGAATGTAAGAAGCGTGAAGTAAGCTTAAAAGATGGAGAGAGCAAAGACAGCAGCAAGCACCTGGGCCTGATGTTTGAAAATACATACAGTGTTGTGGATCAGAAGTAGGATTTGTGTCATTAAAATGAATGGGAAAAGATTCTAAAGCTCCAATTCTCTGGAGAAACACAGAAATGAAAATATAAAGAAGAGAAAGTTAAAACGACAATAGCTTCCCCCCAAACCCCCCAATATTCAGTAAACAAGGAAGAAAGTCTGGAATGAACTGTGAGGACACATATTGTGATTTCTCCAATCTCTAAGGTTGAAGCTGAAGTTCCCATTATATCTGGAATTCATATGTAATCAGGTGGGTTTTTTTGCCTTCCTTCTCCACAATCAAGGATCTTGATGCAAATCAAGAAGACCAGTGTGCATTGGAAACATATGAGCAGGGTTCGAAATTAGCGGGGCACCAGGCTCATTTTGTGTTGAAAGATTCTCCGTTTGTGAGCACCTCAAAACGTCTGGTTGCCATTTTTGCACCTGGCTGACACTTAGGTATTACTGAAATGTATGTGTTTTGAAGCCTCAAAATATATGTTAAAGGCAGATAATATGTTAAGGAGTTTAACAATAAAGAGTAGAGTGTTTTGAAAACTTAAATATGATACCAATATTTTTTATTGCATACACCAAATTAAACATGTATTAACAATTTCTGATAAAAATGTGTTATTAACCATGTGTCTCTTAGGTGAATTGCATATTAGTTCATGTTTATCAAAATAATAAATAAATAGTGTTGCCAACTCCCAGAAAATGGCAACTAGAGATTCTGTTTTGGCACCTACAACCAAGGAGCCATTTGACTCCTAGCTTTTCTATGCCAGTTTCTAACACTGCATATGAGGGGAGTGGAACAATGTTTCTAGTTCCTTTGATCCTGTGTCTCCCACCACCTGTAACTACTTCACCAGGACCATAACATTAAAAGGTTTAAGGCAGCATTTTTCAGCCAGTGGCACTTGTACCCCCTAACACTAGTCAAAACACTCAAGGTGACATACATGTCTCCCCCTCCTCATTTAATCTTCACACCAACCCTGTGAAGTGGGTTTGGCTGAGAGGCAATGACTGGCCAATGGCCACCCAGTGTGCTCCATGGCTGAGTAGGGATTTGAACCCTGGTCTCCCAGGTCCTAGCCTGACACTCTAACTACACCACACTGGTGTGGAAGGTCAAAAAGATCTGCCAGAAGCACATTCTAACTGTTTTGAAAAAGAACTAAGGGAGGTTGCTTGAGTCAGTTCTCCAAACAGTGGTAGAAATATGTTAGTGAGGTAGGGAAAGTTTTAAGAATGACTTCATGACAGAGAATGTGAGATGGGTCACTGAGAGTTCTCCTTTATGAACTAGCACAAACCGGGAGCCTATAGGAACTTGTTCTGGAAGGGATATACCTCAATACACCTTTGTTTTCCTATATGAGCCTCTGTCACATGTTCTCGTTTCCTGCCTTCCAGCAATCCGTGTGAGTTTAGCAGCAGCTGGCATCTTAGATTCTTAGATTTAGCCCGATTCTTTGCATCGCTTGCTCTCCTAGATGTAGTGCATTTTCTTTATTTTTGGAAATGACCTTAATTTATTCTTTGACTAAAATTACTACTTGAGTCAAATGGCTTTGCTCTGATCCTGGGATTTCCTGCATTCTTAAGGTCTGATCCTCTAAGAAATGCATGCTTAGCACTGCAGCAAGCAGAACATTGTGTAACCCACTGATCAGATTACTGAAAATACTATTTAAGGAATATAAATAAATCTTTTAAAGGCTGAGATTTCTTCATTCTGAATCATGTCTCACTCAAAAACAGCCCAGAGAAGGGATGCCAAAAGGGTTTCCTGGGCTTGGTACACTGCATGTAATGGGGGGCCCCACACCTCTCTCTCTGCCCCACCAGCTCGCCACCTGCAGCTCTCTGTTGGCAAGTACTGCTGCTTATGTATATATATTAACTCAGCCTAGCCTACCACACTGGGCTGTTGCAAATAGAAAAGCGGGAGAGGAAAACATACACAATCTTGAGCTCCAGGGTGGAAAAGAAAGACATAAATGTATCAATTATTTTGATTGATTATTTAATTTCTCTACTGCTTAATATACTAAAAACATAAGTAGTATAAAAACCCCCTGAAACAACAGACAACAAACAAAATATTACAAAAATATGTGTTGTTGTTGTTTAGTCGTTTAGTCGTGCCAGACTCTTTGTGACCCCATGGACCAGAGCACGCCAGGCACTCCTTTCTTCCACTGCCTTCCGCAGTTTGGTCAAACTCATGCTGGTAGCTTCGAGAACACTATCCAACCATCTCGTCCTCTGTTGTCCCCTTCTCCTTGTGCCCTCCATCTTTCCCAACATCAGGGTCTTTTCCAGGGAGTCTTCTCTTCTCATGAGGTGGCCAAAGTATTGGAGTCTCAGCTTCACAATCTGTCCTTCCAGTGAACACTTAGGGCTGATAGAGCTAGCTATCATCTATATCTATCTATCTATCTATCTATCTATCTATCTATCTATCTATCTATCTATCTATCATCTATCTATCTATCTATCTATCTATCTATCTATCTATCTATCTCAGTGTTTCCCAACCTTGGGCCTCCAGCTGTTTTTGAACTACAATTCCCATCATCCCTGACCACTGGTCTTGCTAGCTAGGGATGATGAGAGTTGTAGGCCAAAAACATCTGGAGGCCCAAGGTTGGGAAACACTGATCTATCTATCTATCATCTATCTATCTATCTATCTATCATCTATCTATCTATCTATCTATCTATCTATCTATCTATCTATCTATCTATCATCTATCATCATCATCTATCTATCATCTATCATCTATCTATCTATCATCTATCTATCATCTATCTATCTATCTATCTATCATCTATCTATCTATCTATCTATCTATCTATCTATCTATCTATCTATCATCTATCTATCTATCATCATCTATCTATCATCTATCTATCTATCATCTATCTATGTATCTATCATCTATCTATCATATATTATCTATCTCAATTCATTTTCTTTCTGACACCCCCCCCCCCCAGCCTCTAGGTTCTCACGCAGGGTTCAGACAAATTTTAAGCTGACCCACAAAAGTCTCACAACGAGAAGAGTTCTTGGAAACAGTGGATAGAAAAGAAAACACAGGTCTGTGCGGTTTCCTAACTTTGGGTGTTTGAACTGCCAGCTCTCAACTTAGTCTACTTCAGAGGGTTATGGCGTAGATCAACTTACAAAAAAAAATTTAAAAAATTAAACTCCTGAACTTTGGTGCCTAGAATAAAGGGCATTACAGGACTTGTGACTGTCCTGCCAATCTTGACTTGATTAGATATGCCCAGTTGTTACACTTTGAATGTTTCTATTGTTGTGGCATTTCTTAAAACCTGTGGTAATGTTGGCACACACTTAATTGCAATGGAAAACATGTGCCATCAGAATTAAAGTACAAGGGAGCAAAGGAAAGTTCCTAGTCACTGGTAGAAAATTGATGTGAAATGCCATCTGACATGGCTTCAGCAACATCTAATTAGTTAATCAATTTAATAACAGAACATTTAAAACAGCACCAAAAGGGAGTCAGTAGGCATAACCAATGAAGTTTATAAACCAGGCATCTTGGCCATCTATTTTCATACTTTAATTACATTCTGTGAACCAATTGACAGCACTTGATGAAAATTGAGGGTGTAGACAGAATATAGCAGGTAGAGTGGCCTGCTTTCCTAAGCTAATTGTTACTATCTCCCCCACAACACGCAACACGCAGAGACACAAGCCAACGCAGACGTAGAACCTACGTCTGAGAAAATGATTAATTGTGATTGTAGCTAATCTCTTATGAGACATGTTTGGCGCTTCATGACACCCAGTGGCAAACCACTTCTCTGTGCATAGTTTTATCACATTTTTTGTTTTATCCTTCTGGAATCATTTTTGAAAGTTTTTCTTTTCTTATCCATTTTTTCCCTGCGATACTGGCGAACAAATAATCACATTGTGCACAGGTCTTCATGTTGCATGTGTCAGCTTTCTAAATCATAAGAAACTGATGATGATCTCTGAATTGCATATAATGTATGTCAAAATGATTTATGGTGACTCTCATGAGATACACTGAAATGATTTTGGAAAGGAAGAACAAGAAGAAAGCTTAAAAAAAATTCCTGTCAGAACCCAACTTGCTGTTTTCATGAGGGGTTGTTTTTTGTTTTTTTACTATTACTTTCTGTTCACCTTTTGAGGTGACTTGAGTTGGTTCAAAAACATTCCATCTCCCTATCTTTTGAAAGCCTCCTAAATAATATTCAGTTGTATTGTGGATACTTCTTCTGGTTTGAGGGAACTTGGTTTGAAATTCTTGGAGCAGATGTTTAAAATCTGGCAGATCTTGGCCCCTAAAAGAGGCTGGGAGAGGTCAGTGAAGGAAAAAGAATCTTCTTCCAAAATGAAAAGGCATTTGTTTAAAGCTCTCTAGGTGACAGCAGTTGAAATCATCATAAGAAACTACTTGTTTACCCTAGAAGAGAACCGACAGCACCCTCACCTGGGAGTTGACGTTTCTTGATTTAGGGGAATGGTCAATCTCTCAACAGCTGGTCCCCTCTGCCTACCATTGCTCCCCTGGATTTGGGCCTAACGCACCGTGCCGAAACCACCACCCACCCCAGGACTGGGTAAGCAGCCATTGTTGTCTAAGTCAGATTCCTTCCATCTCTTGTTTCCCTCAGTCTGGGCCTGTGGTGTGTGAATAGAGTTAGCTGTAGTAAAAGGAGACTTTGTGTGCCTCCATAACTTTGATGCAGCAGTGGAAGAAACAGATATTAGAAGAAATAGTTCAGTGCTGTGTTAGTAATGATTTGGATTTATGCAAAAGAACACATTAAGTAATACCTTGGAAAAAGATGGTAGAAGCATTAAAATGCTGGATAAATACTGATAATAAAATTTTTTTTCAATGGTAAAAGTATCAGAGAGACCTAATAGATCTTGGTGACAAGTGAAAGGTGATAACTGTAAAAGATATTCTGGGAATGGGTAACTCCACAATTCAAGTGACTGGCTTTTCTCCAAGTCTTTTATTTCTGAGTCTTAAAAATGATGTGTGTCTAAACCTCGCTACTGCTTCTTTTTATTTTAAAGTGGAAATTGCTGTAACTAAGAACAGATATGATTGGAATTTGGAAGGGGACATTTATCATTTTTAAAATAGGTAGCTTGTATTTACGGTTCTTCAAGATGTATCAAACATGGAACGACTCAGCCTACAACAAATCTGCAATATTGTTCATTAGTTGAGAAAATATGGGTGAGAAACCCCTTTGAGACATACTTTCATTCTCTCTTGTAAATATACTCTGGCAATTTTATGTAGTGTATGGAAACTGAGACCCATAAGCATCTATACACCTCAGTTCAGTTCCTTCTGTAATATTCTGCATCAGAACATATCATTTTTAAAAAAACAACAAAAAAACCTTTCAGGTCTCTTATACTGGTATATCACATCATGAAATTTCAATTATAACACTGTAATAAATATATACACGCTTTAATGTATACTGCAAATTGTCCACAATCATAGGGGGGAAATAACTAAACACTTGGAGCATATTCTTTTTGCACAGATTAATTTAGGCTCTTGTGGTCTGCTTGCTTTGAAAGCAAGATTATTTTCTTTTAATAAAAAGGGATGTTTTAAGATTTACATTTGCAGGAGACAGCAGGAGGCTATTGTGTCTGGTGAGAAAGATAGAAGTTCTATAATCTGCTGCCTTCTAAATCAATATATTCATATCAGCCTGTAATTTCATTCTGACCAAATGAAGAAAAGGAAAAAAGTCGAACTGGAAAACGATGTTCTTTATACTGTTTACTGAGCCCGCCCTGGTTCTTATTATGTCAAAATAAGCTTCGTAGATATGAACTCAGCCGCACGGCGGAAAATAAAAGCTATATAACCTTCTTTTGTGAAGGGGAAAATAAAGAAGGCTTGGGGAGATAAGTCTGAGGGCTATAATTACACAACTATATAAATGAAATCTTGGGTAGTTCTTTTGAAGACGATTTCTAATATGTGTTTGTGAAATTGAGCAATTCATATGATGCCAAGTGCCATTAATTGAAACCTCTGCGTCTTCGCTTTGATAAGTTTGCTTTAGCCACTCTGTGCTCAAACTTTTTCAGTCAATGGGCTCTATATATTCTAGGAGCTGGAGATGGCAAAGAAGTAAATGCCTTTTCCGTGGCTTGTATTTTTTGTGATGCAAGAGCAAGACAACCCTGTCAATGCATGCCTGGCTTCTGCGCAAGATGGAGGTAGTGGTGGCATAAGACCACTACTTTGAGTAGTAATTACATTAGTCTAGCTGTTGGTTTGAGTGCAACCTTGGCAAAGTGTCAAATTGGTATCCTCCAGGTATCCTTATTTTCCAGTGACAGCCCCAGATTTACAGATTTGATCCTGGATTGTCCTGCTTTTCCTCAGGATGCTCCTATTTTCATTGGAGAAATGGAATAGGACATGCCTAGGGCGGTTTCCCCCCAGCCGGAGCTCAGTTCTGGCACCTCTCAGGTGGGCACCATTGACATTATAAGACAACAAGGGAGGCATTCATGGTGAGTTCTGGCCCCTCTTTTTCTAGAAAAATAGCACTGGACGTCCCTATTTTCATCAGAGAAATGTTGGAGGGTATGTTAGAATACTGGGTCCTGGTTGAGGGGAGTAAGCATGGTGATCAGAGCTTGGCTGATCTGCAGTTTAAATTTCTCACAATGCCTGGAGCAATGGTACACCTGAGGCATTGTGGGAAATGAAGATGTCAGCTTGCCCATGGCCACCCACTTTGGGGAACACATGGTAGGTGTTAGCACAGCAACAGGCCCTGCTAAGGGTGCCCAGGGATACCTCATACTGACACCAGGCTTGCTTGGCTCAGTCAAACTGGACGCAAGAATTATTGTGAATGCAATGAATGAGCACAGGGTTTTGTTTTGAATTACCCAAATAGCAGCTGAGGACAAGGCTCTGCAGCCTTGAGACCTCCCTGAAGCTGCTATTTGCATCTCAAGGGATGTTCCCGTTGGCAACTATCTACTGGTTCCAGATCAAATCCCTTTTCAAAGGTGGCACCAGATGGGTGGGAGGACATTAGATCATTAGCTCACCCCAGTTGTTGGACCCCTGTGGTTACTTTGAAAGAAGCACATCTTTCATGCACAAATTATAACTCCATCGCAAACGGGAAACAGGAAGGAGACTGCAATCCTGTACTTGCTTACTTGAAAGTTTATATAACAAAATCAATAGCTAGCTAATTTATCAAAAATATATTTTGGATAGAAGCATGATTGTGAAACATGCCATTATTTTTGTTTTCAAATTTTAGCATATGGGACAAAACCTGCGCCCTCCCTCAGTAATGAATTCTGCTTCCTTTATGCTCCCTCCCACAGTATTTTTTCCTGATGCCACAAGTGGCCCTTTTCAGCACTGAAACTCATTGGGTTGCTTTGTGTAAGCCACAGTCTCCCATCCTAACATAGACTATTTTAAGAATGATTTGAGAAATTCTTCACACTGAAAAATGCTAAAGAAATATCAAAAACAGTAATAACTTGGTAAATCTTGTTTCCATAGCTGCTTCTTCCATAGTGGTCTTGGAGGGGTCCATGAACACATTTCCCTCCTCTTTTTGATTATTTCTCTCTTCCACTGAAGCATCGGAATCGGTTAGATCAATGGATATTGCTAAGAATCACTGGGATTTTTTTAATGGTCATTGTGCTTTACAATTTCGGTCTCATTCATACACATTCAGCAAAACTGTCACCCTTCTTACTGTTTACTCTTATCTGCGTTCTACAATTGGCAAATGGAGGCTACAATATAGTGGCTTTCCTAGAACATCTGAACTGGGTAAATTGGTTGAAAGCATTAGTAAAGATCAAAATATTAGGCATGTAGAAAAACCAGTCTTGCCGAAGAATAATAATCATAGCTTCTACAAAGGTAAGTCCTGTCACACTAAC
Source organism: Podarcis melisellensis (assembly GCF_964234715.1). Taxonomy (NCBI): domain Eukaryota; kingdom Metazoa; phylum Chordata; class Lepidosauria; order Squamata; family Lacertidae; genus Podarcis; species Podarcis melisellensis. The sequence continues at coordinate 32,984,942 of NC_138542.1, forward strand.
TTCTTAGAGTTCTTTGAAGTGTCAAAAGCATGTGGATGAGAGTAATCCAGTAGACACAGTATACTTGGACTTCCTTTTTTATTTTTTACAAAGACCCCCGTTAAAGGTTCCTGAATAAACCTAGCAGTCATTCAATAGCAGGCTGGATTCTTTAGTAATCAGTACTTGGGAAAAAGTTCAGGAAGCAGAGAGCTGAAATAAATGGATGGTACTCACAATGGAAGGCTGTAAGAAGCAGGGGCTGGAGTTTTTTAACTTCTTCATCAATGATCTGGGTGGTGTGGTGGGCCAGCAGCCAGCTTTGCCTGCTGAACAGCAGCCTGAAGGGGGAGAAGGCGGAGTGATTCCTCCTGCAGCTGATCAGCCTCCAAGGACACAGAGGAGAAGGCGCTGATGAGGACCAGCTGGCTTCAGCTTTCTTGAGCAGAGCTTCCAACAGCAGTAAGATGCTGATAACAACGCTTGTAGTTCCTGGCCCTGCCTTGCTGCTTCCTGCTTGTCTTGACACTTGAGCCCAGGATCATCGGATTCTCAGGCCTCTGGACCATCTGAACACACAGATTGCTGTTCTCCCATCCCTAGAACTGGACCTGATTTTGGATGCTGACTCTTCCTCCAGGCAAGTACACTTCAGAGACTCTTCTGGGTGGCTGGCCTCCCACACCTCTGAGCTCTGCGTGTTGTTGCTCAGCAACAAGAATATACCAGGTGGCCATGTTTGCTGGTGACACCAAATTTTACAGCATGGTAAAGAGAAAAAGCAATTGTGAAGAGCTCCAAACTGAGGAAATGGGCAATAAAATGGCAAATGCTGTTCAGTGTAAGGATCAACCTAATATTCCCCAGAGTGAGTGAGGAGTGAGTGAGTGGCAGACAGGAGGAGAATTAGAACAGGAATGGGGCTAGATTAAGACTAGGGAATTAAGAAGGGATCATTTCCCATTCTGTCCTGTATTAATCACATGCAGCCCCATTTCCAGTCCATTGCAGTTCACCTTCTGCCAAAAGTTATGTAATTCCTTTTACTGGCCACTGTGGTGGAATTTTCACTGGACTTCTCCAGCATCCCTGATTGGGACCGTTGTGTGGTGAGAAGGGGCTTTAACTCTCTGCTGCCATTGTGGTCCTGCCTGCTGTTCATAATGGGAGGACAGCTCCCAATGGCACCAACTGTTTAGACTCAGGTATGGCAAACACCAAGTAACAGACACCATGTCTAGTCCTATGTGTGAAGTAACACACAAAGGAGCTTCACATGTAGACTGAGCTGATGATGACTGACCAAGAAAGGGTTCATTGGAAATGAAACTAGTCTGATTCAGCGGAAGTCTTCTTATATTCTTAATACTGCATACGTGAAGTCTTTTGGGTCCAAGTCCAACGCTATTCATTGAAATACACTGAGAATGTCTCATGCATGCATGTGTGACTCAGATGAATGAGCAATTTGCCTTTGCTGAAAAATATTTTCTTTTGAGAAGGTATGAAAGTGTCTGTATTGCGTTTGATCTGTGATAAATGTTTCAAAGGGGCAGGTCATTGGGTGGTTTTGTGGTTGTGGATGTAGTAGGAATGCTGATATCCTAACATCCAGCCATGCATGTTGATATTAGTGTAATCAATAACGAACATCGTGTATGAAATCCAGCAACCCCTGGATGGCTCCCTGCTCTAGGTAATGCATCCCTGATCTAGGTAATGCATAAGAAGCACTTTGAATTATGTAAATGTTAATGGTGGTTACTTAACTAAGCTAATTCCCTACCTTCCCTTAAGCACTGGCGTATTGAGTCTGGCTTGCTTTTTTCTCTGTGCTTGTGCCAATTCACAAAGAGCAGCTCGGAACAATTCTGATTCCAGCTTTTCCCCAATATATATCAGTAGCAACTTGCGCAGAGCATGGGCAGGAATGATGCATGATGCATATGTATAGGGAAAGCCTATGCATGTCAGCAACATGAGTTCCCTTTTGGAGATGTAACTGGCACTGCATGTGTGCACACAGGAAATTCAAGTACTCACACAGCCACTCCACTAATGTCTAAATCATTCTGTTCTCTTTGACTAAAGGGACATCCATCCTCCAGAAACCTAGGCAATAAATGACCTCCACATGCTGTAAGTGTTTTGACCATGGCAAGAAGGTTTCGCTGAGAAGAGCAGCAGCTTTGAGTTAGCATTTCAATCTTATTCTAACACACCTATGATTTGGGTGATGCAAGGTTTTGATCCTTTGCTAGCAGGAGTGCCACAGCTCCACACAGTTATGCGATTTGGAGAGCTATTTTCTAGATCGGGACAGAGTGGTGCTATTAAGTCAAGAACGTACAGGGCAGTGTGTGAAACGTCAGCATGCGGTGAGACAATGAACTGGAATTACCATTTGGTGGAGTGCATTAGCACAATTACTCTTGACACATTATGCTTTCTAGATATTGATAACATAATTATAGTTATTATTATTAAGTGGTCTCATATTTGAAAGCACAGCTTGATCAATAATTTGATGTTTCTGTCTTCTCCTGTTCTGAAGTCATTTTAAGCACTTAGGTATTATGACACAACGCATGATAGCGCAATTATCTCATTCTGAAACTTGGCTTTCAGAGTAGGCTTACTTTTTGTACAGGCTTCTAGTTCTGTAATGGCAAATTCTGTGGAAGCTTCTGAATTCTATAGTAACTTCAAAGGCTTCCACAGAATTTACTATGTTTTTACTGGCTATGTTTGCTACAGTTTCTTATTTATTTACCATAGTCTAGGAAAAGATCAGCAGCACTTAAAAAATGGGATTCCTCAACCACATTTATTCACAAGCAAGTGTCAGTGTTCAGAAGAAACCTTTTTTATGGTTTGAGGTCATTAAATGATTCTATTTTGCTCTATTGCAGATGGGGTGGGGGATAGGAAGGCAGAAAAACAGGAGAAGGGGTGGGGGCTCTAAATGCTCAGAAGTACATTTGTTCTGACCAATGCATGTTATATATGAATCCTCCTTCTGATCTCAGACACAGCCACTCTGAGTCTTCAGGTCTCTGTTGCATAAGAGTCTAAAAGAGAAGTGATATGTAGGGTTATTGTAGAGGCAGTTGCCGTAATCAAGATATAGTAAACTGGTGCCTACAGATAAGTAATACTGTTAATATTCAATAAAGGTTATAGTAGAGTTGTGCTTTTCTGAATGCATGCATGATCTTAAAAAGAATACAGTGAAGGCACCTGCTTGTTCTTCAAACATTCAATACAGTAATGCGTCTTTTATGCTAGCAGTAGTTTTATTTCTCTCTATAATTTGGTTGGCATCCGTCTGTCGTGGGAGACAATAGAAGAGTGAGCCTTCAGGGTTGAAGCCAAACATTGGAAGAGTTACAGTGCCTGCTGTGGCTGTAGAGACTGATAGGGGAGAGACATGTTTTGTTTCAGCTGGGGCAGGTGAAGGTGTCTGGTTGTGCTGATGCAAGTGTACCATGGCTTTTCTTCTTTCTGTGCTCGTCTTTGCCTTTCTCACTGCAGCTAGCATCTTTATGCAGGGCACACACTTGTAGCTCACAAGATCCTCACACTTTGCAGCGATAATAGGCTCCATGTCTTTAATGCTGGATTCAAGTGAGTCAGGGATCTTCTGTGCTCTTTTGCCAAAGGAGGACATAGCTGGGTTGTCAGTTTTCTCTTGGTGTGCTTCCACCTTGCTTCAACACTGTCTCTGGGGAAGTTGATCAGAGCTTGTTCAAAGGAGACAGAGAAGCAGCCACAAAGTTCAGGTATAGATCTTCTGGCAGTATTGATTCTGCACTTTCTGCTTTGGGCTATGGGTCCTCTTTGGCTAGAGAAAGAACTTGCTCACTACCAGGGAGTGATCTGTGTCACAGTCGGCACTGTGGTTGCTCTATGTGACACAAACACAGGTCAGTGCTAAGTGCCTGGTGGCAATCAAGTCCAGTTGGTGACAGTGGTCTGACCTTGGATGTCTCCAGGACACTTGCTGTCTTGCTTTGGTAGAGAAGAACATGTCTGTGATGCAGAAGCTGTGATACGAGCACAGTTTAAACAACCGTTGTCCATTCTCATTCATGCTGCCAATATCAAAGTGGCCTATGCAGTTGTCCCATGTGTGATGACCATCTCCAACTATGGCATTGAAATCTCCCAGCAGGAATAGGTGTTTGCAGGCTGGGACTTTTCTGACAGCCTGGTCTAGTTCCTTGTAGAACTGATCCTTGGCCTGTATGTCAAAGCACATAGTTGGGAGTATAGCTGTTCAAGATGCTAACCTGGCCAGAGATGGTTGAGAGGTGGAGGGAAAACAAGCATTTTGAGCTCTCACTTGGTGGCTCCATCAGAGCCAGAAGAGAGTTCCTCACTGTAAAACCTATACCATGAATATGTGGTTCTTCTGGCTGCCCTCCTTGCTATAAAGCAGTAGAGTTCTTCTCTGAGAGGCTGATATTAGAAGCGAGTCTGGTCAGCAAAGCAGTGAAGGTTTAGGATCAGAGTATTCCTTCTGCTAGATGGAGATTGATGAGCCCTATTTGCCCTTCATCTCCCTCAATTGCCTTCTTAACCATTGAACTTGCTATTGGTGTCATCTGCTCAATTTTCCAAAGCATATCTTCACATGCAGGGGATAGACAATTCCCTAAGTCACCTGATTTATCAAGTGTTTAAGACCCATTGGCTGTCCTCACCTGGTTTAGCCAGTCAGTCGAAGCCATTTCCTGGGGTGTGGCCACTGTCTCATGCTGATAGCTTCTAGGAGCCACAGGTGAGAGCTGAGTGCAGGCTGGGGCCCAAAGTGGATGAACTATCCCAAAAGAAGCATGACATGTCTCCCCCCAGAGATCTTCAAATCGCAAAAAGGTATATAAGACACAGGCCTGGAAATGGCCTGAATTTAAAGCCGTTTCTGCACTATCAGTTCTGCTTGCCAACTGCATTTGTAAGTGTGGATTAAGCTATACTGTGGTGCAGACAGAAGATTTTGCTGATCCGCAGGCTGCAAGAGCCTGTGCTTTTTCAAGCAGGGCCCAGCACTGGGGCTTTTCTTTTTCTCTTTTTTGTATTAAACTGGTGTATTCTTCCATTTCTATCAAGAAAATGCACTACAGACAGTGTCTGTGCTATAATCCCAATCAATACCTACTGCTCAGTGCCTGGAGCCTGAAATTGCTTTCCATGAACTAAAATATATTAGGGCAATTCAGGTTATTTCATGGAATCAAATTCAGAAAGGGAAAACAGAAGGCTGACTATCAGCAGTAGTATCCCTTCTGTGAGATGCATTAAATGGTTGCTCAGCCTCCCACACACCCTCACAGAATCCCTTTTGCTGGGTATAAGAATGCAAAATGAATAATATCTAAAGAAAAGAACATCTGCAGAATGTTACAAGGGCTGGAAGACGGTGAGACTTATTCAAAGCAACCTATGCCAATTTATTTACTTGGAGACAAGGCCTGCCAATTCCAAGGTTTAGCCTCAATTATAATTAAACAATAATACAGGCCATTCTAGAGCAGAACTAAAGTTGGTTGCAAAAATTTTCTCCCCTCCCCCATGTTGACTCTGTGAATGTGGGCTCTGCAAATGTTGAGTATTTGATATCTAATTATATTTGATATATGACTGTATTTTATAGTTGATATACAATGCTATTTGGCGTTTTACTATATTTTGACAATTGACATACAGTACTGTTCAGTATTTGACAGAAGATAATAAAAATGGTATTTAATTGTGTTGCAAAGCTGATCGGCAATAGAATTTAGTTTCTCCGCTACATAATAACTGACATGCAATGGATTTAATACTTTATTGTTAGTCAACAAGTTATAGAATTTACGAAAAGCAAATGCTGAAGAATTTGTTGGCAAATCCATAACATTCACATTTTACTTTGAAATGTTGATAGTTTTTATTCATGCCACTCCCATTATCCAGAGACCAGGATAACCTAAAAGAAATCAGTGAAATTTGTACGAAACTATGCTCATCTCGATTCTGTGCCAAATGTTTGTGTGTGGAAGAGCGCATCAGTATTAAGTCACTTCCATTCTTTCTGGGATGTTGTAATTCCAAAAGGAAAATAGTAATTTGTTTTGTGCTGATATTTGCTTAACAAATACTACTCATGGTTACACTCCCTGAAGCTTTCATTATGTACACATTATTATGAATGCAGATAGTTTTCTTTCTCTTGATGCCATAATAAATAAATACTGTAATTAGTCAAAAGTGCATTTTTGGAATCCGAAACGTAGCCAGAGAAAGATATTTATAGCTATTGTGACTGGCATATTTTAGTAGATAAAACTGAATTGATTTAAGTACTTTGTGTGTGCAACTTACAATTGATGTTGATTGATTTTGAGTAGCCTGTGAGTTATGGGAATTGTAGATATCTTCCCCATTATGACCGCTTTGAGGTTTCCTATTAATCTATGTAACCATTGAATAACTTGCTGTTTATTTCACCACAGATAGCTACATTTCTTTTTATTATAAAAATGTGCATTAACATGAATGGAATGCTTGGTCTTTGCTCTTTCAAAATGTGGTTGGAAACCACCATAGACCGCTCTGTGTAAGCATTTCTGTGCTCGGGATAATAAGGATTTGAAGTGAGGTCAGTTTCCAAATTAAAAATATCTGGTAACACCTAGATTTTTCAGCTAACCTGTGCTTCCTTTTTTGTTGAATCCACAAAGTGAAAATACAGTGCTAAACATCAGGAGAAAACTATCTATTGCTTAGTCGAAGCAATAAGATACATTGCCCCCTGAGACATTCCCCATGCATATGTGCTCTTAGACACCTCCCATTCATTTCAATGGGACTTGGGGTCACCAGCATATCAGCCATAGGCACCCATGTTCCTCTCAAGACCTCTAATAGCACCTGTGAAAGGTCTCAGTAGACATCCGCTCAAAAATCCAAAGTGCACAAGCAACTGTTTGCTCTTCCCGCTCAGCTCCTATTTCTGCAGGCTTGACCTCTCATGCGATGAGCATTTAAACACACCCAAATTGCACTGGATGCCAGGTTTAGACGCCCAGCCTCCCAAACACATTTTAGGTACAAAGAGCTTCTTTGAAAGCAAGTGTGGCAGTGGCTAATGTAGATTCCTTTCCCCCATTGATGGAGCTGGGACTCGGAGGGCAGACGACGGGCATATCCGCATCATTTTCAGGTCCCTTATCTTTCCCTGGTCTTTCAGATGCAGCAAGCAGACATCTTATTTATTGAATTTATTTCCTCCGAGGAGATCAAGGTGATGTACAAAGATCCTCCATCTCCTCACAACAACCCTGTGAGGTAGATTAGGCTAACAGACGGCAACTGGACCAAGATCACCCGGTGACCAGCTTAATAATAATATAATAATAATTATTTATTATTTATACCCCGCCCATCTGGCTGGGCCTCCCCAGCCACTCTGGGCGGCTTCCATAAAAACCAAAAGTACAGTAAAATATCACACGTTAAAAACTTCCCTGAACAGGGCTACCTTAAGATGTCTCCTGAATGTCAGGTAGTTGTTTATCGCTTTGACATCTGCTGGAAGGGTGTTCCACAGGGCGGGCGCCACTACCGAGAAGGCCCTCTGCCTGGTTCCCTGTAGCTTTGCTTCTCGCAATGAGGGAACCGCCAGAAGGCCCTCGGCGCTGGACCTCAGCGTCCAGGCAGAATGATGGGGGTGGAGATGCTCCTGGATGAATCTCAAAGGGCGTTCCAGAATCTGGCGCAACAGCAATAAAAAGCCCTCGCTCCTTGATTGCTGCTCATTTCCCGTAAGTGTTTGGAACAGGCCACTCCCACTGCTGTGGGAGAATCATGTAGGGGGAATGAGTCCTAAAGCATTTGAGTCCCAAGTCATGAAGGGGTTTAAATTTAAGCCTCTTGAATTCCACGCAGAAGCAAACTGGCAGTCAGCACAGTTCTTTCAGCGTTTGCCAAATACCTTCCCGTCTCCTGCTACCCAATCAGGACGAGCGATGGCATTTTGCCCCAGCTGCAGCTTCCAACTTGTCTTCAAGGGCACTTGCCCTGACACTTCCAGGTGGACTGTACAGTACTCTATTGTGGAATGAGCAGCAGGGAAGGGAGAACAAATACATGTGTGTATTGTAAAACCTTCAAAGAATCGGTAGAGAGGAAATGTTCCATGTGATATATGAACTCTTGTCTGATACTACACAGCAGCGGAGCACTCTTTGATTGTTTCATTTACTGTTTGCAACTTGCCATAAAGAATAAAAAAGGCTATATAGAGCTCTTGGCTCAGGGATTCTTAAACCTTGCCTAAGATACAGCGAGGGGCAGGCAGTGGGGAAGAACGAGACAAAGCAGAGAGAGAGAGAGAGACTCAGCTTGTGCCTCTTGCACCCATTGAGACTGCATTGAAAAGCTGATCAAAGAAAGGAGGGAAAGGCCGGGCATTCAGGTCCAGTGCTTGCTAGCTTCTGAGGGAGATAGCACAGGAAAACAAAGAAGCCCATGAATGCTCGAATGCTGCCGCCTTGTCTCCAGTATTATGGAGAGAGAAATTGCTTGCATAGCTACCCATAAAATGTTAGGCTTATTCACATGTTACACTGAACATCTACATGCCCTCTCTACCCATGTGCAAGTTTTTGTGTGAACACTTGTTCAGGCATAGGCAAACTCGGCCCTCCAGATATTTGAGAACTACAACTCCCATGATCCCTAGCTAACAGGACCAGTGGCCAGGGATGATGGGAATTGTATTCCCAAAGCATCTGGAGGGCCAAGTTTGCCTATGCCTGCACTTGTTGATTTGTACAGCTCAGCTGTTGTGTTCACAGGTGCACCTCACTCATGAAACATATATGAAAAGCTGCACAAGTTTGTGTGCACAAGTTGGCAGATTGCACGCTCCTTGAATGTAATGTGTGAGGGGACGTGTGATTCTTATAAGATGGGGGAAGTATGGCATTGTGCCTTCTGGCCCTGAGAACTTGCTAACAGATTACTGTGGGACTTGTTGTTGGAAAGATTTGTCCACTTCTCTTGCATAGGACTTAAAAACACACACAACCCAGTTCCCAAGATGATTTTAAAGAATAGAGAGGTCAAATGCCACTGGCTGCATTGATTGACAATGCAATGTCCATAATAGTCTTTTGGTCTGTAGCTCAGGTCATTGGAAAACTGCCTTTGTCGTGTGTTACTCACACCCTTTTCACATTTTGCCAGTTGCAGAGAAAAAATGCCTTGGAAGTTACATGCCTTCATTATGGGTGAACAGGCAGATGAAGCATGGGCAAGTTGTGCCCACTTATGGTGCCCTTCTCTAGAGTTCAGGGACACCCATTCTGTGAGGCAATGTGAAACCATCGCACCAGGAAGCAGTTTCCATGGGGATCATTTATCTCTGTTTCCAGTTTCCATCTCTCTACTTAAAAAGAAAAAAGAAAATTAAAAATATGTGTGCATGATTCTAAGCCCTATTCATGCACCAATAGTATTGTGTTTGACAACTCATGTAGGGAAGTACAGGGGTGTGCTTCAGTCATCACCTTCCATCTCTATAATATCATGGCCCAATTCAGACAAAACAATAATTGCGTAGGTGACTGAAAACTATGTGCTATTCCTGCTTCCACATGCAAGAGGAGGAGAATAAAGGCTTTCATATGCCTTTTAGAGCAAACCACAGTTCTGAACTTGGGGACCTGTGTTTGCTTGTTGTTTAAACCAAAGCTGGTTAACAAACCAGGCTCTGAAACCAGAGTTTGATTCTGATTTCTTTAAACTCACCTTTATTAGAAAACACACACATACTTTTCTGAGTTTATATATGATGAGGGGCTGTGGAAACATCTTCTCTACTCCTCTTGCGCACAAATGAGGAGGTTAGGAGGGAGATGATGAGCGAGCTTGAGACTCACGGCAACTCTTTCCTGATCATCTACAATAATTTAGGTGATTATCTGAAGTGGGACTATGCTTCCCTGCTGGCTACTCTATCAGTAGATGGTTGTGGCTGAAGGTCTCTTGTAATGCTCAGCAAATCAAAAATTCTTTGGACACTCTTGATGATGATGATGTGGCTTGTATGTTCTTAAGAGTTCCTACAGACAATCCTGTTCTTTATCTTATGTGTGTTTCCAGGAGAGTGGCATTCATATCAAAATCCAGATTGATAGCTACTTTTCAAGTAAATCACAATCATAGGAACCATAAAAATATTTTCTTGGCACATTATTTACTTGCAGATATTCAGTGGTCTGTGGCATTTATATGTATATGTCAAACTCTTGTCAGTACACAGCATGCTCTCTTGACGCCTTCAATGATAAGGAACTAAGGCATGTAAATCATTAAATGAGGGAAAGAAATAGTTTCCAAATCATTTCACTTGAATAGGTGGTTCTTCTGTTAAAGTAACTATTTCTCAACTTAAGGTGGCCAGAGACCTTTGCATCCCACTCACTATAAAAGGGTTTTCAGTGCCCAACTAAAAGCATTCTAAAGTCTGACTTAGACTAAAGGTTTGTAAACTCACAGCATCTCAAACATTTCTGCCTAAATATAAACCTCCAAGCGACAGCCATCAACATAAATTTATCAGAGGAATGAATGGGAAACACTTGGGGGTAAGCTATTACCCTCTGGCAAAAATGTGTCATATGTAAACATTCTGAAATGTCTGCTGGGCTGTATGATCAAGTTGAGATTTAAAGGGAAATCTAAGCTATACTTTTCGTTTTGGTTTTCGGAAGAAGGATCTGTCATGGAACGCTTAGAGGAGTCCTTCCAGATATAGCTAAGCAGACCCATGCAGAGCTTTTCTGAGGCCCGGGGTGGGGGAATGAAGTTGTTATAAACTCAAACAAAAAAGCAGTCGATCCCTAGCGGGAGCCTCTAACCATCTTAGCCCTCCAAGACTCGAGGCACGTGTACTCAGCTTCCTCCTGCCCTGCAATGGGCCAGCAGCTAAAGATAAGTGCCTCATAGTGGCTAAGCTATATAATTATTCAATTTCCCTTTATTTAAAATAGGGGGAAAAAAACATTCTTAAACAATGAAGGTTATTGAAACAAACTTCCGTTAAACAAATCAGCACTGTTAAATGTTTGGTAATTAATCATACCCTCCAACATCTCTCTGATGAAAATAGGGACATCCTATTCGACAACAACAACTACAGCAATTTTATCATTTATAGCCCATCCAGTAGAAAAACTTCCCTATATAGTGCTGCCTTTAGATGTCTTCTAAAGGTTGTATAGTTACCTATCTCCTTGGCTTAGGGGTCACATAACTCCATACCTTTCAACATTTATCCAATGAAAATGGGAACATCCTAAGGAAAAGTGGGGCATTCCAGGATCAAATCAGAAACCGGGACAGCATCTGTAAATTCGGGACTGTCCCTAGAAAATAGTGACACTTGGAGGGTCTGTAATTTAGATAATGTCACACCTCTCAGTTTCAAAGGTTTGTGAGTAATTTGAACCTAGCGAGTGACAATCTGAGTAGCAACATTGCCGTATGTCTTACAACACTGCTCAGGCGGAGTCTTAAAATACGAACATGGATTTTCAGATGCCTCGTATGTATTTGCCAATTGTACCTTTCAAGGTCACGGTAGCCATCACTGTGCCCACCAGAAGATGTTGGACTCCAACTCTCATGAGTGCTAACCAACATGGAAAATGGTCAGGGATGATGAGAGTTGTAGTCCAACAATATCTGGAGTGTGCCATATTGGCTGTCCCAATTCTAAGAGGCAGGAATAAGATGTCATTTGGAGGGGAGGAGAGAGCCATTAAGGCTGCAATCATAAGCACCTTTGTTTGTTGCATTTCTATCCCTCTGCTGTTTATCTTCACAGCAACCTTGTGAGGTAGGTTAGGCTAAGAGTGAGCAACTGGCCCAAGGTCACTCAGTGAGCTTCATGGCTGAGTGAGGATTTAAATCCATCACTTCAAAGTTTTAATTCAACACTCTAACCACACTGGATCTCATTTGCAAATCCCACTATGTCTCACTGAGAGGAAGCATACCTAGGACCTCGCAGCACATCAGTCCACTTGTCTTCTGTAACATAAGGCTTGCACCCCAATAAAATGCTTATAACTGCTTGTTTATGGTTCATATCTGAAAACAAAGGTTTTCCCATATTTCTGTTACATACATGTGTGGAAGATTGTGGCTAATGCTTGTAAACTTCCTTGAACATATGATGAGAATCATAAATGTTAAGCACTGGTGTTATTTATTATGAGATGCAGTTATTGCCATCAAAATGTTGAACGAATCTTGCCGTTTTTATAGGCACAACTTTTTCCCTCACAGCAACAGTCTACCAAATATGTGATCACTAAATCAACAGCTGCTACACCTCAAGCAAGTTATGAATTTTTCCTGATTTACAACTGCCACTTTCATATTTGTTTTCAGAGAGCAGCTGGGAAGGGGAGGAGGGCTGAGACATGCTCTTGGGGGATGGGAATGACATAAGGCCTGAACTTCCTAAAAGAAGGTAGATTTTCAAAGGCAATTTCAGCTGCTAAGTTCCATTACATTTCGGTGTGGGCATACATGCAATTTTGCCTTTGAAAAAGTAGTTCTTTATCTAAGTGCATAAATCTGCATGGGAGCACTTAAAAGTGAGATTTGATTTCCAAGGGCATTGAACACCCCTGACTTCAATAGGTCCTGGATCTCAGGATGCCTATATAATATGGGGACAATTGAAGTACCCCTTACAGAGTGAGTGAGTGTGTGTGTGTGTGTGTGTGTGTGTGTGTGAGAGAGAGAGAGAGAGAGAGAGAGAGAGAGAGGGGCGGTTTCATCTACCTGAATGGTCTGCTGACTGTCTCAGATGTTTGGACTTCAGATGTAAAATGGCTAAAGGTAAAGGGACCCCCTGACCATTAGGTCCAGTCGTGGCTGACTCGGGGGTTGCAGCGCTCATCTCGCTTTACTGGCCGAGAGAGCTGGCTTACATCTTCCTGGTCATGTGGCCAGCGTGACTAAGCCACTTCTGGCGAACCAGAGCAGCGCACAGAAACGCCCTTTATCTTCCCGCTAGAGTGGTACCTATCTATCTACTTGCACTTTGATGTGCTTTCGAACTGCTAGGTTGGCAGGAGGTAAAATGGCTACATGATACCTAATAGCTATCTGATATACTTTGCATCATGGCAATATTGGGCAGATTTGTGTGTGCAGCCATTGTTCCTTATGTTGAAAGGTTGCATTAGTGTTGCTAAAATCCATCCTAATGACACTTTCATGTTTATACATGTTAGAACCAAAACCTGCATAAATCAAAGTTCTTCAGTTCAGCTGAATTGTGGATCAGGCTGCAAACAGTCACTGAATGACGGCTTCAACCTAGTCACCTGTTTTCAACAAAGTTGGGCAGAAGTGCCAATTCTGCAGTCAAACTCTGTCAGTGGGCACATGGGAACTGGGGAACTAGTCAATCCAATCAACCCTCTATATTTCAGGACTTTAGTGTTTCTAATATAATATGCACTTATTCACACAATTCACTTTCTGGTAATCTGCCACACCCACTTTTCTTTGGAAGTATAACCACTGCTGCTGATCAATGGGATATTAAATCCTATAGTTAAAAATTTATTCACAGCCACTAGCTACCTAGCATGAATCTAGGTTTCATATTTGCCCATCAGCTGATTTTTACAAACCCTTCATGCAAGTGCATAAATCTGCAGATAAGTATATTATTATAAAGCCATGAACTACCTCTAGATTTTTCTCTGGTATTCTGTGGCACACTTCTCTTCCCAAATGAAATATATTATTGGAAAGGAGAGAGAGAGGAAGCCACAAATAAATGGACTCACAGCTTGGTGCATCAGGTAAGAGTAGAGTGGATGGGGTAATTCTAACCCCACCCCGAGATGCCAGGGAGACTGCCATATTCTCCTGGTACCACTACGCTCAACCCTGAGATAATGCTGAATGACTGTAACCCATTTTCATTGCAGAGAGAGGCAGACATGAAATCGTTTTTTCACAGGGGACACCTAAATGCTGTCTTGACATTAGGAATTGGATTGAACATTTTAGATCCGGCAGTCAATTGTCATGGCGATGTTTTATTTTGACAAGCCATTTGATATACTTGGCTAGTGTGTTGTTGGCTGATTTTCTAATTTTAGTTTTCGTTTCCCCCCTTATTCTTACAATGATTTTTTTTTTGGGGGGGTTGTATTTCTGAAATCTATTTTGTCTTCCTTGAAAAATCACAATGGTCATTGGCTGAAAGCACTAAAAGGACTGCCTAAACTCTTAGTTCTACCATAACCTTTTGTCCCTGGATAGCAGCCTTGCTCTTGAACTATTCCAGACTTGTGAGTGTCCTGCTATCCATCACCTTTGCCATCATGGGCTCCTGGGCACCTTCCCAATCTTATTGTCCATATCTGCACTGGTCCTTCTGCTATCGGAAAGGGTCAGCCTAGCTTAAAGCCTTTCATTTCCCCACAAGCCTGTCAATAAATGCCTTGATACCTGTTGCTTTGTTCCTTAAATAAATATCACAACTTCCTTCAGGCAGGCAAATCCCCCTTCATCAAACAGACAAAGGTTTTCAGAAGCAGCAGGTGGCTGCCCAATGGAACCTATAACCAAATACTGATGGGGAATAATGCCGAAACCTCTAGTTATTTTGCTCCCAGTGCACGCACTATGACCTCAGCAAAATCCGTTTAGCTTCAAGGATTTCATCATTGCTTTCTATTTTCCACTTTTGAAATTAAAGCCTTTGGGAAACTCGCAGTTATTATTTTCTCAAAAACTTGAGCCCATTCTCATGCAAAACCCAACCCAGCTCCATCTTCCAGACAGACTTGCATTAATGATTCCACAAGTGAACCCTATTTTTTACTTATGGTTTGACTTATCCATTGCTAATACAATGCTGGTAGCATTTGTTATATTAAGTGGTAATGTAATTGCATAGTTGCAGAGGGAGAAGAATATCAGAGGCCTGAAAATGGTTTTTTTGTGGAAATAGGCTGTCTTCTCTATCACAGTGGAAAGATGTTGGGCGGTTCATTCATTCTTCTTCCTGAAGATCTTCCAACATACTTGGATGTTCCTTCTAGTTAATTTCCCACTGGGCCCTTTACCAAATAGCTCTTTCTCAAGTAAGAATTCAGCCATATGTGATGAATACAGTGATATTAGTATGTTTCCTAATTCTTACTTAACTTAGCTTTGTAAGAACAACATAAGTTTCAGTCTTTGCTGCTAGTGAGTGAAGGACATTCCGAATAATCCAAAACCATTTATAACATTTTTTCTTTCTTTTCTGAACTGAGATGAGAGAGTGTTGCTCTAAACTTCAACAAAAGTCAGTAAATTTCTGGTGTTGAAAATGTAAGAAAAGACCCCAAAGCCTATCTATCCCTGTATCCTGTTTTCACAGTGACCAACCAAAGGGTTTCTGTGCCACTTCTATACCTCTTTTCATAAAATCCCTACTATAAAACTGTAGAATCCACCTCATAAAGGTCTGACAATAGTTGTATTTAGAAGAAGGCATGCTATGACCTGCAACTATTTCCATAAACCATAGCTATGGGGTGAGGGTCCACAGCTCAGTGGTTGTCAGGGACATGGCTGAATTGAGAGCCTGGGAAGAGTCTGACTCTGGAGATGAGGGATTGCAGCCACAGACAGAGCAGGAGTAGGTTAGTTCTCTCCCCCCCCCATCAGACTCAGATTCCCAGAATCAGATAGAGCAGCAGACTTGGAAAGCTCACAGGCAGAGGGAGGGGAGGAGATAGATGAAAGGGATCTTCAATTGATAGTGGCGGGGGGGGGGGGAGTTCACCCACCTTCTCCCCAAACCAGAAGAGCTGAAAGGGTTAAAATGCAATGGAAGTACAAGAGAGGAAGGACTGGACTTTGGCGCCCTTCGTGCTGTGAAAGGGGCGGAGACTCAGAGTGACCAACTCGTACCATAAAACTGCCAGAGACTCATTACTGTACTTTTCCATGTATAAGACTTGGTTATTTTGCTGTAAAATAATGTTAAAAATGGAGGGGGCGTCTTATACATGGATAGTGCATAGGGTGGACAGGCGATAGGTTGCAGCCGAGAGCAGGAGCTTGTCATTGGCGATTGGGTTGTAGAATGGTGTATGCTGCAATGGCTGCTGTCGATTGGTTGCCTCTGCAGGAGCTGGGCTTTCTTACGGACGATTAGTTCTGCGTCGCACGCGATTGGTAGCATTAGTCAGTCGGGTGACTGATTTTTGGCATGCCCCCCCCCAAGCAGCTCAGCAACTCTAGGGGCAATCCTCCCCCCAAAAAAAGCTCAGCAATTCTGGGCCATCTCCCCCCATTTTCTTAAATTGTAGTCCCCCAAAATAGGGGTTGTGTTATACTTGGAAAAATACAGTAATTCTTATCGGGGCTTGCCTGACTGCTTACCTGAGATCATTACAATTGTTTTGAATGCAAAAACTCCCAGTTTCAGTCCTTGACACCTCTGGTTAAATGGTGCTTGGATAGATGGTTGGTTGGAAAAGACTCTACCCGAAGCCTCAGAGAGCTGCCATTGATCAGGGTGGACAATACAGACCCAATACCTGACTTTCAGGTATGAGACATGTTCATGCAAACTAGTCCTTATTCTCTCAGACAGCAAGATGATGTGGGAAAAAACCCAGTTTGTTGCCTGAACCACTTCAGAATGCAGGTGGCAACTTACATGATTGAAATCTGGCATGACAGTTCCAACCTGTGCCAATCTGGATACCTCTTGAGATATCGTTGCCAAGCTCAGCACAAATGTTCCCGAGGTGAAGGTCTTTATCCATGTTTGGATGTCTATCACCATTGGTATCTCATGTGGATATTGTGAGGGACTTTTTACAAAATTTAATAAACAGACTAGGATGTTTAGCAGTAGCTCCACTTGCAAGCTTTTTCTTGTTTCAGCAATTACGCAATTCCAAAAATACTTTGCTTTAATTCCCCCCCCTCTGTTATTATCTTACTGTGTTTAGAAAATACTTTTGTACCCTTTTCTTAGTATATTTTCAGCTTCTGTCAGATATCTGTCTCAATTAATGTATTTGGGCAGGATGGAAGAAATGTTTCTTATTTGTACAAACTGATACCATGATGGCCTAAACTGTAATTAATTTACTACTTGATACACGGAGATTGTCAGTGGTGATTGGGTGGGTGATTTTTGGCTGCGACAAGGTTGGCTGCCGTTGATTGGCTGCTGCTGGCAGCTAGTGGGCAGATGCTTGCTGGCTTTGGCGATGTGTGTGGTTGGCAGCGTTGGTCAGGCGGGTGAGTGTATTTCAGCAACCCCCCCATCTAAACAACTCTGGGCAATCTCCTCCCATTTTCTTAATTTGGAGCCCCCCAAAATAGGTGTTGTCTTATACATGGAAAAATACGGTATTTCTTCCTGACATTATACCTTTCTATAAACAGGGAATTATTTCTATGGGAAAGGATTCATATGCAAAAATGCAATGCCAATATCTGCCTTCTGAAGTGGCAGATTTATGAGAGTGCAATACAATATGATCATCTGACATGTGATCATTACATATTCTGAATATGTCTAAGACATCTTTTGGCATCTTTTCCTATTTGGCAGCATTTGAAGAATGGTATATATCACATTACACCACGTGTATCACATTACACCACGTTCTACCTGATGACAAACAAAGCTAATGTATTATCTAGCCGGCAATTAAGCTGGACTCTTATCTTTTTATATTTTATCAGGACAAGGTGGCATTGGCACTAAAATTAATCTATATCTATCATTGGCAAAGTCGAAAATAATGTGAGTTATAATAAGAAAAGTATCTCTACACAAATCAAATTCATGTTAGGGGAATTAATTAGTCCCCCGACTTCATTTCAAGGCTACAAAAGATAGCCTTCCTCCAAGGGACTGACTCTGCCATTATTTCCAAATATGTTGTTCAGATATATTAGCCAGTCTGTAAGTTAACAGGATTCTGGAGGGTCTGGAACTTTATTCAAGCCTAATAATTTCAAGCGGAACACAGTTGTAGTAAAAAGGTAAAGGTGAAGGACCCCTGGACGGTTAAGTCCAGTCAAAGGTGACTATGGGGTTGCGGCGCTCATCTCACTTTAGGCTGAGGGAGCTGCTGTTTGTCCACAGACAGTTTTCCGGGTCATGTGGCCAGCATGACTAAACCGCTTCTGGCGCAACAGAACACCGTTTACAGAAACCAGAGCGCACGGAAACACCATCTACCTTCCCGCCACAGCTGTACCTCTTTATCTACTTGCACTGGCATGCTTTCGAACTGCTACAGGTTGGCAGAAGCTGGGACAAAGCAACTGGAGCTCACCCTGTTGCAGGGATTCGAACCGCTGACCTTTCGATCAGCAAGCCCAAGCGGCTCAGTGGTTTAGACCACAGCACCATGCATATACATTTGTAGTAGGTGATGGTCTCCCCGTGTCCCTGTGTCTTGTAACCCCCTCACCATCATACAGATCTAAGTGGAAAAGTGATAGTGAAAAGAGTGTTGAAATGGAACAAGCCCAATGGAAGACTAACTGTCAACTGCTTTCCATGCAGGTAGCAACAGAGTGGCAATAGCTCTGTCTCTCATTTTTGATAGGGAAATGCTTTTTCTCCTGTTCAATATTGACTGCCCTAAACAGATCTTCAACTTCTTTTGGTTTGTCTTTCCAACAAAATGTGCGATTTTATTGGCCATAATATTCTCACACATAAGACTCAACATCTTAGAGCTATTTTATGCTTTTAGGTAGTGAGTGTACTGTAGTACTTTCCATTTAAGATAGAAACTTGAATCAAAATTAAGTTACTGTTCTTTGAAACTCAAAACAGTTGGCTTCCTCTATATCCATATTTTTAAACTATACCAACACAGCAAGATCAGAGTCGATAGAGGAAAGAGAAATAAATCATCTGGTGAGCCATTATCATTCACTTTACATGGGGTGGAAAACAAATATCGCTGTCATTTTCTGACATTCATTGTAGATAAATTGGAAATGTATATCATTCTTTAACATAGTAAAGAAACAAAAAAGCACCACCTATTATTCTGTGATATATGTTGCTTTTGTAATATATATTATCAAGAGAAAAAACAAACTAGTTCCCTTGACTCCCAGATGTTGAAAGCATATCTTATCATGTCCCCAAATCATAAAAGCCTCATTTAGAAGAAAAATAAAGGAAAAGCTTTTCAATTATAGGAAGAGCAAAATAAATGACAATTGCCTCTGTCTTCCTACACTACTGCTCTTGGAAAGAAAAGCGAGGAAGAGTGGGCATGTGGACTCTTGATAATATTAGAATTCATATGAGAACTTACTTCACAAAATAGTGAAGGGTTGTAGTAACGTCTTAGGGTGCATTTTTTGGAGGTTCAGTCCCTAGGAAGGGGTAGGAAAGACTCTCCTCTGAGAGTCCGGGAGAACCATTGCCAGTTAGTGAAAAGACGACTGAGCAAGATAGACCAATGCTTTGACTTGATTCAAAGCAACTTTCCATATTTGTAGTCTTGTATTATCATGGTTAAGACTATTCATACAGCGTTGTGTGTCTTTGTTCTATGAATTATGCACAAGATAAGAGAAAATAATTGTCTCTTTTTCCAAATACCATTATACCTATTTAAATTCTAAAATTCTTTTTTTAACATCTTATTTTCACTCTTACTGGAATAGATTCACAGATATATTCGGCCCACAAATGTTGCCACTCTCTTTATTTACAAGTTTTATTTATACTGGCCTGTTTTTGTTTTTTGTTTTAGTTCTGAATACAGAAAAGCAGAATCTCTTCAGCCTTCAATAAAACTGAAGATTTTAATGGCTAGGAACAGCCCTCTCCAAACAAGAATCAATGTCTGGCTGAAATTCTATGGTGACAACAGCTAATTGAACTTCAATTGATGAGAGTCGTACACACTAGGATAAATGTTACCTTTCAGATTTAAGGTAAATATCAAGTAATCTCATTCAGATGTCTCCTAGATTTGTGATTGGTACTGTCAGTTTACGGCAGTGCATTGATTATCATTTTGTTAACACAATTAATTGTTACTCAGAGATTTTTATCCTTGCAATAGGAAAATACTAGTTGTCAAATTCTATTCAGTGGTCTATACACAGGTAACATTTGGCTTGATGAAGGTTTGATATAGACAACTAATTGCATACATACCAATAAGGTATCATGAGAGCTTTGCAGATCTAAATTAAAATTTCAGTGCCCTAATGTTGTTGGCTTAGAGAATAAGAAATAAAGAAAATGCATTCCATATAATATACCTGACAAGTGCCTATTTGGATATTTTGCCCGAAGCAATTTTCTGTCTTGTAGCCTGTCTAATTAAAAAGTTAAGGAAAGCGTGTATCATTGACAGTTACAAAAGTAATGGAATGTCATAATTCATTTAGAGATAACAGTGAAAGATAAAGATAAGATTTTTCTAGATGACATGTAGAATTAAAAAGCTTCTACGAAAGAACCACTAATAATCTGGGATGGAAAATTGTCAACCGTACTTAATAACATGGTTTGCTTTTCAACATTTAAAATTATCCTATTGCTATCTTTACATTTTGCTTTGTGTTCTTGTATCAACTTCCTAGATCCTAATTCAAGATGGTACTTTTCTAGCTAGGTAGATAACTATCTATGAAGAGACAGTTCCTTTCCAAAGAAAATATGTTTTTAATTTATTTTTAGATGCAGATATATACATTAATTGAACTTGACTGATTGATGCAATTATCATTTTGCCCAATGACATTATATACATGGAATTTTTAAAAATGTGATAATATGGCAATTTCATTTCAATGAAGCTTTAAAAATCATATTTATATGGCTTATTTGCAGACTGTAAGTTGCAATTACATTTCTATTCTCACCACTTAATAACATTTGCTTGGTCTTTGAAGAATTGACATCGTGTCACATAACATTAATCATTCCCTACTTAACTGGATTTGATTGGTTTTACAATAGTCTTTATTCCAACTTCTTTGTGAGTTTTCCTGCCTTGTGCTTCTCAGAGCAGCTGATAAACTTAATTCTAATTAACTGATGTGCATACATTTTTAGCCATATATGCATTTAATCCTAGAGGTACTACACCTGTCTCCACTAAGGCCAATGTCAGAACCTGAACTGTTATGTAAAGGCAACATTTTGCCAGCTGAGCTGAAGGACAAGATGACACTCTCCCCCAAGGCCCATACTGGTAGTTGAATCTCACTCCAATACTGGTCAAAGGACAGTGTCTTCCACTGGCTATTGTAGGGGTACCAGGGCATGCCAAATGGCACACACAGCTCTGTCCCTTCCCTGTACCTCAGTATCTGCTGCCTGAGGCAGCTGCCTCACTTTGCCTCATCATAGAGCCGGCCCTAGTACCTGGACAATAGGCTTAACTGGAAGACAAGTCACTGGGCCACAGACTTCTCCAACATGGTGAGCTGTAAAAAGGTAAAGGTAAAGGGAGCCCTGACAGTTAAGTCCAATCGCAGACGACTCTGAGGTTGCAGTGTTCATCTCGCTTTACAGGCTGAGGGAGCCGGCGTTTGCTGGCTCGGCAGACAGTTTTTCCGGGTCATGTGGCCAGCATGACTAAGCCGCTTCAGGTGCAATGGAACACTGACACCAGAGCAGTGCACGGAAATGCTGCTTACCTTCCTGCTGGAGCGGTACCTATTTATCTACTTGCACTTTCTGGGGTGCTTTCGAACTGCTGGGTTGGCAGGAGTTGGGACCGAACAATGGGAGCTCACCCCATCACGGGAATTCGAACCGCCAACCTCCTGATCGGTAAGCCCAAGAGGCTCTGTGGTTTAGACGACAGTGCCACCCCCATGGTGAGCTGTATTTATATTTAAATTACAGTCATTGTTTCTACATTTGCACCCATACATATAAATTAACATATGCAAACAGGCAATTCTGAGTCTTTTAAAATCTTTTTTGTGAGGTGTTTCCTCTTTTTCAATAGTGAAAAAATGGCCACTCTTAAGAGTAAACTTTACATAGTGTCATTTCAAACTCAAGGGTCAACATACAGGTGTCTGGCACTTCTTTTTGTAGCTTAAATTCTGCATAGTTGTCCTTTCAAATTGTATGGTGATGGTACAAATGGTGAACAAATTGAGAATACAGTGGTACCTCGGGTTACATATGCTTCAGGTTACATACACTTCAGGTTATGTACCTTGGGTTAAGAACTTTTCTTCAGGATGAGAACAGAAATTGTACTCTGGCGGCGCAGCAGCTGCAGGAGGCCCCATTAGCTAAAGTGATGCTTCAGGTTAAGAACAGTTTCAGGTTAAGAACGGACGTCTAGAATGAATTAAGTATTTAACCCGAGGTACCACTGTATACCACAGCTTTGTGGCAGTGCATGCGGTTTGTATACAAATGATCCCAGGTTTACATCTCTAATTTAAAGGATATACAGAGAGATCTGCTAGTTAGACAATATTGGTCTCTAGATAGATCAATAGTCTGATTCATTATAGGGCAACTTCATGTCCATATGCTTTGTTGGTAATGTCAGTTTTGATGTTTATAGATGAATGTGGCAATGATCAATCTTGAGGCGTCATGCAGGCTTGCATCAGGTCTTTCTCCTTTTTTGTTGTAAATTAATTTTTATCGGTTCTATAATTATGACAACCTGCATAAACATAACAAATACAGTGTTCCAAAAACAATTAGTTATACAAATGAAGACTGTGTCCATTGTAAATTTATACTTTTTCTCTTGGTATTTTCCCCCAAAATGAATCTGACTTAGTAAAGTGTGATTGGTCCGATCTCAAGAAAAAATTGGTAGTTAAGAGTTGCAGATGAGAGCATTAATATAATGGTTGTGCTCTATTTTTATCCTTCTTGTTAGCCGAAGCAACAAAATCAAACTACTCTGAAACAAATTTGCCTGCTTTTATATTTACCCTGGCCATTCTCAATTCCTCTACCTATTCTCCAAATTTTCTTGTGCCAGTATTCCATTGACCCTTGCTTTCATATATATCAAAAACTGTATGACTGTCAGTCTGATTAACAAATTAAGGTGTTACTTTTTAGGTCTGTATTGCTTTTAGAAAAAAATATTCAGAATGGCTGTGAGTCCATATCTAACCATTGCTTTGGTAGATCTCATAAATTTTGGAAAACTAAAGACCCAGAAAGAGATGCCACCACGTGTGGTGGTCTGCACCTTTGGCCATGCAGTGTCACCAGCAATTGTGAGGAAAGCTGTAGGCTGGTTTAGGGGAGCTTTGGGTAGATCATATGCCACCAGTGTGTCAGTTTTAGCATGGTTTATTTGGGGTGTGTGGAAACTGATTTTAGGTGTAGTCTATCCCATGGTGAATTCCAGGCCTTTCCCTCTATTTCTCTGCAGCAACCAGAGAGCTTAATTTGCATTTCTGAGGTAGAAATGATACCCAGAGTCACCTACCTGTCAATTTTTGCGTGGCAAATCAGTGTTGTAAAAACATACCTACCTGGTAGATTACATTGTCATTAAATGTTGCTTGCTTTTTGTGGTAATTTATGGTCTCATGCCAATACCACTTTACTATCTGACTGCTGAAGGGCAAAAGCCAACCAACAGACTTTTCCATGTCAAAAAAACGTTGGTTTCAATTAGCTTTGCAGCACAGTGTGAAAGAGTTGTGGTATGTGGTCTGTTTCTAAAGTTTAAATAACAGCAAATTAAACGGGAGGTGAGACCAATAATTTAAAGAACCTTCCTTAAAGCATTCCACTTAAAGTCTGTATCTGCAGCAAAAACATAAAAGATTATGTATACAATTTACGAAGAATGTTTGCAAGCATTAGCAGCAATGTCTGCACCTTATCAACGTACATTGATTTAAAATGCATCCTTTCGTTTAAATGGTTTTGATTTTCTGCCTGGAAGACAAAAGAGAAAATTAGTAGCTATCACTTACTGAATTCACAGAATTGTACATTTGCCTTCAGGTGGAAAGATTTGTTTTTCCGTTTATTCACAGGGTAATGTTGACTTGGAAAGTAACCACATCAATTGCTTGGTCATACATTTCTCATGTACAGACAGTGCCATTAAAGTGGAGGGGCAGGTCATGGGATAGTGACTGCCACACTGCAATGACAACATACATATTGGGCCTGGTGTAGGAGAATCTGATAACATTTTCAGGAAATGCTTCTGCTATTCAGTGAGAAGTCCTCCCAGGGTGGTGGGAGGACAGGTAAATGAGTTCTGTAAATGTGGATCCACTACTGGGAATAACAATATTTATACCTATCATCAGATAAACTCAGTAGGCATATGGATAAAATCACAATAGTGACCTCAGTTGATCTTAGAGACTAAGACTAAGCAAACAGCATGCAGCAGTTTCTCATCTAACTATGTGAACCTTTAGGTCAATATCAGCTAAAAGAATCATATCCAGAAGGCTATTGGAATCCAGTGCAGATATTGGAATACTGTCCCCTTGGAAATCTCTTCCATTATTCAGTGTACTCTCCAGGTTCATCCTCTTAGTAATATTCTTTTCCAAGTATTTTACAGGAGTGTTGTAGAACCATGAACATGAAAGAAGGGGTTTTTTTTGGGGAGGGGTGCATTTCTATTACCTCTTCCACACTTAGAGTGTTTCCACACAGGGGCTTAATACTGCAAACAGATCTTAAAATATCACAAAGGAGTCATTGACAACAAACTTAATGGATTTTCTGCAGGGAAGGAAAGTCTGGATTAAACTGGAGGGGGCTGAATATGATCTGTGATTCCTGCATTGCAGGGCATTGGATTATATTATTCTTGGGGCCCCTTCCAAACCTGCTTTTCTATAATTCTATGAACTGTATGTTTCTTCCAGCAACTTTGTGTGGACTATGTGAAACACTTGCATGCACCAATCCCACAATAAACACCTGTTTGGAAGCACCATAAAGGTGATATCCATCTAAGTCGTACCCAGAGTAGACTCAATGAAATTAGTGGGTGTGTTCCCTATATTTGTAAAACCCATCTAGATCTTCATAACTGTTTCTTGCTTCTCCGATCTGCACAAATGCTGACGCTTGTACTCAGGTGAGATTTCCCCCCCCCCCCAAGCACTTTATGATTCTGTGGAATTCTTGTTTGCTTGTTGTACAACTCTATGACCACAGCAATCTGTAGTCTGAGTTTCAGTGACCATTAAATTCACTAGTGCCATAGTATTATGTCTCCAGGACCAGACTAAAAACCCCAGCATAATCTAGCTTGTGTAGACAATATATATAAAAAAGAATGTTCATGAGATATTTAGGAACTAGAAAGAATAGATGTCCAAAGGCTATTCTACATTACCAATAACACATATGAATATGCACCACAAACCAAAAATAATGGAAACATATTGCTGGGAAAAGATATAGTGTAGCAGACTGTAAATGATGTTGCCTTAATAGAGGACAAAATGAGCATGGCCTCTCTGCTAAGCCATAACAAAAGCTGTCATATCTGGTTCAATTCAATAGGTTTATTTGTACTAGCCAAAGGCCATGACAGTTGCCATATCTAGTTGTGAAAGCTAGGAAATGGCAAACATTTGTGTCCTCAGATTTTCCGCCTTTGAATCTGTTAGTAGAATGAAACATACCATTCCAGTATCTGAGGGTTGACAAAGGAAAATAATCTACAGGGAACTTTTTAAAAGATTGCAATGAGGGACAAAGCATTCATTTTGCATGTTAATAAACTTATGAAAATTTGATATAACTTTAGGGGAAACAAATATGAAAAAGATATAACAAGAACTAGCAGATCAAGGTTAGGAGCATACAAATTCCAATTACAAAAAGGCTCAATTTTACCAGTGAGTGAACTTAGTGTTCAGGGAATTTTGTATGAGTTAGCTACATTTCTTAACTATATGTTTTCATCAAATTCTGGCCTGCCCAAGATGGAAGACAGTTTTGCTAGAGTCAGCTTAAATGTATCAAATGTGATAATATGTATCAAATCCTGTCAAAGAAAGGAGGTGTGGTTTCTTTGTTTTATTAGAAATTGTAATATTGGAACAAGGGCTTGTGGGATATGAAGATAACTTGGGTGAAGTTCTAACAAAATGCCTGGCTGGCATCCAACTAAGGGATTCTCTAGGAGGCTTAGTTTGGTCAGAATTGAATATACACAAAATACATTACAGTACTTCTGCTAAATGAGCCACCATAGTCACTAGACGGCTGTGAAAATTTTTGTCCTGGGCTTTTTAGACTCGTCTACCCATGTACTCTCTGAAACCAAAGAGGTGCATTGCTTGCCAGATGTGAAATGTATTGACATTATTTTCAGCTCTCCTACCCAACTAGATGGGGACCTATTTTTCCTCCTACTTACCCGGTATTGGGTAAGATAGTAAATAGATCTACCAGGTTATACATTGGTGAAAATAATTATTTTTTGGAATGAGGTACCACTTTGGCACTTGTTTTTTTATTCAGGCTGATTGCTGCTGGTTGACAATTTGCTATCTGGGAATGACATGCTTTTTTTATATATTCCTTATATTCCTTTAACCCAGGGTCTGATTGGGCTTATCTTACACATTCCTTTTAAAATTGTATTAATGCATCACAACATTGACCAAAACACTAGGGCTTATGTGCAATTTAAATATTGGTAAATACCATTACTGAGGACAGAACTCTAGTGTACTTCAGCTAGTAGACACAGAAGACACATAAAAGCATAAGGAAATTGAAAATAAAAAGAAATTATTATTAATAATAATAATTTTATTTGTATCCCGCCCTCCCCTTCTGGAGCTGGGCTCAGAGCGGCTAACATCATATAAAACACAATATACATAAAAACAAACAAACAATCAATTAAAATGCACCCCAAAATTAATTCAAATAAATTAAAATTAAAATTAAAATTAGACTGGACAAATGGCCATCCTCAAGTTAAAATTGAAAGCGGTTAATAATAAACAAAACCAAAACATGCTAGCTTCTATAATCTGATTTAGCAATAGTGATAGATAAATAGATAGATAGAGATAGAGATAGAGAGATAACAAAGTCTTAGGTTTTTCAAGGAATTATCAAGCCATGCATCCAAAATGGAGTGTCTTAACAGCCAAGTTTAAGCCAGTAGCTAAGTACTTCAGCACCTTGGCCAGTTCCATAGCTCCAGTCTGAAGATATCATGTCCTAAGCACACCATTTTAAGATACCTCTGAGACTGGGAGGTGGGATGAGGGCGTCGTGTGCCTATGACATTCAGCTCCTCCTGTGCGTATTCTCCATGGGTTCAGAAGCTTAATTACCTGTGCAGATTGTATTCCCAACCAATCTGGAGCATTTCCTTGAAGTCTGCCCTCCCACGGAGATTTATAATTAATATACAGCAGCATAGGGGAGTTTTAAATGTTATCCAGTTCAGGCTCAAACTTAAGGAGATTTCTCACACCTGTCTATTTTTATCATAATCCAACTTGGTTTCTGGTAGTTTAACCATCTGGCTGGCAGGAAGTCTTTCTTGATTAAAGAAAGAGTGCACAATGGGCGTGACTCTGGTCATAGAATTTGCATTTTCAGAAGTGCATGAGGCCAGTATTGGTCAGGCCAGCTGTGCAGTATGTAGTAAATAAAGCAGCCCCTGTGTTGCAAAATATGAGTCAGCAATATCAAGAGATGGCCAGAAACAATGAAAATGTGAACAACTTTATGGAATAATTCAAAACATCAAACAACTAACAAAGTCTCTGAAAGACTGGCGCTGTGATTCATTTAAAGACTTTCAGAGACTTTCAGAGACTTCAGTTTGTTAGTTTTGATGTTTTGAATTACAGTGGTACCTCAGGTTACAGACGCTTCATGTTACAGACTCCGCTAAGCCAGAAATAGTACCTCAGATTAAGAACTTTGCTTCAGGATGAGAACAGAAATCGCGCAGTGGCAGCACGGCGGCAGCGGGAGGCCCTATTAGCTAAACTGGTATCTCAGGTTAAGAACAGTTTCAGGTTAAGAATGGACCTTCAGAACGAATTAAGTTCTTAACCCGAGGTACCACTGTATTCCATAAAGTTTTTCACATTGTTATTGTTTCTGGCCATCGTGTTGCTTTTGATATTGCCAGCTGTGCAGTATGGCTACACTTGAATTCTACCAAAATGCAAAGGTACAGAACATCACACATACAACCTTTCAACCACTGTACTTGTTGTGGAGTGATCATATGGCTGCATGTCAGAATTCGTTTAGAGGGCACTTGATTTCTTGCCCACCGAGACTAATAAATATATATGTAGAAATACAACAGTATTTGCATGTGAAATATTTTGGTTTAAAAATAAAATCAAAATAAACCAGGAAGG
The DNA here is from genome assembly GCF_964234715.1 of Podarcis melisellensis. Lineage (NCBI taxonomy): Eukaryota > Metazoa > Chordata > Lepidosauria > Squamata > Lacertidae > Podarcis > Podarcis melisellensis. The sequence continues at coordinate 33,013,346 of NC_138542.1, forward strand.
TCTTTCGACGGATCTAACTGAAATGGGGGAAAAAATTGGGTGTGAAATGGAGTGTAGGATTGCTGCCCTTGTTGCTGTCATTTAGTTCGTTTTAGCGGTTAATAAGACTGGTTGCGTTTAAACAAAGACAAATATCTGGCAATGGAACCCCAAAAAGAACTGGCAGTGAAAGCAATAAAAAGCTAATTTAAAAATTATAGCATCCTAATAACTCTGTCAGATGCTCACAATGGGAGGATGATGGTTGCCTGGACTTTATCTCTGTGGTGTTCTGAGGACAACCACGTACATTCCATTTTAATTCTCTAGGATTTATTTGCCAATCCTAACAGTGTGTTTTCATGCTGAGCATTGTTCAGAACCTATTGCGCTCATATAGCCTTTGGATCTCAATCCTGTTTGCTAAATTATTATGTTTCTAAGTCATGTATATGTATGTATGTCCATATAAAACCAGCATGATATTTACAGTTAGTTATGCCAACAAGCCAAATCTGAACATATATACATTCTCCCCCCCCTTTTCTTTTTTTACTGAAAGAGGATCAGAGAGAGTTCAAAATGTATTAGCTTTGCTTCTTCTGTCAGATGGTTGAAAAATGATACAGCATAGACATCTGCATCTTGTTTACCTGTTCTAGCTAGAACCTTCTTTTCAATTTATTAGGATCCAGTCTCTGGCAATCTGAGCAATCCCTTTCTTTCCCCCTACATCCCAAGCCTTAGTACATGTTTAGCAAGTCTGGAACTGGTGACTCAATGGTCCAAAAGTCACAAGAGATGCTGCACTAGGGTACCAATCAAACGTTGAACCCTACCCCCAAAGAGCTACTGCATTCATTCAGTACAGCAGTTTCATGGTGAAGCTATAAGGCAATTTCCAACACAAGAGTGCTGTTGACTTCTTTGTGGATCATATAGTTGGTACAAATCATGATATCGTTGGGATCCAGGGTGATAACACCAGCTGTGCCTTTCATACCAAGTCCCAGGGCATGGCCTGCAGACATATGGTATAGTAACCTTGTTGAAGTTAAGCAGGTCTGGTCAATGTCTGGATGGGAGATACCTGGAAACCTTGTGTAAGTTTCCTGGAGTTCCATCATGAAAGAAAATTGAGATATGAATAGAAAGGAAGAAGAAAACACCAGTGTTGGAATGCTACCATTAAGTTCTAAAAGCAGTTTACTCATGCAGTAACCAATAATATTCAACCATATAACTGGAGTGCCTCTTCATATTGTCACTCATACAAAGGAGACGTTGTCATGAATCTTTTGCATTTGAAGATTATCATGTAAATGACCTTTAGATTTTTGTGCAGATCCCATTATTCTGAATCCCAGCCATACTGCTCTGTCTTTTCCCCCATGACAGACACAGAAGTATGTCTGCAAACAGTGTTCTCCTGGGTTTTTCTGTAAAATCAAAGACTTTCTGTGTACTGGACAATCTTGCTCCAGTTTTTAGGATCATACTTGCCATATACTACAGGAAGAGATACCTTCATACTTATTTTTGCTGGCTGACCCACAAGATGGCACTAAAGAGAAAAGCGACAATTTTCCTAATAAAAAGTGAAAAGCAAATGCAGGAGACCATATGTTGAATCAATGTTATTTTAATTAGAAGCATGCTTCTTTCATTGTCAGTTACATTATATTTTGTGACAATCCCTAAAGCTAAATAACTGAAAAGATGGTTCATTTTTGCTCGATTAGCTGTTACTTTTGAAAGTAAATGAATAAGACTTAAATTGTGTACCATTCCAGAACACTATCTCAGAATCATGTGCATATTGTCATCAAACTGATGTTCGTAATTGTTTCCTGCTGCAAAGCACATATATAAAATATCAAACAAGAAAACAAATTGGCTTGATGCTTTTCCTAAAATGATGATGATGATGATGGTATCTGCAATCCTGGAGACACTTAGATTACTTACATCCCATTGACATCATCCAGCACTTTAACTGGTAGTATTTGAACAAACAAAGGTAAATTAAGTTGCATTAGAACATAATACATTTTCCTCCATCTGCAACTAACAGAACAATACCCACTTGCATAAGGCTGTAATTCTAATGTTCAGGGTTGTGCTGTGAATGTGACATCCTGTTTTAGGCTTACTTCAAAGTCAATCCTATCGAAGTAAGCAGGATTTATGTCTAAGTGCATGGGAATATGACTGTCCTGTATGGCTGCCATCTGATCACCACTTTGGGGAAGTACGGTAAATAAATTTAGTAAACTCATTTTTTGAGTATGCAAATTGAGGGTAAGGTGGTAAAATAGTAAAGGGATACTTACATAATTGCTCTTAACCAGTGACAGAAGTCTGCAAACTGGAGATTTCTGATCATGGATTTGTTGTAATGAGGACTTAAAAGGGTGTGTAAGAAATACTGCATTCAGAATCCCCCAGAGCTCAGACACAGCTCTCTGAGAGAGGATATGTGCAGTCTTAGTCCAATACATCTATGCCCCTGATCAGCATTATAGGAGGGTTTCAATCAGAATCTTCAGAAGGGCAGTAAGATTTTGCTATCTTGCACACTGTTATCACTATCAGAAATGGGCAGTGGCGTAGCGTGGGTTGTCAGCACTCGGGGCAAGGCAAGTAATTTGCGCCCCCTAACCCGTGGATTTGCGCCCCCTTACCCTAACCCCCAGATGTTGCGCCCGGTGCGGCAGGCCCCCCCTGCACCCCCCACACTACGCCACTGGAAATGGGACAATGATGGATACATTCAAAGTAACTTGCACTGAGTGAATCCATGCTTTTGAACTATGAGTTTTTATGACAATGGTTAGCTATTTAAATAATTCATTTTAAGCAGCAGAAAATGGAACACATGAGTAAAGCGGAAAGAGAACCAAAGGCACTGAGATATTTCCAACTGAAAAATACAGAAAATATTGACATTTAAAGGGTAGATTTTAAAAAAAAAAGCCTGTGTGGAAATATTTCTGCATATGGAGCTCAGGGAAAGAAAAATGATGGGACTACATCATAGCTGGAATGCACAAAGTAATGAACAACATAAAGAACAGCACTTCCTGTTACAGTGGCAAAAATAAAATCTATGCATTTCAAACTAAAAGAAGAAAATACTTTTAATGCAATAATACATCAGTGACACATAGAACTCTGTTGCAAAATGTAACCAAGGGCAAAAATATAACACTTTTCAAAGTTTTAGCGATGGAGATGAATTAAACTACTCATGCCTTAAATTAATTATGACAACAAAATTAGGGATGAAGATATTTAAACGCTGAAGAAAATGCAAACAATTTTCCAAGGAAAGACTTATAGTCATTTTTTGGTCTGATCCCATGCACTGTTAGATGCACCTAATCTGGCTGATTTCAGAACCTATGTTACATCACAAGCTGGGGCTGTAAGCCAGTTCAGGGCATCATGCTGGCACAAGATGTCACCAAAACCTGGAGGTAGCCCTGGGCATACTTATGGCATAGCACAGCCTAGTTCGAAAGACTGGACATAAGGGAAGTCATTGCTGAAATGAGGACACAACTGCTTATCAGCACGCTGCTAGGACATGAGTTCAGCGTCCAGAGAAATGCTAGACCAGAGGGGCTGGCACTCTAGGGAACGCAATCTCTTCCGTAGCAAAAATTTATTTGTTCAGATGTGTACCTTTTAGAAATTGGGGCTGGGATGGATGGCTGGATGTGTCCCAGTAGTGAAGCATAGGCAGACATGAACTGCTCCACTACTTCTTAAATGGAAAGGATTAGACCACATTGCTGCAGCAAGAACCTTTTATTCAAGCACATGAAAATGTTGAGGTCAGTCAAACTCTGTTTTGACAAATGTGGTCTTAAACATACTTGTGTTTTATAATCTAACATCTTCGTCCACTGTGCCACTCTTCATTCTTCCATAGCAAAATCCTTTGGTGCCATAAGCCATCTTTGCACGAGATTCTCCTTTCAGGAAAAAACAAACACGTATTCTGCTATTCTCCACTCAAATGGGGAACCATTAGATGAAAAGAATGAACACATTATTTCACCACACTGTCGGGATCCCCACCTTGTATTGAAGCATCAGAGGTTGTCGCAGCTAGATAGAGGGTGTTGTCAGTAGTGGACATTCTACATAATCTTAAAAATAGGAATTTGAGGTTTAGTCATGTACTAACATAATGACTTGAGAAGAGCCTGCTGAATGAGGCCAATGGCTTATCTTGTCCAGCATCCTGTTGTCACAGTGGCCTATGAGAAATCAGGAAGCAGCAGGACCTGAGCACAAGAGCATTCTCCCCTCCTGTGGCTTCGTGTTGTAACTGGTATTCAGAAGCACAACCACCTCCAACTGTGGAGGCAGCAAAAGCCTTATGCTATATAAAAGGATGTCACATAGAGGAGGGAGAAAGGTTGTTTTCTGCTGCTCCAGAGAAGCGGACATGGAGCAATGGATCCAAACTACAAGAAAGAAGATTCCACCTATACATTAGGAAGAACTTCCTGACAGTAAGAACTGTTTGACAGTGGAATTTGCTGCCAAGGAGTGTGGTGGAGTCTCCTTCTTTGGACGTCTTTAAGCAGAGGCTTGACAACCATATGTCAGGAGTGCTCTGATGGTGTTTCCTGCTTGGCAGGGGGTTGGACTCAATGGCCCTTGTGGTCTCTTCCAACTCTATGATTCTATGATTCTATATGAGGGTAAGTAACCCATCATCATATTTGGAGCCAGGAAGGAAATAGTCCATCCCAAGACTGGCTTGGGAAAGGCCTGTCAAACTTCTTCAAAAGTCCCACATCTATCCAGTTATGAAAGAAAATATTTGATGTATCCAGAAAAATGAAGCATAAATCAAAAAGGTTCAAAGGCATGTTTAAAAACAACACAAGCCCACATGCATTCTCTGAAATTTATACTGCAACGCTTTCTGTTTAGGTGAGTTCAGATCCATGAATAAATTGTCCCCCCACCTGTATGATATATGGCTAAGGTCCCTTATTTATAGACTCTTTCTGCTAAGAGTACAAAATGGCAATATAGATGCTGAGTTGCACCACTGGAATCTCAACAAAGAGAATTAAACTGATGTTGCCAGTCTTTTTTTAAAACTCTCTTACCACAAGATAGGCTTGTATATAAAATAGGAAATGCATTATCTGAAGTGTATCCAAGTGTGTTCTGAAACATCTTGTCTGGAAGGACAGTTTTTACAGTGAATGTGTGTGATGATGTGCTCCTTTTTCAGCACAAGTGAAGTCTTGTCCTGTAGCTCATAAAATGTGATTGCATACAAGATGCTGATGGCCTAGAGGAATTTTTTTAACAATGGAGTCTCATTACCAAGATGCTGCTAAAGAAATAAGACTTGATTTGTTAACTTTCAGCAGCGTCATAGAGAAAAGTCAAGGTGAAGAGTGAATTTCAGAGGGAATGTGTAGGAAACCCATTTGTGAATTTACCGTAGGAATAAAATACCTAAGGCTTTGGAGGACAGTTAGGCCGTACTGTAATTCCCCACACACTTACCAGGAATGAGTCCCATTGAACTCAATAGGTGTACAGTTGTACCTTGGTTCTCAAATGCTTTGGTACTTGGACGTTTTGGCTCCCAAATGCCACAAACCCGAAAGTGAGTGTTCTGGTTTGCGAACACTTTTTGGAAGCTGAACATCTGGTGTGGCTTCCGCAGCTTCCAGTTGAGTGCAGGAAGCTCCTGCGCCTTGCTTTTCAAACCATTTTGGGAGTCGTATGGACTCCTGGAACAGATTAAGTTTGACAACCAAGGTACAACTGTACTTCTGAGTACAGGTTTTCGTTCTAATATAAATGAATTGTCCCATAATAGACAAATTTATTTTCCCCTACATATAAATTACCTGTAAAGTCATAGATAAATATTATGTATAAATAAATGTAAAGTCCAAATATTTTGTTTCAAAGATAAAGTGGGAATATTGAATTGCCATGGTTGAAAGTATTTCTGAAGCACCGCAAAGTCACCATTGTTGCCACAGAAAATGTTAAAATGCCAATGGCAATGAGATATCAAATTTTGGCTCAGTAGTGTTTTGAACGTTGCTCTGGAAAATCTGGATCCATATCATAGCTTTGCCATTTTCCCATGGGGTGGCCCTGAACAAACGACATTCTTCCTGCCTCTGTGAAATAGGAATAACAGCTGCTTTCTCCATTGAAATACTGTGATAGGAATTCAGTAAGGATTGTAAAACACATGGCACCCTTTAAATAACACTGATAAAAAGAGTTGTTCCTTTTCTAGTCAGTATAAAACTTCTCTGCTGTGGTATTTCCACCCCCCCAGACACCTGGGAACAAGTGGGTTTTTCTCTTAAAGGAGTAGTCAAGTGATGTTCATTATCGCACCAGTCACCTGTCCTGTCTCCAATGGATAAACTGACCTTTTTGGTGATCTTGGCATGTTGAATATAAATGCTTCAAGCATGTACTTGGATCATAAAGCCACTCTGTAAACCTTCAAAAAGCGAGTTAAATCAGGATGTGTCAGGTTAAGATCTGAACATCTGTTGAAATATTATGTTGACCTCAACATACGAAAACTTCAATGTGACTTCAGTGTGAGAGTTGGCCCTTTGGGAGCATAGGAAAAAAATGTTACAAAGATGACTGTGTTTCTGATGGGTGCTTCAAACAGTCTGCACATAAAGGCTTCAAAACAGCCAGATGCATGTATCCATGTAAAAGCATTTAATGAAACACACACACATCTATAAAGCTCAATGTTTTGTTTTGTAGTCTTTTCCTCTTTCTCCGTGTATCTCCTGGCCATAGTTTCCCAATAATTGCTTCCTATAGGAAAACCAATTAAAATTACACAAAGCCAGCAGTGCTTTTTGGGAACACCTCTTCAGAAAAACTACTTCTACAGCTCCGCTGTCTCTACACCTCCCACACTGTCAGTGTCTCCACATTTCCCCTCAACATGTTAACTGTATGCACTTTTACATTTCATGTTCAGCATACTGACCGGTGCTACATCCTTAGCAAACCACCTTTATTGCCCATCACGGACGGATCTCTCTAAGCTCTGTGGTAAAAACCGATGAATGTTCAGAACTATGTCTGGAAGGACAAAGCTCCTAGTTATTATCTTTCATAATCTGTGAGCTTGCAAGCCTGCAAGAGAAACCATTCCAGTTGCAATAAAACCTTGGGCCATGTGGCAACAAGATACAATGAAGGAAAAATTAAGGGACTGAATGACAAAAGAGGGCTGGGATCTGAACTCCCCAAATTTCGTGAACCAAGTACTTTATCAGTGCAGTGAGATGTTAAGAAAAGCAGTCAAAGCTTGTGGTATGGATAGCTACATATGAACCCTCCTCTCTCCACCATGTGGTCTTTGTTTTCAGTGCCACTTTGTAACAACCACAGACGGAGAAGGAGCGTTTATACAGTGGTACCTTGGGTTACAGACACTTCAGGTTACGCGATTTCAGGTTGCAGATGCTGCAGGTTGTGAATGTGCCTCCCACACAGATCATATTCGCAACCCGAGGTTCCACTGTACAAAGGTGGAGGGGTTTAGTGTACCATGACGGAAGCGAGTAGTGAGTTCCTAAAGATGAGCGGTTTCTCTGCAATGGCTGGCTGAAAGTGGCCATCATGTCAAGATAACTAAACAGTATGCCCCATTTTACCATATTTTTCCATCCATAAGATGCCCCCATGTATAAGACCCCCACCTGTTTTGGGGGATTCAGATTTAGGAAAATGGGGGAAGATGGCCCCATGCATAAGACACCCCCTAATTTTTGACAGTATTTTTTAGGGGGGGGGGACTAGTCTTATACACAGAAAAATATGGTATATATGCATATCTGTAAAATGCCACTTGACATTTTGCTTCCCTCTTATGGGACCACAACAAATGTGTACAATTAAAGTTGAAAGAAATTAGGTTATGAGCTACAGAAATACACGTAGTCTAAATAAATGCAAGCATGAATGATATAGCTATAGGGCTGAGCTGAGGACAATATGGCGGATGAAGCTTGTAGTAAGAAACAAATCTAAGGTGCAAAATAATTTTGTAGAGAAGTCCTGTCTCATAATTCTTGAAATGAAACCTCAACTTTTTTTTTTTGAGGGACCGTTTATGTGCATAATTCTGCATTCAGCATATTAGCGTTGTGCTATTGATATATTCTAGGTGTTGGAAAGTTGTTCTCTTTAGAAATGTATTTGAGAAAAATGGCAAATTCCTTCTAATGATTCCAGCTCTTTGTGTCTCTGCCTCCTACCCTCTTTTCCTACCTTCATTCATTTTGCCGATTTCCTTTTTTGCTTACTGTCGGGTACTATTAAAGCCTTGGAAATGTGCTCGAATGCCTTTGTAAAAAGTTTTACACGTATGCTAAAGGCAATTTCTTACAGACTTTAATGTTTCCATCCATACAGGCAAAAGAAGAATCACTTTGTCTGGGAGAGCAGCCACATTTGCTGTGCAAGAGGGTGCTTCTTCAGCCGCTTAGTTGCTAGAACTAGAACTGCTGAAGCTTTGTGCCTGGGAATTCCAGATTTGCAAGGGCTCCTTGCACTACCTTTTATACTCAGGTCCAGGCTCTTAAGTATGAAACGCATGTTTAGCTGGTCAGTTTTGAGGTGGCTGCCTATGCAGAAATTGCTACTTTTACCTTCAGAAAACATACTTCTGTATGTATAAAATTTTAAAGGCCATCTTAAGAAGTCAAGTATTTCTCTTAAGGAGGAGCATGTGGTTTAAGTATTGTTCTGACATTGTAAGCATTGAAACATTGTGCCTATTTGTGCTGAGACTTCAATCCAATTCAAACGATCGGTAAACTTGTACTGAGCCTCTTTATTTCCAGTCTTGGTTCCTCTTCCCTTGTCTCCTTTTCCTTTTGCGTTGTGACTTTTAGACTCCAAGGTTTCGCACAGGGACGGTCTTGTTCTAACTGATTGTATGTAAGCAGCTCAGGGAGCCTCAAGAGCAGCTTGCAAGTGCTCTACATGGTAGTAACAATAGTAATAAAGGTGTGTCCTTATGGTAAACTGGTCGTGGGAAACCACTTCAGGTTTTCAGCCTGGTGTACAAAATAGTGCCCCGTGCTTATGATGAACTCCTTTCCTCACATAAGTACATTTGGGCTGGAAACAAGAAGTAAACAGATCAGTCAACTGACTCACTTAAAAAATGGAAAGAAATCTGTCTGGTGTGTGATGATTGAGATGTTCTGATGACAATAAATTTCTAAGCAGTGTTGTCACTGTTGTTAAGGGGCATCATCAGCTGTGTCAGTGTCACTCTGAGTGGCTCTGCAGCTTCAAGGTGAGAGAAAGCAGACAACATGTTCAAGGGAGGCATCCTGCCACTCTGGTCAGGTATAGTCTTTGCATGACCCAACCCAAGCAGTGCTGCTTGAACCATAAGGACACTGGCCCATTGGGATAGGTAGAAGGTTTTTAATGTATGATGGTTTGCTGTGTTTTTTATGTTGGAAGCTGCCCAGAATGGCTTGTGCAACCCAGTCAGATGGGTGGGGTATAAGTAAGTAAGTAAGTAAGTACTGTATTTTTTGCTCTATAAGACTCAATTTTTCCCTCCTAAAAAGTAAGGGGAAATGTGTGTGCGTCTTATGGAGCAAATGCAGGCTGTGCAGCTATCCCAGAAGCCAGAACAGCAAGAGGGATTGCTGCTTTCGCTGCACAGTGATCCCTCTTGCTGTTCTGGCTTCTGAGATTCAGAATATTTTTTTTCTTGTTTTCCTCCTCCAAAAACTAGGTGCGTCTTGTGGTCTGGTGCATCTGTTCAGGCAGCCGCAGCTAGGGTTAGGAGAAGAGAATGACTGACCATTCAGGCATTATCAAGTGTTGACCGATTTGGAGATACTTGAAACAGATGCCTGTCTTGGCCACATGACACCGGAGTCCTCAGGGCAACTTTTGATAATGCCCTCAGAGTAAGGCAAGTGTACTTCAGTTTCCTGCAAGGCATGCATCGCCCTCAACGTTTCCTCCTCCCATTCAGAAACAGCCAGCCATTCAATCCCCCTAAAGTATATCCAGCACAGACTATATACCCTGTACATGTTCAATATTTATGTGGCGAACAGATTCGTTTACACAGAACCCCGGCAAATCCTGCGGCGGCGAGGCGGATTTATAATCTGACACTTGCCAGATCATAAGAGCAGGATCTGCCAAGAAAGAGAGACTGTCTGTCATCATCAGCCTGGAAGCCTTCCATGGACTCGGGAGCCCGGCTGGAAGAAACACACATCTTCGCTGGAAACGGCGAAGCTCCTCCCGACCCATTGCCCAGAAGAAGAGTGATGACTTGGGGAAGGAGCCGCAGATCTCCAGAGAGTGTCTCGTCCTGTTGCCCCAAGCGACTTCCTTCACACTGCGAGCGCCCCGAGGAAAGCTCTCTAACCTCTCGCTCTTTGTTCCTTCTCCTGGGATTTGCTCAGCCTGGCAAAACCCCTTTAAAGTGGTTCGTGCGGTTTGGTTAGTTAGACACACACACACACACACACACACACTCGCCCGCGCGCTCCCCCTTCCTCTCTCTCTCTCTCCCGACAGGAGCTCTGTCAGTTCTCTCTTGAGGGCTGTGGGTAGTTCCCAACCCACAAACCTCGAGCGAGCAGCCGAGCGCGGGACCGCCAGCTACAAAGCCACCGCCTCGCGCTCTCTCCTCCTCACTCGCCGAGAGGCGCGCACGCCAGCAAGAGCCGCTCGCTCGCTGTCCGGGCTCGGGAGCCTCGCCAGCTCTTCCGAAGTGCGCAAAGCGGCGCCGAGGAGAGACTTTGTGCTGCCTGCAGGTGCTGGGGAGCCGCTTGGAGACAAGGAGTTGGCGCCCGGCGTCTTCCTTCCACAACAATCCTTCTCGCTCTCTGTCTCTCAGCAGCAGCAGCAGCTGCTTCTGCTTCTCCTCCTGAGCGTCCTTCCCTCTGCGATAACCTGGGCGCGAACTGCTGAGGGGGGAAAAACCAAACAAGACCCGGCGCGGCGAGAGAGCGAAGCCAACCAGAGGACCCGGCGCGAGGAGAGTTTGGGGCGGCGGGAGTGTGAGGGGAGAGGCGAAAGGACGCCAGGAACCGGAGTCCCCGCCCGCCCGCCCGCCCGCCCGCTCTCCTCGCCTGCCCTCGTCCTCAGCCGCCCGCCGCGCACGGAAGGGAAGAGTTGCGCTCGCGGAGGGCGGCGATGGCAGCGAGGCGTCGCGGCGGCGCCCTGTTGAGCGGAGCGCACCGGGCGCCCTGAAGAGCGGAGCTCGGCGCTGCCCAATCCGCGCTGCGCGGGGGGTCCGGCGGCGGCCCCTCCCCCCGCCCCCTTTTCCCGCCTTCCTCCCACATGGGGCGCCAGGAGGAGGCTTCCCTCGGCCGCCGGGGCGGCTCTTAGGGAGTGCGATGGGGCGCCTCGCAAAGTGACACCCGCAGCGGCTGCGGCAACAGCGAGCGAGAAGAAGAGGAGGAGGAGGAAGAGAGAGAGCAGGCGGGGTGGGGAAAGAGAGAAAGAACAGGAGGGCAAGCAAGCAAGCAAGCTTTCCCCCCTTCTTCCCGAGGTGCTTCTCAGTCTTTTCCCCCGCCTTGGCTGCTCTCCTCGGGAGCTTCTCCCATGCCTTCCCGGCCCCGGCGGGGGGCGGCGGCAGCCCCGGCGCGGGAGGAGCCGTCCCTGTGGCTCCTCTGATGTCCCTGGCCGAGAAGCGGGAGGCGAGCTTCTCCTTGACGCCCATGATGATCGAGGAGGACGCGGCGCTGAGGAACGGCAGCCGGGGGCTCTCGGGCCAGTGGGCGGACGCGGCGGCTGTGCGGCCGCGCACCACGGAGCGCCACATCACGGTGCACAAGCGCCTCGTGCTGGGCTTCGCCATCTCCATCCTGGCGCTGCTGGTGGTCACCATGATCGCCGTGCTGCTCAGCGTGCGCATCGAGGAGTGCAGCGGCGGCGGCGGCGGGGACGCGGACGGCCCAGCAGGCAGGGCGGGCAACCGGAGCGTCCCGGCAGGAGCTGCAGCAGCCGCCGCCTCGGCAGGAAGTGCCCGCCGCAAGCATCCCAGCGCCGGGGAGCCCCCTGGCCGCGGAGGAGGGGAATCGGAGGCGCCTGGAGGGGAAGAGGCGGCGGCGGCGGCGGAGGAGGAGGAGGAGTGGCAGAGGCGCGGGGAGCAGCCGCCCTGGACGCAGCTGCGCCTGCCCGGGCACTTGCGCCCCCTGCACTACAACCTGATGCTGAGCGCCTTCATGGAGAACTTCACCTTCAGCGGCGAGGTCAACGTGCAGGTCGAGTGCCTCAACGCCACGCGCTACATCGTGCTGCACGCGCACCGCATGCACGTCGAGGCGGCCCGCGTGGCCGAGGACCGGCTGGCCGGAGCCCTGCGCGTCTCCAGCTTCTTCCTCTACCCGCAGACGCAGGTCTTCGTGGTCGTCCTCAACCGGAGCCTGGAGGCGCACAGAAGTTACAACCTCAAGATCATCTACAGCGCGCCCATCGAGAACGAGCTGCTGGGCTTCTTCCGGAGCTCCTACGTGCTCTACGGCGAGAGAAGGTAGGCACCCCGCTCCCACCCTTTGATCCCTGGTCCTACTACCGCTACAGTATTTCCCTGCCTGTATTGACTCAGCGCAGGAATCCATTCGACCCAGATGCCATCCATAAGGAATATCCCCGTTCCCCGATTTATTCCCTATAAAAATAGAAACCATAAGAGCCGCCCCCTTTTCTGTCCTGGTATCCACAACAGCTTGATTTTCAATCCGTAGTTTTCATTAAAGCCCCACTCCCTTTATTTAAGAGAGTAGGTTTTTTATGGCTGTTCCTGGGTAATGGATTTTCTGAGCATCTCAGAAAAGGATACTTTTGCAAAAGTTTTCCCCATCATAACTTAAATGCTCTCCTCCCCACATTCCGTATTTAGGCTTGCAGGTTCCTATATGTGCATCTAAAACTCATCCCACAGATGTGATATTTATTTACCCACCGGCTTTTAAAGTACATATATATCTCTTAACTTCCTTGCCAGAAGAGAGGCCGATAGTGGTGGGAAGCTAGGACCTTGGAACCTGGAGGCAGGAAGAGCAAAATGTTGGATCTCCCTTATAGACTTACCAGACTCTTTATCTTATAGATCTTACAGCTGACACTTCTGCCCTTTAAGATGTTTTGATTCTGAGATACAAAGAGAGAAGGTCTCTTGGGATGTGGCCATCGCATTGAAAGGCCACCAGGGCTCTCCTTTTATTCTTCTTCACCTGCCTTTGCATGCTGGGGTCCCCATGCCGCTGCCCCTGCTTTTGTGTCACAGGAAGGCAATGTCAGAGCAGAGGAATTCATAGCACATCAGAGAGACTTGCCCTGGGAAGAACCACGAATAAAAAGCAGGCAGTCCTGCATAGTTAATTCTCCCATGGTGTGGGTGGCACTGGCTTTTATAAAAGCACGAAAGGCAGGATTTCTCATTTTGGATCACCTGATAAGCTGATTTGTCTAGGCACCGGGCAACATCTATGATATGATACTGAGAGAACCTGAGAACCACTTGCAGCTGGCATTCAGGATTCTAGAAAATCAGTACTGTACTTGACTAGTTTTTCCACTTTCTCCTGCACTTCAGCGTAATTTCCTCCCACCACATTTAATCCCCTTAATTTTCTCTCTCTCAAATAGACACTCTTCACTTTCTCTCATTGGTACAATCAACAAACAGAAAAACTGATAAAAATGGAAGAACAATGCTTTTTTAAAAAAAACACACACTAAACTAAAAAGAAGATAGATTTGGAGAACTTAAAGTTTTAAGTTACTAATGAGGGACTTCCCACAAAATAGGCTACTTGAACCACAGTGTATTGAAGATACATTTTGTGATGCGTGTAAGATTCTAAAAGCAGTTCACTGCAGTAACCTGACAACTTAGGTGCCAACTTTATGTTACTGTAAAGCCATGATTAAGGAAGCCCTGGTGGACTGCACATGTGGCATTTGAAACCTGTGTTTGCAAGGTGGGGGCTGGGCTAGGGGCTGGGAGAGCAGCAGCAGAAGATGGAAGCTTCAGCTGAAGGGTCGCTGGTGGGAGGTGGGTTAAGCAGTCGCTTCTCTGCCATGTGCAGATCCCACCCTCCCAAGAGAAGTCTGCAAGTGAGAAGGGGGAGTTGGGGCTTCCTTACTGGGGTTAAATGGGTGCTTTGCCCCTTAATCAACTAAGACGAAACCTAGAGTCTGCATTTTAAAGTCCCTTAAGTGTTTATCTGGCTCTACTTATATGAACTTACATATCAAAGAACACATGAATCAGCAACTTTTCATCATATGCTACTGTCAGAGGGACAGGCGTGTTTTAACTTTGAGCTCTCCAACAAAATAGTAATGTACACTAAGAGCCGAATGTAATCAAATATTGTAACATGGATCTGATTCACATTATTTGTAGAAATGTAAACAGAATTCATAGAACTGGCTTTCCTTTCATAAGAATGGGACTTAAAGAGACTTTTCACCTGTTTGCCTTCTGGCTGGGTTTTATTAACAGAGTTTGAGGCAACTCTGAGAGCTTTGTGCCTCTTCTGGTTGTGAGACACCACGTACACACAAGTCTGTGTAAGTGCAGGCTTAGGGTTTTTATTCATGCAGCAAATCAAACATGGAAAGCGAGACTCTAGTTTAAAGGAAGCAAGGCTGGTTTCCTGCTAGCTTTGTTAGCAGAGATCTATACTGAATTTATTTTTAAACTGCTTGTCATTGAAAATCCAACCACAGAATCTTATTCTGTAAACCTCATCATTTCTTTGAGAGTCCCTGCTGAGCAAATGGTTTACTTAAGCAATTGGCACCCAGAAAGTAAGAAGACTGTCTTTCAGCTCAGTTATGCCAATAGCCTCATCTTTAAGCATTCTAATGTTATTACATATATATTAAAAACTCAGTGTTATAATCATGGTCCATGTTAGGATTTTGTCTAATCCACCATAATGGCTGATATAAAATGTTTTCTTTGCAGAGTTAAGTTTCAGGGAAGGTGCTACTATGTTGACTCTTTTATTGCATGAAGATCGGAGTGGGGAAGATATCAACAGTCTTTCTCAGAAACTTTTCTAAGTGATTTATTAGCATAATAGCATATCACCTCACCACTAAAATATAAAGCATTTACTTGTATTATTTTCAGATGTTGGTTAACTGTGAAATACAACAAGAAGAAAAGAAATGTAGCAAAATTTTAATAGATCAGTATATTTAGTACATAAATTTTACAGCATAAAGTCTTTACATTGCAATTAAAACATAGTTCTCCAGTGTCCAGAGATAAATTAACTAAAAGCATGACAACTCACATACAGTCCATTTTTTCATTTGGATTAGAATTCCCTGCTGCATGGTTTTCCTTTCTGAAATGTGAAAAGTTTTATAGAGCACCATAATTTAGAACTCTGTTCCACGAGTCCAGAAAGTGTGGCAACTTGGTAGTACTTTGCCACAAGATGGTTTGAAGCTAACATTATTTAATAATAATAATAATAATAATAATAATAATAATAATAATAATAATAATAATAATAATTTATTATTTGTACCCCGCCCATCTGGCTGGGTTTCCCCAGCCACTCTGGGCGGCTTCCAACAGAAATGAAAAATACACTAAAATGTCACATATTAAAAACTTCCCTGAACAGGGCTGCCTTCAGATGTCTTCTGAATGTCAGGTAGTTGTCCATCGCCTTGACATCCGGTGGGAGGGCATTCCACAGGGCGGGCGCCACCACCGAGAAGGCCCTCTGCCTGGTTCCCTGCAACTTGGCCTCTCGCAGGGAGGGAACCGCCAGAAGGCCCTCGGAGCTGGACCTCAGTGTCCGGGCAGAACGATGGGGGAGGAGACGCTCCTTCAGATATACTGGACCGAGGCCATTTAGGGCTTTAAAGGTCAGCACCAACACTTTGAATTGTGCTCGGAAACGTACTGGGAGCCAATGTAGGTCTTTCAAGACCGGTGTTATATGGTCTCGGCGGACGCTCCCAGTCACCAGTCTAGCTGCCGCATTCTGGATTAGTTGTAGTTTCCGGGTCACCTTCAAAGGTAGCCCCACGTAGAGCGCATTGCAGTAGTCCAAGCGGGAGATAACCAGAGCATGTACCACTCTGGCAAGACAGTCCGCAGGCAGATAGGTGTTATAAGATAGTTGAAGAAATTAGTAATCAGAAAGCTAAATTAACACAGACAAAAGTTTACTTAAGTTGTTTGATAGTTTTATGCAGCAGACTTGAAACATATTGTGAAACTTTGATAGTTTTACAGTGTAGCAGAATTGAAACATATTTTACTTGTTTTGTACATTTGAAGCAAACAATCTTCTTCTCTGAGGCCCAACAATGCGATTTCATGGAAAGTTGTACTAACCTTTTCCTAAGTAGGGCAGAGCATTAACCTTAAGCAAAGTAGGAGCCCTTGATTTTATAGTCAAAAGTCATAAATCTCTCTATAAGACTATGGCACCATAGAAATGCTATTTTTTGCTTCTCAGGTTATTTCACCTTTAGTGGAGAAATGAATTGCTTATTCATATATATACAGACACCCACCCACCCCTTGTGCTAGAACATAAGTTTTTTTGCTAGAGCACAACATTTCCTTCCACCTAACTGCTTGATTTCCTTTCCCCCCTCATATCCCCCAAGGTGTCAAAATAGACAAGTTGTTGAGAAAACATGTCTACATTTTAATAGAAGAGGTAGAATTAAGATAGTTGAAAATTACAGTCATCTGTACGCAAAGAAGCCAACCTGCAAGTCTTTTATAACTATAATTACACATTTAAGATTAAATCCTGTCATCAGTTTATGTGTGTGTAAGTTTTTATGTGTGAGCAACATAATGCCATCCTGTATACACTTATCCAGGAGTAAGTCCTGTTGAAGTCAGTGGGATTTATTTCTGAGCAAGCATGCATAGGATTGTACTGCACATTCAAGATTACAGCATGACAGTTAAAATTGATTTAATTGTACTTTTCTGATAAATGATTTTTTGATCGTCAGGACCTGTAGTATGTCTTCCAGAGCACATTACCTCATGTTGAAATCGCCACGTATTCAGAACCCCAATGTGCCCACTAGCTGTGATTTTTTCTCTCTCCTTAACTTTCATGCAGTATTGGGACATTGCAGATGAGATCGTATTGCATTTTCATGAATGTAACAGATGTGACATAAACATTTGTTACTTGTCGGGAAGTTAATGCAAAGAAATCATTGGTCTCTGGCATGTGTGTTTTAGTATAATGCTTTGAGGACTGAAAATTGCCTTTTAAGAACTTTCATAAAACTGAATTTATCACTAGCTAAACTTCGGTTCCAGTCCTAAATAATTAAAGACAGAAAGCATGTCTCGTATCTTACTGTAGATTTAAAGTAAGTCAAACATTTGCATTTTTGCCTGTTTGGGCATAAGCCCATTGATTCCATTGCCTTTTAGACTGCAAATAGATTAAACAATGTTAGAATGTGTATTTTACTACCATATGTTGCTGAATTTATGATAATTAATTTTGAAAGACAACTTAAACACTCAATTTTATACATGTCTATTTTATACATGTCAATTTTAAACATTCAATTTTATACATGTCTACTCAGAAGTAGACCCTATTGAAATCAGTGGGACTAACTGCTAAGTAGGGTTAGGATAACAGCGGTAGCAGTGCTAGCTTTTATCACAATGGTTCTACCAATGATTTCTTAGTGAATGGACCCAAACAAGGTGGTTTAGATTCCCAGTGATGCTGAATGTTCACTTGAGATTGATAGTCAACAAGTAACATACTGAAAAGTTAAAGAAGGCCTTCAGAAATATAGTTCAAGAGGGTGAGGAACCTTTAGGTAAAGGTTCAAATTGCCTGTTTATTAATACATACCCCAAAAGTTCTGTTTTTGATAGAGCAAAATACCGAGTAATCTAAGGGCTCACCCACACTTCCACTTGTCCCATGCCTAGAAAGCATGAGTCCAAGCTGTTTTCCGCTTGTCCCAAGGCTTGTTATGCACAGGTCTAAGCAGTTTTGCCATTGCCCCACTGTTTTCCCATGGAAAACCTGTTCTTTAGTGCTAAATCAGAGCAAATGTCAATCCAGAGCAAACCTGATGGATGTTTGCTTCGATTCAGCAGTAGAGATCAGGTTTTCCTGGGGGGAAGTGACCGGGGAAGTGGAAGTGTGGAAAGCCTTTTCAGACTTTGAGAATAAACCTGGTTTTAACAGAGGCTTTTCACATTGTGAAACTTCGTAGTTCAGATAGGAAATGCATTGCTTGAAAACTAACAATTAATAGTATAGTATCTTGTTAATTTAAGACAGTGATGTTGTTGTTGTTGTTTAGTCGTTTAGTCGTGTCCGACTCTTCGTGACCCCATGGACCAGAGAACGCCAGGCACCTCTGTCCTCTACTGCCTCCCGCAGTTTGGTCAAACTCATGCTGGTAGCCTCGAAAACACTATCCAACCATCTCGTCCTTTGTCGCCCCCTTCTCCTTGTGCCCTCCATCTTTCCCAACATCAGGGTCTTCTCCAGGGAGTCTTCTCTTCTCATGAGGTGGCCAAAGTACTGGAGCCTCAGCTTCACAATCTGTCCTTCCAGTGAGCACTCAGGGTTGATTTCCTTCAGTATGGAGAGGTTTGATCTTCTTGCAGTCCATGGGACTCTCAAGAGTCTCCTCCAGCACCATAATTCAAAAGCATCAATTCTTCGGCGATCAGCCTTCTTTATGGTCCAGCTCTCACTTCCATACATCACTACTGGGAAAACCATAGCTTTAACTATACGAACCTTTGTTGGCAAGGTGATGTCTCTACTTCTCAAGATGCTGTCTAGGCCTGTCATTGCCCTTCTGCCAAGAAGCAGGCGTCTTTTAATTTCGTGGCTGCTGTCACCATCTGCAGTGATCATTGAGCCCAAGAAAGTAAAATCTCTCACTACCTCCATTTCTTCCCCTTCTATTTGCCAGGAGGTGATGGGACCAGTGGCCATGATCTTCGTTTTTTTGATGTTGAGCTTCAGACCATATTTTGCGCTCTCCTCTTTCACCCTCATTAAAAGGTTCTTTAATTCCTCCTCACTTTCTGCCATCAAGGTTGTGTCATCTGCATATCTGAGGTTGTTGATATTTCTTCCGGCAATCTTAATTCCGGCTAGGGATTCATCCAGCCCGGCCTTTCGCATGATGAATTCTGCATATAAGTTAAATAAGCAGGGAGACAAAATACAGCCTTGTCGTACTCCTTTCCCAATTTTGAACCAATCAGTTGTTCCATATCCAGTTCTAACTGTAGCTTCTTGTCCCACATAGAGATTTCTCAGGAGACAGATGAGGTGATCTGGCACTCCCATTTCTTTAAGAACTTGCCATAGTTTGCCGTGGTCGACACAGTCAAAGGCTTTTGCATAGTCAATGAAGCAGAAGTAGATGTCTTTCTGGAACTCTCTAGCTTTCTCCATAATCCAGCGCATGTTTGCAATTTGGTCTCTGGTTCCTCTGCCTCTTCTAAATCCAGCTTGCACTTCTGGGAGTTCTCGGTCCACATACTGCTTGAGCCTTCCTTGTAGAAATTTAAGCATAACCTTGCTAGCGTGTGAAATGAGTGCAATTGTGCGGTAGTTGGAGCATTCTTTGGCACTGCCCTTCTTTGGGATTGGGATGTAGACTGATCTTCTCCAATCTTCTGGCCACTGCTGAGTTTTCCAAACTTGCTGGCATATTGAGTGTAGCACCTTAACAGCATCATCTTTTAAAATTTTAAATAGTTCAGCTGGAATACCGTCACTTCCACTGGCCTTGTTATTTGCAGTGCTTTCTAAGGCCCATTTGACTTCACTCTCCAGGATGTCTGGCTCAAGGTCAGCAACCACACTACCTGGGGTATACGGGACATCCATTTCTTTCTGGTATAATTCCTCTGTGTATTCTTGCCACCTCTTCCTGATGTCTTCTGCTTCTGTTAGGTCCTTTCCACTTTTGTCCTTTATTATGGAAATCTTTGTACGAAATGTTCCTTTCATATCTCCAATTTTCTTGAACAGATCTCTGGTTCTTCCCATTCTATTGCTTTCCTCTATTTCTTTGCATTGCTCGTTTAAGAAGGTCTTCTTGTCTCTCCTTGCTATTCTTTGGAAATCTGCATTCAATTTCCTGTATCTTTCACCATCTCCCTCGCATTTTGCTTGCCTTCTCTCCCCCGCTATTTGTAAGGCCTCATTGGACAGCCACTTTGCTTTCTTGCATTTCCTTTTCATTGGGATGGTTTTCGTTGCTGCCTCCTGTATAATGTTACGAGCCTCCATCCATAGTTCTTCAGGCACTCTGTCCACCAAATCTAAATCCTTAAACCTGTTCCTCACTTCCACTGTGTATTCATAAGGGATTTGACTTAGATTGTATCTTACCGGCCCAGTGGTTTTTCCTACTTTCTTCAGTTTAAGCTTGAATTTTGCTATAAGAAGCTGATGATCTGAGCCACAGTCAGCTCCAGGTCTTGTTTTTGCTGACTGTATAGAGCTTCTCCATCTTTGGCTGCAGAGAATATAATCAATCTGATTTCGATGCTGCCCATCTGGTGATGTCCATGTGTAGAGTCGTCTCTTGTGTTGTTGGAAAAGCGTGTTTGTGATGACCAGCTTGTTCTCTTGACAGAACTCTATTAGCCTTTGCCCTGCTTCGTTTTGATCTCCAAGGCCAAACTTGCCAGTTGTTCCTTTTATCTCTTGACTCCCTACTTTAGCATTCCAATCCCCTATGATGAGAAGAACATCCTTCTTTGGTGTCACTTCTATAAGGTGTTGTAAGTCTTCATAGAATTGGTCAATTTCAGTTTCTTCAGCACCAGTAGTTGGTGCATAAACTTGGATTACTGTGATGTTAAAAGGTCTGCCTTGGATTCGTATCGAGATCATTCTATCATTTTTGAGATTGCATCCCAGTACAGCCTTCGCCACTCTTTTGTTGACTATGAGGGCCACTCCATTTCTTTTACGGGTTTCTTGCCCACAGTAGTAGATATGATGGTCATCCGAACTGAATTCACCCATTCCCGTCCATTTTAGTTCACTGATGCCCAGGATGTCAATATTTATTCTTGCCATCTCATTTTTGACCACCTCCAACTTACCCAGGTTCATGGTTCTTACATTCCAGGTTCCTATGCAATATTTTTCTTTACAGCATTGGACTTTCCTTTCGCTTCCAGGCATATCCGCAACTGAGCGTCCTTTCGGCTTTGGCCCAGCCGCTTCATCAGCTCTGGATCTACTTGTACTTGCCCTCCGCTCTTCCCCAGTAGCATGTTGGACGCCTTCCGACCTGAGGGGCTCATCTTCCAGCGTCATAACTTTTATATGCCTGTTGTCTTTGTCCATGGAGTTTTCTTGGCAGGGATACTGGAGTGGCTTGCCGGTTCCTCCTCCAGGTGGATCACGTTTGGTCAAAACTCTCCACTATGACCTGTTTATCTTGGGTGCCCTGCTCGGCATAGTTCATAGCTTCTCTGAGTTCTTCAAGCCCCTTCGCTACGGCAAGGCAGTGATCCATGAAGGGGGACAGTGATAGAATGTTGCAAATGGAATAGTGCCTTCAATGCACTTCAATGCAAATTACCGTGTTCAAAAAAGTAAAGTAAGATAGATGCTTTTTGCCTGTCAGACATTCAGATTTAAGGATGAGGGACACTGAACTCAGAGTGTGTCTTTTATATCTAACATATCTTTTATATCATAACTCAAAAATAGAGAGTGACAGAGGACTAAAAGGTAATCTTGAGCAAGTCGGTATCCCTAACCATATTTTAATCATGGCCAGAGTGCTGTGATACAGATAGCCATGTCCACATTTCCCAGACTTTTGCATGGTAGGATAATACCTTCAGCGTTCACATAATGACACAGACAGCCCTGGGCTTGCAAATTCCCTCTCACACATGAGACGATGCCATTGGTCACTTCCACTGTTGGTGCTGAATAAACCACAGTTCTCCATTACAGTTGTACCTTGGAAGTTGAATGGAATCCGTTCCGGAAGTCCGTTCAATTTCCAAAACATTAGGAAACCAAAGCATGGCTTCTGATTGGCTGCAGGAAACTACGGAAGTCCGCAAACCAGAACACTCACTTCTGGGTTTGTGATGTTTGGGAGCCAAAAGGTTTGAGAACTAAGCTGTTTGAAAACCAAGGTATGACTGTATATCTGAATTTGGGAACTGTGGTTTCTTCTGTTTATGGTTAGTTAACAAACTAGGATCTGAAATGAGCACTTCATCTCGATTTGTATGAGGGAACCACATTTAGAATAAGCCACAATTTCCTGAGTTCAGATGTAATTGGAAACTGCAGTTTATTCTAAAGTAGAAACATTTAAGGGGGAGGAGGGGCGCAAGCCTGAGGTTTGCTGCTGGTCATTTTCTAACATTTAGCATTGTGTTTGAACTAGGTCAATAATTTTATGTAACTGCCCTCATTTTTTTCTTAACAGAGATGTGTTTTATTAATGTTGGCAGTGTTAGCAAATTGTTACTGGTAGATCCATGATTTGTCCCCTTCTGCAATTCAACTCTGCAATAGTAATGAATTAAAAAATAACTTAGTGATTGCAGTTATTTATATCTCATTTTCAGGATATAGATATTCCCAAGGTGCTTTTGTAATAACATAATACATTTAAAACCCCCCCACAGTAAACACAAATCTCCAGGGTCCTTTCCATGGCAGGTAGATGTCCCTGGGGTGGGGGGGGGGAGTTCAGCTGCAACAGGCTTTTACAACTCATTCACCTGCCTTCTCTGACAATGAGACTGCAGAAGCTGATTACGTAAGAATTTGTACTTAAAATGCTAAAGCATTTCTCTCCCCTCCCCCTTCATGGAAATTTACAGTATTCTGAAATAAAACAGGTTTGTATGCAATCATGTCAATCTGCTGCTGTTTAGATATTTGCTTTGGATACTTTCATTACTTGCAGTACACAACTTTGCCGCTATGTTCAGTTGCTTGGGAAGGTGTTACTGAGATTTACAGGTATCGCCAACTTTTGGAAAGAATGGCTCTCCAAAGCCTTCTTAAGCAAGAATACTTTATATATGGCCCTAAGAAGCCAGTGTACCCTGTCAGCTCTGAAGGCCCTAGAGATTTCCCTGAGGGTAATTAAATCACTGACGCAGCAGTAGTTATTTGTTTTACTTTCTAGGGGTTAATACTGGCTGATGTTCGGTTGGTTTGAGGTTTAAATGTCAACATAAATAAATAAATACTATATCTAGTGCTTCAGTATTTATTTAATGCCAGCATCCTTTCTCAAGGGCTGCTCCTTGCAGACTGAAGCGAGTAGAAGAATTTACCTGAAAATAAAAACTGTGTAAGGGAATGCTTCATAGGGACTTTATTTTGTATATCACTCTGCAATCCCCCCCCCCCCCGTACATTTCACTATTTTACCAGCTATCTTTGCATTAAGATCTGAATAGAAACCAGTGTTTCTTTCATCTTTTTTGTCTTCAGGTTTCTCGCAGTTACACAGTTCTCTCCTACCCATGCCAGAAAAGCCTTTCCTTGCTTTGATGAGCCCATCTACAAGGCCACGTTCAAAATCAGCATCAAACATCAAGCAACCTATTTATCTTTGTCCAATATGCCTGTGGAAACTTCTGTTTTTGAAGAAGATGGATGGGTTACGGATCACTTTTCACAGACTCCGCTCATGTCCACATATTACCTAGCCTGGGCTGTTTGCAATTTTACATACCGTGAGACTACCACAAAGAATGGAGTTTTGGTAAGCATTTCATTTTATTTTTTTAACTGGCTTACATATATTTATTGAAAAACCTTCCTTTTTGGGGGGGGAAGGGAAATGACATGCCCCCCCCCAATGCTTGCATATTCATATCTATTACATTTAAAGTTCTTTCTGCCTCCTGGTGAATCTGTTATAGTCCAAGCAGAAAAAGCCTAGGATCAGGCTATTAATATCTGCCTTCACTTTTCATTGCTACTTCCATGTATGAACAAAGGTTATACAGATATTTGTGAGAGGAATTTGTCTCTCTTAGAAGTGTTAAAGTGCATGGTTTTTTCTCCCTTCAGTTCATGGCAATGATTTTTTTTTTACAAGTAATGCTTTTACATAAATACATTCAGCCATCTCTCATTGGAGCTGCTTCACATACTATCAGTTAGTGCAGTGATGGCCAAACTTGGCCCTCCAGCTGTTTTGGGACTACAACTCCCATCATCCCTAGCTAACAGGACCAGTGGTTAGGGATGATGGGAATTGTATTCCCAAAACAGCTGGAGGGCTACGTTTGGCCATCACTGAGTTAGTGTATATATTTCAAGCATAGCTACAGTGCAGCTGATTACTTGAGGGAATGCTATAAGTTTGAGTTTTCTTTTCTGTGTGCATTCTACATGTACATTGTGTGTGGATCCAGTCTCAGGGCTAATTGTGGCTCCGTGTGGTATGTACACATGGTGAAAGAAAGGCATGACTTGCTGGTTTCTGTGTCCTGTGAAGTAGCACTTAGTTAACCAAATATCCTGTGGGCATAGTATAACACCAGTCTGTTTTCTGAGAATTCACATACACTAAGAGCATTGTGATGCTAGACCACCACTAAGGATGTAGGCAGCATACTGCAACTCATGTGTGTGTGATAGCATGAAGATGACAGTGAGCGGCATAGAAGCTGTTGCTTGTACTTCATTGACTGGCTCCATGTTGGCTAAACAGATCATTAGCTTAAAAGTAATTATTATCAGGAACAATAACTAGTATTTCTGTTGCAAAATGAAGTTGCCGTTGATTCTTTCTCAGGGCTGTAGTGAGCCAAGTCCTACAAAAGAGTAGACCTATTGAAATGAATGAACCTAAGTTGGCTATGTCTATTTACATCAGTGGGTGTACTCTGAATAGGATCACTCTCAGGCTTCATTCAATTACTACAGGAATAATTAAAACAAAATAAAAAAATTCCTTCCAGTAGCACCTTAAAGACCAACTAAGTTAGTTCTTGGTATGAGCTTTCGTGTGCATGCACACTTCTTCAGATACACATACCATACCAAGCTCATACCAAGAACTAACTTAGTTGGTCTTTAAGGTGCTACTGGAAGGAATTTTTTTATTTTGTTTTGACTATGGCAGACCAACACGGCTACCTATCTGTTACAGGAATAATTGTGGAACAACTTCTGCTTGGTCATTTGGACTTACTTCCCTCCCTTCTCACTTGCTCTGGTTGGGGGAAAACCCAGAACAGATTTAGCAGGCAAGTGGAGGGAGGAGAGGGGAGAGAGAGCCCCTTTTGCACAAGCAGAAGTTGCTTTGCTTACGCAAAGAGGTAGAAGAAGAAGAGTTTGGATTTGATATCCCGCTTTATCACTACCCGAAGGAGTCTCAAAGCGGCTAACATTCCCTTTTCCCTTCTTCCCCCACAACAAACACTCTGTGAGGCAAGTGAGGCCGAGAGACTTCAGAGAAGTGTGACTAGCCCAAGGTCACTCAGCAGCTGCATGTGGAGGAGCGGGGAAGCGAACCCGGTTCCCCAGATTACGAGTCTACCACTCTTAACCACTACACCACACTGGTACTTAGTGCTACTTTGTATCTATAGGGCTATGCGTAGTTGGAATGTAAAATCTTAAAGGGGTTTCCAGCTGCGCTTTTGGATCATTAGGGAGTGACTTTGTAATGGTTTGCAGGTGTCACACACAAGGTTCTGCGAAAGTATTTCTTTTTGGAGGCCATACAGTATGCTTCTGAATGCCAGTTTCTAGGAACTGCAGGAGGGGAGAGTGCTATTATTCTTGAGTCCTTCTTGCCGGTATCCTACAGGCATCTGGTTGGCCACAAGATGCTGGACTAGACGGGCCATTGGTCTGATCTATCAGGCTGCTCTTACATTATTTGCAAAGACTTCTTGGAAACACTGAATGGTTTATCCACAGACACCCTTCACTTGGTTCTCCACATTGAAGGAAATGTTTGGTTGTCCTGGAATGTGGTTTAGGCTTATTGGCAGTGATCCAGGAGTTGCAATGTGGGTGAGAAGGAACAAAACTGTTTACGTCAGTTTGTTTTGTTTTACAAATCTCATGTGCAGAATTGTGTAATAAGCTAAACATTTCACCAGAAATTCTGCCAGCTCTCTCTCTCTCTCTCTCTCTCTCTCTCTCTCTCTCTCTCTCTCTCTCTCTCTCTCTCTAAAACACAACCTCCTGCCAACTCTCATTTCTTTCTAATGCAGGGAGGAGGGACTTTTCCTTTGCAACAAGTTTAATCCACATAACAAAGCATATTTGTGTTAGAATTGCTGATTGTGACTTGGGCCAAAGAGGTGGAAAGCATCTTCTGCACACCTGTGCACCTCTGCTAACCCAGAAATAGTGCTTCAGTTTAAGAACTTTGCTTCAGGATGAGAACAGAAATCGTGCTCTGGCGGTGTAGCGGCAGCGGGAGGCCCCATTAGCTAAAGTGGTGGAACAGTTTCAGGTTAAGTACGGACCTCCGGAACAAATTAAGTACTTAACCTGAGGTACCACTGTAATGAACTCTGGAGTGTTTTGTCCTTTGGTGTGGGTGTTCTATAAAAGCAGATAGTCAGGATCTGAGGGTAGAGCTTTCCCTAAACATGTAGCACCACCCCTCTGTAGAACATTATGGCGAAGGGCATTTAATAAAGAATAAATGATAGTAGTAGTAAATGTGTGTAGGATTTCAGTCTTCTGTTTGTTGGGCTGCATATCAAAACCAGCGTTAAGTGCATTAGAATTTGCTTGGCTGCTAGTTTGAACTATGTATTTTGTCCTCTCTCCCTGGAAAAATGCATTGTAACCTAAAGATTCTGCTACTTATGCCTTAGCTTTCAGCTGAAGTCCATATCATAACCATCTTGGCACTTTACTTACTGGTTCAATTTCCGCTATATTGAGTGGCAAGTCAAGATAGTCCAAAAACAGCAGTAACCAGCCATGCTATTTTTTAGGCTGTCTTCTGTGGCTACACTGAAAGGACTTGGTGGCCTCACTGAATTAACGTCTACCTTCAAAAGATCTTTTTCTTAATTGTAGTACATCATACTTGTAATGGCGAAGAAGTACTTAAGTGATTTGGTCAGGGGAAAACAAAGCATTTCTGCTGCCGCAGTCAAGGGCTCTTGCCGCTTGTTATAGCAATGGTTCTCTTTTTACCTGCGTCGAAATAAGAGCTGATGACTTGCACTTGAATAGGTCTCAAATTCCATGAAGTAGAGAGCAGTGATGCACAAGCACATTAACTTGTGAGAGCATTGTAAAAATATTGTGGATTAACAAAGCTCGTCATTAACCATCTTTGTCTCATTGAAGTTTTATATAAAACAAAAATGCCAGGTACGACCATTCTGTATGCTGCCAGAGTATTGGAATATTGCAGTTTCCACTACAGGTGCACATAACATATTATATAGGATGGATTCAAGGATGTGTGGAAGGAGAGCTGCAATTTACTGCCCCACCATTTAAGGGTATGCAGTGTTGTGGGCTGCACTCACTTCTAGGTGACAAAGTTGCACATACTTCCATAGGCCAGAAGATCAGGCTGTTGGATTTGCAAGTGGGTAGTACAGTTATACCTCGGGTTTACAAACGCTTCAGGTTGTGTTTTTTTGGGTTATGGACCTGCCGAAACCTGGAAGTACTGGAACGGGTTACTTCTGGGTGTCGGCGGTCACGCATGCGCAGAAGCACTGAATTGCACTTTGCGCATGCACAGAAGCGCCGAATTGCAGCCCGCATGTGCGCAGACGCGGCACTGTGGGTTGCAAATGCTGCGGGTTGCGAACGTGCCTCCTGCATGGATCACGTTCACAACCGGAGCGTCCACTGTACACTTCTTATGCTAAATGGTTGCTATTGCAAGTTAGAGCCAGTGTTTAGTATTTGGCTGCCATATAGAACTTAACTATATAAGTTCAATAAATAATAACTATAGAAGAGTAGTCCAGAACATAGCTGCCCTCTGCAGAAAAGCTAATGATTTAAAGACATTTAAGTCATGGACTCAAACCTGTTTGACATTCAATACGCCAGAACACATCTTTAACATAGATTTTATTTTGATTGAAGTGTGCTACGAAGTGAGAGAAGAAATGGTTAAGGTGCTCTGTCTCCTAAATCGACCCCTGACCATTAGGTCCAGTCGTGGCCAACTCTGGGGTTGTGGTGCTCATCTCGCTTTATTGGCCGAGAGAGCCGGTGTACAGCTTCCGGGTCATGTGGCCAGCATGACTAAGCCACTTCTGGCGAAACCAGAGCAGCTCACGGAAACGCTGTTTACCTTCCCGTGGGAGCGGTACCTATTTATCTACTTGCACTTTGACGTGCTTTCGAACTGCTAGGTTGGCAGGAGCAACAGCTACCCAATTAAAAGAGTAGTAATAGCTGCTGTCATAATGGTATAAGTAATAATAATAATATAGCACAGAATATCCTAGAAAGCTCAAGGAAATGACCTGGCATCTTGAAGGGAAAGCCATGCTTTCTTTTTTCTTTTGCACCTTCCTTAATTCCCCACCACTAGCTAATCATGTTATGGGACAAAACTCTTGAACTCCAATATGATGGTTAATCTGAACATGATTCCAGGCTGGTCAGCTGAGCACAGCCAAGAGAAAACTCCGTCGCTTTGGCATGCTTACTCTACACAGCATGCCACTTCAACTAAGTGGTTCTTTCAAGCTTCATCGCAAAGGAGAAAATTACAAGATACTGTAGAGAGAGAAAGGGGGAAATAAATCCCTAGTGCCATTTGGTATTGCTGTTAGTCAGTTTACATGCATCAAGCTTGCACACAGGCTGGCACAGTATGTGTACAGCAGCCAAAGGGCATCCTTTTGGAGGCATGCGGAAGAAAAACTCCAGCTCTGTTCTCTCCCTTGCTATATCTGTTTTGTAGGGCAACTGCATGCCAGTGTTAGGGTGATGGTGCTGCACTTGACTCTTAGGATGCTGTTCTAGGGCAGGGGCTCATTTCACAGAAATTTCTTAGAGGGCTAGTTTTGCACTTTGCTTCATAACTTTCTTTCTAGGGGAGCTAGAGACCTAACTTTTTTTTTTAAGCAACACTCAGAATTTGTGGCCCTTGCCCAGGAGAGTGTTTTGCTGATGAACTCTGCAGGTTCTTTAAAGGATCTTTGGTAGTCAATATATGAGGGGAAAGATGTTATTATTTCAACAGAATAGGACAAACTCATTAAACGGTAACAAAAACAAAACAGTAAACCTCCTTAAACCTTCTTACACAGTAATACAAAGCCCTGTACCACCAAGGAATGACCCCAAAGGAACAATTTCAAAGTAACAATTCCCCTCCACCAGATCTTCACCCACACATACCACCAGATCCAACCTTGGGAAGCCTCAACAGTGTTTGGTCCATCATCCATCTTCCTCCTGACCACATTGCCCTTCACTATTTGTACCTGCCTCAACCAGGTGGGGCTGGATACCTGCACGGCTGCCATCTTTGGCAATTAGGACTCCTACTCTACCAAAACAAGCCCCTTTGTTCCATGGAACCCATGGGTCCCATATTGATGAACCCTGTTAGGTCTTCCCACCTCACACCTACAGACCCTTTGGCAGCACATCTTTCTCCATCCTTGGTAACTGCTGTGGCCTCAGCTCAGGGAGGAAGATTGACTCAAAGTTTTCCAGTCCAACCTTTTTGAAACCAGTGATGTTTTTGATCATACATGCTATGCTAATTTTTTTTTTGCATTGAAATAAAAACCCCAAATAGAAAGTAAATTCCTATTATCCATAGTAGTTGAATAATGCAAAGACTTTAGACTACAGTACTCTGTGCTAAGATAATTTAAAATACTGAAATATCATTCCAGTCTAGGAGTGAACACTAGTCCTAGTTTGCTTCGAATACTTAAATTCTAGAGGAATAATTGGAACTGAACAGCTAATTTAACCTCTTTTCTATTCCTGGAGAATTTGTAAGCAGTTCACAATTTCCCCCAGTTCATTTGTTATTTAGATTTACTCAACAATTACTCTGCATTTGGGGGCTGATTGCAGATATTCTACACTTGAGCTCTGTGTTGTGTAATACTGAGGGCTCTGATAAATCATGCATTCACGTAGTGCAGGAATTTGGCTTCTGTAGTTATTTTCATCAGTAAAAATGTACTCGCTATATGATTTTTCTAGGAGGCAAACACAAAAGGGATGGACAGTGGCGTAGTAAATTAATCTGAAATGCGAATGAATATTCATAGCGATTCAAGCAGGTCTACGTGTTGCAGCAGATAAGTGGGCACTTACTATTCTGGGTGGGGTATTTCAGTGGAGGTAGCGCACAGTTCATGGCTGCCTTTGTAAATGCATAAAGAATTCTAGACACTGGTTACTGTCATTCTGGTACTTCGGTAAGCTCTGAAGTCATTAAAAAATCACAAACTTCCTTTGCACTTTGATACAAAGCCAGCTTTCTAATAGCCACCCTTAGTTATCCATGTTTTGCTGCAGTGTACAATTTTTGTCTATGTTCTAGGTCACCTAAAATCCCCTAAGGAGTAGAACTGTTGCTCAGTAGAAATTGCTGACTAGATGTACTAAATAGTTTTACTTTTAATGCATGCAGTTATTTCAGTAGAACCCAACATTGTGAACAACTGGATCACGGGTGTGTGTGTGGAATCTTCCACAAGACCAATGGGTAGTTGTGGATAAAAGTGTTGGGCTTTGGCCAGGGAAACTTGGGATCAGATGACCACTCAGCTATAGATCTCAGTGGAGTCCTTTGGACAAGTTGCTCTCATTCACCCACATCAATCTCATAGGGTCATTATAAGGATAAAACTGGATAACCCCATACAACCTGCCTGGAAAAGCAGGATGCAAATATGATAAACAAATGAAGAGTCTTGTATTAGTGTGCATGCATGGTGTAAATAGGTAGGGGAAAATGTGGAGAAGTCCTTTTCTGCAGTTTTATGCACATGGAAAGTGATAGTGTGATATGCTCGGCATTGTTGTTTTTCACATTATTTTTAGACCTTTCTTTATTCAAGCAGATCTGGAAGCATCCTTCCCATATTCATGCCTCCCACAACTATGTCAGGTAGCTGTAACATCCATTTTTACAAAGTGTTACTGGTACTGAAATAATAGTTTAGAAATATCCACAGTTGAAGTTCCGCACAGAAAGCATCCTTTGTTTAATTTGGAAGTATTTCTGTTGAACTTTGGAGAGGCTTAGAAAGCAGTGGGATGTATTGCAGCTTTTTAAACCTCCCCAAGGCTTAGCATGAGACCTGAAAATAGTTCCTACCATTATCCAGGCTTGGAATAATAGCATGAGCTTTTATGGGGGGGGGGGAGGAGGAATGTGTCAATCTGTCAGGCATAGACCCTTGCCTTTTTATTCTCATGGAGCTTGAGAACTATTTTTTTTTTTTTTGGTAAGGTAAACACAGCACCCAATGTGCTTGGTAATTCAATGGGTAATTCAAGTGAGATGTCTAAGAGTTGTTAGGGCAAAATGACTGGCAGGGGAATGTTCAGGCACTTCCTTCCCACCTTGTTCCTTTCTAATGTGAGTCTCCTTCAACTGAGGACTTTTTGTAAAGAAGGGCTGTCAGGAATTTGCTACGTGCAGCTGTAGAGTAGCATGTAGTTGATCTTAAGCTGTTGATCTTGGGTGGGTGCAGGCAGCACTGTGGTGTAAACCACTGAGCCTGGGCTTGCCGATTGGAAGGCCAGTGGTTCGAATCCCCGCGACGGGGTGAGCTCCCATTGCTCGGTCCCTGCTCCTGCCAACCTAGCAGTTCGAAAGCACGCCAAAGTGCAAGTAAATAAATAGGTACCGCTCCGGCAGGAAGGTAAACAGCGTTTCCGTGCACTGCTCTGGTTTCGCCAGAAGTGGCTTAGTCATGCTGGCCACATGACCTGGAAAAACTGTCTGCAGACAAACGTCGGCTCCCTCGGCCATTAAAGCGAGATGAGCACCGCAACCCCAGAGTCGTTCCTGGCTGGACTTAACTGTTGGGTCCTTTACCTTTACCTTTTAAGGCAGTTATGTAATCTAATTGATAAATGGCACCTTAAACACAGGTTGCGGTCACCACAATGGAATGTCTAGGTGCCTCTTTTTGTTTGTTATTTTACAGTGGAATATCATCATCATCATCATCATCATCATCATCATTTTCATTCCTGTTCTGCTTTATATTTTAAAAAAACAAACCTCAAAGCAGTTTACAACACATTAACACATCCAATAAAACAATCCAAAATAAAACAAATTCAGGCTTCACGGAAAATATTTCAGACCCTACTCTAAGGGACATTTTGCTTTCCCCAAACACCAACCTAGCATCCACAGATCTCCACATGGTCGCAATTGGATCGGTGCCAGTTGCAAATCGCACCTTGCACCTGCCTAATTTCTAACACTGGATGTAGGGACTTTGCATGTGGTTGCAAATTCCAAAAGAAATGTTGCTATGCATTTCGACTTTTTGGTTTTAACTGTTAATGGAGTACTTCACTTTCTTCTTGGAAATGCCATCCTCAAAGCATCAGCAGAGCATATCACTTGTCAATTAAATTTCTTAGTTCAGAAAGATGAACTTTGAGAAGAGACCATTATAGAATGTGTGCATGCCCTCTTCCCATGACTACCCAGTCTCTATATGAAATGGTGCCGTTAAGGAGGGAGCCCGTATGTCGTGTAATCCACAAATAATGCAAGCGGAATGAAATATTAAGGAGAAACCCTGTCGCTGCTCTGGCTAGAGTGTCAATAACTAGCTGCTTGGCAGTGGCTTCCACAAACATAATTCAGTATCTGAGGCAACATGTCATCCTGCTATTAATTTTTCAGTAATATAAAACAGAAGTTAGTTAAAATTTATATTACAAGTAAGCAATAAGTGGGCTCCGCCTTAAGTCTTCGCTGTTCACAGCTGGACTATTTAAATTCCTAAAAATACATTCTCTGTCAGTGAGTCATTGCTTCAATAATAATAAATAAATAATGCTGAAATGTTTTCATGGGTGAGTCAATGCATTGCAGTAGAGAAACTCAGTAGGACATCGACAATATAGGTTTTCTTTTTAAATCCTTCCCTGAAAACACCCACACAGTTTAAACTGAACATTGTGTGT
The DNA here is from genome assembly GCF_964234715.1 of Podarcis melisellensis. NCBI lineage: Eukaryota > Metazoa > Chordata > Lepidosauria > Squamata > Lacertidae > Podarcis > Podarcis melisellensis. The sequence continues at coordinate 33,046,528 of NC_138542.1, forward strand.
ATTTGTATATAATAAGCATAATATGAAAAGGTGCATATTTGTATAGATAATATAAAATGAATTGTATTAATCTGACTCGGGGAAGTATTCTGGACCTGTATGATGCTAGGCATTGTGCTTTGCCAAGCATGATTTTGAAATGCCTTAGGACAGAAGCTTACATGTGCTGGGCCTATTAAGGTAAGTGATGCTTGCAAAGCGATTGCATCCAAAGCTACAGCTTTTGTTGTCTTTGGAACTTTACTAGGGCCAGATCTCCTAGCAGAGAGGTGTGGAACTTTCAGCCCAAGACCTAATCTTTGCCCACTATGGGGTCGGATTTGTCCCACAAGGCCATTATCTTAAGACCTGACAGGGCTTCAAAATGCAGCTTCATTATGACTTTAGGTGATTTGAAAGGTGGGCTGCCCTTTGCAAGGACAGAATTTAGAGCAGAGGAGGGGAGGAGGAGTGCTTAAATTCTTTGTCATCAACCATTTGTCTGCTTCAAATTACTCCCAATATGCTTTCACCCCATGGGATTCCAGATGTGGATTTACCATTGCATTTGGGGAAAAGCAGCAGGGTGGATGATGAGGACCTGGAGTAGATAAAGGAAAGTTTCAACAGCCTCTTCTACTGCGGTTTATTTCTTCAAGATGTAACCGTTTTTAGCATACGTCTCTGCAAAAAGCAGCAGCCTTCTTTATACTTTGCATGGAATGTATCATTTGCCCCTTAAGCTGGTTGAGGCTGCCAGCAGAGTGGTAGGGATTTTTAAAAGTTACATTTCAGAATGATGTAATGGTATTTTATTTTATTTGCTCTCCCCTAGTCTATGGATGGAACCAGTACAAGTTTGAGTAAGCAAAAAACAATGTAACTTAGTACCTTGAGTGCTTAAAAAATAATAATAAGGTGGGTGTGTATTAACAACAAACAATATCAGACTTGCAAACAAATTCACAGAATAGTCTAAAACCCATGAATTGCAAACGTACAGCCTATTGTTATTCATCTCCGTTTGAATTTGCAAGCTGAATGCACTAGGAAAATACTGTACATACATAGTGCTTACACTTTCGGGGGAAAACTCCTCAGTCAGCATTTGTGGTACACACAGTATTTAAATGCATACGTATATTATCATAAATTCTCTGCTGCTCTTGAATAGAATGGCATTTAATGAAAAGAGGTGCCACATTTAAATCCTTCACCTCTGCAAGCAGTTGTAAGCATGGAAAGTGGCAAATGCACAGAAAAGAACAAGATTTTTCAATCTGCCTTAAGTAAAGACTACTTCATACACTATCAGGGCTGATCCTACCATTAGACAAAGTGAGGCAACTGCCTCAGCAGCGAATGCTGGGGGTTGGAGAGTGGTAGTAAGGGGGCTGGAGGACAGAGCTGTGCATGCCACTCTCCTGCAAGCTTCCCTGCTGCCCTCAGATGTGGCAGATATTGTTCTGTTGCCAGCCCGGCTATCTTCTGTCTGCGAATTTGGAAGAGGGCTCCTTTGCCTCAGGCAACAAAATGCCTTGGACCAACCCTGCACATTATCTTAATCATGTGATAATCATCTCATCACATGGTAAAACTGGATGTTTGGATGCTATCCCTCATGGTCATAGAAATTGTTGAGTTGGAAGGGACCCTGAGGATCAGGAATATGCAGCTGTCCTTTACGGGGATCGAAATGTCAGCTTTGGCATATCATAATCATAATTTATTTGTACCCTGCCCACCTGGCTGGGTTTCCCCAGCCACTCTGGGCTGCCAACAGAGATTAAAAATACATTAAAACATTAGTAATTAAAAACTTCCCTAAACAGGGCTGTCTTCAAATGTCTTCTAAACCTCAGGTAGTTGTTTTTCTCTTTGACATCTGGTGGAAGGGTATTCCACAGGGCGGGTGCTGCTACCGAGAAGGCCCTCTGCCTGGTTCCCTGTAACTTGGCTTCTCACAGTGAGGGAACCACCAGAAGGCCCTTGGAGCTGGACCTCAGTGTCCAGGTTGAATGATGAGGGTGGAGACGCTCCATACTCTAACCAACTGAGGTATTATTAGGCAGTAGTTTAAGAATGGGTTATGGAGGTGAGAAACACTTTCAGATATTAGTTGCCCCTGAAATGGAATGCATGGGATCTCTCAGAGAATTGCTTTCCTACCCCCATCCCCCCTTTTTTTAATCAGATGAAGCAAAGGTAAATTTATATATTGGCTGAATTTTGTTGACATGGTTATGTGAGCATTCTTATCCCGTGTCTGGATCATAATACAGCACTTCCTAGCTCAACTTGCTTCTCAGCATGTTTTTCAGGATGTTTTGAATAATTAGCAGGATATGTGGTGAGAGAATTCACAAGTCTGGTTTGATAATGCAGGGAGTGGGGAATCCATTCACGTTGGCTTTACAGAAGAGAATGCTGAGGTAAAAAATGTTGTGTACACCATTACTACAGGTGTAGTGTGGAGTGGAGAGTAAGTCCACTCCGAGAGAAATCCTCAAAGGCATGAATAACACCCAGCCTCTCCCTGACTTTGTTGATATGTTGTTCAGGTCTGTAGCAAAGTCTTGCAGTCTTGGTACTTTGAGTGAAGCGAAAAACATTGCGGGTCTCCCATCCTGGGTATGGAGAAAGATAGTGACAAGTACAGTGTTAGTTCTGGGAGCTAAAAGCTACAGTGACTAGACAACCAAGAAAGTTAAGGAGGCATAGTCAGCAGCAGAAGAGACTGCCAGAAGCTCTCATAGAAAGAAAAGTGCCTTACTAATGAACACTCACGCCTGACTCATGGGGGTAGTCTATTGAGGAAATGGGAAAGCCCAGTCACAACTGCTTCCTAGTTGTATGCTAGACACTGGGAGTTGTCAACAGGGAATAGATAGATAGAGACATAGATAGATAATTTTTTATTTGTACCCCACCCTCCCTGGCCAGAGCTGGGCTCAGGGCGGCTAGCATCATAAAACTAACACAGTATACAAAAAATAAAAAAAATCCTTCCAGTAGCACTTTAGAGACCAACTAAGTTTGTTATTGGTATGAGCTTTCGTGTGCATGCACACTTCTTCGACTACGGCAGACCAACACGGATACCTACCTGTAACAGTATACAAAGAACATAAGAACATAAAACAGGCAATCAATTAATTAAAATACATCTTAAAATTAGTTCAGAGCAAATTAAAATCTGGACAGATGGCAGTCCACGGGTAAAATTGAGAGTGGATTGGGAGTAATGTGCCATCGATGACACCCATTCCATCTGAATAAAAGCAGGAGAATCAGGTGCTTGCAAGGTGCTTGGAGATGGTAATGGGCCTCATGTGGGCTAATAAATTGAAACTGAATCTGAACAAGATGTGCTGCATCTTGAGCCTGAGAAGTAGGTAGAAGGGCAGTTCTGCATGGGGTTGCACTCCCCAGGAAGGAACAGGTGTGTAGCTTTGATCCATCTATGTTGCTTGAGGCATTGATGGCTTCGGTTGCTTGGAGTGCCTATTTCCATCTTAGCTAGCCTGTCCTAGATAGGGCTACATTGGCCACAGTGATCCAAGCTCTGTTAACTGCAGATTTAACTATTGCAGTATGCTCTGCATGGGGCTGCACTTGAAGGCAGCTTGGAAGATGCATCTACTTGCAGCTCTGAGAAAGGTTTCTGCCTATCTGAGTTGGTATGGAGCTGGAATCCTTGTGCAAGCCCACACAAGCTGAAGAGCGTGCCAGTTCAATCCAGAGGTAAATTCTGGATGAAAAACCCAGTCTGGGCTTTCCAGTAATAGGTGGTGAAATTTTACTGAGGTTGTTCTGGCCACAAAATATTTGTTTTCAAAAGAAATGCATGCCTTTTTGTTGTTGACAGACACAAAGCAGGTACCAACATGATGCTTGCGATTTGATATATCTGTTCCATCAGACAATGTAGCTTCTGAGGAAATTGATTTCTTTTTTCCTATTAGAGATCTGCTGGCTGTATGCAATCAAGTTCTTTAGCTGGAAAGGAATATAAAATAGTTTGTGAATCTACCTTTGCCTAGCCCTTCACAGAGAATCAGAATTGCAATGGATCATCTGATCCTATCCCCTGCCTTTAGAGAGGAACATTTTGGGAATGTATCAGAATATCCTCTATAAGTCAATAAATGTAATAAATAATGAAAATAATTATTTTGAAAATCTCAACAGAAGATCTTCTGAGGAAGATTACATATGCTTTAGTTGCAAAGTTTGAAAGCACTTTGTTAGCTTGCTTTTGACTTCTTTTCACCCATGTTGCTAGTTCCTATATATATATATCTAAACCTGACAAATGTGGACCGTGTGATACTTTTGCTCCACAGTTTGATGCCTCCCCTAGCTCTTATAATCTTCTATTCCACTACCTGACACCAGTGATTTATTTCCTAAAGGTGTGAATCCTACTTTCCTTTATCAGTTTGACCTTTGCTACTGACATTATGAGCAAGCTTCATATCCATTATCTTAAAGTGTTTCTGTATGATTAAAAACACTTTCTGTAAAGGAAATGTGAAAGCTAAGTGTAATCTTTGGGCAGAATCTCACCTAAGAACACAGGAAGGTGAGCACATTCCCGCAATAGTATGAACATCTGTCAATCAAGCCAGTGTTTTCCTGTGCACCTACCACAGCTGCATCATTTCAACAGAATGAAAATGGAACTGCTCAGGCGATACTGTGCTCATTGGCATCTGTTTGAGTGACAGATACAGTATTTACGAGACAGGAGAGTGATGTGTGCTTTTATTTATTTATAGAACAGCCTCTCCTAAAGGGTTGAGTATGTTTTAAAACTGTACTTTTTGGAAAGGATAAAGAAATTAGCTGTAGTTTTGTTTATTCCTGTGCTGTGGCAGGAGAGCTAGCGACTGCCAAATTTCTAGTTTCATGCGTGCAACGCGTACTCTTCAATTACCTTCATTCATTTGTGGCTTTGATACGGCCCGTTTTAAGCCTGATCTCTTAGCAAACAGGAACCCAGAAGAAAAGCTGTCAAGAAGGAACAGAGTAACTGAGATGAGCTGACAAATTCACACGAAGTGATGCCCTTCATCTGACAGGTGATAGCCCAAACCCTAAGAAGCTGATCACCTACCAGCTTTGCTCCTGTTGAGGAGGCAATCACAGATTCCAATGGAACTTGATATAGATTACTGATTATTATTGCTGATCAGGATTGGGAGCTTTCTTGCTAAATCAGAAGCACATGGCTGGAAGCGGAGCTCAGGAGCGATCAACTGACTCTTACGGAATGCAGCTGCACATTTCAGAAGTGTACTTACATCAATAGAACAATGCAGATATTGCATTCTGCAAGTCAAGGTCTGTCACACCTGCTTTCCTACAACTTTATGCCTTCCAGATGTTTTGGACTAGAGCTCTAATTATCCCAAGCTGCATGGCCAATGGTCAGGTCAGGGATCATTAGATTTTTGAACTCAGAAACTTCTGGAGAGCAAGATCTGTTTTTGACCAATAGTCAGATATGAAATTTGTGGCCCAGAAAGATGGCTAATAGCTGATCTGATACTGCAGTACCTCAAACAAACATAAAATTTATGCATACTAATTTTATTCATGTATACTCAAAAGTAAGGTCTGCTATGTTCAGTTGGGCTTATTCTGTAGTGTGCATAGGATTACAACATTAAATTTTCAATTGATAATTGCAGTTATCATATTATTAGCATAATGCAGGAATGGGGAACTTCTTGCCCTCCAGATGTTGGTGAACTACAATTCTCATCATGCCTAAGCCGGTCCTGCTGCCTGGGGCTGATGAGAGTTGGGGTCCAGTGATATCTGGAGGGCTGCAGTATCTCCACACCTGGCATAATAGCATGAACTTGCCTAAAGGACTGTTTTATGCAAGATAGCCTAACACACAAAGTAATTGATCATAAAGGGTGTTGGTTGTAATGGTTATTTTGACCTTGGGAGTCTGTGTCTGTGGGGACCTCCTTGATAGTACAGGAGCATTCTCAGTGCAGTTTTTTATGATAATAATAATAATAATAATAATAATAATAATAATAATAATAATAATTGCTGCTTCATGCAAAAATTTGCTTCTAAACAGTCTACGAAGCATAAAAACCAATTTTATAAGCACCCATAGTTAAAACACACAGTAAAACAGAAAAAGTAAAATGGGAGTCTCAGGTTGAGAGATCAGGAGAAGGCTGCTCCTCTTCCCTGGGGGGTGGGGTTGCAGGTAGGCCATGTGCTCTCCCCATGTACAGCGGGGTGTGTGGTGATGCCGCCCGCTTCACAGGGAGTCCCAGCCCCTGGCTGACCAATCCGGCTGCCTGGGGGACGTGGCTTGCGCCATTTAAATGGCTATGTGGCTGGGGGTCTCTGCCTTCTTGCCTATTCCTTCCTCGGTGTTCATCTTTCCGATTGGGGAAACAATGTCTGGTTGGCCGATATCGTTGAGGGCATTAAGTGTTGGTTGCAGGTGTGAGGGTGTTGCTGGTGAGCTGTTTGGCTTGAGTGGTGGTTAGGCATTGGTAAAACCTGGTTTATAGGAGGGGAGGTTGTGGCCTTCAACTGTCCCTCCTCTTTAAGGGTATTCCATTAAAGCGATCTGGGTATGTGCTAGGGCCATGCCACACCCCCATCGGGGACCCTGGGGGAGCTTGCAGTTTATGTACATCAACAGGGCTCCCCCTACTGGTGGTTGACCCTTACCAGACTACCTGCATGGCGGGCAGGAGTCAGATATAGTCAGTTCAGTTCCAATGCCTAAGCCAATACCGCTCACATCTGTAACCAATAAAGTTGTCCCATTAACTCATTATTTGTCCCATTAACCCAAATTTTGGTGTCCGTGTGTTTTATTATCCAAGAAATGGGGGAGGACTCTGGGTCTTGATCTGCAATGGCTGTGCATTTTCAAAAGCTGGTTGAATGCCAGGACGGTTGTGGCCTCTTGGATTTCAGCAAAGTGCATTCTATAACATTGGTGCTGCCAATGGAAAAGCCTGTCTCTCCTCTGGACCACAAAAAGCCTATACAGTGGTACCTCGGGTTAAGAACTTAATTCGTTCTGGAGGTCTGTTCTTAACCTGAAACTGTTCTTAACCTGAAGCACCACTTTAGCTAATAGGGCCTCTCACTGCCGCCGCGCTGCCCCCCCACAATTTCTGTTCTCATCCTGAAGCAAAGTTTGTAACCCGAGGTACTGTTTCTGGGTTAGCGGAGTCTGTAACCTGAAGCGTATGTAACCCGAAGTACCACTGTACTCATCAGGCTGTAGCAAGACTTAACTGGGTGCCAATTGTTGATCTTAAGGCACAGCTCTAGCATTAAGAAGAGTTAGGAACATTCTGTGTAACACTTACATGTACTTTGATATTGTATCCAAGTACTTACAAATAATTGTGTAAAAGACATTGAAGTGGAAACAAAAGTGCAAGCCCTATGTATCCCATATGGAAAACTCTGGGATAAGAAAATAACTTGGCTCCCTTCTGCTTGTTGGGGCAGCAGAACTGCTTTTGTACCAATTTATAACCTTCCTGCAGAGATGATATTAGGTTGTGTGGAAAGAAGGGAAGGAAAGGGCAGAGTGGAGCATGGTTTGTAGCATGGCATCTCATAGGCCACAGAAGCAACTCCCTAATGGATAATATTGGAAAATATTTGCATTGGGAGATTAGTATGACAGAAGGACTTTTTTTTTTAAGGCAGGTAGTGCAGAACTACACAATTCTGCCTAACTTGCCCAGAGAGAACACTGTATAAGCTTGCAGCTGTAGAATTCTGTGATCATTTTATCATTGGGGGCTTTTAAGGAAACATTAATTTACTATTTACCTAAGCCTGTTTTTCTGTGGTCGTGTGTGTGCATACACAAAGTACAGAGATGTTCTAATGACCACAAACAACTGAAACTCTTGTTTGATTTCTCAGTAAAGCTTAGTTAATAAAACATGCTGAGCACCGGGTTCAGTAGAAATGATTTCACCTGCTCAATCCCAGCGTCTCATGTTTCAGCATTTATTATGGTCTTTCTGAGCTTCACCATCTATGGATTTGCACACATTTTTCTGGCTCCCCTGGGCATTGGCTAGATTGATGCCTTGGCATCAGCATTTATTAACTGATACTGCCTATTGTTGTTAGCTTTACATGGTTATGATGTGCAAAACCCATCTAAATCAATTGGACTGAGCATGCATCTACTCAGTTTTTATGCTGTGATGCTTTGCCCTCTTCTGTGTTCATAATTCCTTCTGAAATCAGTTAAATGTATTTGGTTGCAGCTGAGTGAAGGATTATGTAGCCTGATTGAATTTGAAAAGAATGTATGCAAGTCACTTTTCTGTCCTTAATACCACTGGCTTGTAGCACCTTTGACTGCACTGTGGGATACAACTTTCATGATGCAAGCTTTGAGCCTTACTAGATTATGCATATTTCTTTTTCTTTGATCTTTAGGAAATACTTCCTTATTGTATTTGAATTCACTTCTACTATTTGACAACTACCTATTATTAATTAAATTTATATACTGTGCTTCATCTGAAGATCACAGGGTAGTTTACATCATACCCAGGGACATATTACTAGACCCAGATTGTATGCACTGGACAGTCATCACATTGCCCCAGGTATACAGCAACATGCCCACCTTAAAAAAAGAAAGCAGAGAAAGCTATATTGGTGCATTAGGAAAATGTCAAAATCCAACAACTGGGAAATGCCTTTATTAGACAAAGTGTGGGGTAGGGCTGTAGCTCAGTGCTACAGCATCTGCTTTGTATACCAAAGGTCCTAAGTTCAACCCCAGGCATTGCCAGGTAGGGCTGGGAGAGACTCTGCCTAAAACCCCAGAGAGCTGCTATCAGTCAGTTTAAACAATACTGAGGAAGATGAACCCTTACTCAGTATCTTATGTTTCTTTCCTATGTTTCAATCACAAAATGGCAAGCGAGCTTTCAAATTCTCCCAAACTGATGTGTTGTGTAGTGGTTAAGAGCGGTGGACTTGTAATCTGGGGAACCGGGTTTGTGTCTCAGCTCCTCCACATGCAGCTGCTGGGTGACCTTGGGCTAGTCTCTTAGCCTCACTCACCTCACAGTGTGTTTGTTGTGGGGGAGGAAGGGAAAGGAGAATGTTAGCCGCTTTGAGACTCCTTCGGGTAGTGATAAAGCGGGATATCAAATCCAAACTACTACTACTACTACTATTCTTCTTCTTCTTCTTCTTCTTCTTCTTCTTCTTCTTCTTCTTCTTCTTCTTCTTCTTCTTCTTCTTCTTCTTCTTCTTCTTCTTTAGTATCTGTATCTAGCATTGCAGTCAATGCACAGGAACATCATTGTAGATCAGCATTCAGGTAGGGCTGTAGCTGATCCCAAGGTCAACCCCTGGGACCTCCATGTAGGCCTGGGAGAAAACCCTTTCTGAAAGCCTGGGGAGCCACTGCCAATTAGTTTGGATGTTGCTGAGTTAGATAGACCCTATGGTTTCATTTGGTATAAGGCAAGTGAATCGCCCTATATCTCCTGCCTTTCTTACATGGAGGAGTAATAATAACATAATGAGGCAAGCATGGGTTCTAGCAATTATGTCCTTATTACTCTGCCATGGAAGAAAGGCAGGAGACATCGGACAATGGTTTTCTCCCAGCTTAGTTGTTCTGCTTTAGGAGACATTAAGCCTTGCTCAAGAAGTAGCACAACAGGAGGGCAGCACCTTTTGAACTGCCGCTAAAATTAAAAGCTGCCTCAACATGTACCATAAATCAAACATCAAGAAGGTATGTTTGGGCTGCAGACTAGAAACCCAACAGCTTATGGTGAGATTTATGCCCAGAATTGAAATGTACATATAACTTGCTGTTTTGAGGCAAGCTTGCAACATGTATTATTCTAAATATATCTACTATTCCTGTCACCTTCCTAAACTTTCCATGTAGGACCCTTAGTGTTAATTGCAAATTAGATGGGTCTCTGCTCCTGACACACTCAATGCTGAGTACTGTAAGGAAAGTTTGAAGCTGGGGCATAACGAAGATGGCAGGGATAGCTTCAGGGTAAGGGGAAGTGGTTCTTCAGCCTTCCACGTCCATTGATAAGTACCAAAAAGAATGTTTTAATAAATGAAAATTGCTACTTTGCCGGCAGGTTAAACAGAAGCCTTTTTGGTTGATTAGGGAAGCGAGTGGAGAGAAAGCGGGATTTTTTCTCTCTCTCCTTTGGAAGAAAATATCATGCTGTCAGCTGTAATAATGAAATGAATGTGCTAAAAATCAATGTCTTGGGAAATGTTTTGGCTTCAGTTTTGTTAGCTTGTAAAATACTATGGAATAAGGTAAAACCAATAAGTGAACATAACAAAGTGATCACACATGCACACACACAATATTCAACCAGTCCCCAGACTAGACCACAATTAGTCTAGTCTGGAAGAAATAGTGGCATTTTTGGTATGTCATTTGTGAGAGTGGTGCTATTTATATATGGTTATATGAATCAGTTTTAAAGTTTCAGCCCTGAGACATTATTTCAGTACGGTAACTTTATTTCTGGGAGAGCCCAGCATCCTTTTAAGGCAGCAGCAACTTTATCACATATTTCAACACTGGGAAGTTTGTGAGGGACACGTTAGATGCTCTACTCTTCTATCAGAACTTTAATACCTAGAGGGGTCACCAGGACAGAGTCAGGAGCAGCTGTGGCAAAAGTGATTTAGGTTAGAAATGTAAACACACCCTAATTTGGAGAAGAGGAACTGGATCTGGTTGGTGGGCCAGTTCCTTAATTCCCCCATCCCTTAGAGACAGGCTTTAAGCTGTTAAGGAGGAGTTAAAATGGAAGAGGTATGAGGCCGTTGGGTGGATAGGAAAGAAAGAGAATGAAGTCTGCTTGTCAGGGATTCCAGGAGGGAAGAAATGAGGAGGTGAGTTGCTTCCTTGTCATTTGCTGTGATCCTTCCCTGGCCCTGTATTGGCATCTCCTTTTCTGACATTGCATTCTGTCTCCATCCCTATGACAGGGACTGGGAGCTTGGGTGAGACTTCTAGAAGCAAAACAGGCAGCCATTGTTGAATCACTCTTCCCACCCCACATATGATAACAAGTGAAAAAGTTCAGGGCTATACTCCTCTTCTTCATCTGATGACCCAACTCTGCCTGCAGTACCATGTGATGTTTTTAAATTTGAATAGTAAGCTTTTGGTGTGTGTCTGTTTTGAATGTGGACCACAACACATGCGAAGGGAATGTAACCCTCCACACTATCCTGTCCTGCTACAACAGAAGTTCCCGTTGGTAATGGGCCCCTTTTCTGCTACCAATTGCAGCACAGGAGGGCATTTCTTTCTGGAACAATGTATGTGTGATACATTTCGTGTTACATGTAGTTAAGTGCTAAGAATGGGCAGCCAGATACAGCTCTGGTCATAAGGCAGGCAGAAGATAACTGTATTGTTATTAGTGGAAGTCATTCTGGGGCACCTGAATCAAAAGAAGAAGAGGAGGAGGGGTTTGGATTTGATATCCCGCTTTATCACTACCCTAAGGAGTCTCAAAGCGGCTAACAATCTCCTTCCTCCCCCACAACAAACACTCTGTGAGGTGAGTGGGGCTGAGAGACTTCAGAGAAGTGTGACTAGCCCAAGGTCACCCAGCAGCTGCATGTGGAGGAGCGGGGAAGTGAACCCAGTTCACCAGATTACGAGTCCACCGCTTTTAACCACTATACCATACTGGTGATGACAAACCTTTCTTCAAAAGGAAACATCACCTGCTGTCTGGAGGGAGGGGACTCCAAGCTGGGGATCAAGCTGAGGTCCCACAAAAATTCCCAAGAGTAAGGGTTCCTCCTTGCCTTCTGGCAATGGAACTGCTGCCACAAACACCTGGTCAGAGGGTTTATATCTAAACAGAACCCCTATGCTATCCAGGAGGAATATCATGCAGGCTTGATGATAGCTGTAGTAGGGTAGCATTTGACTTTAAAGTATTGATGTGCATGTTAGCCGGGTGCAGCTGTACTCAAAGGTCAGTCACACTGAGTTCAGCAGGGCTTACTTTAAAGTAAGGATGCAAGACATTGCAGTCTTTCAGAAAGCACTGATTTTTGCCATATCAAACCCAACTAAATGTTTTGGGGTTGGATATGTAAAACAATTGCTTGTGAATTGCTGGTTCTGCAACTACTACTAGGATTTTATTTCTTTTAAAAATCATCAATGTTATTATTAATCTTATTTATTAATTAAGATTAATTGATGATTATTATTCATTATCATTCTTTGTAGAAAGGCCAGCCTGGCAGTCTGAGAAACATGATTTCTTTGCACTACCCAACATTAATAGTAATAAATAAATAAATGACAGTGCATAGATGACTGCTCTGTGAATTGGAAAAGCACTGAACACTTTTGAGGATTCAGTAGTGTCTTCTCTGTACAAACATTGTTAACGGAAAGAAAACATTTTAAAAGGAATTGATTTTGTGTGCATTAAAAAATCCTGTCTTTTGCTATATTTGATGCTCATTACATTTCATTGCTACCTTATCAGTATGCGCTATCAGCCAGGTTTCTAAACCAAGTAAGTAAGTTTTGAACAGAAGAAATGCCACATAGCTGCTGCTTTGAAAGTTCCATTGGGCTAGACCAACAGTGAGATTCTGAACAGGGATAATGTCATAGAGATGCCTTAACCTTTCAGGAAGAATTCTATGTTACATAATGAATAATATCAGATGTTTGCAAGCTGAATCTGTCACCTGCAAGACATTTACTGTGATCCAGAGAGGTTGAAGTGTGCGCAGAGATGTGCTTTGATGGTGCGGGAGGATGCAGGAGTTGCAAAGATCATCCTTTGGGAACTGATTTGTAAGCACAAGAAAGGTGCTCTGCAAGGAAATAAATCAGGCCGAGCACATTGTGTCACCACCAAATAGATGTTTGCCCCCACTGACAACACCAGTAATAATTTGGCAGATGCAAGGACTATTCTGGTCATCCCTCTCCCTAAACTCAAGAAGTGGTCAAAGTGGCTAACTGCCTTTTTGTTTCTTAAGATATCAGGCAGTGTCAACAAGTGCTCTGCAAATTGAGTTATTTGTGTGTCTGTGCAGTTCATGTAGAAGAGCTATTTCATCTTAGGTTGATTTTAACATTATTGTACGTTTCGCTTAAATAAAACACTTGAAGACAATTTTAGATCCTTTGCTGTATATGCTGTTCTTCCTAAATTAGCATTCTTGCTTAGTTTCAAATTGCCAGGCATTATTAAGGCTGCAGCCTCATATGCACTGGCAGCCGGGAATTTTGTAAAAAGAAGAAAGCACCCAACTAAACTATGGAAAGCTTTTATGGTTTGAATGTTTTATTTATTTTTGAATGTTTCCCTCTCCGTGTCTCAGTCTCTCTGCCTCCCGGTTGTATCAGGATGAATTTGCTGTTTTTGTACTCACAATATTTGTTATTGGTATTTCCAAAGGCAATTAACAAACTGAACTGAGTTGAACTGTAGCTGTTCAATCATGCAATGCCATCTGTTCAGCAGGCCAGATTCTTGCTTCAGCTATGTGTGCACAGACCCCTGCCACATATAGGAGATTTTTTAGTCTGGTTTTTGTTTTAACATTTTCTGCATATCAGTGTTTGGCAGTTAACAGACAACAATGGAGATAGAAATGGAAAGAGACCAGGAGCCCCAAAAGAAACAAAATATTTCTACACACACACACACAAAATGCAACTTAATACAGTATGTGACTCTGTGTGCCTTGCGTCAACTCATTTTTAAAATAAATATAATGATTTATTTTAGTGCATTGTCTCTAAACCTTTCCCCAACCTCACTAATCAAAACAAATGTAATGGAAGGAGAAAGTTTTCAGCAAAAGAAATAGTCATCCTTCACCTAATACATCCAAACTATATCTGGTATTGTATGTACCGGTAGATAGTTTGGATAATACTTTTGCATTGGGTAGGAATGTCCAACATTGCCAGTGTTCTGAAAAATGGTTGTTGATCACTGCCAAGAACGTGTTCACATTAGACCATAGATACATACCTCCAATAGCTGTGCTAATTCATGAATTTGAACTTAATTTCCCTGGATTCCTGCCTAAAGACGTTATTAACCAATTATATACAACATTGAAGTTGGGTATATAATTGGAAGTCTCCCAAGCAACTTTCTAAATGACGGTAGATTGATAACATTTGGGAAGCTCTGATTATGTACCAGCTTAATCAGCAAGTGCAACAAACAAGGAATCCCAGTTTTAAAAATTATATTATGACTTCTTAGTTTCCATTTGTCTTCTATGATGGAAGATCACATTCTAATCAGATGCACTGTATGTGTGCATGTATGTAGATATTTATTATGAGTAATGTAAACTGAGCATTTAATGTACAGTATAACCAACCATTGTGCACATTCATCAGCCTCAGGGAGAATGTGCACATAATCCATCCAAAAAGAGGAAATTGTGCACATTTCCTGGTCAATATCCAACAGGCCTAGGTGAATGTGCGTGTGTTCACTTAATATTGTACATTCTCTGGTCATTATGCGTGATCTCCAACAAGCCTTGGAGAACAATTTGCCTGCTCCCTTGACTTTTGCACTGAGCAGCAGGGTTGTGCATGTAGTCCTGATGCTCTGATGTTCCTCTTCCAAGGTTTAGACTATGCCTATAGCTTGTGTTCTTGACCTGCCAACATCCAGCCCTTGAGCCTCGAAAAGACTGCAGCAATGAGAGAAAGAGTGGGCAAGCCTTTTTTTCCACTGAGAACTGAATGATCTTGGAGGTAATCTGCCAGCAGTGGACAGGACCAGAAATGGCAGAGGGTGGGACCAGATATTTCCGCCACTCTTTTCTCTAATCATAAGAGCAACAAGGGAAGCAATTTCAATCAGGATTGTGGGACAGGGTGGGAAGAAGAAGAAGAGGAGTTTGGATTTGATATCCCGCTTTATCACTACCCGAAGGAGTCTCAAAGCGGCTAACATTCTCCTTTCCCTTCCTCCCCCACAACAAACACTCTGTGAGGTGAGTGAGGCTGAGAGACTTCAAAGAAGTGTGACTAGCCCAAGGTCACCTAGCAGCTGCATGTGGAGGAGCAGAGATGCAAACCTGGTTCACCAGATTATGAGTCTACCACTCTTAGCCACTACACCACACTGGCTTCCTATCCCCCTTGTGCTGCTCAGCTGCCTGGGAAAGGTTGAGAGTGGTGAAAAGGAGGCTGGACTGGATAAAAAGTATTAATATTTATCTGGAGCCCCAGCTCATCTTTCAGCTGCTCAGCTGATCAGTGGGAGAATGTGTAATGGGCCATGTAAGATTAGGCAGAGATCCAGGAACAGCCTGGTGGGGGGAGATTGCACGTTTCCTAAAGCTTGTTGGAAATTGTGCATAATGACTGGGAAACATGCACCCCTCTGCATGGACACATTATGTGTATATCCCCCATGAATCCTGGTGAATGTGCATAATGATTGGTTGTTATGGCCACTAACCACTCAACTTACAATACCCCTAACACACACATTTATTTATTGACTGACTCTGATTGGACTATGTAATTTGTACATCCCAGTTCTCTTAACAGTTAGTTAGCTTGTGCTTAGGATGTTTTACACTAATTGTCCGACAAGATTACCCCATGACTGTAATCAGCCACCTTCCCTTTTTCCTTATTGTATTAATTGCTGTTCCTTTTTGCTGCCTAAATTTTTAACTATATCTCTGTTTTTTTATGTAAAAAGGAACCTTTATTCTATTTCCTTTATTTTTCACAGAGAAATGTGTTTCTCTAGAAATAAAGGTCCAAATTCTTGAAATACAGAAGACATTAGGATTTCTCATTAATACCTGCCACATTTTTAATTATGGCAATCCATATATGCTCCTAAGAGTATTGAGGTTATGGCTGGGCAAGTTAGAATGATAATAATAAAGATACAGCGACATAACTCATAGGAATCCACTTGTGTATTTGGAGAATGTGGCTTGAAGCTTACAGCTGGCAATGCACTGCTAGTTGAAATATTGTGACCGAGAAGAACTTGTTCACAAATCGAATGTAGAAAAAGGACTTACTGATTTAAGACAGTTATTTCATTTCTGTAATTGTTATTAAATAATCAATGTATTCTGTTTCTCAAACACCTTCCTTATTACAGGACTGCAGTGTGTGCATATCTGACTGTACCAGTAATGGAAAAACAATATTGCATCTGTTGCAAGAAAAGGGAGAGAGAGAAGTCTTCCTCTCTTTGGAGCTTGGTGGCCCTTTGGAAATGTACCTTTCCAAAGAGTTGCTGCAGCTTAGGTGTTTTGGGGAATCAGGTAGAATAGAGCTCACATGTGAACCAAATTTTGATTGGTTCAGAATGAGGCTAATTGTTAAACTGGTTTTGAGGAAACACCTTGGATTTTCCCCCTTGCTACTCTGATGCGTGTCAGGAGTGGGCTTGGCCTAAGTCTGGGTCTCTTGAGCTGGTATTTTGTAACCTGACATGTAAAAGTGATTTTAAAAACTTAATTATAAAAGGGTTTTTTTGCATTATAAACATGTGGGATTATCTCTCTATTTGAACCCATAACAATTTCATATGAGTTCAGCAGCACCAAACGTGAGTACACAAAGTGAAACTGTGGCCTCAAAATGCAAACCACACAGCCATTAAGCAGACTGTGATGGAACACAATAGTGCACATGAAATGTTATCTTCTGACTTAATCAGTTAGATATTGTGTTCCCTTAATTATCTGACTATTTATATCAATCCATTCACTAATTAACTCTTGTTGTTTGTCCATTTATATTGCTTAGGACTTGAACCTTCCACTTACCTGGTTGGGGGACACCAAATAGTTGTACATTGGTACCTTGGTTTGCAGCTGTTTTGGATTACAACCACGTCAAACCCGGAAGTGTGTGTCCCTTTTTTTGGATTACAACCAGTTTTTTTTTGGAGGCCCCACTGGCAAAAGCGCGCCTTGGGTTACAACCTGTTTTGGTTTACAACCGGACCTCTGGAACAGATTATGGTTATAAACCAAAGTATCACTGTATTTTTCTTTTAAATTACATCCTGGCATTAATCTCGAAGACTCAAGGCATGGCTGCAGATTGTTCACTGCCTCTTTCAAAGTTCAGTCTAATAGTCTGCAGCCTGGGTGTGCCTCCTGAGACACAGTGTTTTCCTAGATTATAAGGAAGTGTTAAGAAAGTGACTAATGAAGCTGTTAGAGGCCCTGCCAAACAGTGAAGAATGTGAAAGTAAGCGGGGGAATAGCTTCAGTCTTTCCCCATCAGTTTAGGAATGGAAAAGTCTGTTAAGGTGGGCATGATATGTTGTTCTTCAAAAGAAAGCAGCATACTGTATTGTGTTGGGAGCTGGAGTGATGTTTTTGGATAGGTGAAGTCCTTTGTATTAGCCACTTGCATAAAAAGTAATGCATGCAACCATAACATTTGAAAATTCTGCAAATAGGAATCTGACTGCTTTTTAAATCGTAGTTTATTGTATTCCATGCCATCATGAAATCACAGAATATTCTTGATTCTTCTTCCTTGATGAAGTTTTCTGCGGCATAGGTTTTTGAGATTCTGTCTAAATGAATCTATGTTTGACATTTGTCAGCCTTTTCCTCCCGGAAAGGAGCCAGGCTCATTTGCAAACTTGCAATGTATATGCAATGTTAGCTATGTCTTCACACTTCCATTTGTAGAAGATTTCCACCTTCCCCATTCATTCAGTGGCATAGCGTGGGTTGTCAGCACCCGGGGCAAGGCAAGTAATTTGCGCCTCCTAACCCGTGGATTTTAGCACTCCAGTCTCTTCTACTAGATTAGTGCGCCCCCCCTCAGATGTTGCGCCCGGTGCGGCCAGCCCCCCCTGACCCCCACGCTACGCCACTGCATTCATTGTAGGCAATGAAGAAACTTACAGCAAGGCTGTTCTGTGGATTGAACCTTAAAAACCTTTGCAGCATCAGCAGCCATTGGCTTGGTTCTCTTCCCCCTTTCACACTTTTTGGAAGGTTATAACAGTGTTGTCCATGTTCCTAGACTAGGACTGCATAACCATTGACTTGCCTCCCATCTCACAGGAAACTGCTTCTAATATATTATTTTTAAAGTACACATTGGTATTCAATGAATCTTTACTCAGAGCAGATACATTAGACACATACTAATTTCAGTAGGTCTGTTCTGAATAAAATTTAGTTGAATACCACTCGGGTTATTCTGTGTCCTGTACCCCTGTTACCCACAGAGGTATAATTACAGCAGAAAGATAAGTAGTAAATAAATAAATGGTCATGGTAAGTAAGGTAAAATGCTGAGTGGTCGAGAATGAAACCGAAACAAGCATCCATGCTTTGGGTGGACCTAAGAGCAACAATTGTCATGTGTAAAAGCTTTTAAAAATGTTCAAGAGTTAGTGTGGGCAAGCAAAAGCTACTGGCTGGGATGCACAATTGCATGAAAATTGGGTGACTCGTCCTATATGGATGTATTCTCCAAGGTTTTTAGCCCAACAGTGAAAGTGTCTTTTCTACATTTCTGCTTGTAATGCAGGGACTCATTTCTCCTGGGCCATGTTTGCATGTAATACAGCTGAAACAACAAAAGCATTATGTCCACAAGAATGCAGGAAGAAGAATGATCATAGCTAGTCAGAAGGAAGCGATCATAATGCCTTTCTAAAAATCTATTATACAACTGCACTTGGAATATATACAGTTCTTCCCCTCAAAAAATATACTGTAGAGTTGGAAAAGGTGCTGATAAGGATAACCAAAATGATCGGGGTGTTGGTGCAATTCCCCATAATAAGGAATGGGTACAAACTTTTAAGGCTTATTTGGTTTAGACAAAGGCAAATAAGAGGGACATTTGTTGGCACATGTCTATCTCAAGAGACAATGGAGTGTGCCTCTGGGGGTGAAGACAAACCATTGGAGAATCATAGTGCCTGCTGTTGCTGCAGAGACCAGTAACTCATAATTGCTGCCTCTCATGTTGTTTTCGCTGCATTAGCCACATCAAAGTGACCTCTCTGGGGCTAAGGAGTAAACCCTACACCAGGGGTCAGCAACCTTTTCCAGCCGTGGGTGGGTCCATCGGCCCTCAGACCATGTGGTGGGCCGGATTATATTTTGAAAAAAAAAATTGAACAAATTTCTATGCCCCACAAGTAACCCAGAGCTGCATTTTAAATAAAAGAACACATTCTACTCATGTAAAAACACGCTGATTCCCAGACGGTCCATGGGCAGGATTGAGAAGGCGATTGGGCCGCATCTAGCCCATGGGCCTTAGGTTGCTTACCCCTGCCCTACGCTAATCTTGTCATCTCTACAGCCCAGGACCTCCATGCACACTGCCGAGGCTTGAGACCCAGGGTGGTCACTTCAGTGCTGCTATTGCAGCTGTTTGACTTCACCCCCAGAGGTGCTCTCCATTGTCTCTCAAGAAGGCAGATGGATGCCAGCGGTATTGAAGGAATTGTGCTGAAGAAAACAAGTGCAATCATGTCCTAATTGTGGGCTTCCTGAAGGCACCTGATTGGTCTGTACGGAAAATGGGGGTGCAGGAGTAATTGGGCTTTTGGCCCAATATTATAATCTCATTGATTATAATAGAAAATACATTGCATGAAAATGAATTAAAATTGAATATAAATCTGTTAAGCATATCATGAAGAACTCCCCCTCCCCATATAAAGAAATATATCTCAGGTGTTGAAGGTTTTCCTATGGGAAGTGTAGTTTGAATGATAAAATGTGCTGCAGGTGATTTTCACAGTCATAAACATCTAAGTATTTCCTATATGGTAAGTTGCCTGATTAATAGCCCTCGAGTTAAACAGGAAGCATACAACATTTTTCAATTTTGGCTGAACCCATTCACAATTGCTTATGTGGGTATGTGCTCTGTTGATTACGGTCCATACCTTTTAAAGCCTTGCTCATAATACTTGTCAGTGTATGCATATACTGGAACTTGGATCGTGCAGCTTTCCCCCCTTTTGAGCCGTGGAAAGCTTCTGTTTTGCCCGTTTGGATGTGTGTGTAATCTGCCACTTCTTATCTGCATCTCTGTTGGCTGCTGGTTAGTCAGCTAATCACTTTGATCTCTAGCTGAGGCCTTGATCTTTTTCAGAAGGGAGTCCTGAGATATGAATAGTACTCTAATTGATTCAGTACTTCCATTTCCCCTTCTTATTTATAATCTTTAGAGCTTTAATTTGCCTTTGTAAAGTTTCTTTTTAAAATTCTCCTTACATTTTGACATGCAAGCCACTGGGCCGGGGGGCAAGAAATGGGCTGGAATCCTTTCTCTCGGGGTGAAGTGATTTTTCTCCCAGTCATCTGAGATTTCCTTAGCCAAGCAGAAACTTCTGGGGATGGGCACAAGGGGCACCTTTGCTCCCATCATAAAGTTCTCCATCTAATGGTGTAGTTTTAAAGAATTTTGATCACTTCCAATTGCAGGGTTTAAGGGAAACCCCCTCCCCTCATGAAATCTGTTTACTTTGTGGTGTTCCCTGCCGCACCTTTGATTGAATGGATTTTTTGGGGTAGTAGCTTATGTGAAAAGTGTGGGTTTCTTTTGTTCTTGTTGTTTCCCTATTTCATGGTTAATGGATTTTGCTTTCTCAGGCCAAATTGTGTGTCTTTTCCCTCAGACTTGCTTCTAGCCTCAAGAAACCAGCCCCCTCTAGTTCCATTAATATTCTTGCTGTTCTCACTGAGGTAACCCTGTTTTGTTTTCACAATCAGAGCGGAGAATTTCTCATGCACGTATTTCCCCCAAGGGCTGATTCGCTTATTATTGTGGGCCTGATCGTGCTGTAGTGCTGAGCCTTTTCAGTATTAACATTTGAAGGTGTATGTCGTGCCTTGTGGCAAGTATTCGGCATTTTGCAGTATTAGACCTTCTACCTAAGTAATCAGGACCTACTACTGGGGCAGTTTTATTGTGTGTGTGAGAGAGAGAGAATGGGAGAGATTAGGGTGGTGT
Organism: Podarcis melisellensis; assembly: GCF_964234715.1. NCBI lineage: Eukaryota > Metazoa > Chordata > Lepidosauria > Squamata > Lacertidae > Podarcis > Podarcis melisellensis. The sequence continues at coordinate 33,067,553 of NC_138542.1, forward strand.
GCATGTGTATAAAGGGAAACTTAAGCAGCATTTTGTTCTGCTTATTTCTGTCGTTTAAAATTATTAGTGACCTAAGTGTGTTGTGTTCTGTTTGGCTTTTTTTGGTCCAGTACAACTGTTGTAGTTTGGGGTAAAGATTGAGGCAGTTTAAAAAAATAAAAATAACATAAAAACAAAACTGTATATGTGACTGAGAATGTATGTTTAATATAATACAAACAAAATCTCACAAATTCTCAACAGAGCTCAGGCAGTATGTCTGTCACTTTTTGCCCTGGTGCCATGTGTTCATCATATATATAAATTACATGTGAACAATATACATGCATTGAAATATGTAACAAATTCAAAAATGTCATAGTCATTATTAAAATAAAGTAGGCTAAATGGCAATGGAAGTTCACAGACAACAGGAATAAATTTAGTGAATTAACTTAAAATTTTTGCCTATACTGACAGCTGCTCTCCAAAATATTTCAGATGGGGTCTTTCCGATCCCTACCTAGATATGCTGGGGTATGACTTGGGACCTTCTCAAGTGTACTTGCGGGAAAACATGGTCTCTGACACAGCAATTGACAGTGTCTAGACTCTGCCTGTCTTGGTAGAGCTGGGTGTCCTCCCTCTCTTGATAATCTGAAGAATGTCATGAGCTCTCAGGCGTGTGGTAAAGCCCCTGGACAGGAAGGAATCTCAACAAAAGTGCTAAAAGCCAGCTTCAATTCCTCCTTCACGACACACTTCCATGGCCTCCTCTTGTAGCGTTGGGAACAACGATCCATCCCACAAGACACGCATGACTCCAGCATTGTCACCTTCTACCAGAACAAAGGTAAGTTCTCAACAGATTACAGTTGCTTGCTGACAGGGTCTATCCTGAGTCACAGTGCGTCTTTAGAGCACAGTGGTCAAGAGTTGAAAAGATTTTCTCAGTGCTTCAGCTGCAGGAGAAATGCCAAGAGCAGAGACACTCCTTGTACATTGCCTTCATAGATCTGATGAAGACCTTTGAACTGGTCAGCCAAAAAGAACTCTTCATACTGTTCAACAAGATAGGATGCCTACCTAAACTTCACAAGATAATCATGTACTTCCACAAGAACATGTGTGGCACTGTCCAATATGATGGCTCATCCTCGGACGTGTTCCGTATAAAGAGCGGTGTGAAACAGGGCTGTGTTCTTGCCCCAACTCTCTTTGGCATATTCTTCTCCCTGTTATTCTCCTATGCTTTCAACTTTCATCGAAGGAGCGATGGGGCATGACATGCCAAGACAAAAGTTTGATGGGTCCTTATTGAAGAGAGGTTGTTTGCAGATGATGCGGACTTGACATCACACTCTGAGGAATCTTTACAGAGACTCATCTATCATTTTGCCCAAGCCTGCAGGGAGTTCAGCCTTACCATCAGCCTGTCGAAGTCCAAAATCCTGGGTCAGAATGTCACCAGCACTGCACACATCAGCATTGTAGACAATATGCTTGAGGTGGTAGACAATTTTGTCTACCTGGATTCCACCATAGCCAGCAGCCTCTCCATTGACACTGAGCTGGACAAGCGCCTGGAGACTGACAGTCAGGTTGTGTATCCACAGCAGTGACCACAGGAGGAATGAACACTGGGAGGAGAGCAGAGAGAATAAATGTCATGGTGCACTTCCAATAGCACAACCGGATGCCTTCATCTGCCCTAGCTACAACAAAACATGTCTCTTCTGCAGCAATCTCTACAGCCACAGCAGGTGCTGTAATTCTCTAACTGTTTGACATCACCTCCAAAGGTGCCCTCCTCCATTGTCTCATGAGACAGATGGATGCTAACAACCATATTCTTATATGCTCAGCCTATCAATTCCCAGGTTACTCTTGTAAACCAAGCATTGCATCTTAAATGAGGTTGTCAGATCGGTAAGAGTTTGTATGTTGGAGTGGTGAGCAATACAATACTGCTCTCTTTAAAAATGAAAAGCTAATTCAAGGCTAGTGTGCAGATGAGTCTCTAACTTGTAAATAAATGTGTGTGTGTGTGTGTGTGTGTGTGAGAGAGAGAGAGAGAGAGAGAGAGAGAGAGAGAAATGTTGGGTTGAAAGACTGGTTTATAAAACCATCAATACAGACAACTGAATGTGCCAACAGGAAGGATTAAGAAATGCTGCATTTTCAACATCACATCCATTATTTATCGGAAGAGAAATTGTAGGACAATTAAATGAATTATGCTTATCTCAAGGAAATTACACAGAAAATACACAGAAGGCCAGTTTGATGGCAGTCTCACAAACAATGCACTTAAGGCTAGCTTACTTAAAGTTTAAAGCATTTAACTAGCAAGAGAGTTTAGCAGTACCCATCTAGAACTTTTAACCATTCTGTGGCCTGCTATATTGTCATCAAAACAAGTTCACAGCAAGGTCATTGAAGAGAAGCATGAGGCTTGAACCTTTTAAATTCAGTCCAGATCCTCTCTGGTACAATCAGTGTAGCTTGATTGATTCTGGGGAGAGCATACAGCATTCCCCCCCTGCACACTTTTATCTAGAAGATTATGCTTTCCTTCATGCTGCTCTCAAGAGCTGGATATGGTGCCGCAGAACTAAAGACAAGGCATTCTCAAGGAATCTAAAAACTTCTAATTGGTTTAAATGTACATGGACTCCGAGGTTCTAGAGGGGTTTTGAGACCACAGGCTCCTTTCAGCATCATATACCCACAGGAAGGAGTTTCCTCTGTGTGTTTGATCCATAGTAATTGACTATGAATGACAGTTGTAGTAAGATTTAGGATCTGAAAAAATCCAAACACAAATAGTCAAAGAACCATGCTGGTATGTTCATCTTACGTATATACCTCAGAAGGCTTTGATCAAAATCACTGTCAATGAAATGTTTCATAGCTCCTTTTTCAGTAACCCGTTTCAAGGTTTTGTTGTGTGGTTCCCACACCACTACAGCAATGGGATGGCTGCTTCATGTGGGATTCTTATGGCTTATTGGAAATACCTTTTTTTTTTTTGATAGCCAATAATGATGCAGTGCTCTGTTCTGTCACCATCTGCTGCTGTTCATGAGAAGACAGCATATAGCTCTGTATGACACCATGGCAGTAGACCAGTTCTAATTTAAAACCAACCAGAGTGTGGGAAGCTGGAACAGGGAAAATAATCCAACAATATAATGCACATTTAAACTGGCAATTGTCAAAGGGCTGCATGTATCTTTCTGCATAAACATTTATTTGGTTCTTGACCACCTGCAAAATGGCAACTTCATACAGTGTAAATATAAACCATTTCATTGAATTTTCATCCCCCTAGACTAGAAAACTATCTTTCATTTCCATTCTTAAAAGCATAATGTAGCATACACTATAAAAATATACAAAATTCCACATAGACTATAGTAGCCTGCAGGGGAAAAAAAGACAGGAAATAACGAGTTGCATAAAATCATAAAAGCATTAGACTCAAACATATCACTAAAGGTTTCTCTCTGAAATAAACTGCCTTTCACCGTCTCTCCTTAAAGATAAAAAAAGAGAGCTGGATTTCATGGGCTTCTTGAGTAGACAATTTTAAAGAACTGGGGTAACTAGCAGGAGATTGTGGTGCTTGCCTCACATATCTTCTCCAATGGGAGAAAACTCTTATTTTGCTGATTTTAGGACACCGGGGGGTGAGGGCCATAAAGGTTCTTGACTTTATATTTATTTTGAAAATGTATAAAACGTTTCACAGCTTCAGGCCATTGAAGTGGTGTGCAAGATAAAAAAAATAGATAAAGTAACGAAGCATAGTAATCAATTAAATTTTACTCAGAGTATGCCCATTGAAACGAATGAACATGACTAAGCTAGATTCTTTTCAGTGGTTCTACTCTGCGCAAAAGCTGAATAAGTTCCTCCCTTCCTCAAGTTTTAAGAAACAATAAAACCAGAGGGGGTTTTTTCAGTTGAACTCTCCGGGGTTCCCCAGCACCTCTTAGGTGGGTGCCATTGCCATTTTAAAAGAATGAGGGAGGTGTTCATGGTGAGTTCTGGTTCCTCTTTTCTTTTTTTTAAAAAAATAGAAAAATAGCCTTGAATAAAACCACCTGTAAAACTATACACACTAAAACCATGTTTCCAAAGTACAATTTCAGTTCCACAAATGATTGGGTCACACCTCAGGGAAAGCCTTCTGAAACAACAGTGCTTTCAGTAGGTGCCTAAACGTTAGATGCATATCATAATTTCAGCTAGTAATTTGATTCCAGCAGTCTTCTGGGGCATGTGGTTCTCTGCAATGCCTTGTTTGAGGAGCACTGTTGCCAGGCAAGGATATATGGGCAAGACACTTGGCAGAGGATAAGTATGTCTTGCTTGGATGACTGCAATGCGCTCTATATGGGGCTACCTTTAAAGGTGCCCCAGAAACTACAACTAATCCAGAATGCAACAGCTAGATTGGTGACTGGGAGTGGCCGCCGAGACCACATAACACTGGTCCTGAAAGACATACATTGAATCCCAGTATGTTTCTGGGCACAATTCAAAGTGTTGGTGCTGACCTTTAAAGCCCTAAACGGCCTCTGTCCAGTATACCTGAAGGAGCATCTCCACTCTCATTGTTCAACGTGGACACTGAGGTCCAGCGCTGAGGGCCTTCTGATGGTTCCCTCACTGCAAGAAGTGAAGTTACAGGGAACCAGGCAGAGGGCCTTCTCGGTAGTGGCACCCACCCTGTGGAATGCCCTCCCATCAGATGTCAAAGAAATAAACAACTATCTGACTTTTAGAAGACATCTGAAGGCAGCCCTGTTTAGGGAAGCTTTTAATATTTGATGAATTATTGTATTTTAATATTTTGCTGGAAGCTGCCCATGTTGAACTTACTTTAACAGCCAAAATGAAAAAAAAAGCCACAAAACACTGTACCTTTAAAACGGTTTGAAACTGAGTGATATGTTATCAGTGTTGTACATATTCAGAATCACAGCCTCTTTTTAAACAGACTGGCATCTCCTCCCTACCCTGCCCACATTGTGATCCCTGCTGCCTAGTGATACAATTTGTGAAACCATTGTATGCATCCCATGATTATACATTCATTTGTTCTTTTCAAAAAATGAAGTCTGAAGTAAGTTAGAGAAGCACATTACTGAACTTTAAATGGTAATGTGTCCTTTTGTGATGAATGATTTTCTTTGCTTTCCTCATATATAGTAGTTAAACTAAATGTTGATGGAAATTGCAAAAACGGAAGATTATGACAAAAATATATACATGTAATTCACAATAATTCCAATTTAAAAACTAATTAAAACTTGTTAATGAGGTACTTTATTATCTGTACGCGTACTGCAAAATCGCCTCGTTAGTGCAGCATTGACAAAATTCATTTGAGAGCAGCCATATTGCTTTATCATATCTATATAGTCTTCATTTCAAAGGTTTTACCAGTTTGCTCACCCATTTTTCTTTGATGTTGCAATACAAGGGGCATATCCAGGAATAATGCATTTCCCCTTGATAAGGCTTTGTTTTGTTATCTTTCAGATGGCTGATTTCATCTTTGAAAATCTTAATCTTTCAATACCATCCCTCTGGGTATGACCACTTTGCAAGGTTCTCTTGAATATATAGTTTAAAAATGGGAACATATGAGAATTCCTGAAATTGATGTCCATTTGTATGGTTGTTTCTTTTAACTTTGTTTTTATCTGACTTCAGAAGGATTCGACCAAAGTAACCATGGCCATTTTTCTGAAAACATTGCAAGTGTCTCTTAGCAAACAGCTGATTTATCACTGACATTTTGTATCCCTATAATATACTAAATACATTTTTGTTACAAAGCACCATAGAATTGTAGATTTAGAAGGCACCTCAAGGATCATCTAACTCCCTGCAATGTAATTCAGGAATTACAGCCAAAGGGTCCCTGACAGACGGTCATCAAATCTCTGCTTAAATATCTGCAGTGAAAGAGAGTCTACTGCCTTCCAAACTAGTTCATTCCACTGTCAAAACAGTTTTTACAGCCAGAAAGTTCTTCCTCATGTTTAGTCAGAATCTCTTTTCTTGTAATTTGAATCCACTGATTTGGGTCCTATACTCTGGAACACCAGATAACTAGCTTGCTCCATCTTCAAATATTTGAAGATGGCTATTGTATCAGCAGCCAGTCTCTTCTCCAGACTAAACATACCCAACTTCATCATTATAACCTTGGCCACCCTCCTCTGCACATTTTTCAGCTTTTCAATATTTTTCTTAAACTGTGGTGCCCAGAACTGGAGACATAGTTTCTCCACACGTCGTATGACCAGGATAGAATAGAGTGGCACTCTTACTTCAATTGATGTGAATGCCATACTTCTGTTTATGCAGCCTAGAATTTCTTTGCTGCCACATCACACTGTTGACTCTTGATAAGCTTGTGGTCTGCTAAGACCCCTAGATTCTTTTCACATATATGCACTACTGGCAATCCAGGTGTCCCCCTTCTTAGACTTGCTTATGCAAGTCCCAAACTAGGGAGCCTGGTAACCAAAAGGTAACATTTTGATGGTATTGATATGGTCACACTTGCCATGCCTTCTCTTTTGACCCAGACACTTCTCGTGCACAAATTCCCAAGCAATGAATGGTGTTTGTACAAGTCTACATATTTTCCTTTTCATTTCAGTTGTCCTTACTCAGTAGAAAGTTTTGGTGAATGGTGCTCAACATGAGTTACTTTTTGATAATGTGTGAGTAATAGCTGACATCCACAAGGCACCTTTGTTAGTGGGGCTGTCTGGATTATTCTGACTCCAGCAATTTAGCTCACTCATCTTGTTCTGATGTCTGCTTGCTTCAGTGACAGCTTGCATGCATTATTCTGTATTATGGCAAGTTTGTTTATACTGTTTAAAGCTGAACATATACTGTGTGAAGATTGTTTTCCTTGACTTAGATCCAACTGTGCAAAAAACATTCAAAACTATCATGGGTCTAATCTTGCAGAAATGAAACTAATATAGTATTAAGCCCTTAGTTTAAATATCAAACAGCCTTCAGGGATATAATAAATAATTGCATATTTTTGTCAGTCAAATCTGTTTCACCACAAAATAGAGTAAACATTGTTTTTCTTGAATTCTGAAATATCTGCTGACAAGTTCATGGTATTGATCTTCTCTATTTCTTTTTGAGTTATCCTGTGGTTTATTATTGAGCATTGCCTTTGTCTGGGTTTTCTGGCTACCTATCTTGCAATGTTTAATTCAACTAAATTGCAGGGTGTTTGTCGTTTATCCACTCCTGTTCACGCTCCCCCTATTTATTCACAGTTACTTTGCTCTACATTTACACAAGCAGTTTTTTGAGGATAACTGAGCTGCCCTGTAGGTGTTTGTTTTCCATCCTTTTCACATATGAAGATTTAATGTGATAAAATCATCACATTATGACTTTTACCTCGCATGTTTCATATGGTGAATATTTCTTGTCAATATTCTCCCTGTAGTGACACCTAGTATTTGCCATATTTAGCAACGTGTTAGTTCTCAGGCTTTTACTCATACATGATAAATACTAGCTGTCATCTTGTAAGACCACATTCACAAGAAATATTCTCTTCATGAACAGAACATTTAAAATTCTCTTGTGATGACTTTGCTACATAAAAAGCAATGCATGAATCAGCCGTTGGATTTCTCTCTCTCTTAAAAACAGCCTGTGAGCATTGACAAGTTGCAAAAACTTTTTAAAAAGACTACAATAGTATATTTCTTTCAGATTTGTGGGATTTGTGGAATGGGCAAGTAAGAGGGGAAAATATTATTGAACAGATAGGTCACTGGGAAACCACAGCACTGAAATGGTGAAATGGACAAAGTAGGTACAAGGATACAGATAGATTGACCAGAACAGAACAGTGGCAATTGTCTAGGGACAAGTTTCTCCATGCAGTGGAGTGTGATCTTCATGGATTCCTTTGCCTCCTGAAAAGTTGCATCAATGGTTGGGAGGGACTCCATAGCAGCATGAGCGCTCTCTCTCTCTCTCTCTCTCTCTCTCTCTCTCTCTCTCTCTCTCTGTAGGGGAAATGCTAAGCTGATAAGGAACATCTTCAGATTTCCTTAAGCAGGTAGTCTCTGATGGATCTCTGTTCCTTGTCTGAACATAAGGAGCCGTCCCATTTGCAGAGTAGCTAATCTGGACCTACTGCTCAGGGATTATAGTGATTTTCAGTCAAGCATGTTGGTGTCACAAATGAAATATGTGTTAAACTCATGCACTGAACTGTATTCACTACAACACTTACATAAAAGTGTCTTTACCCGCAAAGACACACTCTTCTTCCATTGTCTCTCGAGATAGACTGATGCCAACAACATGGGGGCTTAATGTTTTCTAAGGAAAATGGATAAGATCATGGAATTCATGTATATACTGCATTGCTTCAAGTGTTGAAAAGTAGAAAAAGGGCTCGCCAGAGAGTAAACCTCAATTGTATTACATGAATCATTAGCTTAATTGTGTTTTCTATTTCACATTTCCTCAGAAAAAGGCAATAATTAGGTCCTCTACTAAGATTCTGCAGTACAAATGTAAAGATGAACCATGACCTGTGTTTTTGTTTTTGTTGAGAAGTACAATTTCATAACTCCCAAGAAAAGCTTTGGGGAAATTATTCTGTTTCCCCACTTCCCATTGTGTCATTTCCACTTACCAAAAGCAATGTGGATTATGATCCTGTCATGACACTTGTCTGCATGTGAATGGATGCAAGTCAGATATTAGTCATGGTGTGGAACAGGGGGAAACAATGTGCTGCCCACCAGATGGTGTTGGATTGCAGTTTACATAATTCCTGACCATTAAGCCGTGCTGACTAGGGCTGATGGGAGTGGGCATCCAGCATCTGGGAGGCTTCCACATTGGGCATCTTTATAGCAGTCTAAACTTAATCTTTGAGTACCAAAAGCATAATATGTGAGAGAGCCATCAAGATCCCAAGCATCTGTGTTACTTCTGTAGCTGTGATGCTGATTGTGGTGTTTTAATATTTTGGCACCGAGGCCAGCTGAATTGATTGGAACTATAGATTGCAGTCTCTTGGAAGTTGGTCTTCCCTGTACTATAGCAAACACTCAAGTGGTACAACTTCATAATTTTGAATTTGATTTGTGGTGCGCTCCTTTAAAGACTGTTCCCTATTGGTGTAGATTTTTAGGTAGCAGAGTGTGCAACAGACCAGAATGGTCTATTGTTGCATTTGGCAGTCAACCACATTAATAGTTTGCATATTGGCCTTGTTTACACAATAACCATGGTTTAAAGGTAAGCATGTAGCATGCTGGGAGAAAAATCACCATTGCCACTATAAGAGCTAATCCATGGTTTGGCTCAGTGTTTAATCTGATCATGGGTTTTGACTCCCTCAAACAAACCATGAGTACTAAACGAAGAACAAACCTTGGTTATGGCTCATGGTTGTTTGGAGAGAGAGAGAGAGAGAGAGAGAGAGAGAAACTGAGAAACCATGAACCTGGGTTCAGACACAACTCTAAGCCAAACCATAGCTTAGATCCCAGTAGCACAGCATAAGTGGGGAAGGCACAAAGTGGACATAGCTTTGACCCTGAGTACCAGCATTCCACATGTTCTTCTTTAAACCATGGTAATGCTTAACTGAGGCTTCAAGTGACATGGGAACTGAGCCACTGATTGTCATATAGCCCTGCTTTGGGGTGAATAGCAGCAGTGTTTGAGGTGCATTAGCTTATAGGCTGACAAATTCTATATGCTCTGTGAGGCACTTTGAAAAACTTTGGCTGACAGGAACAGCCTACAGAAGCAATGAAGGCTGCAACCCACACCCTCTAGATGAAGAAATGGCTGTTTCATTTTGGTGATTCATACAGGAAGACAGCTGAAATGTTTTATGCTGAACGCAGCTTCAGCATCTACATTGTGTAAGAAGTATGAACAGCTTTAATATACTTACTGCATTTTGAAAATAGAAATACTGGCCTGGAGCAGTCATGGATGGGCTTCAGGAATACTAATTGTTTGTGTACACGAATAAGCTTATAAATGGTTATTTCTGAGGGCTTATTTTGCTCATCAGTGCCAGTATAAGAAAGGGTGGGTGAATTATTATATTACCTACACAGCCTGCTAATGTGTTCAGGGTTTGATGGAAAGTGCCTTTAACTTGCCATGAACTCCTTTCCTACTGAGCCACCTCTACATTTAAAGTAGGCAAAGAGCCGTTACACTAATCCACTGTGCCATCATATCTCTGGAAAACACATGTAGGCAATTGCGTTGAATATTCATATTTGATGCAAGATGTATTAAAATCTGTGTATTTGGCACCATATACAGCTACAGTTTTGGATTGGTGGCACTTTCAGCTTTGTTATTTTTAATTGTGCAAGTTTGTTATTTCAGTAAAGCCATCTATGCTGCTCATATTGGGATTTGGAGGGAGGGGAGGGCAGAGGGAGACAGAGAGACCTAACAGATTTGGACCTTTTCACTTTGTAATCCATGTAAAATGGCAGAAAACATAATGACCAGTCATTTCATTTGTTTTGTTTTCCAATCAGATCCGATTGTATGCAAGACCTGATGCCATCAGAAGAGGATCTGGGGATTATGCTCTAAACATTACTCGGAGACTAGTTGAGTTTTATGAAGACTACTTCAAAGTGCCCTATTCCCTGCCAAAATTAGGTAAGCTTGTTGAGAGGAATTGAAAGATCAGAGTACGGAAGGCTAAAAATAATGGTTTAGATCCTAATATAAGTTAACTTAAGGAAATAAATTTTCCCCATTCCCCACCATAGCCACACCTCTGGCGGGTCAAGAGTCAGGTCTGAACAATGTGGGATGGGATATGCAAAGTTAATTGCCTAAAATTGGGTGGATCGTGGCCTGATTTTGTAGGGTTCTCCCCTTTACACTCTCCCATATTTCTTAGGAGGGTCCCTGATCCTCCAGAGAGTTTTTCTGGGGGCAGAGTTGGATGTAGGAGGGAAGACAGGAAACTTTGCTTTTGTGAACTTCCTTGAGTTTACTTATCTTACTATCCAAGCCAGTGAGTACTACATTCATTTTCTAAAAAGATGAATGAGCTGGGTGGTCTACCTGTAGTCTTGTCTTAAACAACAATCAAATGGTATGGACCAATCAGGAACATTACACTTAGTTGTTCAAAGAAAGAAAGCATTTATAAATGTTTGTTCACATGTTCAGAACAATGGGTCTCCCTTCCATTTGAGCTATGTTTCGTTGGCGCCTCTTCTATATAACTTTCCACTCCTTAATCATGATAAATACTTTCCTGTAACTCTGCTTATTGAAGTGAATGACTCTAACCTTACTTTGCATATACCTAAAAGTATATGCGCTCTTCCTTTGTTCTGTTAGTACTCTACTCTCGTACGCTGGAATATTTCAAACTGGGTTATTATATGTACCCTCTTTAGAAACACATGGGACCAAGATCCAGAAAACACATTACTCAGCAGCTCTCTTTTTGATCGCAAGTGTTTTCTGATTTCCAACCACAGGTGTTCCTCCCTGGAATTCAGGTGCTTCTTCATTAAAGCACTAGCCTGCTGAGTAGCATCATTCTTAGTCTTGCAACTAATGGTGTGGCAGGAGATACATCAATTTATACTGTTCCAAGTGGGCACTTTATGCATTTTTAATAAGTCTGAAATTGTATTTCTTTCCCCCCTCTCTTAATTGTTTTGTTGCACGTAGTACTGTGTTAAAGTCAAAGTAGCTAACATGAGATTGGACTAACTCCAGCTTATTGCTTTGCCTTTTCATGCCTGTCTGCAATTTGTCTTGCATAAGTGTTTGTCATGAAAATATGATGCAAGTCGTTGACCTATGGGGTGGCGGAGTCTTTGCAAAATAAGCTTTTGATCTCGAGAAGGTAAAAGGAAAACACAGTATCTTTCTTAATGGGCAGAAAGGAAAGAATTGTTCACTTAAGTAGTCTGAACATGGTAGTAGATAAAGAGTGGGTAATCTTGAAAATGTAATTTTCTATATATCTTTCAGTAAAGTGTGGTCTCTCATTTCAATGTATTTTCTAGACATGATGGATAGTACACAAGCTAACTTACAGACCACATTATATTTAATAGATGGTGCTGTTGGTAGCTGGTGGAAGTGTTATTTTCTCCCATTCTGGTTGCAGTTTTATTCTTTCTAATGGATCAGCTTGGCAGTTAGCTCTGGCCCTTATTTTCTTTATGTTGAGGTGGCATCTGTAGCTGAAAACACCTTTTACTGTTTCTTATATGAGTCTGGTGCACCAGCTCCTACTTCTCTCTAGTCACAGTTCTTTGTGCCCAGATAACATCTAGGTTAGAGTACTGCTGCCTTTGCCAATCTGGTATTGTCCAGATGTTTGGACTGCAACTTCAATCAAACCCTATCAAGACAGCTGTGCCGGATGTGGCCGATGAGAGTGGTAATCCAAAACACCTAGAGGGCACCATACCTTGGAAACTACATCTGGTTCAGGAAACCTGGAGCTAGATGATTAACTAAGGCTGGTCAATCAGAAGACACATCCTTAGTTTAAAAATAAAAATCATTGGATTCCTTTTTGTTTCTAGGTACAATTCAAAGTTCTGGATTTAACTTTTGAACCCCTATATGACCCTTAGAGCTGGGTATCTGAAGACCTTCTCCAGGATTGTGTAGAGCAGGCATGACCAAACTTGGCCCTCCAGATGTTTTGGGACTACAGTTCCCATCATCCCTGACCACTGGTCCTGTTAGCTAGGGATGATGGGAGTTGTAGTCCCAGAACATCTGGAGGACCAAGTTTGGCCATGCCTGGTGTAGAGGGATGGGAATTCAATAAATCTGAAGATAGCAATAATGATTGTTTGTGGGAGTAGCTTGACAGACGGACATCTTTCAGTGATAGTTATGCGCAGTCAATACTTCTTGCTGTAATACTCCTGTTTTGCTGAATAAATAACATGAGAAGTAGCAATGGGGTTTGTACCCACACTTTCGAAGTTTATTTCCACATTTATTTCAGTAAAGTACTTTACTTTTGTATTGCTGGCACAGTAATTACAGTGAAGATAAAACTACTGCTGTTTCTGTCTGGTTTGTGCCTGGGCGAAGAAAAACAGAGGCCTTCCCATTTTTCCACATAGAAAATGCTGCCTTTGAAATGGATATTTAACCACTCCTGATTCTAAACCATCCACACTGTTTCTTTGGAAGACTCTCTGTTAAGCATTCCTGGCAATAAGTTCCTCTGGCAATAAGTTGAAAATAAGCCACTGTTTATTAAGAAATAAGTGGAGAAAGAAGTACTGCTAATTAAACCCAAATATATCAGTAGTTATATAACAGAGATGGGGAACCTGTGTTCCTGCAGATGCTGTTCGACTCCCAGCTCCCATTAGCCTCAGCCAGCATGGTCCAGTGGTCAGGAATTATAGTTGTCATCCAGCAGTATCTGGAGGTGAACAGGTTCCCTACCTCTGGTAAAGCAGTACACTAATAGTAATGTACAGATTTTGTACTCATGTGGAGAAAACCCCCACTACTGCTATTACTACTACTTCTTCTTCTTCTTCTTCTTCTTCTTCTTCTTCTTCTTCTTCTTCTTCTTCTTCTTCTTCTTCTTCTTCTTCTTCCAATTTCCAATACTATACTTCCAGAACCCCTTGAAAGTTGGTATGTCCTAGTGACCAGAGTACTTTAGTCCTGTTAACTTGCTATGAATAACTACCATCAGTATTTATTTGTGTTTGGTATATTTGTTCTGGTTATTTCAGGTTGTTGCAGAGCATCTTGGGATATTTCTACCTGTCACTGTGCACTTACTTTAAATTCTTTCACCTTGTAAACACTGCACTTGTCAACAGATCCTTTGCGTGTTCTTGGTCTTTTTTGTAGTCCTTGGAGGAATGCAGCTGTAACTTAAAAGTTTGCATATTTTGTTTGTTTGCTTCCATAAACTGGACATGTTTAAAGTAGTTGCACATGAGATTTATGTGGCAGTTCACACACCTGCTCTCAGTCATTGTAAGTGTGTAAATTGTGTTCTCCACTTGTCCAATGTATCTGTTAACCAAAACCGTATATGAGAATCACTAAAATTAATAGTAGACAAATATAACTCTGGAATTCTCCAGTGTGAGGTGTGCCTTGCATTTTTTTTTTTTAAAAAACACCATTGTTGTTCTCGATGCAGGGTTAAGATAAACAGTCTAAAATGGCAACTAGTTATTTCTGTAAATATTTATGCGGAAGAAATTGCCATGATCTTTAGCGAGATAGTGTTTGTTTGTAATGATAAGCCAGACTTTCTGGCTTATCGTGATTTATTGTGAAAGAGCAGCATGCTGCTGGATGCTGCTAGGTCACTCCTGCTTCAGTCTTCCCCTAGTGCGAATGGGATAAACAATCAGCACACCAACATTTAACCACGGCTTATGGTTGTCTCTTGATTGTGGCCTGTTAAGAAGCAGCAACAAACCGTGTTCTGAAGTACAGACATGTAGAGAAGCCAGACTTCCTGATCTGTTTACTCTGCTTGTGCCTGGGGCTGTGTGAATGCAACCACTGTGTTCAAACATACTGTGTGTGCCTGTTTTAGTGGTGCATAAATAATGTTTCAAAATAAATAAATAATGTTCTGTTAATTGAATCGTGCATACTGAAATTATCCATGGATGAAATATATCCATGTGATATGTATTGAAATTCATGAAATCTCGACCCAGAAATGATTTAGGTCAGGTGAAAAAAATAAAGCAGATAGATAGTACATCCATTTCACTTAAGAGAAATAGGTAATTGGGGAATATTAAGCTCTTTTTGAGATTCATGCATACATTTTCTCAAGATTACTGTATAATGTTAGAAGGAACTAATAACAGCCTTATTTGGTTTCTTAAACTATGACTTAGTAGATGGGGGCGGGAAGAGGTAATTTTCTAGAACTTACGTGAAAATGAATGAAAACATGCAGGAAATATGTGTCTCAAATTATTATACTGAAGTTAAGCGCAGACTACAGATTTTCTAATGTAGTGACATAAGAGACTGAAGCTATGAATCAGGCACTCCGTTGTTTATGCGTTGTTTTTGTCATTAACTCACTTTTAATAGCCTCTTCTAAAATAAATGTATGTATGTATGTATGTATGTATGTATTTCTTCCCCCATTGTACACACCACTGCACATGCTCCCTCAGAAGACTTCCTTGGTCCCTGCCAGGTCCTGTCCTCTTCTCCCCAAACAGAACTTAGGCTTGCAGGAAGCCTTTTGTACATGCGTGCACATGTTTGCATGGCTGTGCATGTGCAACTGTGGAGCGTGCAAATGTGCCCATGGATCCAAAAAGTTGGCAAACTCTGTCCTACTATTTTCAGACTTCTTCCCCCCCCCCAAGCTTTGCAAATCTTTGTTGAGCACAGTATGTGAAAGTAAGAATTATGAGCCAGTGACAAGAATAACATAAAACCTCTTAGAATAAACCCTGGAGTAGTTATTAAGTTATAACGTCGAACCAGACGCATTTTGTGCAGTGTCAAAAAATTGGTGGCAGTGTGAAATAAGTTTTTGTGCAGTTGGGCATATAAGATTTAATAAGGAGCTATGTAGTTTCTTAAAAAAGTAGATAGATGAGAAAAGATGAAAAGATAAAAAGAAATAGAAAATGAAGATGAATACTGGTTCATTTGAAATCTTCATAAGCTTATATAAATAGTATATT
This sequence comes from Podarcis melisellensis, assembly GCF_964234715.1. Classification (NCBI taxonomy): domain Eukaryota; kingdom Metazoa; phylum Chordata; class Lepidosauria; order Squamata; family Lacertidae; genus Podarcis; species Podarcis melisellensis. The sequence goes on from NC_138542.1 coordinate 33,083,296, forward strand.
ATGGCTCTAACTACTTGACTAGTCAAGCCATTTATGGACTTTGGCATTTATTGAACTCTGTTTTAACAGTGTATGTAAGTATGCAGCTGTTACATACCAGCAGAAAGCAAACACAAAACTGAATATTACACAGTTGTGCCATGGTACCTCCTTTTGCATTGTGCTGAGTATGTTTCAATTTATTTGTTTCATGCTGATCAGACTGTCAACACCTGGGATTGAGTGTTTTGAGTTGTTATGCTTGCAAGCCTCTGAAGAAAATCCCTTAAAGCACAACTGCTGTCTTGCCGTGGCCATATTTTTGGTCCTCTGCTCACATATTTTAATCTACAGAAGCACTGGTGCCCTGGGATCCCATTCGATGAGTGGTGGCATATTGTGATAGATGCAGATGTTCAGTTTCTGAATCAACTGAGAGTTTGTTTCCGTTGATGGACTTCAAGGTGACGTTTGTGTAGGTGAGATGCTCAGCAACAGCACTGTGAAGCTTAGCTGCCAGAAGAAGGATCGTGAGCACTGTGACATTTCTGTGTGGATCAGATAATGCAAGAAAGTGAAACAAATGTGTCATCATCTGTGAACATCACTTCTACTCCTAGAGTAGGGAATCTCCCCTACTCTAATGAAAGTTCAGTCAGATCAAGTTCTGCAAATAACACCTTGTGAACTTCCTCCTGGTTTACTGAAGGTTTCAAAAGGCTTGCCTTTGAGCAGCAGATCAGAATCAACTTCAAAACGTTTATTCAAGAACTCAACAAGAGAGTCAACCACTTCATTATAGACAGCACCAATGTCTCTCCTATCAGATGCACATATGGTTGTATTCCTTGTTTGTGTGCTTTCTCATCAGCTGAATTCCTTTCAGCATCACATTTCCATATGCCTGTGTAATAGCTTAATCCTTGAAAGCATTGACGCACCCACCAATCAAATGCTGTGCTTTCAATGCCAAGCGTTTTGATTCTGTTGATGTAGTCAGCTAGGATTCACCCTGAGTATCATAAAGAAGCTATATTTTTCCATGGAGCCAAGAGAAGGCATGCAGGGAGCTTCTATGCAACAATGAGCTATGCAACAATGAGCTTACAAACTTTAGAAATTACAAATATCTTCTCTCGTATCCCCCCTTTTCTCATCAGTTCTTTTAGATAGTGTATACAAAACATTGTTACAATCCACTTAAGATCTTATTGTCAAAGATGAGGTAAGATAAGTTATGAGAGGCTAGAGAGTTTTCCAGTTTTGACAGATTTCTAGGTCTCTAGAAGGAATTTGGGGTGTGTTTCTCCTGGGAACCTGCCATTATGTACAAGTAAATTTGAATTCAGAAGAAGAAGAAGAAGAAGAGTTTGGATTTGATATCCCGCCTTTCACTCCCCTTCAGGAGTCTCAAAGCGGCTAACAATCTCCTTTCCCTTCCTCCCCCACAACAAGCACTCTGTGAGGTGAGTGGGGCTGAGAGACTTCACAGAAGTGTGACTGGCCCAAGGTCACCCAGCAGCTGCATGTGGAGGAGCGGAGACTCGAACCCGGTTCTCCAGATTACGAGACTACTGCTCTTAACCACTACACCACACTGGCTCTCAATTCACAAGGGGTGCAGAGGGGAACTGCTGAAGATCCTGAGGAACATGCATGATAAGAGGTTCATAGAGAACTTGGGACACAAGCCCATGACACTGACCAATAGATGGACTGCTCTGCACAAATTAAGGTGGTGCATTTTGTAGTGCGACCAGCCACTATTTACACAAAGTATTTTCTTTTAAGTTTTCAAAAGGTGGGGAGGAGGCAGGAGCTCTAGGGCCCAATAGCTCAGGAGTTGATCCTCATGGATGACAACACCTTTGCTGAGGAGCTGCAAAAATTGTGTGGGGATGCTGTGTGAACAAAGTTAGAAATGTTTGAAATTTTGAAATGTATGAATTTTTCAAGTCTTTATAGCTCCTGTTCTTATTTAGTAGTCTTGTCCTAGTTTCAGCCACCAGTGATGTCACCATGCTTGTACATTCATCCTACTAGACAGAGTAGATTGTGGGTTAATTTGGCTGCTTATTTGATTTTCCCTTCCTGGAAATGCTGTCGACATTTCAGGGCTCAATTTGGGTTATGGACTCAGGACAAAGATCTCACAAATTCTTAAGACAGCTACTGGATAAGGTTACACTTAAAGTAATACAGTATTGAACTGCAGGGTGCTTTTATGGGATATCTAGAGTATTCTGCTGAGCTAGGTTCTCACAATTTGCATAGAGATGCATTGACATTTTATTTAATTATCTTGGGTTAGATTATATTTGTCTAGCTAGATTCAGTATCCATTTAGGAGGATTGAATAAATTCAAACACAATATGGATGAAGTACTTTGGGAAAGTGTAAGCTGAGGTTTATTTTCTGCTATTTGACACATGACTGAAAACATACATTGTTGTTTTGCATGGAGTGTCTATAATTTCTTGGGAATGCTTTATTTGTTTCTAGATTGGGCAAATGCCTAAATTCAAATATGACTAATTTTATCATCTTAAAGTATCTGACCTTAAAATTCTATTACCCTGCTATGTTATGAGTTCTCTTGCTTCATTTAGGAGAGTAACCTTTCTTGTAAAGTTGCCAATAATTGTTTTTTTTGTCAATTTACCACCACCATTCTTCTGTAGTGACTTCTGATAGTCAGATATTGAGGGGAAATAATAATCCTGGCTGTAAAGCCCAGTTCATGGAAAGGCAAAAGTTTAGTGCTAAGCATAGTAATAGTGACAAAATTTGATTGAGTTTGCACATTTATTTTTATTTTTGTTCATTAAATTTGTATACCACCCTCCACCCAAAGATGTCAGAGTGGTTCAAACTATAAAAATACAAAATAAAAACACAAAATACATAATAAAAACAAGAACAAGAACAAAACAAAACAATACCCACTCCAATACATTTAAAAGGACATAGAATGTTAATTAGCCCAAGGCCTGGTTGAAGAGGAACGTTTTTGACTGGTGCCTAAAGATGTATAATGATGGCACCAGGTGAGCATCCCACAAATGGGGAACCACTGCAGAAAAGGCCTGCTCTCGTGTTGCTATCCTCTGGACCTCTCATGGTGGAGGCACACCTAGAAGGGTCTCTCTAGGGAGAGGCCTTCCTTGAGATATTGCAGCCCTGAACTGTTTTAAGGCTTTATAGGTAAAAAGCAGCAGTTCGAATTGGGTCCAGAAACTAATTGGCAGCCAGTGCAGTTGGGCACTCTGCACCACTGAGACTACCTGAGCCTCAAGTGACAGCAAAGGACCCCCAAACTACATACCCGCTCCTTCAGAGGCAGTGTGATCTCATCAACAGCAGGCAACCTCTCATCCATCCAATCTTAGGAACCACCCACTAACAGTGCCCCTGTCTTATCTGGATTGAGCTTCAGTTTGTTGGCTCTCCTCAAGTCCATTATTTCGGCAAGACAATAATGGTCCAGCACATCCACCGCCTCACCTGCAGATGTGAAGGAGAAGTATAGCTGTGTGTCATCAGCATTATGCTGACATCGTACTCCAGAACTCCAAATGACCCCACTCAGTGGTTTCATGTAGATGTTAAACAGCACAGGGAATAAAATCAAACCCAACTCTGATGAACCCCACATGGAAGGTTCAACGGGGCTGTAGAACACTCTCCAAGCATCCCCTGGAAACGTCCACCCAGGTCACCAATGTATTTCTTTTTTAGTTTATCAAAACACATCTATATCCTAGCACATTTTAAAGTGTATTTCCAAGTACTTGATAAGCTGTTGGCTATCTATTTTTAGGATTTTTTTTTCATATTATAAGTAAATATATCACATCCCACTAGTATACTGTAACTGCCTACGGATACGTGCTTTCATGAAGATTTACTAAACAAATACGTGCCCTGATTTACAGTGGATACATTTACATATATTATCAAACTTCTGTCAGTAGGGTTGGTTTCTAGATGTTATAGTTTTGCCTAGGGAGGGACCTTGTGTGAGTTACATAAAGTTTACCTTTATTAAGGAAAAATTCAAATGATTTACACTCATATCTATACAAAAAAAGGGATGGGGGTGGGGGCTAAGGACGTTGAACGGAATACTTATTTTCTGTAATTTCTAGATGTTTTTGTTTGCCTCTAGGGTTGGCAACTGTAATTGAAGAGGGCATATGTACGCATTTTTATTTCATTTGTTAAGAATACTGTACTGGAGCTGGAAAAAAATGCCCTTGAATGCCTGGTGTCGCTTAAAATCTTGCTTATTAATTATTAGTGCAAAACTAAATAAATTAAAATGGCCCAGATGGGGTGTTTTTATATATATGAAATGATAGAATTGTTTGATTGTGTTTCCCTGTAAATTGGCAATTCTCTGGAATGTCAGAATTACAAATTTATAAACATTCTCCAAAGACTTCCATAATATAGTTGATGGTTTAGTTATCTTTTCATTTGTTATGTAAGTATCCCTGCGATGGGGTGAGCTCCCGTTGCTCGGTCCCAGCTCCTGCCAACCTAGCAGTTCGAAAGCACGTCAAGTGCAAGTAGATAAATAGGTACCGCTCCAGCAGGAAGGTAAACGGCGTTTCCGTGCGCTGCTCTGGTTTGCCAGAAGTGGCTTAGTCATGCTGGCCACATGACCCGGAAGCTGTAAGCCGGCTCCCTCGGCCAATAAAGCGAGATGAGCACCGTAACCCCAGAGTCGGTCACGACTGGACCTAATGGTCAGAGGTTAAAGATTGTCAAGGAAAGCAACACCTTTCACAAATGCCTGTTACAGATTATACAAGCGAACAGTGGGTTGGGAAGCTATATAATACCTGTTGTGTTTATGTGTGTTATATATATTTGATCATCTTCTGGCCGAAGCGCGCGTTAAAGGCTAAATTAGCTTTTGATCCAAACTAGTATTATAGACCATATTGTAATTCGTCCTTCCAAATATTTGTAGAAACTGTGAGAAAGCTTTCAAGTGATGGAAATATTTGAACTGCGAGCCAAATGTTAACAACACTACAAAAAAATAAGGATGCTATCTTCAAAGGATGCTCAGGAAATGCTTTAAATTAGTTAGATATAAAAATGGACAAAGAGTCTCCTTTTCACATCTGGATACAGCTGAGTGAAAATCCAAATCCAAAAGAATTTAATCCTTCCATATTATTTATCAGTCTAGTTTGAAAGCCTTTCTTCAGTCTAAATAACATGCATTTGTAACAATAGCAATGTCCTGAAATGGGAGAAAAATCAAACAATAATAGTCAGGATTTCTTATATAAAAGTTATTTTTGTGGTGCAAGGATCAAAGTACCTGAGATGAATTAAAGTATGATAAAGTTTTGCAGATAACACAAATGCTGTTAGTTTTCTTTTGCCTTGAAAGGCTGCAATGCCTACATACTTATCTAGCGAACGTGCTCCTGGATAAAATTAATCCATATACCAGGCAGTTTTCAAAGCTGCATTCTCAATGGGCATTATGCCAGTAAATAAACTTATCGGTTCACCCTTTGTAAGTTGATTTGCCAGTTACACTGAAAAGCTTTATTGAGTCTTCTTTTTCCAGTACTCCTCCTCCAATATGTGACATAATAATAGCTCTGTTCAGACACTAAACCCTGGATTGTTCTGACCATAGTTTAGAACTTTGACTTGAGCTTTCAAATGATTAGGCAAACCACAGCTGCTTAGATGCTTTCATCTTTCATTGCTCAGAATTCCATCATCAACATTCAGCAGCCTCTGGTGATGAAAGACAGCTGTAATTGTGATATGTTGGTCATGATATCACACCATAGTTGGTGGAGATCATCATTTACAAACCCATTTTAACCCATTTTAAACCATATTTTCTGCCTGCCAACCTAGCAGGTCGAAAGCACACCAATGCAGGTAGATAAATAGGTACCACTGTGGCGGGAAGGTAAAAGGCGTTTCCATGTGCTCTGGCACTCATCACGGTGTTCTGTGATGCCAGAAGCGGTTTAGTCATGCTGGCCACATGACCATCTGTCTGTGGACAAGCGCCGACTCCCTCAGCCTGAAAGCGAGATGAACATTGCAACCCCATAGTTGCCTTTGACTGGACTTAACCATCCAAGCTTAAACCATATTTAAGCTTTAGTTCTCTTAACTGAGTCAATGTTGAACCAAGTCTTAAAGCTCATTCAGTTAGACTACTTAACTGATTCAATTAGTTCAACACATCTGGCGGGTACTTGCTTGAGGAAGTCTGAGTGTGACACCTTGGTTTAACGTCAAGTGACGAGAGCTGAATTAATGATAATGGTTATAGTAATATAGGATGTGACTAGATATCATTTGTCTCTGTCATCCTTGTAACTTCCACAGAGGAAAGACAGGAATTAACTGGGGTGTGCCAAGGTGAAAAGGGAACGGTTTGTTTTATTTTTACCTTTGAGAGGCTGATATCTGAAGTAGCAGCTAGATGATCAAAATGATCTCTACCCAATTAAACTTTAAGTTGTATATCTCTTGTGGATTTATTCCTACCACTGTTAGAAACTTTTTAATTGCTGAACACTTCAGGTGCCCTCTGTTGTTTACTAGCTTTCCAAAAAACCTGGGATGACTTGTCCTTTTTAGCCATCTAACTGGATACTGCACAGCATAGGACACCAAGCCCTCAGGCTCAGTCAAGCAGTCTCTTTTGAAAGTGAAAAAGCAGTCATGCAGCCAGCTCCAAATAATAATAAGAACCGTAATAAGAAAACCACAATGAGAGACGATGCATTGCAGTTAGTAAATAATAATCAGCTGTAAATATTTGAGATGCAAATTTCTGTGTTTGCTTAATATTGTCTACTAAAGTGTGGGTCTCTGCCTTCCACAGAGCCTGTCACTGATGACTTGAGATGAAAACCAACATCTCCTGAAATCTGTAGTCCATTCTTTAGCTTCTGCGTCTTAATGGAAGTAAATATTTTTATATGCAGATTTAAACCAATTTATTTGAAATACAGTAGATTGTCCAATGCTCTCATTGGAAATAAGGTTTGAAGTAAGCAAATATCCTTTTTAATGGTCTGATATAGACAAGCATTTTCTTTTGCTGCAGTACATTATGAGATGACCTCATATTCCTAGTTGTTGTGAAAATATTTGAACTCGTATGTTTCTTAAAGCCGATTCACATCAGCAGGTCCATTTATTCCTTCATTCAATCTATCATGTGGAGACATGTATATGACCGTGTAGAGAAAGTGTCAGTGGGAGAGTATTAGTCTTAATTGTGAGTGATCTTTTATAAGACAATGAGGTTTTTTACTTTATTTATTTGGTTTTAAGAGTTACATAATCTGTTGCAAACAGATGGGACAAGGAGAAGTACAGAGGCATGAGAGGTGGAAAGTAGATAGTTCAGAACTTAATAAAAAAAATACTTGTAGCCCACGATACTGGTGGACCCTCATCTAATTAATACATATGTTGATAATCTCATTTCTTAGTATGAATCATTGGGACATCCTGCAGTTTTCTGTATTTAGCATGAAGGCTGACTAAATATTGGATGACACTAAATGTTGTTTTCCCATGTAGATTAAATATGTTTCTCTAGCTCTCATCAGTCATGGCCAATGTGCCCTCCAGATGTTCATGAACTCTCTTCAGCTATAGCCAGCATGGCCAATGGGCTGGGATGGTGGAAGTTGTAGTCCAACAACTTCTGGAGGGGCACCATGTTGGCTACTCCTGCTTTAGTTAGTTCTGCTTGGATGAATTTCAGCTACTGAGACCAGAGTATGTTGACTTGGGGAGTTGCAGCCTTCCATATACAGTGGTACCTTGGGTTACAAATACCTCGGGTTACAAACACTTTGGGTTACAGACTCCGCTAACCTGGAAGTAGTACCTCGGGTTAAGAACTTTACCTCAGGATGAGAACAGAAATCGTGTGGCGGCAGCGTGGTGGCAGCAGGAGGCCCCATTAGCTAAAGTGGTACCTCAGGTTAAGAATGGTTTCAGGTTAAGAATGGACCTCTGGAACGAATTAAGTACGTAACCAGAGGTACCACTGTATATCCTTCCATATATATATAACCCATTTGGGTTAATTACAGCTAGCCCATAAGGAGTGATTGGTTGGGTTGAATAGATGGCAAATCTATGTTGAGAAAGGGAGCGGTCCTAGGTACTGTGATGAAAGTGACTGTGAGGCTGCTCCTTAGCACATTATTCTTGGATACAAATATTTCTCGAGCCATTGGCTTATTATTAAAGTCCACTTCTTAGGCAATGGGACCTTGTCAGCAGCTTTCTGCAACTCTTCTTTTTAAACAAGGGCTTAGATTGCTTTAGGATGAAAGAGTTCTTCTGTTTACTTCTGTCTCCTCTGCTCCGTTAACTTTAATAACTACCGTGAAAATTCGCTTTCTAGATGTCGGGAATGAATCGGATACTTGTTTGAGAAAACAGCCCTCTAAGTTTCATTTTTAATGCGATTTCCCTCCCCCTGGATGTCCCAAAAGCGTAACTCCTGTGGCCAGCGCCTCCTGCTGCTGCTGCTGTGGAGAGTGGAAGCAGTCTCCTGGTGGTAGCGGTACCAGAAAGAGGCACAGAAAGAGCCACTGGCTATTGAAGCCATACAGCAGCAGCATTCAGCTCTGCCCCTTGCTCCTCCTGATGCGTGTGGGATGTCCCCCCCCCATTGCCCCCACAAGCTGGCTCCTCTGCTAGAAACATAGCATACCAGCTATTTGGCAAAGAAGAGAAGGGCTAAATCCAAGTCACAAAGAACATTTCAACCTGTTAAAACAGTTAATATACATATATTTTTAATTTTGTTAAATTAGGCTAGAGCTTATTAGTAGAGCTCACTTGTGTGTGTGATTCTCCACATTAGGAGTTCATAGGGAGCCTGCATTTGCTGCTGTGTGGATCAGGGTGTATGTCTTCTGAATAAATTGAAAAAGCAAGTCATATGGCACATCAAGTTTTGAACAAAAAGCCTTATATCAGACATGTAGGAATTTAATTGCCACTATCATTTGTCTTTAACAAAGATAGTAATACAGGCACTGGGTGGTATTTGGGGGAGTTTTACCCAGAGTAGACCGACTGAAATTAGTGGACCTAACTTAGTCATGTTCATCAATTTCAATCTACTTTGAGTTGGCTACTGATATCAAACAATTCACTCTGACTACACTACCAATCTAGCATAGATATAAATTATAAGTATATGAATGTACCAGATTAATCTAATAGTTCTATAGAAGTGCTCAGTAAAAAAGATTTCCCCTTTCCCTTGGTCTTGGAAAACCACTTGAACATTTGAGCCCAGTCTTCCAGCTAAAGTATGAAATGAACTATGACTAATCTTACTTTTTAAAAGATCACTTGAATTCTCTGCAAACCCTTCCATTGTCTGCAAAAGTTCTATTTTAAAGTTCAAAGTACTTACAAAACCAATAATTTTAGTCTTGTGTTCAGAGTAATATATTTGAAGAGAAGCTGGCAGCCATAATTTCTGTCTAAGGACTCACTCTCTTGCACATACGTGGAATATTCTCTAGATGCATACTGAAAACATATAAGCAGTGAGGGAAAGGAAGAAGAAAATCCTACTAAAATGTCAAATGTGTTTCACAGTAAATGCTTTTGAAGTATGAAGGATAATACCCAATATTATTGATACAGTTCCATAAATGCACATGTTATTTTAAAGAGTTTAATAAGCAGAAGAGACTGGTCCCTGGTCCAAGGAGCTTACTATCTTTTTCATTAAAACTATTTTAGGACCCTGGGAAAATGTGGAAAGTTTATTTTAAAGAACACCTGGCATGATCCAGCTAAAAGCACTTCTACTGATTTCTGTGATGGAAATTTAAGCATATGCTTATTTCTCCTGACAAAACCACTGAGACTTAAAACTACTGAGACTTAAAAGATACTTCAACTTGGAATAAATTGTGCCATTCATTAAGAAATGGGAGATCTTTTGCCAAATCTCCCACCCTTGAAGCTGTCATAAGAAAGACCATTATGACCTATTAAACCTATTAGAAGATAACATTACTTTTGTAGGAAATTTATTACGTGTTTTATGTGTTTTTATCTTATGCTGGTTTACTGTAGCGGAGAGTATGAGTATGTGTATCTTCTACTTCTACAGTTGCCCTTTTGCCTATCTAGCATGTTTTATTTATGTATGGAGGTGCTTTTATCTTATGCTGGTCTATAACAATAATAAAGAATTGGATTGGAGTGGAGTGGATTGGATTGGATTGGGTTGTAGGGAATCTGAAATTAACATCCCAGTTCAGCTGTTTCTTATGGTCAGCAGTAGTGCCTCAACATACCAGATTGAGGGGGTGTACAGTGGTACCTCAGGTTACAGATGCTTCATGTTACAGATGCTTCAGGTTACAGACTCTGCTAACCCGGAAGTAGTACCTCGGGTTAAGAACTTTGCTTCAGGATGAGAACAGAAATTGCACAGTGGCAGCAGCGGGAGCCCCACTAGCTAAAGTGGTACCTCGGGTTAAGAACAGTTTCAGGTTAAGAACGGCCCTCCAGAACGAATTAAGTTCTTAACCCGAGGTACCACTGTACTGTGGATGTTGGGGTTTTTGTGAGACTCTTGGTTGGCATCCATATGTTTTGGGAGACAATGGAAGAATGCGCCTGATGTCAAGATGAAGGTGCACAGAGTTTATTTATTTTGCAAAATTTATACAGTATAAGAAATTCATAAGAAAATAACAGTTAGATCAACAGACTTTAAAAGCAAGCATAAATAAGAAAGTTATCAAAATATAACTAAAGACAACCATTTTAAAAACAAAATATTAATTACATGTTTGGTTAGCTTGCCTAAACTTAAAGGTTTTTTAGGAGGCATTGAAAACAATGCAACAAAAACTCCTTGCTAATATTGAGAGGCAGGGAGTTCTTGGGTGGCCACATGAACAGAGCAATCCTAAGCATACGAAGCTAGCAGAATTTACGCTGGCTTAAGATAAGCCAGTGTAAGTTACCTCTGTTCCAAAATCTGTTCAGGAGCCTTATTACTGTGAGCTGAAGCAGAGTGGGAAAACACCCCTTTAAAATATAGTTTGACTTTTACCGCCATTGTTGCCTGAGTTAAGTTCCACAGGATTGCCAGATCACATGACTGAGCTGAAAGAGGTTTGGAATAGGTGTGAGTCTCCCATTGCCCTGTCCTCCCCACCACACCTCCCATTTGGACTTATGCCAGTTTAAGTTTTGCCTCCTTCAGTTCCATTGTCTGAGCTTCAGCTTAGAGAGGTTTCTGAGGAAGTTCCACCAGTGCAGCTCTTGTGCAGCTGGGACAGCCCAAGTTCAGCGCATTTGAAACCCACTCATTCCGGGCTTTGGATTGTGTTGTAAATGACTGGTTCCTTGTAAATTTCCAGTTTTGCACAGCTAAGTGGTCTAGTGGGAATATTTGGGTTTAGTACAATAGTTATCTCTGTTGCAGATTGTTACATTAGATCTGATATGGAACAATAACCTACCCTGATTTTTTGTTAGTAGGCGCTTAGGTTAGTTTTTACTATCCTGTAGCTCTTTCCCTCAGTTTGTGTACTAACAGGGCAATCCAGGGAGCCAGCATGGTGTAGTGGTTAAGCCCTCTTAACCACTACACCATGCTGGCTCCCTGGATTGCCCTGTTGGTAAACAAACTGAGGGACTCGTGGACTCGTAATCTGGTGAACTGGGTTCACGTCTCCGCTCCTCCACATGCAGCTGCTGGGTGACCTTGGGCCAGTCACACTTCTCTGAAGTCTCAGCCTCACTCACCTCACAGAGTGTTTGTTGTGGGGGAGGAAGGAAAGGAGATTGTTAGCCGCTTTGAGACTCCTTAAAGGGAGTGAAAGGCGGGATATCAAGTCCAAACACCTCCTCTTCCTCTTCTTCTGTTGTACAGTCAGCTCAGCTGAGTTCAGTGGGGCATATTCCCAGGAAAGAAATTTGAGTGTTACAAAATAAAAGTATATTACTAATAATATTGTGTTCTTGTTTCTACTTTGATCTTGCTCTACTGAAAATGTCTTGCCTTGAGCGATGTAGTGCAGTGATATTGGATGGTATTGGATTTGATCAGTTTTTGTAGGAAAGATCTTCAAGGAAAAATTACATTTTGTAGGATGTGAACCTTATAACCCATAGGAGCTTCTCTCAGCTCTGCAGCAGAACTGAAACACACACTTGCCAGCTATTGCATGCCATTGACAGCCTTATTCTTATCCTGCATGAATTGATCTAAGCTGTCCAAGTTTGTGGCAATCACTGCCTCCTGAGGGTGAGTTCCATAGTTTTAACTGTGGACTGTGGCCTATATTTGTATCTTGCTTTTCCACCGAGAAGCTCAAGGTTGGGTACTTTTTTCTTTCCTCCCCCTTTTATTTTTGTGAATAATGATTCCCCCCCCAGCTTCCTATGAATATGGAATGCCTCAGTTTAACCTACAGTACTGCCTAGTACCATCATATTGCCTTTACACAAGTTGTTAAGTTATCTATAGTTATACTTTGCGAATTATTTGGCATCTGTTCAAATTGCACAGCACTATTTTGATTTTTGTTTCTTCTCCCACTGTGCTGTCTGCTGCTTTCCTTCTAATAGTTAGGAGTGTCACCCTTCCAGTGTGGTAAATCAGGACCTCCCCCAAAACGCTGCAGAACTCAATGTAATTAGGGTTCTTTCTGATACACAAAGCCATCTAGCAGAAAAGGATCAATCCAACTTGTCTCCCACAATATCTGCCCTTTGATTCTTCACATCAGCCTGACATGCGGTATAGGAAATAAGAGGCCTGAACTGCGGGATGCTGCCTTCCGAGGCATTGAGTGTTCTGTAAACTAAAATTTGTCCCTCAGAGGGTCAAAACCAAAGGTTAGCAAGCTGAGTTAAAAGCAGAAATGCTGCTTCAATATAATTTATATCAGGGCCTGACTGCTTAAAAACACTAGGGGATGTTTTGTAATAATGTCAGGCAGAAGTAAGTCACAGCAAAATAGAAAAAATAAAAACATTTTTAAAATAGATTTATTTAAATTTCTAGCACACTCTGTCTGTATGACTCCAGTTTAAAACACACACACACCTGTGAGATTGAATACACACACACACACACAAACATCTGCAGAATTCTAACACAACCAGAAATTTAATCATGACTACTGAAAGCTAGCCTAAAGTCATAAGATAAAGGGTTCATAGTGTAGTGGTGGCCAAACTTTTCAATGCTGAATGCCTCAGTCCCCTGGAGTAATTTCTTAGAGGCCACATGCACCACCCTTTCATATCCTGCATCAACAATCCATTCATTAATTGACCTCCCCCTTTCATTCATTCACACTGTTTGAGCGTGTATATGCACATACGAACAGAATTCTACCATCCTTCTGTTGACATCCCTATAAATCTATTCATTAATTCTCCAAACAGACAGATTAGAGGGCAGCTTCTGGAATTGCGACTTCACGATTATTCCATTCATGAAGGCAAGAAGGCTTTTGCCAACCAGTCGCTTTCATTGTTGCATATGCTAAGATGGGTGCTCCTTTTGGGGTGGGATTTGTAAAAGGAAAGGCTGTTGCGAGATACTACGAGAGTCACAAGTAGCCTGCAAACCACTGGCTTAGTGTCATAGATAAGTTGCAATGGCAAAGGAAGTCTAGTACAGTTGTACTTTGGGTTACAGACTCTTCAGGTTACAGATGCTTCAGGTTACAGACTCCCCTAACCCAGAAATAGTACCTTGGGTTAAGAACTTTGCTTCAGGATGAGAACAGAAATCGTGTGGCGGCAGTGCAGTGACAGTGAGAGGCCCCATTAGCTAAAGTGGTACCTCAGGTAAAGAACAGTTTCAGGTTAAGAATGGACCTCCAGAACGAATTAAGTTCTTAACCCGAGGTACCACTGTGACTGTAGAGCAGCTACTGGGGTTTTTTTTTCCTTCTCAAAGGAAAATAGGGTACAAATCTGTGCATAGGTGAAATTATTAAGTTAATGGTATTTTGATGAGGCAAAGAAGAAGAGATACACAGAATATAACCTGTATATCACTTTTTATATATTTATATAATTTACCTGTCTCCCTTCCTCCTTATTAGAAGCTCCGAGCATTATAGATGAGATTCTAGGTGATATCTCACCCAAGCATGAACCTTCTTGATGGTATTTGCTAATAGACTCCCTTCTTTGGTTTTTAGGGGTGTTTTAGTAATAGAGTTCCTGCAATGGCAAAGCGTGAGGCCAGGTAAATTTTGATTTCCCTTCCAACTCTATTACACTATTAAGTTTCACACCAGAAGTGGAAACACCATTAGGAATCTTATTCTTTAGATCCTAATAAAATGTTACGTGTAACATTTTGTTATAGGAAATCTGTTTTTTTGGAGGGGGGTTGGCAGGGTTGGTGGAAAAATGACTGGAAGGTTCTACAATTCTGTAATAAGAAAAGAATATGGAGAGTTGTATTGGATATGTGGTGGAAAGAGAATAGGTTCAGCACCCGCCCTCCCAGGAGGCCTTTAAATAGCCAGAACTTAAGGCCTGGCTAGAGTGTGTAGAATAAAGTGTTTTTCTTTGTGCATGTTTCCTATTCACTCCCAGAGTTTTCTTCTCTTAAAAAAGAAAAGATTTAAAAAAAGCTAAACAATCAAAATGATCTCTACTCAAGTATACTGTAAGTTGTATTTCTCTTGTGGATTTATTCCCAACAGGTTTTTTTCCCCAGGGTTTGATTTTATTGGTATTTTCTTATGTACATTTTATTATATATATAATTTTTTCTTTTTTAACATAATATTTCAAACATTACATTAACAAACAGTAGACTTTTTGCTCTGCCGAGCTCGTGGCTTCCCTCCATCTCTTCAACTGGTTTCTTGTTTTCAGATAATTATACTCACACTTTAAATCATCAATTTCTGACCTTTATCATTCTTAAAGTCATCTCTTTCTTTCTGGTTAGAAACAGTTTTCCAGTTTATCTTTGCAATATTTATTTCAATCCTGCCAGTGTCTTCACACTGTTCATATACCAAATAAATTTACTCCAGTCTCTTTGGAATTTTTGGTTACTTTCCCAACACTGTTAGAAACTTTTTAATTGCTGAACACCTCAGGTGCCCTCTATTGTTTACTAGCAATAATGGTCATGTTAATTGACCATTTTTATATATTTTCCATAGAGCAACTACGGTTACATGTGTTTTACCAAATGAGGTGGAAGTATAGATATTTATAATAGCGTAATCATACGTGCTGTTTCAGTCTCCTCAATGCCAGCTGTCTTTTTAAAATTTGTTTTTCAATCTCCCTTCTGTTTTTAAAGCAGTGTCTCTAGGAATTATGTGCCTCATTTTAAAATACTGACTACATTAGCTTGCCATGGTAAGCTATGGTTAATGATTTAGCATTAATGCACAGATCAATGCTGCATCACTCTTTCTCGCTAGTGAATGGAAACAACAACCAATGACTTAGTTTTGCCTTAGTGTTATGTCCAAACCTCGGCTTCAGATCATAGCCCCCATTTTGAATGTATTGCTAAGTTAAGATTTATGATTCATTGTTCCTGCTTGCTAGCAAGGAGAAGAGAAGAGTGAACAAATCTTTGTATTCTATGTAAACCATTAATGATGGCTTAACATGACATCAGAGTGCCCCCATTGTGGTTGGAGAGCAAAACTGCAAAGGCAAGAGACCTCAGAAGACTCCAGTGTTTTGGAAAAGCTATTTTTCTAAGTAAATACCAATTAGGTTTATTTTAATCTGCAGAAAAATCTTAATGAATTAATTATACTATGTTGATCTTAATCAAGTGAAACTAACTAGCTACAATAAGAATCTGTTATTAGGTTCATTACTTAATTAATATGAAATCATGATGCACATTACGTGGAGAATGATAAGACCTTTAATACTTGAATTGCACACATTATTAATAGCCTGGTCCTTGCTATGTGTCCATACCATTCTGTGGAAGCTGATATACAGACCCACAATGACCTTGTGGTTTGTCCTGGGCTGTAGAACAATGTTTTGTATCAGCGCTGTCTTGGGGTTCATGAATGGATTCCTGAGGAGGGGGATTGATGCTAGATTTCCCTGGGCCATAACACCTCTGCTTTTTGAGATTCAGCCAATCCTCATTGCCCTTAGTTTTATGTCTTGCGCTGCATCAGGGCCATGGGATTGGAGAACGCAGAGCTGACCTTAAGAACTAGGCAACAGGCACTGGAATAAATCCTTTTGATATGCTTCTAAATATTTATTTGGTTAGTTCAACTTGGTTAACTTTACTGTCTGAATTGAGAAACCATGACCATGTTTGGGTTTTCTCTCTGTGTGAGATGTTGAGACTTCGCTTTCTTGCTTTCTTGTTGCTGCTGCACAGAGTTTTGAAATGATAAGTAATTGGGCTGGAGCTGAAGGGAAGCATGTGGACTGGAGGCTAGAAGAAACTGACTTCCCTGTCCCTCCCTCCCAGCAGCTCCCCCCGCTGAGTGGTGGGGACCAGCTGAATAGGATGAGCTATGGCATAGAGCAGGCATGGCCAAACTTGGCCCTCCAGATGTTTTGGGACTACAACTCCCATCATCCCTAGCTAAAAGGACCAGTGGTCAGGGATGATTGGAAGTGTAGTCCCAAAACATCTGGAGGGGCAAGTTTGGCCATGCCTGGCATAGAGGAAGGAGGGTGAAGGGGGGTGTCCCAAAAATCAGCCAAAGGGACTTTCCACAAATGTGTTTTTTTCTAGATCCAACCACTGCGTAGGTAAGGTAAAGGGTAAAGGTAATGGGACCCCCGACCATTAGGTCCAGTCATGACCGACTCTGGGGTTGCGCACTCATCTCGCTCTATAGGCCGAGGGAGCCGGCGTTTGTCTGCAGTCAGCTTCCAGGTCATGTGGCCAGCATGACCAAGCCGCTTCTGGTGAACCAGAGCAGCACACGGAAATGCCGTTTACCTTCCCGCCAGAGCGGTACCTATTTATCTACTTGCACTTTGGCGTGCTTTCAAACTGCTAGGTTGGCAGGAGCAGGGACTGAGCAACGGGAGCTCACCCCGTCACGGGGATTCGAACCACCGACCTTCTGATCGGCAAGTCCTAGGCTCTGTGGTTTAACCCACAGTGCCACCCGTGTCCCATTGCATAGGTAGCTATGTACAAACAAGAAATACAATTGAATGTAAATAAAACCACATTTTGTTTTGAATGCAGTCTGACAGGTTTCTTGTAATGTAGCCCCTGGTGCTTATATCTTTGCCATACCACCAAGATGTTGACATTAGACTGGACATTCCAGGAAGCATGGGATGACAGGAGATGTGATAAGAGTTAATACAAAATGTGGAAGTCTCTTTATCTTTCTTGAAAAGGAAGTTCAAGTAGTTCTTTGAAAGCACCTGTTGAAATCCTTAAAAAGAAGAAGAAGAATATGTACAACAAGGCAAAATGGTTGTGATATAACTTAAAACAGCACACAAGCATTGTATGTGGATTTTCATTCCAGATAGCTAGAGGAGGTGTGGCACCTTTTAGGAGAGGAACAAAACAAGACTAGCTTGCTTTAGAGCCCTTGAAATACAATGACATCCACTAGCCACAGTCATCTGGTGAAATGGAGTAGAATCATAAAATTGTAAAGTTGGAAGAGAAACGAGGGTAAATCTAGCTCAACCCTCTGTAATGCAGGAATCTTTCACCCAACACGGGTCTCGAACCCCCAACCCTAAGTGAGATTATCAGTCTCATACTCTACAGACTAAGCTATCACATAACTAGTTTTCAGGATATGATTGTGCATTTTAAAGTGGTGAAGAAAAGCAGGAAAAACATTTTTCAAAGTAGCACTTCAAACTGGCCTTTAGGCAGGGCAATGGAAACTTTATAGCATGTGCAAGTTAGAATGTGGTTTCTTTGTATTATAATGAGAGCTACATTTTCCCGCACTGGTTCCGTCAGAGTTCCATTTGACAGTCCTTATGAGTTGGACTGGATGACAATTCATTCTACTCTGTTTCTGGTACCACTTTTCCTGTTTGTTCACTTGTCTTAGCTTCCCAAACACCTGCAGCTGAAAGCCTTGATCTTTTCTCTATCCACAAAATCTTTACTCTATCCACAAAATTTGGCAGCGGAAGAGGAGCAGTTGTGAGAAAACAAAAGCTTGCATCTTTTTCTTTGTTTCTTGATTACTTCTGTTTTGACTTTTAAAAAAAATATGTAGCCACGTTGCACTTTCTATGTGGATGGCCAAGAAAAGCTAATTTGCAAGTTTAAGAAGAACAAGAGGGTTGGGGGTAGGCCCTTGACTCCTGCATGTTGCCAGGCTAATGGTGTACTAA
Organism: Podarcis melisellensis; assembly: GCF_964234715.1. Classification (NCBI taxonomy): domain Eukaryota; kingdom Metazoa; phylum Chordata; class Lepidosauria; order Squamata; family Lacertidae; genus Podarcis; species Podarcis melisellensis. Next base: position 33,101,654 of record NC_138542.1, read on the forward strand.
ACTGGCACCCCAGGGGCCCGATTAAAGAAACAGCAGTGTGGCAGGTTGAAAGGAAGTGAACATTCTGTTGTTTACTTCTCCGTTACCTTTGCAAGCTCCCCTGCCATCTGTGCCCTGCTCCTCTCTGAAGGACAAAGGGAAAGGCACTGATTATCACTGCTGCTATCCTTACAAGACGGTTGCACTATCAGATGTCCTGGGGCATAGTTGGACTTCTTCTGGTAGCAGGACTTGCAGTTTCTTGGCCTCTCTCTCTCTGTGTGTTGAGTTTTATTAAGAGCCAATCACTCTTCCATTGTAGACCTCATTTCAGTAGACTCCCTGCAGATGGGCAGGAGTCAAGATATAGCCTGGCTTCACCCAATGCCTAAGCCAAACCGCTCACATCTGTAACCAATAAGGTTGTGGCCTATTTGAACCCATAAACCAAAACACTTGTGTCACTGTGTTTTTTTGTTCTCCTGGGAATTTTGTGGCTTGGGTGCCTTGGCACGCAAAGCACCACTCTTCCACTGTAGCCCTCATTTCATGGCCCATTTAAGCTTCTTTCCAACCTGCAATTTATACGGGCTTGGAGGAATGACAGTGGATTTTACTTCCTGTTTCTGTATCCTGGTAGGTGACGCCATTCTCCTCCAGTTCCTTTAATTGATTCTGTGTCCTCGTCTCTTCCTCTTCCAGCCTTCCCCATTGTTCCCCTGGCTTCCCATTGTTGCTTTAATTTTCCTGGCTCTTCCTGCAGTGCGTAAGCAGGATGGGAGAAGACAGAGGATTTTAACAAACTCCTTTACCAGTGAGTAAATTTCCCTTTCATGTCTGCTGTGTCTTCTTCTAGTCGCATCCTCCATCACTTGTTCTGTAGCTGATGCCATTGTACAAAGAGCAAATGGACCGTGGTGTAATTTGACTGGTGCGTTTGCAGTCCTGGGAATCATGAGTACCAGGAGAAATATTAGGAGTAAAGCATCTTCAGACATTTTATTTATCTATTGGATTTCTTACCTGCCCTTCACAATAAGGTCTAAGGGTGAGCTACCACAGAATAAAAATGCAATAGTAAAATCAGTTAAAACAATTTTTAACGCTATATATCCAACTATCCAAGGCCATGTGTTTTCAACATGCAACAAAAGCTACAAAGTGAGGTGCCAGATTCACCTTTGTGGGGAGGGAATTCCACAACACAGGAGCTGCCACAGAGAATGTTGTTTCCCAGGCTGCCACCCGACACCCAAACTTCTACAGGCAGTGGGATTTAGTAAGAAAAAGGCTGAAATGTATATCATCCACACAAAAAAACATTTTCACCTTTATTTCTGGTTTGATGAATGAAAGCACATAGCGGAATGTTTCCAATTGTTTGGGCTTAAAACTATCTTTGCAGCTCACAATTTATAGAGGATATATGTATATAATGTAGCCTGGGGTAACGCAGACAAGTTTACAAAACAAAACGTAGGTCAGTTAATAGAGATGTGTTGCTGCAGTAACACCTTTTATTATACTGATACATTAAACTGATGCATTAAAAGCTGATGGACCACTTTTGAGATGCCATAAATACTGAACAAGGCAATCCGAAGCAAGACTAGTGCATTAGATTTTAAAATCTAGAGGAATTATTTTTTTATTGAAAATGGAAACTGTATTATTTTAATGTAAATATTCATTGGCTATAAAGTACAAATTAAGAGGTTGGTAACATGAGCCCATTTCACCATTTTCCAGCAGAAATGTGGAGTATGCCCTTTAGGTAATGAAGCACCACTTGATGAAACCATTTTGGTGTCTTGCTAATTAGAACAGATTTACATGTGTGCAGGGTTCACAGTGGGGTGACGTTAGGCTAAGGATCTTGCTACGTAAGTTACTATTCCACAATGTACCAGGCATAGTTTTCAGCCTTTAATTTAAATAATAATCCACTGAGTAAAGTTACACCATGAAGAAATAATGTATTGCACTAGTGTTACCTGCTCTGAATGGTTATGTGAGCTCTTGCCTTTTTAGTTGTCAGTCTTAGGAATTCTGCTGTTGAGCTAAATGTAGGCTCATGATTGAAGAAATGACTTGAGGAAAATATCTATGGTGGTCTATTACCTGGTTTTACAGGCCATTTGTGGGAAAGAGAGAGGACTGCTTTGATATGTAAGGTCTAATGGTCAAGTGCCCCAATCTTCACCTGCTAAACTACTCTGTGGTTCTCTTGCTTTACACCACTAGGCTGGCAACAGGTAAGGGAATAGAAGAGCAGGTGGAACTCTGCAGGGGCCCAGGAGTTTCAGTTGCTAGCTGCTACTCTAGAACCATGATATACACAATAAAGATAAAAAAACTTCTATATTAAAACAACAATGGTGGTTGTATCCACTGTTAGTCATACTCAGAACAGACCAATTGAAATTAGTAGGCAATACTTTCTTCTACCTATTAATTTCAAGCCTAGTAAGATACAAACCAACATTTTCAGTGCAATAATTCAGTTACTTTTTATACATATTTGTCACGGTACATTTATATCTATGTAGATGCCTGTGTGTACATGGATAGACAAAAAGGCAAGCTGTGCATTTTATTATGTAAATACTGAAGAGTTGGGAAGGGTGTATGGAAGGTTTTGAACTATACAGATCTCTCTCATATAGATTGGAAAGACACAAGCTACACAGATATTCATTGAGCAAACTATTTATGGATTAAACTGTTTCCCTTCAGGTGGAAAGGCATCTCATTCATAATGCTTTCAAAATAAGACTTTTCTGAACAGTAATAAATTGAATTAAGGCAAAGTTGGTTTGTGTATCCTTACTGGATTATTTTCTTGATTATCTCCAGAGGAGCATTACAGTGGGAGCCAGTGTATCTTCTGATTTTTTATGTAATCTGGTATTTAAAAAATATCTTGGCAATTATTTCTCTAGCCTTGCACACAGTCACCTTCAAATTTATGATAATTATTTTATAGTTCTACTGTCTATCTACTATTTTGTGATGCTAAGCTACAGACATTTAAAAAACCAGTAGTAACATGTAAGCTACTGGCCATGAGTCCTTTTACCTTTTTTGTGTGTGGTGGTAAATTCCATTCTTTGATGAAAAGGGTAGAAAAGGGAAAAGAGAAGAGACTCTGTGTGCCAACAATCAGGCTTAAAGGTAAGGAATAGCAAGTTGTTAAAATAGCTAACTAATGATAAATAAATACAAAGTTGAAATGGAAAGCTGTCGGGCACCATCCAATAGTTAGTTCCACACTTTGCACGTGGGCTGTGAAAATTATTATAGGATTTTCAGGGGGATTTATCTTTCACTCTGTTGTGTAAATAGAAGATGTACAATGACTAAGCCAGAGCAGTGCTGAGCAGCTGAAAATGTGCTGCTGCAACAAGATATCCTCAAACCAATAAAAGTAAATCCTGTATTTCAAATTAAACCCCATACACTTCATCCTAAAGCCCGAACGCCTTTTACGTTTCCCTTTCTTTAGAAAAGTGCTGCTGACTGTTGTATCTTGCGCTCCCTTTTGGCAACTTCTCCTTGGTCTCTTAAGGCGTCATTTATCAGCTGTCCAGGCTACATTTTTCATCCTCCCGTCTCGTGTCTCGGATTGTCTGGCTGTCTTCTCATCTACTTTGTTGTTTTTCTAAAGCCCTCTGGCAGTATCCTTCAGCTTCTTGGGCAACTTTTTCAGTTCTTTCCTTGAGAATCGGTCCCTCAGCTTTCTTTTCTTCTGCTGCTACCCAAACGGTTTGCCTCCACTTGACTGGCTACTCTAATCACCACATTAAGCTGTTATATCAGTGACTGCATCACAAGAAGGTGCCTTTTAGCTTAGCCAGACCATTGGGTGCATCTAGCTCATTAGGGTCTACATTGACTTGCGATGACTTCCCAGGGTTCCATACAGGGACCTTTCCCAGCCCTACCCAGAGATGCCAGGAATTGGACCTGGAACCTTTTGCATTCAAACCATGTGCCGCTAAGTGAACTATGGCCCTTCCCACTAGTTTAGATCTGGCACAAAATCACATGCAAAGCGTGGAAACAGATAATATACAAGTACAGTAGAGATTTTACCAGCTATGCTAAAGATCCTTTATATTGTGATTTGATGAATTGATACCAGGCATTTTTACATGTGACATGTTGAACATATTGAGCTTTGACCCTCTAAATATATTTAAACCAATAGTATAATGTGCCATTGGTATTTGTTTTGGTCAGCCGCTTTTCTCCTGGATGTTTGTTTTTAAACAATGCATACAAGCTATAGACAAAGACAAACTTAGGCTCCGTCAACCTGTACATAAATTGTTGCAGCTGAAGCTGATAAATGTTTGAGACGTAACCTGAAAAGTCATTCTTAGTAAAGAGAATGTGATTTTTGTTAATGTTCAGCCTGGATTATCCTGTTGTCTGTTTTCTTCTTCTTCTGTGTAATCATGTTATAACCTGTATGGATTGAGCCACAACATAGTCCAGTATGTTTACAAATGCTTTCTTCATTACTAATCATCCACTCTGTTGTTAGCTAGTTTATAAAGCAATGCTCCATAGACAGCAATTTTAGTCGCCATGTTTGTTCTCTGTCATTATCCCTGGCCACTGGTCATGTTGGCTGAGACTGATGTGAGGGATAGTCCAATCAGATCTGAAAGCCTATCCCTGCTCCAGAACATCACCTTGGCATTTATCCAAATACTACTAAGATTATAACGAACATTTACGGCCTGCTCTTCAATTCCTGGGTGGGAAACAAGGAAATGAAATAGCAATAAAAATATACACAGAGAAAAAAAGTTACAAAATTTACAGAATCCATAGAAGATCAATAAATAATTCAGGCAGTATAGCTTCTTCATCATAAAACAACTAAAACAAAACAACAGTGAGGACAATAATTAGGATCTCCAGTTCAACCAAATATTTGGTTAAAGAACTGGACATCCAACCAATGAAAACAACCAAAGGGCATTGCGTTCCCACCCTGTTTTTCATCTGGGGCACACACTCTTTCTGTGCCTCTCATATAAAGAGGCCCCCACACTGTGCCAACAGACTCTCACTCTGCCGACTTGGCTGATAGGTGTGAATAAAGGGTTAGCTGTGAGGTTACGACACTGCTCATAGTGATGCATCAATATGATAGCTTACTTCAAGGTAAATGGCGTCATGCTAAAATAGATTGGCATTATCTGTCATATGGATATGACCTTAGAGAATTCTATTTCATATTGCGACTTTCAGTTCCCATGAAATGTAATATGAAGATGAATGCACCTGACAAACTATTAATCTCTATAGAACAAGCAAATTATTATATAAGTTATGAAATGCTCTGAAAACCCAGGAAAGTTCCGGGGAGGGGGGGGGCTAATCCAGGAAACAATTAGTCAAAGCTCCAGCTTTGGTCCTTTTGACCTCTCGGTATACCATTGAGTGAGCACTACAACATCTAATTAGGTAGCTTCTTACAGAAAGATTAGAGGTAGCCATATATTCAGATATACTAGCAAATCCACTTGGTATGGCAAGTGGGCACTGCCGTCTGGTCTGTGTGAAGAGAAGCCAGACGTCCAATTTTTAAGCTAGACAGGTGAATGAAGATTGCTTGCAGGTGTTACCACAACTGCCTCTGCTCAAAAGTTGGGAGAAAAGGAGGTGTCTGAAGAACCTTGGCCACACAGAGGCAAAATGGGCAACGTTCCCCACAGCTGGTCTTACTTGCTCTACTGCAGGAAAGGAAGGTGTGGGCGAGCATTGGATTCTCCTGCTTTAAAGCCCTTGTAGTGCCTTCAGGCAGTGAAGCACAGAAATGCATGCTCCTTGTTGAGCCCTCATGAGAAGCCAGGGGAATTGTTGCTTAAAGTCGATGACTAGCAAGGTTTGCTCTCTGTCTGGCCTTTCCTTCAGAAAAGGAACTATAGATTTGCTTGCATGGAGCTGTAGATACACTGGATCCGTATCAAAGAGTGCAATCCAATGTGAATTCAATTCAGAAGTAAGTCCCACCATCTTTAATGGAGTTTGCTTCCAGGGAAGAGAGCAATAGAATTGCATTGGAAAGATATCCAGATGTAAATGCTTAAACGTATTCCATTCTTTTCCTCCCAGCTCCTTCTATTATTTCAAGGTTTAAAGTCCCCTCAAACACCCCCAGGGTCTGCTAGTAGCTGAAGGAAAATGGTTGGATTCTGCTAGGTGAGGAAAATATGGAATGCTAAATGAGGCAGACATTAATTAGCTGGCTTTCACAAAGCAGATTTCTTTCCACTTATTGAAACAACAAAAGCAATAACAACAACAACAGCAAAGGCTGTTCATCCCATGGGCCATTCAGCATTCAGATCCCAAGAGTGTCTGGGGTTTGCCAAGCTAGGTTTCCTGTGCTAATGTGGAGAGGAAGTTCTTGTCAATACAGCAGAGGGTGGATTTTTTGTTTGTGAATTGCTCTGTAAGACCACAACAGAGTTATAGCAGTGCCTTCAAAATGTAATGCAGATGTGTGACTGAAATGCCACTTAGCTGCAATATTCTGAAACAGAATTTTAAATGTTGTTGTTGTTGTTGTTGTTGTTGTTATTATTATGAGCTGTGGTTCGGCACTTTACATTTATGCTTCTTAATTCAGCTTGCCACACCCGCCCCCCAAAAGGCCACGTCTTGCCTAAATGGTATTTTTAAACGGAAAAGTTTCACTACTTTAAAATACATTTATAACATGTTTTTATAAGTGTGTCTCCTAAAGCAATACATTCTATTTTATATTTTAACTTGGCATACTTAAATGAAAGGATGCCTGGTTTTGCTATGGAAGTCTTATATTTGTAGTTGGTTGTTAGAATTTTGGCAGTGTAAAAGTGTGCAGTGATCAGATACATGTTGTTTTTAGCTATACAGTCCTCATGCTCTATTAACTATGGTGTTAGGAAAATAGCTGTTGGCAATTTTCCATCCTGTCGGTACACTTAGTATTTATGTTAAAAACACCGCTTTTGGGAGGGCTGCACCAATTCTCTTTTCTAAATATTTTCAGATGAGAATGCATTTCTTTACTTGATGAATGTCTTATATACCACAACGGCTGAACATTGTGCACTGTCAGTGCAACTTAGAATTGCCACAATCTGGCTGCTGCCTCTGCCTCTGTATGTATTCTGTCAGTGTCAATTCTTTGATCTAATATAGACTGAGATGGGGCAGGGAGAGTGTGCATTAAGAACTTACAAGCAATGAAGCAGAGAGGAAATATTTATGTTGTGAGTTTTGCATTAGCTTTCCTCACTAGAAACTTTCTGAAAGATGCTTGCTCTCGCAAAACACCATGAATAAATTCAGATGGGTTCTTTCAGGTATTGTTTCATAAGACAAAGCATTGCTTATAATTTCAGTGCTGTTTGTACATGAAATATAATTCACTGTCAGTGGAAAATTGAATTCATTTTTCAGTTCATCACTGAATGATTTGATGCTTTTTAAAAATAACTATGGACAATGAATAGGTGCTATAAAAATGTATAAGGCATTTAAAAATATGCATGCCACATACTAAATATAACAGAAAAAGGCTTTTTAAAAATATGATAACTTAACTTTTCTTTCCATGTAGCAACTTATTTTTTTCCTTCTTCACCTTCTCCCCACTCATAGTTCTTTCTTCTCTTTTCTACCCTTGGGATCTTTAAATTTTACAATGCATTAAGCATCTGTTATATCAAAAGCTATCCATTGTTTATGCCACTTAGTATTAAGAAATACTTCGTTGTGCAATAGGAAGCAATAAAAAGTCAACAATGAACTGCTGTATGTCAGTTATTTTTCCTCGGGGGTCTCTAACATGCATTTGACTCTAACTGAAATAATGACATACAGTTTTAGACTCAGATTGCTATCTTATCTCCACAGCCTTCCACAGTAAGGGCGAAACAAAATGCGATAACTGCAGACTTGTACAGAGAATTGGGTCTGCCCTCAAATACCTACAAAATGCTTAGGTATAAGGGCTATTTAAAGTGGAAGTGGGCCACTGAGCCCTTCCACCCAAATTGCTTTATTTACATGCTTCTGGCTGGGTTCCAGTGATAAAAAGCCCCCCCCCCCAAGATGAAAAAGCAGTCTTTAAAAAATGGGTTGGGGTGGGAAAATTGTTTCCTGCCTGCCCACTGTCTTTCCATGCAGTTTTAATAGAGAATTTCCAGGACCCAAGTTCCTTCTTGGCATTGTCATGTCTAGTTCCACTGTCATGTCTAGTTGTGCCTAAAAGATAATTTAAATATGAAAAAAACAAAGATTGTGTTGCCACTTTAGTCAGTTATGAATGCTAATATATGTATTTCAGTAGACAGATGTATTACAGAAAGGTGCATGCATGGTATTTTGAGTAAGTGTTATAGATTACTTCATCATTTCAGATAAGGCTATGTAAATCCCTTTCCTGAGAGCGTAAATAATCAGTAGCACTGCTACCTACAAGGGATTAAAAGAAAAGAGAAGAACAGCTTCTGCTAGCTTTCCAACAAACCCATTAGATACATGTTTGCTTTAAAACTCTGGGTTGATAATTGTTTTTAAGGATTAATATGACTCTCTACATCTTTCTGTTTGAATGTCCTCCATATTTGTTTTCATTTTTGACAGCTGTCTTTCCTTCCCTGGTGATTTCTGTTCCACTTGTTTTTTCCCCTTGAGTCTTAACTACTGTAAGACTGTTATGTAGGATTATTTTACATTTTGAAACTTTGGGGCAGGACCTTGAGTAGCATGGCTAATCTGTGTATGCAGCCATGGAATTATGTCCTTTAATTTAGAAACTTTCCACTATACTCTCTTGTGTGATTAGTTGGAAAATACCTATAACAAACAAGTATGTGTTACATGTCTTTTTCCAGGGAGAGCTGAAGTTCTTTTGGAAAGTAAAATGCTTTCATGCTCCTGGATGGACCAGTGATCTGGCTTGGTATAAAGGCTGCTTCATAAGTTCACATTTAGGTGTTGGTTGTTGGCACCAGTCTGTTGCGAGAGAAAATGGAGTCAAACTGCTGGAGAATCACAATGCCTTCTGTGGCAACTGCTACTTGCCATGCTGTTTTGGCTGTGTTAGCAGCCCCAAGTGACTTTTCTGGGGTGCAATTCTGGGCAGTGTGTATGGAGATCCTGGGCTGCCCAGACAACAAGACCTCAGTAAGGTGGTCCAAAAGAAGGCAGGGCAATACTTTTGGTACCAGCTTGGCCGTAGGAGTTGCTGGAAGGAGGCATACAAGGTGCCATCCAACTGTCTTAGGGACTCCACTCGGGATTTGTGTAGTGTTTGCTCCCTAGCCTTTTATTCTCCCAAAGATGTTCCACAAGGTATTGGGTGTGGGTTGTTCCTCAGGGTTTACTCCTGAAGCCTTTCTCCCAAATAACTATGGCTGTAAGGAAGCAGAGGTTTAGGACCAGAGTTTTTCTTCTCCTAGATGAGCTACCTTCATTGGTTGAGAAGCCCCACTTCATTTCCCTCTATAGCACATGGAGAAACCACTTTCTTGACTGTTGGACCTGCTCTTGGTCTCATCCTCTCAATCCTTTGGAGCCTGTCTTTGGATGCAGGTGATAGACAACCCTCTAACTCCACTGATTCAGTGAGGGCTTAAGACCCATTGGCTACCCTCACCAGGTTTAGCTGGCAAGTCGGAAGCCATTTCCTGGGATGTGATACACACACACACACACACACACACACACACATATACACAAAATCTATGGTAGGATCATATTTGGAATACTGTATACACTTCTGGTCACCATACGTCACAAGCATAGCCCTGTCTAAACAGTCCTACCATGAGGGATGTGCAAAGGCTTGGAAGTGATTATTTAATACTGAGTTGATGAGCTTTCGTCTTTGGTACAGCTAGAGAAATAGATTGGATGGTGGGGGAGGGAGCCACAGGCATCCTCTGAAACCAGTTAGGTTTTTCCTGCTGCTGCTGCTGCTCTGCACTCCCAACAGGTGTCGATGGTGAGGCCTCTACTTTAGTATCCTGTGTCTCCTGTTCACTAACTAAATTCGTTCTGAAAGTCAGATCATGAGCAAGAGGTGATGTATTAGTTAGCAATTTCCTTTATTAAGTTGCCTAGCATATCCCATTATAAGGGAACACTTTGTAAAAGTTCACACACAAGTTCTAGTTTCTTTTAATTGCCACTCGAAGCTTGGAGGAAAGTGTGATAAATGTAAGTTGTAGATTTCTGCTTTTATAACGTAATAAAGGGATATTACAGAAAGCAAAAGAAAATTTCTCTTAAGAGACCAAGGTTTTGTCTTGTCTGATAAATGTTTTCCTTTAATGTTGGATTGTTTAGTAACCCTTTAGTTTCTCTCTTTTGTAATGTGTAGCTCAGCTTACTTGTTTGGTCAGTCTGAATTCTTGTATTAAACTGATTATTTGAATAAGGCTGGTCCTCCTTATATGAGGCACTTCTCTCTTGATGTGCTTCCACAAGAACAGAGTCAGTTCTTTTTTAACCTAAATAAAAATGCAGGAACAAAATTAGATGATATAATTCAGATTCACAAGTTGAAAAGCTTTAGCACTGGCCATGATTAAGTTTGGGCAAAATTGACAAAAGGCACTTAAAAGTATTCTTTGTGATTTCTTTGCAGCCCCACATCTTTGCAGCTCCTTTGATAACTTTCTAGAGCTAGCAAGCATTTTGATGGGAAGCCTGCTGGCCTTTGAGAGGGACGCGGGTGGCGCTGTGGGTTAAACCACAGAGCCTAGGACTTGCCAATCAGAAGGTCGGCGGTTCGAATCCCTGCGACGGGGTGAGCTCCCACTGTTCAGCCCCTGCTCCTGTCAACCTAGCAGTTCGAAAGCACGTCAAAGTGCAAGTAGATAAATAGGTACCATTCTGGAGGGAAGGTAAACTGCGTTTCCGTGCACTGCTCTGGTTCGCCAGAAGCGGCTTAGTCATGCTGGCCCCATGACCCGGAAGCTGTACGCCGGTTTCCTTGGCCAATAAAGCAAGATGAGCGCCGCAACCCCAGAGTCAGTCACGACTGGACCTAATGGTCAGGGGTCCCTTTACCTTTACTGTTACCTGCTGGGCTTCAGTGTGCATACCAAAGGAGGATTCCTCCCCCCCCCCAGTGTCCCTGCACCCTCGCCTCTTTTGTGAGGGAGCCTATGGCTCAGAAAGTCCCATTCAACAACTGTTGAGCTTACAGCAACAAGTTGCCCTCCCTCCTTGATCTCTCCCACTAGGTTTTAACACTTGCTGGATTTAGGAATTAGAAGGTGCTCAGGCATGCAGCCTAACCCTCTGCCCCCCCCATAACAATATAAATACTTAGCTTAAAATCTTATTATTGATTCGGATTCACCTGAAAAGGCATAATCCAAGCAAAACACAACTGCATCAGAAAGCTTTTGAGAATGCAAAGAGTTGCAGAAGTACAAAAAAAATGGAGGGGGACCCAAAATATCCTAATGAGTACAGCACATATTCACTGGGCATGAAGGAATGCTGACGTATGAGGGGAGGAGAATTGAAAACCGGAGAGAATGGAATGATGTATCCTTGGAAAAGTAATGGCTGGTTGATTGTAATTATGTACATTTTTTTGCAGGTCCTGCTTTATTTTATTTTTAAAATCTATACCGCTTTTGCAACATCAAGGTCCCACAGCAACTTTTATACAAAATGACAACATATTGCCTCACATCATGCATAACTGTGTATCTATTTAGTGAACATTACTTACTGTGTTTGGAGTTGCAGCTAGATCCATTTGTAGCAATATATTTATTTGTTAAATATTATGGGATAGTTACAAGTCACAAAATTCCCCTTCTTTTCATCTGTGCATTGTTATAAATTATACTTTGTATTCAAAGCAGTTGGTGTGACAACATGTTTCATTACTTCTTTATAAGTATAGCTTTATGAATAGTATATGCTTCAATAAGAACACTGAGATCATATCCTTATATCAGATACTGAGTTTATGGCTGTCCTACCCTTTTTCTGAATCATCAGATATGGTTACAGTGCTGTATGAAACAATGGCATTTAGATCCCACACTGTTTATTGAAAAGGTGTCTTTATAAAACACTAATTAAAATACATTTTTTCAGTGTTAGAGTCATTTTCACATCCTTTGGATTTAATTGGTCAGCATTAAACATGACACAGAAGTGTGAACATGCTGGGAATATGGGCTTGGGATAACATATCTTTGTTTGAGACTCTGTCCTGCCATGAGATACCCAAAATCTTCCTGATGCAGCACATGTAGATGGCGTTGAGGCATCATTCCTGGCGGGTGTAAGTTGCCCATGTCTCCATACTCTAAAGATGTGTGGTCACCACAGTCAGTCAGGTGGTGTGCCCACAGCAGTGGCCAGAGGAGGAATGACCCCTGAGAGGAGGACAGAAAGAAGAAATACCTTCATCTGCAGCAAAACAAGTCTCTCCCATACTAGTTTCTGCAGCCACAGCAGGCTACAGCCCAAAGTTAAACATTGAGCTTTCTTACATGTTCTAGAATTATTTCTGTACATCTCTGCATCAAAATAGTTTGCTGCTATCTTGTGAGTAGGGAGCAGCCATGATATTCTAAGAAAAGATGCAGAGTATTTTAAAGAATCCCAGTGCAAGGAATTGGACTGGACACTTTCTAAATAGGAAAATTCAAAGATAATTGCACAACAGCAGGGACTCCTGTTCGGTAGTTTACTTAGCATTTGGTTGAGCTAGGCCTGCATATGGCTCTGCGCTATGGGTCAATTAGTTATGTTTGCCCACACAGAAATTAATAGCTATATGACAGTCTGCAAGGGAATAGAGCCTCCTGGAATTCATTGCAGCTACCAAGAAAAGATTTGCCTAGAGAAAGAATCGGATAGAATTTAGTGTGTATAAATAAACTGGGACTGCATGTTGACCAGGAACTGATGATAATATAGAAGCTAGTCCAGGAGTAAATTCAGTACAAGTTAGTACCGGTATTTTCTAGTATGTCCAGGGAAAGGGAAAAGGTAGATAAACAACAGCTGTGTAAGCAATAGTCATGGGGACACATGCAGAGAAGTTGCAAATGTAGGGCACACCTGCTGCAGGTAGATGTCTTGCAAGCTTTTCTGTTATGCATACTTGATAATTTCAAGGTAGGGGTGCCCAAGGGCTTTATGTAATTGACTAAGCAAATTGAAAAGGAACCACCACTTTTAAATTAGATAGCAACGAAAAGAAACTTAGATGTGAGCCCAAAGACAAATGTGAAATTAAAAAAACAGATTGTTCTTCAAAGCACTTTTAAATGGCTAGTGTTATACTGATAGTTTCTGTTTTGCATCATGATTATATTGGTTAAGAATAATGGGTTCTAATCATATACTGTTGCACAACTCGAATAATTATGATGCTTTAATTAAATGTTTGGAAACAAAAGATACTAGGACCTTACATACAGATTTTGCTACACAAATCATTGAATCATATCCGCATGATATTATTTTACTGGGGAAAAAATGAATTTCTAAAACCCATTTATCCAGCTGCCAAAAACAAAGTAGTTACTCCATTTGCTTTGGCACAGGGTGAATATGACAAGCACACAGTAGTACGCTAGAGCCTTTTCTCAGGACCTGCAGATACTCCAGGTGTTATAAAGACCTTCAGTGATATCCATTGTTAGTTATATGAAATCAATGGTTGCATATAGCCTACGTACCCTGGAGTATAACTTAGTTGGATATACTGCCTTTTATGAATAAAGTGATAGGACCACACTACCCACCAATACAGTGGTTCCTCTGGTTAAGAACTTAATTCGTTCTGGAGGTCTGTTCTTAACCTGAAACTGTTCTTAACTTGAGGTACCACTTTAGCTAATGGGGCCTCCCGCTGCTGCCGCGACGCCAGAGCACAATTTCTATTCTCATCCTGAAGCAAAGAGTTCTTAACCCGAGGTACTATTTCTGGGTTAGCAGAGTCTGTAACTTGAAGCGTCTGTAACCTGAGGTACCACTGTATAAGGAAATCAGTATTTTGACTGATTTCGCAGAATGAACAAAATGGAATGAAAATAATTCAAGGAGACAAAAATAAAAATTGCTTCAGTTTCCAATTAAGTAGGTTGCTGTAATGCAAACAGAAATTGTGGTTGGTCTCCGCTATGGCCGGAGTGGGGAAACTTTTCCTCCCAACAGAGTGATTCCCTGTCTCCCCATACCTGACTGGCTACTTGGATAGGTAGGTGGGGCCATGAACTCTGGTTATCAGTTTTTTCCTTTGCACTCAAGCTGAACTGCAAAGGAAGATGTCAGCCTAGACAAGCAAGGCTTGAAGTTATTGCCAATCAGCTGATTGGTGGTAACTTTAAACCTGCTTGGATCAGCTGCACTCCAGAGTGCCTGACTGTAAATTCTTGGAATTTAGCCAGTTGAATTAGGACTTGAAGTCACTGCTGAGTGACACTGACTTCAAGCCCACCTTTGGCAGAGATAACCTCCATTCCAGAGTTCCTAATTTAAAAGGCACTGCACACAATACACAGCTGCCAAGAAACAATAAACTCTTACAGTTGTTCCTTTGCAGACTTGTCTTTACCACTCTTGACACCTGATGGAAACAAGCCAGATTCAGAAATCATGAAGTTGTCTTGCTTGCTGCTCTAGAAGAGAAGATTTTTTCTGGCTAAAGTGGGCCATAACAATGCCACAACACAAATTTCAATATGCAATATCCCTACAGTGTTACAGAGTAAAACATAAGAGATAGTGGTACTAGTAAGTACCATTTTTGGAAGGCCAACTTTGACAGGTGGGTGGGACAACCCACTGAGTAGGATTTAACACAGAATGCTGTCAAGCCCATCAGCTGACATTAATAGTAATGTTAGATGATTGAGAGGTGGGTGTGAGCCAGATTGCATCCCTTAAAAGGCTAAGATTGGCCTGTGAGCTGAGGCTCCCCATTCCGTCTCAAAGACTAGAACAACTATTAATGACACAAGCTCTTGTCCATTTCATCAGATGAATGAAGTGTTATCCTAAACTGATTGATGTTTTCATTTTTTAATATGGTATGTATTTTTCTGTTTTATATTGTAACCTACCCACCCCGTAATCCTCGGGTGAAGGGCAGTATAGGAATTGTACTAATAACAATAACTGCCTATAATTAGCGTAAGGTACTGTAGGGTACTTTAGGCTGAGAAACATGAGACTGTCTCAAGGATACCCATTGAGGCATGAGCTTCAAGTCCAATATTCTAATCGTGGCTGGGCCAAATGTCATTAGTTTTGCTTCTCATCTTAAAAGTAGCAATTTCCTTTCATTTTACATATAACTGTGTGCAGGATTTCATTTATGACTTTTGTTTTCTCTCTTTGCTGCTATTTCAAAAATTAATGTTTTGAATATTAATATTTTTGCATTTGTTGATCTGAGTTTGTCCTACCTATAAAACGTTTGCTCCAAAGGTTTCTATTAAAAATCACATTTTAAAAAATGACAATTTTTGGCATGAGGACAAATGTTTAAAATTATCTTTAATACAGTATTGATAATGTTAGCTGTGAAGAGTAACTGAGTAATGCTGCACATATCTACTCAGAGGCTAGTTCCATTAAGGTCAAGGGTGCGAATGTGTGTTAATCCCACATGTGAGTGGAGGAGTAATGTTCTGTAGAATTGGAATTTGCGGGTTCTGATTTAAGACAGTGTCTCAAGCCATTATATTACAGCTCCAACCTGATGAATAGGGATTTCCCATTATTTTACAGTTATTTTTTATTGTTATTGTTTTGCTACCACAAACAGTGAGTGATACCGAATCCCATTCAAAGTATCTTACAGCATCTTGAGACAAGGGAAGAAATGACACTAGAAGCATCTCTTCTAACAGAAATAATTATTAGAGTTACTAGTGTGTTATTGCAAAGAAACATAATGTTTTTATTTGTGCAGAGTTATTTGGAAAAATAATTCTAAATATGGTTTATGGTTTTTTTTTATTTACCGGGAATTTTAGATCATAATAGATCCCACAAGCGCAATAAAAGTACGTTTCATTCTGTTTCTAGATTTATTAGCTGTGCCTAAGCATCCGTATGCTGCTATGGAAAACTGGGGACTAAGTGTTTTTGTGGAGCAGAGGATACTTCTGGATCCAAGCATTTCTTCCATATCATACTTACTTGATGTCACTATGGTCATTGTGCATGAGCTATGCCATCAGGTAGGAGATAAACCTTATCACTTGTGAGCATGCTACTTAAAACTGTTGTTGTCGTTGTTTAACTCAAAGCATTTTCCATGTTGACTGTTCTCTCAGGAAAACTCAGTTACACAGAAGGGAAACACATCAATTATGGACATTACTATGATAAACAGACAGACATTAAGTATAATAAACACTATAATGATAAGCATAAGAAGTTCACCAACATTCAAGAAATGGGAACCTGATCAATATTGTAAAATTTCCTTCCCTTTGGTGTGATTTGTAATAGACTTTCGTCTTTATATAGTTAAGCATAGTGATGTTCTCAGGAAGTGATTAATTATAGCACCATAACTGTTTCAAGCCGAGTTTCATGTTCTTGTCAAAACTTGCAGTGACTGAAATAAATTTCATTGTCACTCTTACTCACTTACATAAACTTGGGAAGCGTCTATTTCTTTATGTTTCTGCAATGGTTCTCTGTATATGAACAATGAATATCATGCTTCTATGTTTATTGTGATTCTTAAATATACTGAAAAATATTACAGTTAACCCTTTACATTGATTTCACATTCTTCCCTCTGTATCGTCTTTCTTTAATCTAAATATAACATTTTAGTAACATAAGATGAGTGCAGAAGTTAGACATAGAGTAGCGGGAACAGAAACTTCAATTTTTCGTCTTGAAACAAAGGTAATATTTGATTCTAAATGTAATTCATTCACCTTATAAACAACCCTTTCACAAATACAGGAAATGTCCAACATTTTTCCACAATAGCACTTAAATAGCACAGGAATAAAGGCTGGAATGGAGTTGTGCCAACCCTGTGAGGGAATGTAGTTTCTCCAAGGGCTGCTGTAATACAGTGGTACCTCAGGTTACATACGCTTCAGGTTACATACGCTTCAGATTACAGACTCCGCTAACCCAGAAATAGTGCTTCAGGTTAAGAACTTTGCTTCAGGATGAGAACAGAAATCGGGCTCCGGCGGCGCGATAGCAGCAGGAGGCCCCATTAGTTAAAGTGGTGCTTCAGGTTAAGAACAGACCTCCAGAACGAATTAAGCTGAGGTACCACTGTACCATTAGGGCATTTCTTCCCAGTTCATTACCAGCACACCAGGCAAGGGAGGTGAGATGCTACCACTATGCGGACCTAGCCAAGTAAGTCTTACTTAATAGGAAAGGGAGAGTTGGAGATCAGGCTGACTTGAGTCAGTTTGGCTTTGGAAAATGAGTATATCCTTTGTGGGTGGAGAAATAGCCTGGCTTTATTTTTTTGAACCAATGTGATGTAAGCCAAGAGGAGAGAGTAACTCATCTCCGCTTGTCACTAGAAAGAAATCAGAAAGCAAGGCTATTGTGCTGGAGAGGAAATGGGATACCTCAATATTCTGCATTTAAGGCTCTGAGTCTTGTCAGGGAAACATATCCCACTTAAGACCTTTCTCAAAGCCCAAAATCGCATCCATTGCCGATCTCGTACCAGAAATAACCAGCCATTGAAGCATACAAATAATATCTCAAACTCACAGAGGAAATTGAATAATCTAGTATGACTTGAAAAAAATATTGAACTAATTGGAGATCATGAGCAGGGAATGCCATAGGAACTGGTTAGATGTTGTATTGAGTATGCAGTGGTAGATACCCTCTCACATGGAGATGTGATTTGGTGGAGCGCTAAATAATCTAGAGACTAGTGCACTTTGTGCTGGTCACTGATAAAAGGCCTGCTATTATTGATACAATATTTGATCCACTAGAAGTGCTTCTCATCTCTGGTTAGTCAATACTTTTATACCTGCTAATTTTTAATTATTACAGATCTATCAGAAGTGCAGCATATATTTCTTAGTAATAAGACAGCCAAGGGGAAATCTCTTCTGTATGAATGTAATGAACTGACAGAGTTTTCCTCACCTCTGATTAACTGTAATGTGGATTATCCCCTCATCCATTTTAGTTAATCTCTTCCTTCAGAAAACATCACTAGATAAGATCCATTCAAACTAAAAAGTGAGAATATTCAAATAAAAGTTCTAGAAGCTGTTCACTGTTGCTGTTCACTACAAATGCTAAATTGGTAGAATATATTTTGTTCAAAATGCATCACTGTTTCCTATTCTTACAATTTTGTTTCCATTAGGTCATGTGTTTCAAATTTAGTACTCTTATTAAAAACTGAGATTGAACATCTGTGAAGTAGGCACCTGTGAAATATAAGGAGTTCTTTGCAAGTTGAAAACATTTCCAGAAGAGTTGGTTTATATACTCAGCATAGCTATTCATCTAATAATAGTATTTTTTCCCTTTGATTAATTTAGAATGGCTTGGATCCAAACTTCCTTCTCATTGGTGTAAAGTGAGATGGAGGGAGTCAACTTTTGCTGATTTCCCCCTGCAGTTCCTCATATACTTTGAAATGTGTTCTGCAGGCTTCTCTATAACATTGTGGGAGGGATAGAGAAAGCAGGGAATTGGTGAAAATGGTCTTCTTGCCCCGGCCACCAGTGGGACCAGTCCATTGGATCAAAAACCTTCTATGGGCAGAAGGATCTCTTGGTTTGGATCCAACCCAACTTATTTAACACCACCAACAATTTGTGCATAGAACACTGATTATTTGATTCTGTGACATGAGATCATGAAGTATCCTTCTGTTTCAATTTGATAGTCTTACGGAATTTCTAAGGTGTATTGTTATAGGGCTCCGGACTGATTACTTGCAAAATATATTCTAACTAGGACTCTGATTTGGTTAATCATGTGGATTTAATCTGTTAATTGATTAAAAGTGCATAGATTTGCATATGAATGAATAGTTCTTTGGAATGGGCATCATTTATTTTTAGATGATGCAGATGTATTTCATGGTGTACAATAACTCAAAAGAGACATTCCCTCTCAAGTGTGTGAGAAGTGTCTCTTTTTAAAGAAAAAAACATGCTACCCATGCATTTTTAAGGACTCGTATTAAAATCAATATTTTTAAATAAACCATCTAATTAATCAAGAACACTTAGATTTGCTATGTTGCATATGGTAGAATAGAAATGATAATCAAACAATAAAAAATTGCAGTGGCTTATCTTCTTGTATTAAATGCTGGGACTAATCAATCCTTAGTCACTTGACACTCTAACCATTAAACTACACTGGCAGTTATATGATTTTAATGTTACTAAACATTTGTAACTAGGTTTACAAGTGAATAATTTGCTCACAACCCGAAAAGGTGAGAGAACAAACTTGAGTTTTAAAAATATGGTTTGCTTGTTTCAAAGATTTGAATATGACCACTCCACCATTGTTTGACAATGAAATGCATCCCTACCTAATTATAGGATGAGAGCACTAAGCACTGTTTTCATTTGACACTGATCTTCAGCTCCTTCAACATGTTTTGCTTGAAGCTAACTACAATGAGATAAAAGGTTCAGCAATATTTTATGGGTTCACTTCGTTGGAAGTCGTTTTCATTAGAGGCAGTTTAAATGATCAGTGGTGATAGTAGCAGCATACGGTTATCATGAGAAAGTCAGTGCTGTTGCAAAGGCGAAATACATATCTGAATCTTAAAAAAATAAAAATAAAAATTAGAAGCAATCCTGTTGCCCTTCAGAGGGCTGCTGAGGGACCATAAGAAGTTGTAGGACTCCTACACAGTAGGGGAAGAAAGATGTTCAATTCTGAAGGCCTACCTGCTGTTATGGTAGATGCCTCTTTTGCTTTTGTTTTTCCAGTGGCGCTCTGCCGATTGTGAGGCCAGAAACAGGGTGCTTTGTCAACATGTTACAGGATCCTTAGCACCCTTGTTCTCCCGGCACCCTCCCAAAACAGACCTGATTTTCACTAGTCATGGTAAATTCCTTTCCATTGGAATCATTAGAATGAGTGGGGGAAGTTTTTCAAAAACAAAACAAGGTGGAGATGTTTGTGTGTGTTTATATTTTGGTGTGCTTCACCTTCTCCTTCAATTGTTTCGTTTTTGATATTTCAGAACTTCTTACTTGGTAGCTATCATGCCTATAAAAGCTGTTTGGAGTCAGAGACAGCAGTCCGAAGCAATTCCAAGGAAACAGTACAGCAAAGCTCATGATAGAGAGAAGGGATAGCCTAGAAATGATCACACCAGGAACTTTTCAGTGGCTGGAGATTAAATAGCCCACTCTCCAGTTAGTGGAGGTGGAGCAGTTTTAATTACACATAAGTAATTACATCAAATAATAAATCACCTGGGAGCGCCTGTTAATTGGACTACATTTGCAAGCCCTTGAAACAAGTATAGATGGTTTACTATTCTGAAAATTCAAGAGGCTCTTTTGATACTTGGGTAGGCAAGATATTTCTGACCTTCTGTTATAGTTAGTGAAAGTCAGGAACCATGCTGGAAGAAAAAAGCAAATTTCCTCTGCCCTACTTTCTGGGGCCAAAGACCACCTTGCAAAGCATGACGTAGCTTTTTCATTTCTTTCCAGTATTGCAAGATTTAAGTGCCTTTTCTTGTTGCAGCACAAATTCATTGTATACAGTTCATTGTTAGCTCTTCCCATATTTTTTAAAGCAAATGTTTAATTCTGTTTCTGAATTTCTGGTGCAGTACTTACTGAAACCTTAAAGGAGGCTTAGTAGCAAATGTCTAGGATGCAGTTATCTTACAAGCCACCTTTTAAGGAATCCCTTATTAAAATCTTTTGAAACAATTAAGGAAAAGGTATAAGAAGTCACCACTGAGAAATGCAGTAACTTTTCGTCAACTACATTTGGAACTTTAGTTGTTGCATAAATAGAATGTGAACAAGTGATATTTTAAAACCATAGTTTTGTTCATTTCTTTTAGTGGTTTGGTGACCTTGTGACTCCAGTATGGTGGGAAGATGTGTGGCTAAAAGAAGGCTTTGCTCACTATTTTGAATTTGTTGGAACTGACTACCTGTATCCAGGCTGGAATCTGGTAAGCTGGTCCATTTTTTCCTGTACTTCGCAAGTTACTTTGTTTTCTCATGAAAAGTTAGCTAGCATAATGGTAGAACATACGTTTGCATACAGAAGTCCAATAAAGTGGATATCCCATGAAGGTGAATGGTGGAAGATTCGTGATGGTGGAAAGCAAGTCCTTATTCATGCAACACATAGTTAAACAATGGACGAGCTCCCACTAGAGGCAGTCATGGCTATCTATACTTGGATGGCTTTTAAAAAAAGGATTAGACAAATCATGGAGAAGAAAGCTATCAGTGGCTACTAGCCAGGATGGCTCTGCCCTGCCTTCTGCTCAGTTGGAAGCTGCAATGCTTCTGTTTCTCTGTGGCTGGAAGCCATAGCAGGAGAGAGTGCTCTTCTGCTCAGATCCTACTTGCTGTTCAGCCACTGTGAGGACAGGATGTTGGAGTAGATGGACCCTTGGCTTGTCCTAGCAGACTCTTCTTGTGTTCAATCCTTTGTATCTCTAGTTCAAGGGATCTTAATCAGTGAGGCCAGCAAATACGCTTTCTGGAGGTCTTGTAGACTCACTGTAAGTCGCAACACGGACAGTGGGCTCAATGTTCCAGCCTTCTGATTTAGGTATGAGACGGCTTCATATATTTGCAGCATGCTGCCGGAGCGCTGGAGAGAAGAAGCCAAATGGTATGTGCAACCATCAGATATTCACTAAAGCAAAGTCAGTAGGTGTGAAATCAGTTGACAGGGTTCCAGCAGTGCAATATTCCATTCGCTACAAAAGAAATAAGGTCGTCATCAGCTGCATCATAGAATCACAGTTTTGTGGAGCTGGAAGTAGCCCTGAGGGTCATCCAGTCCAGCCCCCTGCAATGCAGGAATCTCAGCTAGATCATGCATGACAGATGGCCACCCAAGGTCTGCTTAAAAGCCCCTAAGGAAGGAGTCCATCACCCTTCGCGGGAGTCTCTTCCACTTTTGAACAACTCTTGGGGCAGCCCAGCGAGATGAGTGGGGTACAAATAATAATTATCATTACTATTATTACTATTACTGTCAAAAAGTTCTTCCTGATGTTTAGTCGGGATCTCCTTTCTTGTAATGTGAAGCCATTGGTTAGGGTCCATGCTAAGTTAAGTAACTGTTGCCTCTGCATTCAAGAGCATAAATGGTAATTACAGAGCAACATTTTATGTGATTCTTAACATTATTGCATTTAACTTCCCATAATAATATAAATAGGCTCCTTAAAGCCTCGTGGTTCTCAGAGTGCCAAGTGATTCTATTTCCAGAATAGCAGCGGTGTTTGGAAAAAAATATTGTGTCACCTTAAAGACTAACAAATTTGGCTTATGTCACAGCTGATTTGAGTTTATTTAATATATAAAATTTGTCATATGGTAATAAGATGTTTTTTGTAGTACTTCCCTTGGGAAAACATTGTTTCTAATCTTCTTGTAAGAATATTTGTGCACAGGTATTACAGCTTAATATTTTTTGTTAAACTGTGATTTATTATTTTTTGACAGATTTATCCTTTTATTTTTTTAGTTTAAAAATTCACTATGAAAAATGCAAAGTAACCCTTTATCAAAGCTGACATCTGTTTTTCAAATGTAAATTTTTTTGATTCACCTAAGCACTCATTATAATATTTATTATTCTTAAAGATTTTCCTTTCAAAAACACATCTTGAATTACAATAAAGTCATTCTAATCATAAATGCAATGGAATCTAGCAGCTCTTGTTGATTTTACCATAGTAAAATGTCATAGATTACGTTGGTCATATTCTGGATTTTATCTTTGCTGTACCAGAGTCATTTGTTCTGCTCATAATCACTTTAACAAAAACAGAATAATTTTGCCTTAGAAGCTGTCTTGCAATGTAAGCATATTTGAAAATGGCTATTAAATGATTTTAATATTCATTGCTAAGTAAATTATGTTCCCCTCATCTTGAGCTCTAATCTAACAGGCCAGTGCCGGAGAGAGAGAAAACTTGCTCAGTGTCCAGATGGGTTGAGCATGGTGTGTTAATGACAAGTAAACAAGAAATTGTCGCTGAAAATATAAATAAATATAACGTTAATAGATAAAATTATTATGAGTAGGTATAAATGAAATTTGTATTCTGATGGCCCAAGAAGACAGTGACACTAAATGTTAGATACTTTGCGGTGAACAGAATAATTCTGAAGTTGGAGATTGCACCTCAAAAAGGAGATTGTTAAAAAAAAAAAAAGTTTCAGAATAGGACAATCAAAAAGATCCAAGGGTAAAATAAAATAAAATAGCGGAAATAAAATCTTAAGATTTAAAACGTTTGGGCTAAAAAATTGCTGAAAAGCCCTAAAACCTCTCCCAATACATATGCTTCAGGCCTTCAGCAAATGTTTCAATCCAATCAGCACTTGCACACCCATAGGCAGACAATGTCCAGTAAGAATATTTTATTTAATAGCAGAAAATAAACAAATAAACCAACCACAGCCTTTCATAGCAAAGCATGCAAACTCAGGAGGACAAAGGAATATAAAGTAACTCAACACATTTTGGTTGAAAAAAAATAGTGTCTTCCCTATTTTAAGCCTGGTTCAACTCAGTTCCCTAGCTCTGAAGCCTATCATCTTTCAGATACAAGCAAAGCTGAAGTCATAGATCCTCATAGGGTGACCAGAGGTCCTGTACCTGTAACAGTTGTGCAGAACTTGTGTGTGACAAGTTACTTCTGTTGAAATTCTCTTTTCTGCACAACTATTAAAGATGCAGAAGCCCTGGCCCCCTTTTCACCTGGCCACCCAAAAGCAACATTTCTCATTGCCTCCTATTAGTGAAATATTATATTGATTTACACACCTTTGTCTTCAGGTTTATTGTATTGTCATTCATCTTCTGCCCTCAGGTCTTATATGCTTCCTTCTACCTTGGTTCTTATTTTCAGCAGTTCAGTTGAAACTGAACTTTCAGTTCCTTTCTCACAGAAGCTAATTTTGTTTTAGGTTTCATACATTTCCATTTGGCAGCCTGCTGTTTCACAGTATCACTTTCCTTGCAAAACATTTTCTAACATATTTCTAGATGTAGAAAACTGCATCTAGATCTCTCTATCTGTTACTGTGATAAAATATCCCCATCATCATCACCATCATCATTATTATTATTTTGAAGGATGAAGGGTATCCTTAGATATCGATTGAGATATTTCAGGCACTGCTAGATGATTTCTGTTAATGTTTTCATGGAAGAGAAATATTATCAATATTAACCCGAATGATTCAGCTTTGTGGAAGTGATGTGTGAACAGAACGCACAGTCCTGTGGTAACATTTCTCTTCTTGTGGTTTAACCAGTATTCCAACGTTTGCAATTCTTAACCCTCCAGAACTTGCAGCTGTAGGTGTATATTTTCCTTAACCACAGACGGTTGATCTTCTAAAGTAGCATCTCCTTTGTTGGAGAGTAGGAAGAAATTATTTGTTATGATCCCACATATCAGTTTTTATGGGATATGTGTAACATTTCAGGAAACTGCTTTGATACATGGTAGTTCAAAATTCAAGCCACGATTTCTAACAGTAGATAATGGGACTTCTTTGTTCTAAAGTCTGAGAAATCATATATGAAGTATCCTCATTCTTTCTATCATGTTTTTCTTTAAAAACCCAAATTTTGATAATACAGAATGTGGATTGAGCTATATGCGTATCCAGAAATTGTCAACAGCTTCCAATGGTTCCTACTTTTGAGTAGGTGGAGTTGACACACACTCTGTCCTTGAATGTCTATATTAGTAGAGCAGGGGTGGTGGTGGGGGGGAGAGACTATGACAAAAGCAATTGCTGGTGAGTGATTTTCCTTTTCATCCATAAAATACAAAGTGTCAAATGCTTTAGCAGTCACTACCTCACTCAGCGCTGAGAAAGCATTTCACAGGGCTGAATGGCCTTCTCCCTTTCATTCACTTTATAAAAGTTTGGCTTTGCTGATAACTTTATTGGATGAGTCAAGGCAGAGTACATCAGTGATGGCAGTCACACTGAATTTTTCTCTTTCCCTGTTGGAGAAAGCTACTCTGTCTTTTTCCATATCTGTCTTCCTTTAAAAGAAAAAAAAGAGAGAGTAATGCTCATAGTTTCTGGAGATATGTGTTTTAATCAAACACCTCTATCACATATCTGCAGGAACTGTGAGCATAATATTTTTTCTTAAAGGGAGACAAATATGAGAGAGACAGAGCAGCTGCCTTCTAAATACACTGCATGGAGGAAGGAGAATTCAGTGTGACTGCCATCGTTGATATACTCTGTCTTGACTCATCCAATAAAGTTGCTAGCAAAGCCAAACTTTTAATCAAAGATTAAGCACAGAGCTCCAGTAGTCATGCAACTATCCTTCATCTTTCCTTAAGTGATCCACAGTGATCCATCACAGTATAGTACGCCATGGTCTAGATGATTCTGTCATTTCTTCTGGAAACTGAAACTAGCTTAATACTGAAATATCTGCATATCATTTTCCTTTTATATAACCTGTGCTTAAGCAGGCTTGTTTAAGCATAAAAATAAATATTAATGGAAAATCATTAAACTAAAGTTCATTAAACTAAATACTCAGAGTATCTCAAAGTGCACAGCTCAAGATCCTGATGAATGGTCTCAATTGCTGATTTCCTCCATGGGCAGGATTAAAATAAAGAAGAAGGCGGCTGTGATTAGACTTGTGCATATCTTTGACTTAAATTGCCTGCTAAAACATTTATCTTCTTCAGTAAAATGTTCTGATACTTTCTGAGACTCGCAAGACAGATCAGGAAGGAAGTATTAAAAGTTCTGGAAGTAGACTTAAGACATCGACAGTCTTGGTTTATTTCATTATTATTTTTGCATATTATATTGGAGCTGCAGTCTGCTTGATCCTTCTAGACCAGCACACATATCATGCTGTCTCAGCATGGAGAGAAACATGACTTCATTTTCTCACTTTCCTTTCAAAAATACTTTCATCTCTCTCTCCTTGGTTAAGGGCTTCAAATAATCTAAAAACGAAGCTTTTAATTAATACCACATGGAATTTGACATCTTCCAGTAATCATGCACTGAAATAAGCCTCTAGTGTTATTTTTCTGTTTCAGTCATTGAAAGAAAGCTTTCTGTGTTGAACCAGAGACAAAATTCATTTGCAGCTGAATATGACAAGAAACATATAAGCTTAGAGCCAAAACAGTTGCTAGCTTACAGTTCTTAAGGTCAGTCACCTTGTCCACATGATCCAATAAGGCAAACCATGTCTTATTGAGAACTCACAAAGAAACATTGGGTATGGCTGATGGTTAGCAAGGAGAGAGCATAAACATGGATCCTGCTTTGGACAACACAGGGGTCAGCAAACTTTTTCATCAGGGGGCCAGTCCACTGTCCCTCAGACCTTGTGGGGGGCCAGACTATATTTTGGAAAGAAAAAAAAATGAACAAATTCCTATGCCCCACAAATAACCCAGAGATGCATTTTAAATAAAAGGACACATTCTACTCATGTGAAAACACGCTGATTCCCAGACCCTCCGCGGGCCAGATTTAGAAGGTGATTGGGCTGGATCCGGACTCCAGGCCTTAGTTTGCCTACCCATGCACTAAGCCATACTGTGCTGTAGCAGTAAAAATGACCAGGGATCAGCAAAACAGCTGCTGGCCCCATTCTGGAGGCTACATACTTGTATGGACCCACTAAACCATAGTTCAGCTTACCATTTTGTGCAAATCAGACCATTATCTTTGCAGCTGTGAAAGTTTTTTTTTTTTTAGAAAAGAATCCTAGAAATTACTTTCCAATTATGAATATTTATTCTAAAAAGACACTTGTTGTTTTGCCCCTTTTACTCCTTGATTTTTGAGGGGCTGCCTTTTCTTTATGCTTGTGAGGCATGATGGATGCTGAGTTGTTTAGAAGGACCCTTCTCTCTGCCCAGTCTGTGTTGGGGAGGAACTGGGACACTGACAACATGGATTATAGTACAGTGTTTCCTCGGGTTAAGAACTTAATTCGTTCCGGAGGTCCGTTCTTAACCTGAAACTGTTCTTAACCTGAAGCACCACTTTAGCTAATGGGGCCTCCCGCTGCTGCTGCGCCGCCGGAGCACAATTTCCGTTTTCATCCTGAAGCAAAGTTCTTAACCCGAGGTACTATTTTTGGGTTAGCAGAGTCTGTAACCTGAAGCGTCTGTAACCTAAAGTGTATGTAATCCACGGTACCACTGTATAGAATCTCCAAAGAAGGATGGGGAAATAAAAAAAGACATTTAAACATGTGGGTAGAGGTCCAGTGCAATGGAAGCAACATGCACACAGTATTGCCCTCTCCACTGAAATAAATGGGGAAACTCAGGTGTGATGTAGTGGACAGCTTCATGTGGACACTGGAGCATCTCTGAGATACTTTTAGAACGGGTTTTCTTTAGTGTATCTTGGAATAGTAAACAAAAGACCCCCAAGACACAGAGTCAAGAGCCTGTAACAATCCCAGATGCCAGTCCTAACACAAAAGTATCAATGAACACAAATTTGGCACCAGAAATGGCAATATTTAGAAACAAGTACAAGAACATTTCAACTCAGCAGGACTCTCTGTACTTGACTTTAAAGTGGTCATCCTTGAACAGAGGAATTTCAGTGGGGGTAAAGAGAACCACAATGAATCAGAATTTGTTAGGGAAATTAAGTTTGAATACCTGTGGGCATGAATTGAGGTTATAGATTTATCACAATCCTATGTGTTAATTAGTTACCATTTCCAGGATGCTTCATGGTATGAAACCTTGTGCCATAATGCCGCAAGACTCGTTGTTGTTCTAGATTGGGATGAATGAGTTTGGGAAAGGAATGTGAGCCTTAGATGGCAGAAGGTGCAGCTTACAAAAACATTGGATGAACAACAACTCTTTCCTTTTTGCTTTGTCTGCTCTATAAAATTATAGGGAGCTATATTTTGTAAATATTTGTATAATAGTAAACTGCTGTGAGTCACCCAGAATGTTAAGGAGTGTCCATAGTCCTGGGATGAACCTGGCATGTCTTAGTTCTAATAGTGGCCCACTTCACCAAAATGGCTTGGGATCTTAATATCTGCCTTATGTTTTAGAAGAAAAATAATATATAAATATATTAAATAGCCACACCCATTTTTCAGCAAGACTAGCTCAAATATTATGAGCATCAATGAGTTTTTAAATAGCTATGAGGGTGGAGGAAGAAAGCTAAAGGTTGCTGTTGCAAATAAGGAATCTTAGAATCGCATAGGTCAGGCATAGGCAAACTCAGCCCTCCAGATGTTTTGGGACTACAGCTCCCATCATCCCTAGCCAACAGGACCAGTGGTCAGGGATGATGGGAGTTGTAGTCCCAAAACATCTGGAGGGCTGAGTTTGCCCATGCCTGACATAGGCAGGCCCCACTGTTTCAGTCGTTTTCTGTGCTGAACATTACAGGCAGAAAATTCCTGGGTTTTAATTTTAATTTAAAGTGAAGAAGATTCTACTTTCGCTCTCATAGGCATAAAATATAGAAAGAAATTCAGACAGCATATATAACCCTTTCCTATTCCTCTGCCTAATAAAACATATTTTAGAAATGCTAAAGCATTTTGCCAGGGATATGATTTAGAGAATGGAATGACCTTATTAAGTGTTATTCACACAGGTCTCTTAATCTGTGAACCATATGAATGCCTATACCAGAACAAAGAGGTTCTGTTAACATTCAGGCCTTTGATCTCTTATGTACACTAATTATCAGTTATGACTTACATTGTGCTGTTCCTTTTGTTCTCTTGTTGGATGCAATTCACTTTCTCTCCCACACTTAAATTCTTTTGTCCTGCTATCTCATATTATGTTTGGGAAACTTTTTTTTTAATGTGGCTGGTTCAAGTATTGCATCATTGTCATGCTAACTACCTTAAAGCTTTTGTTTATGTCTCAATAAGTATTATAAAATTCATACAGTGACTGCTAAATTACATTATCTTTATCCTGGTAGATAGGTATATACAATTCCCTGAAGCTGGGGTAGGGAGGCGAGGAGAAGGAACAGATCATTTCCAGTGAATCAGGCACAGTAATTGAATGAACTTTATGTTGGGAATCTTTCCATGTATATTTCCCCTTTATTTCATTTAACAATTATAAACAAACATTGTCACTCTTTTCTGCCAATCTTATGTCCACAGTTATTTAACTGCTGCTGTTTTGTTTTCTATTATATAGGTCTGTATACTGTAAATTACTGTGTCCCCCCCCAAAAAAAAAACCTCCCAGGAACAAGGATGTGCAAAATTTATTTGTTCTCATTAGCTTTTCCAAAATCTATGATAAAACTGGTAGTTGTCTAAAAATAAACTACAGTTGCTCAAACATTGATCTCAAGTTAGGTCCATTTATTTCAGGCGGTCTATGCTGGGTAAAACTTAGTTGATACCTAAATAAAAAAATTCCTTCCAGTGGCACCTTAGAGACCAACTACGTTTGTTATGGGTATGAGCTTTCGTGTGCATGCACACTTCTTCAGATACAGTTGATACCTGTGAGACTGCTCTCCAATATTTACAGTGTCTGATCAATGGACCACCGGTAGGAAATCATAAGGTATCAACTAGTGGCCCCTTTTCACTTATTAAGAGGATGGTTTGGCCTGGTTTGAATAACATTCTAAGCTGAACCTTGACCGCATGAACATGCTGGGTCTGGAGAGGAACCAGTAGCCGCCGATCCTTTTCCTGCTGTGCAGTGCTGAGTTAAACCAAGGTTAGCTTTCCCTTCACATGCTTGTGTGGTCTTGCTAAACCAAGGTTTTGCTAATTAGGTCATGAAAGCTAGGCCATTGTGGAAAAGGCACCAACATCCTAGAAGTGGAATGGGTTCTTCTGAATTGAGTAATTTCATGATTTTTGCTTTCCTTCATGAGTGAAATCTGATAATCTTTACTCCCAGGTTGGCTTACACACCAGTCTTTTTAAGGCCTATAAACCAATAGAAACTGAAAATAATAATAATAATAAGTTTTATTTATATCCCGCCCTCCCCAGCCGAAGCCGGGCTCAGGGCGGCTAACAACACTAAAACAGTACAACATTATAAAAATGAATTAAAATCAAAATTGATGGCAACCATAAACTAAAGTTTTGTAAAGATTGCCAAAGGAGGGAGTCAGGCTGCGCCCTGACCAAAGGCCAGGTGGAACAGCTCTGTCTTGCAGGCCCTGCGGAAAGATGTCAAGTCCTGGAGGGCCCTTGTCTCTTGTGACAGAGCGTTCCACCAGGTTGGAGCCGCAGCCGAAAAAGCCCTGGCTCTAGTTGAGGCCAGCCTAACCTCTCTGTGGCTTGGGACCTTCAAGGTGTTTTTATTTGAAGACCGTAAGTTCCTCTGTGGGGCATACCAGGAGAGGCGGTATTTCAAAATACCTGATTTTAATGTTGCAAGGCAAGTCCAGGAAATCCAGCTTCAAAATCCATCTCTACCAACCTTTCAATAGTTTTCAAGGTAGATTTTGAGGACATATATATTCAGCATAGGTAAATTAAACAATCTCTTCCTAAATACAGTGGTACCCCGCAAGACGAACGCCTCGCGAGACGAAAAACTCGCAAAACGAAAGGTTTTTTCGTTTTCGAGTTGCCTCGCAAGACGAATTTCCCTATGGGCTTGCTTCGCAAAACGAAGCTTGCCCCGGGGACAGCGGGTCTTCTCTTTTGAAGCAAGGGGCGGCGGGGAGATCGCTTCTCCCCACCGCCCCTTGCTTCAAAAGAGGTCCGGGGGCAGCTCTTCCCGCTGCCCCCGGACCTCTTTTGAAGCAAGCGGCTGCGGGGAGATCGCTTCTCTCCGCAGCCGCTTGCTTCAAAAGAGATCCCGGACCTCTTTTGAAGCAAGCGGCTGCGGGGAGATCGCGTCTCTCCGCAGCCGCTTGCTTCAAAAGAGATCCCGGACCTCCTTTGAAGCAAGCGGCTGCGGGGAGATCGCTTCTCTCCGCAGCCGCTTGCTTCAAAAGAGATCCCGGACCTCTTTTGAAGCAAGCGGCTGCGGGGAGATCGCGTCTCTCCGCAGCCGCTTGCTTCAAAAGAGATCCCGGACCTCTTTTGAAGCAAGCGGCTGCGGGGAGATCGCTTCTCTCCGCAGCCGCTTGCTTCAAAAGAGATCCCGGACCTCTTTTGAAGCAAGCGGCTGCGGGGAGATCGCGTCTCTCCGCAGCCGCTTGCTTCAAAAGAGATCCCGGACCTCCTTTGAAGCAAGCGGCTGCGGGGAGATCGCGTCTCTCCGCAGCCGCTTGCTTCAAAAGAGATCCCGGACCTCTTTTGAAGCAAGCGGCTGCGGGGAGATCGCGTCTCTCCGCAGCCGCTTGCTTCAAAAGAGATCCCGGACCTCTTTTGAAGCAAGCGGCTGCGGGGAGATCGCGTCTCTCCGCAGCCGCTTGCTTCAAAAGAGATCCCGGACCTCTTTTGAAGCAAGCGGCTGCGGGGAGATCGCGTCTCTCCGCAGCCGCTTGCTTCAAAAGAGATCCCGGACCTCTTTTGAAGCAAGCGGCTGCGGGGAGATCGCGTCTCTTCGCAGCCGCTTGCTTCAAAAGAGATCCCGGACCTCTTTTGAAGCAAGCGGCTGCGGGGAGATCGCGTCTCTCCGCAGCCGCTTGCTTCAAAAGAGATCCCGGACCTCTTTTGAAGCAAGCGGCTGCGGGGAGATCGCGTCTCTCCGCAGCCGCTTGCTTCAAAAGAGATCCCGGACACCTGCCCCAGCCACCCCGCTTCGGAACGCTGCTCCGAAGCGGGGTGGGGGGGCGGGAACACCTGCCCCAGCCGCCGGGCTTCGTAGCGCTGCTGCGAAGCCAGGCGGGGGGCGGGAACACCTGCCCCAGCCACCCTGCTTCGGAACGCTGCTCCGAAGCGGGGTGGGGGGCGGGAACACCTGCCCCAGCCGCCGGGCTTCGTAGCGCTGCTGCGAAGCCGGGCGGGGGGCGGGAACACCTGCCCCAGCCACCCCGCTTCGGAACGCTGCTCCGAAGCGGGGTGGGGGGCGGGAACACCTGCCCCAGCCGCCGGGCTTCGTAGCGCTGCTGCGAAGCCGGGCGGGGGGCGGGAACACCTGCCCCAGCCACCCCGCTTCGGAACGCTGCTCCGAAGCAGGGGGGGGCGGGAACACCTGCCCCAGCCGCCGGGCTTCGTAGCGCTGCTGCGAAGCCCGCGCCCCCCAGCCTTCAGAAGAGGTCCGGGGACAGACTGTCCCCGGACCTGGTCTGAAGGCGGTTTCCCTAGGAACGCATTAATTGATTTTCAATGCATTCCTATGGGAAACCGTGCATCGCAAGACGAAAAAACCGCAAGACGAAGAGACTTGCGGAACGAATTAATTTCGTCTTGCGAGGCACCACTGTACACCTATTCGCTTCCTTCTGTATTTAAATTTAATATTGCTATTAATAGCTCTATCCTCTTTGAGGATAACCTATTTTGATATTCATAAAGGAGCAAGTAACATGTTCAAATATTCTGCAGTCAAGGCAAGTAACAAGCTGTTGCACATTTATTCCAAGTCCAATCTGATGTGCCTAGTTTCTAAACCCCATGTGTGTGTTCAATGGTTAGATCTAGTTTTTCAGTAGTTTAAGTATGTAATAATACCTTCCATGTACTCTAATGCATTTTCACATAAAAGTTGACTTCCAGATGGAGCAGAAGTGGAACAGCTTTTCAGCTGATTCACAATATAATTTAAATTAGCTCACTGATAGCCATAACATTTCCATATGTAGAATTACATGAATTGTTATTTCATCTGTCTGTTATATAGCTTTACAAAAATGCAAAACACCCAGAAAAGTGATATATCAGTAGGTCAATGTCAGTACAAAAATGTGTGCAGTGTAGATAAACGTGAAACCGTAATTTCATGACAACGTTTAACTCATATATGTATGATTTGAAAACTGGGGATAAGGCAGCTCATGAGCACCAAAAAGGAAGTACAACACTAGAAAGCATGCTTTCTGTGAAGCATTTTATTTTCTGAAGTTCCTGAAAGTGTTGCATAGAACGAGCCATGCTCATGACTGTTTCTGAGAATAACTGCACACCCATCAGAGGTGGCAGCCATTTGCGGCCCTGCATATGCCACCCCCGATCTTCTGGGTGACATGCTGGGTTGTCAGCTGGCTCACCTTCCCGGCACTGCGGAGCGCTGGGGGTTCCCGCCAAACCCCTATTCAAATAAGCCAATCTGTGGTGCTGCTGGGGGTGTGGCCACAGGAGCAGACCAAAATGAGAAGGCTTTACTCAGGTCTGCTCACTCGGTTTAAATAGAGGGTGGAGATTCATTGGTCCGTCGCCTGGAGGGGTGGGGGTTTCCACATAGGCATCAAAGAGTGCACCACCTCTTATTCTCCATGGTGTGTGTTGTTGTTGGTGGTGTTGTTTTGCGCTGGCTGCTGCTATTTGTGCTTAGAAGTAGATAACATCTCGCATGCAGTTATTATGGCACTGCATTTCATAATATTCCTTTCCTTCAAAGGGCTTTGGATACCGTGCTGCAAATGTGGAGATCCTGTTTGAGCAACTGTTTCACTGTTCATTCTCCAGATGAGCTGCCAGCTAATAAATCCACATAATATCAGAATGCATAAAGGAATGTGTGAAACTGCTATCTTCACAGCTTCAGATTTTTATCTGTGGAACTGCAAATCTCTGTGTAATTGCAAATGTACGAGTGTGTTTTGTTGTATTTCAGGAGAAGCAGAGGTTCCTGACAGATGTTTTACATGAAGTAATGCTGCTTGATGGCCTGGCTAGTTCACACCCGGTGTCACAGGAAGTGCAGCAAGCCACAGACATTGACAGAGTGTTTGACTGGATCGCGTATAAAAAGGTGGGAGCAAAACAAAAGTCATGTTTGTTGGATTTTGGGGGGGTATTTATCATCTAACATACTATTATTTCCATAGCTTGGAGTTACTACACTTTAATTGCATGGTGATGTGGGCTTTTGATTCTTCCACAGCAAGGAAAAGGCTATATTTGGCAAAGTCTGTTCATTATTCTCCCTTATAACCAGCTCCAAAAGTGGAGGTGATCGGTCCACTGTCCATTTTAAAAACCTGATTTTGTGTCAGGCTGGCCATGTATCCTGAATCAACTACAGATATAAAATTCTTGACATGGCAATTTGCAGAAGTTAATTTATAAATTGCATTTATAAATGCATTTTAAAAATGTAATCAGTTTATTAGTTTAATATCCTTCCTTTCTCCCAGTGCAGCACCCAAGGCAGTTCACAGCATGAATTACAACAGATACAACTAAAAGCACAAATAAAAAAAAGAAATAAGTCCTCATATTTAAAACAGCACTGAAAACACTTTAAACCATTTTAAAAGTGTGCATGCACATAGTCCAACACCCATCCTAAGAATAAGATCCAGTAGCATTAACCAGTTAGTGGCCAAAGGCTTCAAAGGAATATTTGAAATCAGACTGCAAAAGATTAAATGCCTTTTCACTTTAACAAGTATTTTTACTTAAATAATGGGTAACATCCAGTGATAGCATCCTAAAAATATCTAATTTTCAACGTGAAATCGAAATGCATTTATTAATGCTATTTTTAAAACAAAAAAAAACCACAAGGATCACACTCCTGGAACCCGGATGAGTGCAGTTATGAAGGATAGATTGTGGTTATTATTCTTATTCCACAGTTGTGGCCCATCAGGTTCATATATTTTTACCCATCTCTGACGTTTGCAGAACACCCTCTCCTTTTCTCTGGGAGCTCAAATTCAATCAGAACCAGGACAGAATATTATTATGGATATGTGCCCAAGTAAAGTTTCCTTTTGGCGTTTTTCCATACTCAAATTCTCTCTTGCTGTCATATCTGGAAATTCTGTCTGATTCATATCTGAGATCAGGGAGTTTTCCATCTGCGTGGTGTTGATTACTTCTTTGAGTCATCTGGTGTGACTTGCTCTGCTCTTTCTCCAAAGCTGTTTGTAAAATTTCCCCCTAACCACTTTTACTCCTTTCACAGAAGCTGCACTCTCGGGCAGTATTTCTTGGGCTTATTCATCCTCCTAGCCTCTAGAGTATTATAAATCCTCTTGATATCCGAGCAGGTCAGCCAATGAGTAGGTTGAACTCCCACACAGATAATAGGAATATTTTGGTTTATAATAGTTAAATTAGTTTGTCTTTAAATAACAAAAAGTCCTACATTTTTGTTTCTGTCTTTAATTTTCTTCTATCCATATTCATTTCTCAACCAAACACTAAGATAGAGTTTGCCTATGTTTGCTTAAGTGTAGTGCCTATCAGGAATGTTACTGTTAATAGATTCATTCAACATTCTGAATAAAACAATGCTTTAGGGGTATTACCTTGATTCTCCTTATCTTAATGCACTCTGGAAAGAAACCTGACACTCTCTGGGATGCAAGCCTGAGCAGTGTGTATGGAAGTCCTGGGCTGCCCAGCCAACAGGACCCCACTCTTGCCCTTGCTGATGTGGTCCAAAGGAAAACAGAGCAATACATTTGGCACCAGCTTGGCTGCAGGAGTTGCCAGAAGGGAGCTTATAAGACACCATCCAACCACCTTGGGGACTCCACTCCAGATTTGTGTAGGTTATCCCTCAGCCTTTTCTTTTCTCAAAGAGACAAGGCAGTGGGTATGGATTGTTCTTCAGTGTATATTCCTGAAGCCTTTCTCATGAATGAGTATAGCTGCAAGACAGTGGATCAGAGTTTTCCTTCTCCTAGATGGGCTATCTTGGCAGGTTGATGAAACCCATCTGCCCCTCATTTCCCTCTACAGCAAATGCAGAAATCACCTTCTTGACCATTGCACCCATAATTGGTTTGTCTGCTCAATCTGCCAGATCCTGGTTTTGTATGTAGGGGATAAGACAAGTCTTTAATTTCCTGAGGGTTTGAGACCCATTGGCTATCCTCACCTGGTTTAGGTGGCATTGTGGTCTAAACCACTGAGCCTCTTGGGCTTACCGATCAGAAGATCGGTGGTTTGAATCCCTGCGATGGTGTGAGCTCCTGTTGCTCTGTCCCCTCTCCTGCCAACCTAGCAGTTCAAAAGCATACCAGTAGATAAATAGATACCACTGCAGTGGGAAGGTAAACAGTGTTTCTGTGCACTCTGGCTTCTGTCACGGTGTTCCGTTGCTCCAGAAGTGGTTTAGTCATGCTGGCCACATGACCCGGAAAGCTGTCTGTGGACATACGCTAGCTCACTCAGCCTGAAACGAGATGAGCGCTGCACCCCCATAACTGGACTTAACTTTTACCTTACCTTTACCTTAGTTGACCAGTTGAAGCTGCTTCCTAGGGTGTGGCCACTGACACATGCTAAGAGCTTCCAGGAGCCACAGATGAATGCTGAGTGCTGGGTGGGGACCAATGATGGATGAACTACCCCAGAAGATAAACAACGTGTTCCCCACCAGAGATACTGCTCATCCCTTGGCATCCCATACAATGCATGCTGCTTAAATATCTATCAAGCTAAATGTACTTGTCATTTCCACTTTCTGCCCTCCATGGCTACCATGTATAGAAGCAGATAACCTGGAGCTAGGAAGCAGTTTTTTCATCTGGATGATTTTTAATTCTTTCGTTGAATCCATTAAAAAGAGCATCATGTACTAGTACATGTACTTTGGCAACTGCAGTTTTCCCTTCTCAAATCAAACTTGTGTTTAAAGAAAGCAATAAAGGTAAAGGGACCCTCAACCATTAGGTCGAGTCGTGGCCGACTCTGGGGTTGTGGTGCTCATCTCGCTTTATTGGCTGAGGGAGCTGGCGTACAGCTTCCGAGTCATGTGGCCAGCGTGACTAAGCCGCTTCTGGCGAACCAGCGGTACCTGTTTATCTACTTGCACTTTGATGTGCTTTCAAACTGCTAGGTTGGCAGGAGCAGGGACAGAGCAACAGGAGCTCACCCCGTCGCGGGGATTCGAACAGCTGACCTTCTGATCGGCAAGTCTTAGGCTCCGTGGTTTAACCCACAGCGCCACCCACGTCCAAAGAAAGCTATAATAGATGTCAAATAATAAGTTAGGATAATAAATAAATCTCTTTTTTCTTGGATTTTATTTTCATTTTTTTATTTTCATTTCTCGGGGCTGGCTTCAAGCTTTCCTGTACTTCATCATTGTCTTCTTTTCCAGCTTCTTATTTGACTCTCTCTGGAAGAGCTATGCCTAACCCCCAAAACTTTCCAGCCATACCTCCCCCCAAACTAATCACACTTTACTTTGCCAGCTTGTATTTGCCTATAACGATGAGCCAATAAATAAACATAGAATGTTTCTATCACATCCCAACTTTGCCCTCCCACCCCGACAAATGTAAAAAGATTGATTCCTAATGTACTGACAACTGTAAACTTCCTTGGGGATGGATATGTTTCTATGCTGATAGACTATGATTCTTGGTAGGGAGCCAACTATAGGTAGGCAACAGGTAAACATTGTACCCCTAGATCTCAGAGGTAACTGCCAATTGTTTGACCTTCTACAATTAACCATAAAAACATTGTGTCCCTGGATCACAAAGGTAACTGCTGGCCTTTTGACCTCCCGCAGGTAACTGTATAAACATCATATCCCCGAACCTCAGAGGTAGCTGCCAACCTATTGACCTCCTGTAGTTAATCATATAAACCTAACTGACCTTTTCAAACATTCCCATTTATAATTCTGTGTGCATTCTGACCAACCTTTCTTTCAACATTTCCCTGATTCTCCACACATTGATTTTAGCTGTACAAGCTAATCTTCAGAAAGGGACATTCAATGGAGTTAACATCATCACAACTGTGCTTACAACTTTGGGGCAGTGCTTCAGTCCACAACTATCTATGTAGCATGCAACTTGCACAGGGGGCAGCCAGAAGCCTGCAACTATTGACCTTAGACCTAGTGGACAACTATTTCTGCTCATACTACTGCTTTATAAAGACAGAATGTTAACGCCACATTTTGTCCCCTCTTGGCAATTCATAAGGATGTTCCCCAATCTTCTTTTAACAACATCAGATTTTAAGTCTCATTTATTATTTGTCTCTGTAGGCAGGTTCAAACTACTTGGAATACATTTTCCTCTTATTGTGAAAATGCTCAAACCATACTTTGCTACTATGATTCCATTATGATGAGCATTTTTGTTGTACATTAGTGCATTTGGGATGCTATTTCAGTGTACAGAGCTAGTTTAATATCCAAAATAAGTTAATGAAGCAGTGGAAGTTGTGATAAGCATTTAAGTACTATTTTTATTCAGTATTGTACTTGAACTTCAGTGATGGCTCATCTGTGTAAATAATTTCATCAACCTCCTGTGTTTGCCCATCCTTGAAGATTTTCTCATAAGGATGCTTAATGAAAAAATATATTGTGCTTTTGTCCTTGTCAGTGGTGTCAGAACACATAAGAGAGGCCCTGGTGGAGGGGCTAAATGGAACTGCTGATATAAATGAAGTCCCAGCGACATTTTGTCTGAACAACTAAGCCGGCTGCGCTGTTTTTATATTTACAATGAATGGTTGGGGAGGATATTTTCAAGTCCATTTGAAGGACATGTTTGTTTATGTTTATTTCCTGTTGAATCTCATTTTCTTTTACACGCTCTTATAAAAATACTAGGAAAGCACTGACTTCTAATAGTCTCTAAAGCACAAACCTAGGCTTCATATATTTTAACAAGAGTTATCAGTGGTAGAATACATCAGTGGAGTTTTTTCACCCCTATGTTGACAGGATGGGCATACTATGAAGATGCTAGATAGTTTTCTTTTGAGAAGGGGAAGTACATTTTTTGCAGTCCACCCACATGAAAAGCTTGGAGGAGTTAGAGAATGCAGAGATGCAGTCCCCTTTGTGTTGAGCCTACCTTTTCCAAAATACTGTGCAAAACTCCTGGAAATGCGGGGAGAGTAACATGGATCGCTGGAGTAAACTCCATTATACGTCTTCCAAACCTCACCAACAATATGGCAACATTATTGATTTTATTCCATTTATGAGGCACTTCCTATAAAATATCCCAAAATGTTTTAATGATAAAACCAGCAGCAAGTAAAACAATTTATATAAAACAATTTCAAATGTAATACAGGCGTGGATTTGGGGGGAAATCAGCACCCTTGGAGCTCTAGTTTAGAAAAAGATTGTGGGCATACAAAGGTATCTATATTTTCTGCTTCTCCTATTTCTTTTTCTTTGCTTTCATTGTCATGATAAACACATGGAAAATGCTCTCTGAATCTTAAGTTTTAAAAGCCTGTCCTCAATTGTTCTCTGAGATCTTCTGACCATTTAGAGCTCAAGAGTGTTCAATTTAGTTTGTTAGTTTGGGAGATACTGATGTTTTGAGCAAGAAATATAGCAGCAATTCTTGGAACTCTTATTTTGTGGTACCTTCAGTATTTATTTTTTATCATCGATATAAAAAGAACATGCTTTGCAATTTTTAGCTTTTTATTCTAATGTCTGGGTTGGGCTCATAATTTTAATACCTACACTGTATTAGTATGGCATCCTCATACCCCAACCAACCTCCATACCATCTCATATTATTCTTAACTGGAAGAAACTATTAACAATTTAGACAAAAACCAAGAAATCACTCAGTATGTGAAGTAGCTACGTATTAAGAAGAGCATTCACAGATAAAGAACTGCATAATAGTAGTTAATATTTATACTGTACTCCCCTTAAGTATTCAAAGAGCTACATACCCTTGCTCAGTATCCTTATCTCTAGAATATCCCAGTGTAATTCTCTCATTATTTTTGGAGACTGGAGTTTAGTGGAATCCCTAAGGCTACCCAGTGAGCTTTAACACTGAGATTTGAATTGAGAACACCTCTTGCTCATAGCTTGTGTTCCTAACAACTGTACTCCACCAGGACATTGCAATTTTTTTTTTAGTAATATGATTGATAAATATAAAGTATAAAGTTGTTCCCTCAAGATACACTGTCAGTTTGTATTCATGATGCTTCCCCATCTGATCATTTTCCTCAAAGATTTATTCTATCTTTAGTATGTCTATATCCATCCCAGAGAAGAATTGTTCAGTACTGTAAAGTGTACCAGGAGGCAGAGCTGCGTTTTCTCATTCTCTGTCAGATAGATTTCTCTACATTTTCTCAGATAAATCGTAGAGCAGACCCTTAACTATTTTGGCACAGCATCTTCTTTCCTCCTGTAAAATATTGCTGGAGTTCTCGGTGACATCACCATCCATTTCAGAAGGAGCATGCAGATATTTCATGATCTATAAGTATCCTCCACTGAGCTGATGCAGCCTTCCTTGTAGGTAAAGCTCAAGCATATATAGAAGAACTTCTGATGTGTAATTACCATTATAAATGACCTTTTCTCCCAGAGAAATATTGCATTGGCTGTTGCCAGCACTCACAAAACATACTAGGCAACACCTGCATGACTTGTGTGGTATGTGGTCTGCAGGTATACCTGTGGTTTACTGGGATAAATCTACAGGTTTAGTGTAACTGTGTAGAGCAGTCACAAAAAAGTAATGGAGAGTCCTTTCTCATTTATTGTTATGGAGAAATTAAGTCGTTACCTTAAAATTAAGTTAATTAATTTTCTAATTGAGTAAACCATTGGTTGTCTCAGCCATAATCAAGCAAGCAAGCAACATGTTAGGCAAATCATAAACTGTACTTTTTCCTCCAAAATGCTGTTCGGTGTTGCTTAATGTGATATTTGCTTTTTGAAAAAGCTGAAGTAGAAACTGCCTGGTGATTCACAGATATATTTACCGTATTATTTGCTCTATAAGACTCACTTTTTCCCTCCTAAAAAGTAAGGGGAAATGTGTGTGCATCTTATGGAGCGAATGCAGGCTGCGCAGCTATCTCAGAAGCCAGAACAGCAAGAGGGATCGCTGCTTTCACTGTGCAGCGATCCCTCTTGCTGTTCTGGCTTCTGAGATTCAGAATATT
This sequence comes from Podarcis melisellensis, assembly GCF_964234715.1. Lineage (NCBI taxonomy): Eukaryota > Metazoa > Chordata > Lepidosauria > Squamata > Lacertidae > Podarcis > Podarcis melisellensis. The sequence continues at coordinate 33,142,832 of NC_138542.1, forward strand.
TTTTTTTCTTGTTTTCCTCCTCCAAAAACTAGGTGCATCTTGTGGTCTGGTGCGTCTTATAGAGTGAAAAATACAGTAGGTCTGTTCTAAATTTATTGTTTAGAGCTTTGGCCCCAGAGCGCAAAGTTTTTGCCCTACGTAGTAAAAATAAAAATGGCTTACAAAATGAAGTAAAGCTATAGAATACAAACAAATTTATTAACCAATTAATCTCAATCAAATATTAAATAGTAACTATTAAACAATAAATATTAGAGTTGGGGGGAGGTACCATCTGCCTTGAAGGAGGCAATGGTGTGCCCCTTCCTTAAGAAGACCTCCTAGGACCCCGAAGTGTTAAACAACTATCGTCAAGTATTTCCTTTTTTGGCAAGGTGGGGCCGCCTCTGGATATGGTTCAGAAACTTCTGCTGGTGCAGAATTCAATAGTCAGGTTCCTCACTAGAGCAATATAGTTTGAACATATAACGCCAATCTTGACCCAACTGCACTGGCTTCCAGTTGGTGTCTGCTGGTTTTGACTTATAAAGCCTGAAGCAGCTCAGGACTGCAATTCTTCAAGGATCACCTCTTCCCATATGGATGGACCCAGACCCTGTGATCATCATCTGAGGCTCTTTTTAATGTCTCTCCTCTGTGAGAAGTCTGGAGGGTGGCAACACAAGAATGGGTCTTTTTTGCAGTCTGTGGAATGTTCTCGCCTGGGAGGCTTGCCTGGCCCCTTCATTACATATCTTTAGGCGTCGGGCGAAAACATTCCTCTTCTACCATGCTTTTGGCCAATTAATCTATGGCCTTTTGAACTTGTATGTGTGTGCGGGGGGGGGGGGGTGAGAGTTATTATTTTTGTTTGTTATTATACTAAGTATTTTTGTGTTTACAATATAACTGCTCTGTGATCTTCAGATGAAGGACAGTATAAAAACCAAATAAATAAATACATAAATCAATATTTGTTCTGCAGGAAATCCCACTGAGCTCATTGGGGTCTAATTCTGGGTACTTGTGTTTAGGATTTCAGCTTTAACCCGCCATCATTTTAAAAAGCAAAAAAAAAATCAACAAACAAACCCCACTTATATACATTACAGGGAAATCATATTCCTCTACCTTTAGGACTTGGAAGTTTATCAAAACACATTTGATGATGCTCATGAAGGTGCTTCAAATCTAATTTATTTATTTTATGAAAGATTTTTCAAATGTCATTTTAAGAACTGAGTTTGACATGCTTTGTTCTCAAACTTTAATTCATGCTGTGAATTTCCTAATGAGCTAAATTTCATACTGGCATCCAGCTGCGTCTGTCTAGTGTCAACAAAATAATTGTTTGGTAAAAGTGACTTGGATATTGCTTGTTGGCTGCTATTCAATGACAGAAATGTGCATATTCTTGTGCGAGTGCTTTGCAACCTGTTGTCGTCTTTTTGTTTAAATGGATTTGAGATCACAGGGTGGTCTGAGTTTCTGAAAAATGAATGGTGATTAATTATTTCAGAAATGTTTTTAGTGAAATGAAAGAAGATTCACAACCTGCATGGGCCTGCTCTCATTCCTATTGTTTGTGAGTTATAAAATTACTTTGTTCTCCTAGAAGGAGAAGGAAGCTCAGCCAGCAACTGCTTCTAAGCAGCTTCAGTCACTGTTCACTAGTGTAGGTGAGAATGCAGCCTTTGTGATTGTGATATCAAATAACGAGGAGGTGACGCTGATATAACAAATTGGTTTTGAGAGTAGGTTTCGATTCTACTATTAAGTTTAATAACCTTAATGGGTTTAACAAGATAGTGTTCATACATAAACTCAGCATGTATTGGAACATTCAGAAGATGTGTTCCTCTTGACAAACTCCACACCCATCATCTTAGGTCAAGTTATGAGGATTATAACCACTCAAGGTGGTTATGCTCATTGGCTCTAGGTCATTTTAGATGTCTTCAAAAGGTCAACGATTCATACTTTTCTCTCTACTTTTGAAAAATGCAGGGGTATGTTAATGCAAAAGATTTTGATTGTTTCCAAACTTACCTTTCTTTCACAGCTATTGGATGGTTTCTGCCTCTCCAATTCAACTATGTGATCTAGAGGCAGCATCTAGCATGCTTACTTGTTCTCTAATGGCTATTGGAATCCCATAATATGTTTTGGGAAATCATTATGCTTTTCAGGACAGAAGACAGTGACCATCCCACTTACTGAAGTTCTGCATAGTTTGTTGCAGTGGAACTGGTTTGTTTCAGTGGAATTGATTATAACGTTAACTAATGCTCAGAACAAGAACCTACCTTAAACTACAAATTAGTTTATGAAATGTCTAAGTTTTCTTTAATAGTAAACATAAGGTATGATTAAAAAACCCCTATGAATTTATCATTTGTTAAATGTGTTTGCTTAATATGATTAAAAGGTGGGCATTTTTTCTTACTTTTGCAAAGTTGTCTTTAAAAATAAAATAAAACCCATTTTGCAAACTGCATTGGGCTAGCCACAAGATAAAATGTCCAATCTGGTCACCATTGAAGCCTCTGACAAGCTAAACGTTATAATCACCAACTTGAAGTTCAAGTGTGTATTCTGATTGCTCTGGTGCACATGCAACTTCTCTGTGAACAGTTCTGGTTGCCACATCGCAAAAGGGATATTGTAGAGCTGGAAAAGGTGCAGAAAAGAGCAACTAAAATGAACAAGGGTCTGGACAAACTCCCTATAAGGAAAGCATACAACATCTTGGGCTTGGGGAAGAGGTGGGAGGCTTGTTAGATGTGTATAACATTATTATTGACATGTCTGAAAAAGGTGGAGAAAGAGAAGTTCTCTCTCTCATAATGCCTGGGGTTATCCAATGAATCTGAAGAGTAGAAGATCTAGGACAGACAATGGGCAGTAGTTCTTCACACGGCGCATAGTTAAATAGTGGAATGTGCTATGTGCGGTTCTGCCCACCATCTTAAATGGCTTTAAAATGGGAATAAGAAAAATGATGGAGGACAACAAGGGTTATCAATTGAGAATAGTTATGATGGCTATTTGTTACCTTCAGATATCATGCCAGTATCATGAACGTGGTTTGAAGTCTGCTTGTTTCTTCAATCATAGATAAGGCTAACCACATTCTGCCTGCATTTAGACAAAACAGGTAACCAATGTAAGTTAAAAAGAGCTGCACCCAAAGAGGAGGGCAGAGGGCAGGAGCCCATGACTCATGTATGTAATGTCAACCCATAATTTAACATTACATAGGGGCTTGTGACTGGACCTCAATCAGCCATGTTTTCTTAGCCTAGTTCAATCTGATATACTCTATGTGTGTTGCACCTGTCATATTTTATTTTTGTTTCATCCATCTCATTACACTTTTCTTCTTAAGGTGAAACAGTGTTGTGCTAGCTAATGAAAATAATGTGCTTTTCTAACATGTCACCGCATTTGGTAATATTTATGTTTTATGGTTTATTAGCTTCCCACTTCCAAATAATATGTTTCTTTTATCTCTTGCTTCCACAAAGCATGTGTGAGTTCGTACTCGGCATATGTTGAATAAAAAATTGCCTGCTTCTAAATGTAATTATTTATGATAAGCCTATAATAATCATTAAAAGGACTAAATGTATATTGCATATGCTATTGCTATAAGAATGTTTGTGTAATTTTTTTTTCAACATTTCCTTTTGTGAATTATGTTCACAGGGCGCAGCTTTAATTCGAATGCTGGCTAATTTTATGGGTCACTCAGTGTTTCAGATGGGCCTACAAGTATGTAGAAAACATTCCTTCTTTTCTTGTGTGCTTGTGCTTGCGTTTCTGCCATTGTGTTTTTGTTGCATATATTTCTGTTAGTTTTTGAAACTACAGCTGTTGTATTGCCGATATATATTTAAGACAAGCTTTAGCAGGAAAAAATAGATAGTGCAGTGTAAAACCTTGTGCCATTTAAGAAAATAAAGGTGCCTTCTGCCATTTTGTTAGATGGCGGCTTTTTTGAATCCATTTGTGGATCCATCATGAACTTGCACCTTTTTGAGAAATATTGCTATCTTCACTGATATATATACGTTTAAGTGATTTCAGAAGGAATGGGGTTAGATTTTTTAAGTACAAAAGCAATGAAAACTCAAGCTATATTTTTTAAAAACTATCATAATATTGTGAAGAAATAGTTCTCTCTCATCAAAACCCTTTTGCTTTTGATTAGCATGATTTCTTCATTGCCTTAATGATATTTCGGAAACTCATTTTGCGTTTAACAGTAAATTAATGGCCAGCACATCTGGATGAAATTTTGAATGGCGTGAATGTTAGCTTGCGCTTTGCCAAGGATAAAGTCTTTCCAAGAACAATTCCAAGTAAATTAAAGTTTCCAAAACAATTTAAAAGCAAACAAGCCAACGCAGAAAAACAATGCAACTCCCTTTATTCCATTGAAATCTGTTTAAGTAAATCATGTAACAGGCAGCTGTGATTGATGAATTATGTATGATGCAGTCTGTTACTTAGAGGTGTCCTTTAAAGTAAATTGATGTTCACCTGAAATACAATTATGCTAAAATGGAAGGAGCAATCAATCTTATCTGTTCTTAGTAAGCTTTTCAATCTGAAATTTAAATAAACTACATCTGGGATCAGGTCATATTTTAACATGGTAATTCTATCTTCAACCCTGTAGACTGGAAGGTAAAATAGAAAACAAAAGTTAAATAAGCATACCATCTGTACCATATAAAGATGTGTGTAATATGGCAATGACTGAAATAATATCAGAGTACTTTTTCTCTCCCCCATAAATTTGGCAGGATTTTGATTGGTGGTGTTTTGAAATAGAGTTTTGTTGAATTGCCTCCAAACATCTGGTTTTCTTGTTTCTATAATATGTATGCATATAGACCTTGCTTTTTAGGCTTGCTTGCCTCAGGGGAAGGGAACCCACCAGAAACTTGTGTGCAGGAACTTAAAAATGGTTAATATACCCATTCTAAACTAATCATGTTTACCTGCATTTTGGTTTTAGTATTGTTATGCTTGTCTGGATGTTCTTGTTGCTATTGATAATCCTGTTTTTACTGTTAAATTGGGAATATATGGCAGTTTATGGTTACATTTGAGTGTTGGTTGGAAATTCTGTGACTTTTTAATACACTGGAAGCCACCTTGAAAGACCTGGTGCTATAAATGTGCAAAAACGTATTAAATAAATAAATGGAAATGATTACCTGAAGAAATAGAAGGTAGAAATAGACAGCTAGTATGGCTTTATAGCACTGGGGGACTGAGGTTCAAATGCTCCCTACCTACAAATCTCAGCAGGTAAACTTTTATGTCACTATGTCTCATTTTATGTCACTATGTCTCACCCTAACCCTTGTCCAACTGCTGCTGTGAGGACAATATGGTATAACCCATCATCATCATTTTCAAGTATTTGGAGGTTGTTGTAATTAATAACACTGTACTTTTCTGTGTATAAGACAAGGGTTTTTTTATTTTAAAATTATGTTGGGGGTTGTGCATGGGGGGGACGTGGGAATGGTTACTGCCAAGAGCAGGAGATTGTGAGTGGTGATTGGGCGCGTTATTGGTGGCTGAGGCAAGGGCTGGTGTTGATTGGCTGTCACTGAGGCAATTGGATGGGTGATTGCTGGCTTCTGTCGGCGAAGGGACAGACGATAGGTCGCTTTGGCGACGCGTGTGAGTGGCAGCATAGGTCAGGCGGGTGAATGATTTTTGGCAATCCCCCCTAAAAAAGCTCTACAACTCTGGGCCATCCCCCGCCCCCCAAAGCTCAATAACTCTCAACAATCTGCCCCCATTTTCTAAATTTGGAGTCCCACAAAACAGGGGGCGTCTTATACATGGAGGCGTGTTATACACAAAAAAATATGGCAATTCCCATCATGCATTTTGTATGTTTTACATTTCTATCCCACTTTTCTTGTACAGAGTTCTCCTCCTCCCCATTTTAGCCTTACAACAAACTTGTGAAGTTAAGCTAGTGGCTGAGCTTCATGACTGAGTGGGGATTTTAGCCCTGGTCACCTAGTTCCTAGTCCAGCATTCACCACTGCATTAAGCTGTCTCTGCAGAGTCTATTTCTGGTAGAAGTTTTAAAGGTAAGAAGGCAGCTGATGAGCGTGGGTGGGATGGGGAAATGGTTAGCATTCTTCTAAAGCCCTCCTTACATCACTGTAAATGGATGTCTATATCAAACCATTAGGGGAAAGTTTTCTCTGTCTGTCTCCTTGTAGACGGCCATTGACTGATGTGTGATGATTTCATTTAAAATAGTTTTGTTTGTGGTTATTCCTTACATGAACTGACATTGGTAGAGTTCAGTTTGGATAACGTGGCCTGTTTTTAAGACTGAAGTATCCTAGTAAAATATTGTGTGTGTGTGTGTGAATAAACACATTTTTAAAAAGAAAAATCAGTTTCTGTATTGAATATGTTGCGCTTTGGACATGGGTTGTAACTATAGTGTTGAAGATCAAATATACCTTAGTATGGCTTTGTTTAAAGAGGTATATGCTGTCATATCCAGCCCTAAGGGGATAGCTAGCTTAGAGTCCATTTGCATTTATCTTTTGCATGATTTGATTATTCTTAGACCAATGTGTATTTCTGTGAGTTTGTCTACATTACATTTCATTTGCCATTTGGCAGCTCATTGATCACACAGATCTGTATCCTTTTGAACTTCAGTTGCTGCTATATTTGTGTTCATCACTCACTTTGATTTAGTGCATCATCAGCAGTTTGCATTAGTTTACTGTGGGATCTCCTGTCTCTGTGATAAATTAACATCTTTTGTGGTTTTGGTTGTACTGTATACATCATGCCAAGGACCTTTTATCCACTCTACTAGACAGACACTTAAAGCTGAGAGGCCCTTTAAATGTTAGCCTAGCTGCCTGGGAAGTATTTTTAAGGAATGCCACCCAAGTTGCTGGGAAAATATGCAATTTATAAAACCACATGAGGTTATCGCATAAGTCTTTCCCACAGAACTGACCCACATACGCTTAGGACTTCCAAGATACTCGCCACACTCCCAGTTATGTGGTTGGGCTTACTTATTTGTTTATTCTCACACATTGCCTCAAGGTATCTTACAATACAGTGGTACCTCTGATTACATACTTAATTCATTCCGGAGGTCTGTTCTTAACCTGAAACTGTTCTTAACCTGAAGCACCACTTTAGCTAATGGGGCCTCCCGCTGCTGCCGTGAGATTTCTGTTCTCATCCTGAAGCAAAGTTCTTAACCCGAGGTACTATTTCTGGGTTAGCAGAGTCTGTAACCTGAAGCGTATGTAACCTGAAGCGTATGTAACCTGACGTACCACTGTACTTACAATTAATGAAACCCCTAAATAAAAGATAAAATCCATAAAATCAGTAGGAAAACACACACACCTAAACAGTAAAATACAATAGCAGGTAAAGCCAAAAATCAATAAAATCAACAGAGAATTTTCAAGTATTAAAATCAATTAGAGGCAGGAGAGATCACAGGATATACCTTAGCTGATGTTTGTAAAATGGTGAAGAGGATGCTAAGGATTGTTCATGGATACTCCTAGATGAGATTACAAGTGAAGATAGTTAGTTGTCATGATACCATCCAGATCCTGTGTTCTAAAACAGCATAGGAAACATGCCACAGCACTAAGCTAAAATCCCCTGCCATCACCTTTTGGAATCTAACATCTTCATAAGAGTGAAACCATGAGCACAGTGTTCCCAGTCTCCATCTCAACCAGCTGGTTGACAAGAATTTAGTGGCCTGGGAAAGCCAGTGTTCAGCTGGACTCATTTTGAGTTTCATTCCATTTGTGTTCCTCCTGTCTCCTCAACTGCTTCATTAACACCCCCCCCAATCCCAGAAAACCAGGGATGCAATTGAGTTTTAATTGTTGGGAGGTGATACTTAGGAATGATCAGGTGCACCCAACATTGGGGTGTGTGTGTGTGTGTGTGTGCCATCACGCACACAATGCCGCCATCCGTCCAGGCCTACTGGGATGTGCAGGTGTCCCTTTGAGGATTGCCAGAGTGCCTTCCTGGAAGGCTTTCTAGCAATCGCGGCGGGGAGTGTGTAGGGTGAAAATTGCCTTCCAAGCCTCCAACCCCCACCCAGTGGGTCAGCTGAGGAGAGGGGCGGCAACTCTGCTGCGATGCTCCTGCTTCTTTCTGCCTCCTGGGTCAGAACTGACGCAGGAGCGGAGCTGTGGCTGGGTGCTGCACACACCTGTACAGGAGAGGGGTGGCAGCACAGCAATTTCTGGGTTAGCAGAGTCTAACCTGACCCCCAGGTCAGACCTGACTCCTTTTTTCCGTCATAAACTAGAACCTACTCTCTACTGGTGCAGGAATGTGCACGGACATTGCAGCAATTAACTAGTCCCCCAACCAAATGCAAACAGGAAGAAATAAGGCTGGATTACTTGGAGGAAATCAGTGTTGCACATAACAAAATATTATTTATTTTGCTTCCTGGAAACCACTATTTGGGTCTTTAAAACATGCATGATATTTTAATTTTCCTTGAGTCTTCTTTTTTTCCTATCCATTGGTAGGCACTTTAGTTTTTTGGGGGTGGTCTATAGCTAAATGGAAAATATTCTGTACATTTCCTGTACATTTCTCTCTCACACACTCTGTTTCTTTCTGTTTGTGGATTCTTGCCTGGATTTTCAATAATGCATGATAATCTATTAAGATATCCAATTGCTTGTTAAGATCTGTCTTGAAACTGAGGCTGATTAAAAAAAAGTCCTGGGTGGTTGGGCAGAGTGCACTGCATGGCAAGTTTTCATCTTATTTCAGTAAGAAAAATTAATAAATCATTTTTTCTGCTCTGTTTCTTAGAGACATTACCACTATATGAGAAGGAATATAATATCTTTGTTTCTAATAGTTCAGCTGATTTATTCTTTGTCCCATGGCTACTATACAACGTGTACTATATTCTTCGTCTCTCCTCAGTCTGCTTGACCCTCGAATTGTACATGCTGCTTACTTGAAGATATAAGTTTTTGTATAAAGTGGTGTTCGGGGGGTGAGTGTTTGGACCCCTGGGCACTTACTTCTGGGGTGCCACAGGGCTCTGTTCTCTCCCCTTTGCTTTTTAACATCTATATGAAACCGCTAGGAGAGATATCAGGGGGTTTAGGCTGAGTGTTCACTAGTATGCAGATGATACCCAGCTCTACTTCTCCTTTATATTGTAACTAGTGAAGACAGTGAATGTCCTGTGTGAGTTTCTGGAGGCGATTGGAGGATGGCTAACGTTTAATGCCGTGGTTCCCAATGTGGGGCATACGCCATACAGAGGGGCAATTTGATTTTTAAGGCAAGCAACTTGAGAATGAGTTATTAACTGTTAATGGCCTTTTAGGCTTCCTCCATGTGAATAGGAGTTCACTTTTTGAATAATAGGAATTATAAGCCACGGGGAAGGCATCAGGATTTTAGAGATGCTTAGGTGGGGTATGACCAAAAAAAGGTTGGGAACCACTGGTCCTAATGGATTGAGGTTGACTCCCAAGAAGACAGAAGTCCTGTTTCTGAGGGATAGAGGGCGGGCGTGTGTGGGGGAATTCCTGGTCCTGAATGGGATAACTATGCCCCTGAAGGACTAGGTATGCAGCCTTGGAGTCATTTTGTACTCACAGCTGTCCATGGAGGCTCAGGTCATTTCTGTGTCCAGGGTAGCTGTCTGTCAGCTTCATTTGGTACGTTAGCCGAGACACTACCTGCTTACACACTGTTTCACCATAGTGGTACATGCACTGGTTATCCCCCGCTTCATCTACTGCAAAGTACTCTATGTGGGGCTAGCTTTGAAGTTGACTTGGAAGCTACAACTAATCGAGAATGCGGCAGCTAGACTGGTGACTGGGAGCGGCTGACAAAACCATATAACACTGATCCTACAGGATCTAGTACGTTTCTGAGCAGAATTCAAAGTGTTGGTGCTGACATTTAAAGCCCTAAATGGCCTCGGCCCACTATACCTGAAGGAGTGTCTCCACCCACATCATTCAGCCCGGGCACTGAGATCTAGCTCCAAGGGCCTTCTAGTGGCCCCCACACTGAGAGAAGTGAGGTTACAGAGAACCAGGCAGAGGACCTTCTTGGTAGTGGTGCCCACCTTGTGGAATGTCCTCCCATCAGATGTTGAGGAGATAAATAGCTATACAAATTTTAGAAAACATCTGCTGTTTGCTTGTTTTCCCAAAACAATTGCTAAGATTAACCACAGTTTGTCCCAGTTCAGAGATAATTACAAACAGTGGTTAGTTGAAAATGGAAACAAATGCTTCTACTCTCCTCATGCCTGCAGCAAAAGAGAAGAGGAGCAGGAAGAATTCATGAGCCCCAGACTCATTCATGTACCACCAAACTATCTGAAGAAGTGTGCATGCACACGAAAGCTCATACCAAGAACTAACTTAGTTGGTCTTTAAGGTGCTACTGGAAGGAATTTTTTTGTTTTGACTATGGCAGACCAACACGGCTACCTATCTGTAACACCAAACTATAGTTTAGCATGATATCTAAAAAGTCTCTTACATCAACTACTTGTCCTACAAAGAAACTTGTCAAAGAACCACCTGAACAGAGCTGACCTATCTATCCTGACTGACAGCTTTTCTCTGCGTGTTCTGTGATGTTGAATTGCTGGGCCAAATCCTGAAATAGATATTCACCCTACAGTGAGAGTTTGAGAATGTATGACTGGATTTTATTTTTTAAAGTACAGTCATACCTTGGGTTACAGACACTTCAGGTTGCACGTTTTTGGGTTTTGCACCGCGCCCAACCTGGAAGTACCGGAATAGGTTACTTCCGGGTTTTGGCGCTCGCGCATGTGCAGAAACACCAAATCGCGACCCGCGTGCTCAGACGCGGCGCTGCGGGTTGCAAACACTGCAGGTTGTGAACGTGCCTCCCGCACGGATCATGTTTGCAACCCGAGGGTCCACTGTACAGTAGAACAAATGTTTCTCATTGAGAGTGACCCTGACGTTGCTGGTGTGTGCCTGAACCAGCTCAGTCAATACTGGCACAATTAACAAGTACTATTACAATGCCTCTGGAAAATACTCCATTCCATTCTCTGGTAGAATGCCATTATATGAGTTTGTAAAATGTCAATCAATATTGTTGCTAAGTTTCAAAAGAGAAAGAGAGAGAGTGAGAGTTAGAAAGTTACTATATAGGAATTCTCAGGAATGCTTTGTTTTTCATTGACATAATCCATCAAATAATATTTTCCTTAAAGCAAATGTAACCATCTACTAGAGGTACCTTGAAACTTTATAGGCACCATCAAACCATGTTCAGTAGTGGCTGTGCCATCCCTTAAACATTTTGTTTCAGATTTCAGATGCAGATTGCTTTGTGACCACACTCTCATTGCCTTTGTGACATTCAAAGCTAGCTAATAGGGAGCTTTAGTACTAATAGAAAAAAGGGGTCTTCGCATATACCCATATTAACAAACTGGTTTCTGAGGGGAAGACACAGCTACCTCCTTCAGGTCTGTCAAATTCAGAGCTTCACAATTGCAAACATTTTATTTAAATCACTATGTGCATGACTTCATAAATGATACATTCTGTGTTTTTCTCAGTTTGGGGCCCTGGTTCAGATCTTAGTGCACTGCTGTTTTCAGTGTTCACTGATTACTTAACTGTTAATGTAGATAGACATAATGAAGGGTTGCTAATCCATAATGTTCATTAGTAAACACACAGAGAGACATTTCCCTCACTTATTACCTCTGCCAGGCCTCAGAATGGACCACCAGCATGCCTTTATTTGATAGGCCTCCACAACTCGAGACAACCTGCAAATAACCATCTACATCCTATGGCCACAGGGCCCAGTAAGCGCCCCTTCTTTGCAATCAGCATGGGACTGTGAAAAGGGGGCAGAGCACCACAATGCAAGGGCAGATGGGCTTCATTCAGCTTGGCAGCCCATAGGTTCTAGAGATCTGTTATAAGCAACAGTGGCGGATCTTGGGCTTTCAAATTTCAGCGGCACCCGACGTTGGGAACACCCGCTCTTGCCTTCCATTTGACATCATTGTTCTGGTGCCCTCTCAGCTCAGCGCCCAGTGCAGGCGAACCAGTCATGCTCCCCTAAATCCACCTTTGTAAGCAAAGAACGCACTAGGACATTTTAGGAGGAAGACAAGTAACAGATGGTATGGTGGGACCGAGGTGCTTACCTGAGACCAGCTGGTGAGTCGCTGCTGCTTCACCAGAGGGTGTGGTAGTGTTGAAGGAACACACCAACTCAGCTAATTTGATGTCCCTTCTGGTGGATTTCCTCCTCGCTGAAGTTGCCGGCACTTCACCCCATCCCTCTTGCCTTGTGGTAAGCAGCAGTGACTCACCTGGTAGGAGGACAGGTTATTGTCTCTGCCCTACTACACCATATGCAGAGGAAGATTTTAATCTTATACTGCCCATCCCCAATCCTCTTCAAATCTGGTGCTACCATTATCCAAGCCGTATCTAGCTCTTTAATTCATCTGAGGGCAGAGGGGAGGGAGGAAAACCAGAAATTGCACTAGGAAGGAAAGTTCCTGTTTTAAAGAGTAAGTTGAGCCATAGCCATTTTCAGGTGCTGGATTTGTTTGTTTTGTGTGTGACATTGTTGTTGTTGTTTGCCTTGTGTAATTGAAAGGAAACAGCAACAAGAGGAATTTTTGGAAAGCTGGGGTGGTGAATGCAGAATAAGGCCAGAGGGAGCCATGCCCCCAAAGGCTGAAACAATTCAAACTGGTTCATGAAAGTGGGATATGGGAGCACATAGACTATGTCAGACATATTTGTGGATGGGGTGACAGAGAGCTGCAGAGAGAGAAACAACGGCGGAGGAGTAGGACAGAGTGGGATGAGGTACCAATTTAGTCCTCCCACTGTGCCTGTGAGAAACACTTGGGGTAAACTTAAGACATCTTTCTGAAAGAATTGCATTTATTGACAACATTTAACCTTTTTGAAGGCAATGTGTTTCAGATTTAAGAAAAGCGTAATATAGGGTGGCCACATAACTTTACCTCACCAAAAGGTAGCACGTCAACAAAAAGAGGACACAGGTTTCCATAAAATATGCATGTGCTAATTCATGGGTATAGATAAAAAAATCAGAAAGAATTACTGTATTATAAATAGAAATACAGTACATCTCACGGTAGGGGCGAAAACTTCCTGCATGCCTGCTCAGCATGCTCTCCAGGTGCTGCCTGTTGATGGACAAATTCAAACACCTTGCTCTCTCCCCCAGTGGTTCTTTATCTTTAAACCAGACTTGGACCAGACTGCTCTTCAAGCAGAGAAAAACTTTAATGAAAAAAGTAGGACAAATAGCCACCCTAGCTTAACACTGATTTTTAAGTTGGGCACATTTAAGTGGTTTTTTTTTTAAAAAAATGATAGTAATAATAATAATAATAATAATAATAATAATAATAATAATAATTGACAGTGTACTATCAACTGTAAATTGCAAGGAGGGAAAGAATTATCCAAATTATAATTCTACAAATTTATGTATCAGTGCTGTCTCAAGAAAGAATTATAAGATACTAGTATCATTTCTCTTGCTTTAGTACTTAAAGCTGCTTGTTTGAGGATAATAATTTAATTGCACATATGCCTTTCTGGTAGCAAAGTTTTTTTTTATTGCTTCTAATTGCACTCACTGTTGAATTTGAAACATTTTTTAAAAATAAAGGGATGGAATAAACCTAGTGTTCTTACGGTATGTCATAAGGCATTTTATGGTGCAGTGAACAACTGCAAGAGAAGCAAGCCTCTGCTCAGCCAGTCCTGGTTTTATAATATTTTTATTCTAAGTTTGACCTGCCCTCTCCTTATAATACTTAAATGCCCTTCAACCTGCCTGCTCTGATTGAGCTGTAATGCTGCTTTCTTGTTTGGGCTCATTTTTTTCCTTATCCTTATCTGGGAACTTTAAGCAATGTCATAGGTTCATGTGGGTCGTCTTCTTCCATTTCCCCTAACGTTTCTTATCATTGTGCCTATCAGCCAAATAAATTCTTTCTTCTCACAGTGGATTCAGAATACAGTGGTACCTCGGGTTACAGATGCTTCAGGTTACAGACTCCGCTAACGCAGAAATAGTACCTCGGGTTAAGAACTTTACCTCAGGATGAGAACAGAAATTGTGCAGTGGCAGCAGCGGGAGGTCCCATTAGCTAAAGTAGCACCTCAGGCTAAGAACAGTTTCCCGTTAAGAACGGACCTCCAGAACAAATTAAGTTCTTAACCCGAGGTACCACTGTACCAAGTTGATCCAGAAGACCACAATTCTCGTGTTATAGCCTGGTCTTTTTAAAGATTCTGTTGCAAAATATTAGTGGTGGTAGTGAATATTATTTGTTGCTAGGGTTATGTTTATTTTTTATACTCCCAAGGCTAATAGATGCAGCCAGAAAGAAAACCCTAATATGATGAACAACAACAAATAAGTTGTTCTCAGGATATCTGAAGCATCTAGCTTAACAATATGCCTACTGCAGCCCCTTTCAGACTTTTGCCTGCAGAAGCAAGCAGGGCTGGTGCACTGATAATGCCCCTAACATGAATACCCATCCCAGTCCCAGTCCCAAAACCTTAGCACATTCAGTTCAGTTGTGAAATAAGACCCTAAGAGTAGTGAGAGCTCCCAATCGTTAAGAGGAGTTACCGGTAAGTGCATATACCTGTACTTACATAGGTTTCCTCTTCAGACACATGAAATGTCATGTGCCTTGGGAATGGAGTGGGAATGCATTCATGTTGGGAAGAGGGTTAGAGTGCTCATCCCTTGTGCATTCATTCTGGACCCATTATTAACATGAATGCCCTGCCAGTTCCATCCCCAAGACCAGGCTTCCTCAACCTCTGCCCTCCAAATGTTTTTGGTCTACAACTCCCATGATCCCTAGCTAGCAGGACCAGTGGTCAGAGGTGATGGGAATTGTAGTCTCAAAACATCTGGAGGGCTGAGGTTGAGGGAGCTTGCCCTAGACACCTGCACATTTGGGTCTGAGTGGAAACTTAGATCTTAGAGATGTGAAATTTTCTGAAACCTGTGAACCATAGGGGGAAAGAAAAGGTTTCTCCTAACAGTTATTGGGGTGGGTTGGGGAGAGATATAATTGCTAAGTAGTTTCTTATCAAACCCAAATCTTACTCCCCCTTGAACAACATAAAAGTTGCATCATGTATAACTTAGTTATAATACAAAATTGTGCCATGTGGCATATTTATGACATTTAAAAATAGTTTTGTACAAGCAGAATTGCAAATATACCAACTTGTATTCTACTTCCTTCTGTGGGTCTTGGCTAGAGCTCAGTTTTCAACCATACTTTCTGATTTTACATGCAACTAGTCTGCTGTAGTTTCTGCCCTATGTCCTTCTGACCTTTTTATCCTCCTACAAGGCAGGACAATAAGCTGCTTGTTTCTTAGTCTGTAGCAGAGTGCTCTTATCATAAGTCATTTGAGGATAGAGGTAAAAAGGTTAACCATAATGGATCTGCCAGGTCAAAGACCGCAGAAGCAACATAGGTAGTATCTCCAAACTACCCTGAGGGTCCTCAGAAAAAGGCAAGCAGCAAACAACAAAGATCCTTTATGCTCTTCTCCTAAAGATGGCACCACCTTCTAGGTGCAGTTTTGAGTGTTGTACTGCATATGCTCGAAGCTACAAACATGAGTCTGACCAAACTGCGGGAGGCAGTGGAAGACAGGAGTGCCTGACGTGCTCTGGTCCATGGGGTCACAAAGAGTCGGACACGACTAAATGACTAAACAACAACAACTGCATATGCAAGAATCATCATTCTCTAATGCTGTATGTGCAAGAATTATCATTCTCTAATTCTGTATATTCTTAAATAAAAACTGTTAAAATCATTTTACTCATCCAAACAGACAAAATTTTTCTTTGGAGTTTGTTTTCTTCAGTTCAAATTCTCCCCCATTAACATTGGGGGGGGGGAGCCTCAGGGAAAAATGGGACCCTGGCCCCCGCTTTTCAGTTTTCCTCCAAGCTCTCTTGTATGACCTCTGACAAACGTACTTAAGAGTAAAATCATCCTGACCCATTCTGAATTACCAGGCGAGACATAACTGTTTCTAAGAGGTAGACATATAATTCTTTCAGTATCCCTGTTATTTGCATAAAGGGGGAACATCTTCAGTATCCTTAAAAATTAGTCACTGGTAAACACAGCCAATAGTATTGACTCATCAGGTGATGAGTCACCAAAAAAGGCCTGCCTTTTTGTTAGCAAGATATTTCCCATCATTTTTATCACCTAAGGAGGCCTTTCTCTGTATGTCAAATATTTTATCAGCCAGGGCATAATCCATGCAATTTATTTGCCTTATGAAAAGTCTCTCTGACCGACAATAAGCTTCCCTGTAGACAAATGTTAGATAGAGCCAAATACTTCCACCACGGCTGTCATATGTGTTTTCGTTAATCCTGGTTGACCTGGGATTTTTAAATTCCACTAGTACTTTGGGCCTGGCTGGGTTGGATTAACAGCTACTGTCCTTGTTTGGAGTAACATCTGGAAGCATTTTGAATATGGAGTGAATTCACTGATCCAAGTTGATCTGTGCAGAGGGGGGAAATAGGAAGTTGAATCATTTTTATAATTTACATAATTCTGATATTTTCCTTGTGCTTTAAAATATATGAATTCACTTGAAACCTAATTTTGATATGATCTATCATCTTGTTTAAAAAGGGACACGGGTAGTGCTGTGGGTTAAACCACAGAGCCCAGGACTTGCCGATCAGAAAGTCGGCGGTTCAAATCCCTGCGACGGGGTGAGCTCCCATTGCTGGGTCCCTGCTCCTGCCAACCTAGCAGTTCAAAAGCACGAAGTGCAAGTAGATAAATAGGTACCACTCTGGCAGGAAGGTAAACGGCATTTCTGTGCGCTGCTCTGTTTCGCCAGAAGTGGCTTAGTCATGCTGGCCACATGACTCAGAAGCTGTACGCCGGCTCCCTCGGCTAATAAAGCAAGATGAGTGCCACAACCCCAGAGTCGGTCACAACTGGACCTAATGGTTAGGGGTCCCTTTACCTTTACCTTTTATCATCTTGTTTCAACGAAGAGTCAGGTAGAATTGAGAGTGAACATAGCAAAGGGATAAAGGCCTTCTTCAGTATGAGTGGACAGGTTTTTCCCAAGCACAAGCTCACACTTAAAAAAGGACTTGTAAACTTATTCAGAAGCACTGTTGCTACAAACATCTGTCAAAAACCTTTAGGAGATTTTATTCTGTTTTCTCTTCAAATATTCAAGCCATCTGCCTCAGTATTCAGGTAACATACTTTCCAGATAATTTAAGCATTTTAATTTTCTTCAGAGACCAACTATAATTTGACAAGCTTTTGCAGTTTTATTTTTTATGTCTAGGGATATGTGAAAGATAGAGGCACAATGCAGACATTTTGTGATCTTCAAATGATGTTGTTAGTCTTTAGTTCAATGCAGCCATTTTTAAATGCCAATCCCAATAGGTTAATGTGTTGGAAAATTTGTATTATCTTTGTTTTGTTGTAGGCTCCCTATTTTATAAACGTGGCACATTAATAAGAACTGCTACAATAAAACATAGTAAAGTGGTTATAGGAAAAGACAGCGATTATCGTATTTTTCTCTTACCCTATTAGATAAAAATGCCTTGCATGTGTCATAAAAACAAAAGAGTAACATGCAAAATCCCATTAGATTAAAATATTATTGAATACTTCTTATGCCAACATAATCCTAATTATTTCATCTATAGTCTAGGTATATTGTACTTCTATAAAAAGAAGTCGTCAAATTCATACTTTTGGCAATTCTTTAAGAGAAATAATGCTATGTGTGAGGAGAAACCATCAAATACGCATTCTTTGTTTCTCTTGTGGGTGGCTGGTTTGCAGGTGTGTCTGTTATGGCCACAGTGCGGGAGTCAAACTAAATGTCACACAATTCATGCAATTAGCAATTCCCTGAATTGTATTTGTAGAGGTTTTTTTTTTTTTAAAGCGTAATTGGCAGTTGCAGTGAGCTAAACTCAGATCCGGACCCTGGTGGGGTAGGTAGGCTTTATATTTTTAAAAAAAATTCTCTCTACTACTTGTCCCTATCTAGTATAGGGGCCCTACAGCTGCTATCTATCTTACTGAAAAGAAAGGTTCTATTGGCTTGAGTTAGAGCCTTCCTTTCAGTGCATATTGTAGGGATGGTGTTCTAATCCTTATTAAAACCACTGACGCAGGCAACCAGGTTAAACTCTCTTCTGCCCCATCAGGTTCGCAATCCAGACTGGAGCCTTCACACCTACCACTTACCTTTTCAAAGCCACACAGTTTCTCCTACGGTTGTTTGAAGTTTGGTAACAAGGAAACATCCCTTTCCATCCCAGCACTTAGTCTATGGAATGCTCAGTGCTAGGCAAAGTCTTTCCTCCCAGGCATTTGACTGTTAATTCCCCTTTTCATTTGCAACACTTGGTGATGTTTTCTTTTTTCATGTGTTGTTGGAAGATGGAGGGATTGTGGCTTTACTATTACTCATTGTGATTATTTTCAATTATATCTTTTACATATATTGTATTCTTTATTGAGTGTCTTACTATTACTTGTAGGTCACTGTGAGGTGCTTTTATAAATTGACTAATGATGTTAAGAAATATAAATACACAACTGAATGTTGCCGCTTTTAGTTTGCCTACAGAAGGTCAACTGTGCATGGCTTTCTGTTTTTGCTTTCAGCATACTACAAAGCAAACCATTTTTGGATTGTGGTTTGCCATCTGGTTCAAAGGGCTGTTCTTTGAGGAAGAGAGAATGATGTCCAGAAATGCAACTGAATCTGTGGAGAATATAGTCACACGTCTCTTTGCTTTCTGAACTCAGATGCTTTGAATTTAAACAGAGCCAGAGGTTGCAGTGGCTAGCTGTTCAGTTTCAGTTTAGGAAACCTAGGTTCACCGTGTCTTCATCTAACATTCCCCCCTGGAATCTCTTAATACAAGCAATATTGCTCTCCTTGGAGAAAGGACAAGATACAATTATGTTATAATAACAAAACCATGATGAAGTTAAACTATGAAGAACAAGATCCATCCCTCCAGTTTATTTATATATTCAGCTAAGCTAACGTTTCCTTCCCCTGCTTCAGCTTTCTAAAGTGTCTTTAATTGTAATCAGCTTAAATAGCTTAAATTCGCCTCTGGTGAATTGGGTCACAACATAGGGTCTTCTGCATGAAATAGGGCCCATTTATGAAAATTATGGCTACATTTGAGGTATCCTTATGTTGTAGAAAGCTGGGTTTTCCAGAATGGTCTCTTGAGGGGATAGGATACGATTGACAGCTGGCCTGGCAGGTGGATGAAGACATTAGTGTGTGCATGCGTGCCTCAAAAGATAAGTTAAAATAATGTGCTCTCTGCTTGACTTATTATTCTCCTAGTAGTTTGCCAATTTTATTTTTGCATCAGCCTTCTGCATTCAGACACAAACGTACTCCCTGAACTGAGTTGTCAAGCCACCTCACAACAAGTTACTTTGTTTTGCTACTCATTCACTTAGAATTATGTGGCCTGTCATCTCAGATCGGCCTTTGAGGAATCAAGTCTTGACATTGAGAAGGCAGGATAGGTGGGGATAAGTTGTGAGGCACAATTAAATCTTGGAAAGAGTAATAAGTAAGTGGCAGGAAAGTCCTTTGAGGAGATAAAAGTAGTAGTTCTTTCCATTTATTGCTATTTCTACTTTCCATTTCCATTTACTGCAACCTACTATCCCATTATAGTAGATATTAATATACTGACAATTTTAAAACAACATTCCTGGAATATTAGCACCACAAAAGATTCACCAAAAATGAGGCTTTAGGGCTAAACTAGATGTGATGGG
Source organism: Podarcis melisellensis (assembly GCF_964234715.1). Lineage (NCBI taxonomy): Eukaryota > Metazoa > Chordata > Lepidosauria > Squamata > Lacertidae > Podarcis > Podarcis melisellensis. The sequence continues at coordinate 33,162,789 of NC_138542.1, forward strand.
GACACCAACATTTGCTCTCCATATTTCTGCCCCATTCAAGTATAAAGTGAGGAGGACTTAATTTTTACATGAATATATGGATAGGGAGAACTGAGTATATATGGATAGGGAGAATATATGGATAGGGAGAACCCTCTCCCCACACCAATAACATTTCTCCCAGATTGACTGTGGTATCAGAAGTGAATCATATTGGCACTTGAAGCAGCAGAGTCCCAGGAATTAATATAGTGGGGGGGGGATAGTGTATCCATTTTCATATAAAATATTAAACATATCCTTTTCTTCCTTTTATGTGTAAATGGAGAAGATATGTAGATAAATATTAGCAATGTCCAGTTTGGATTCTTACCTAATGGACAGGTCTCTGATAACATTAGGCAGCTGTTCAATGTTTCGTAAATGTAACCCTGTCTGTTATTAAGAGCTGAGGTTACAAGGGTGGGCTTGGGACATTCATTAAAGTAATTGAGGGATTATATCACAATTGGGAGCAGTTGCCTCTTTGAATGGGACAGTTGTTAAATTAACAAGTGAAAAGTGATAGGTGTTCCCCTGTTAGATGTTTAGCTGACCCCATCATAATACAATTAAGCAATGTGTCAAATCTGCATTACTTAAAGATGGCCAGAAGAACTATTCTGGAGAGATTCAACATGAATTTCAAGAGTATGGAACTATATTGCATTTGGAAATTAGTTTAAAATTAATGATGGTAAAAACTCAAGCTGCTTAGAACCATCCTGATATGGTTAACTCCGAAATGTACTCAATTGACTCAAATCATGTTTTGGAAATACATGGTAATTATAATTGTTTTGAATCTGTGTCAGATTGAGGAGAGAAATAATAGTTGGTTTGTGTTTTTTAACCATTAAGGAAGATATTAAGTGTGGGGAAAGCTGAAATTATGCTTCTTTGGCAGGATTACAACCACTAAAATAAGTATTCTACTTAGAATCAATATTTTATTTCAAGTAATGTCATTATAAGTCTTCGAGCAAAAAACTGAAAGCATGGAAAAATTACTTAATGGCTTCATTTTGGGTGAATAAAAGCCATTACAATTGAGCTAAAGGAGGAGGTTTAGCAATCCCAAATATGTCTGTATGCAGGCCAGGTAAGAGCTGTCTTTAAATTGAGGACAGATTCCCTAAAATAGGTAATCACTGAGGAAGTCGTTTTCTAAGGAAACCTTGAACATTTTGTTCTGGCAGGTGTAAGAAGATAAAATTCTCTCTTTAGGATGGAATCTGGAGGTTGCCTTGTGCCTATGTGAAGCCTTTTTTGATCTAGTGGATGGCCAATTCTTCCACTTACTTGCAGCAGCACCCCACAAAAATTGGTTCTGGAGAGTTAGGATACTCTCCAGAGCAGGATGGGTGTTTGCGTGTGCAAGAGGCTGCAAATTTGCAAAATTCACCTCCACTCCTCTTCCATTGTAAAGACCTTCCGTAAGTACATGGGCAACAAATTGATCTCTAACTTAGTCACTTTATCAACAGCAGAGTTTGGGAAGCTCAGAAAATGAAATTGTCATGAGGAATTCTACTTCCTGCCCTCCCCCAGGAGTTCATTAATAAAGGTAAAAAAACCCCTAGATAAATATATTGGGCATGCAAAAATAAGAGCTTTCTAGATGCATGGGTGTCCTGGATTTTAACAACTGAAAAGGAATTTACCTGTCCGTTGGTTTATTTATTTACAATTTTAAAACGAATTCTCTCAGTGATTATCCATTTTGGAGAACCTATCCTCAATTCACAGCAGCTCTCTCTGTGGGGAGTAGAAAGAGATAACCTTTCTAAATCTTTAGTTGTATAGTTAATAATTTTAATTATGGCATTGTGTAGTAAAGGCAGCCTTTCTGCATATTCTTCATTTTTATATAAGATGGATTGAGACCTACTTTTGAATGTTTTGTGGTATTAATGGTCTTCCTGGAAGAACTGTTAAATGTAATGTGAAAACATGTGTAAGACCTAGAATATGAAAAAGATTGTGGTAGAGCGTGTGCTAAAATGTTGGTCTGTGTTGGCTCGTAGTCTTTCCACAAAGATGGGATTTGGGGGATTCCATTATATTTCCTTGCTGTTTCTCACAGCAAGGTACTTGAGCTGGAATTTTTGGGAGTAGGAATTTGTACTGTGTTCATTATAATCTCCCTGTGGATTGCCCAGCAGAACCTGGCATTGCAAGAGGCCCAATGCTACAGTTGCTAATTTTACAAGCCACTTGATTGTTAAAGGCAGAGTGTGGAACAAAATCAATCTAGCCCTAGAGCAGCTGAATAGTGCAAAAACAAAACCAAAAAAACCCAAAATATAATGAATAGTGCTGTGTTTCATGAGTTTGTAGCTTGCAGTTCATTTCAAGTGTCATTATTTTCTCTTTATATAAGCTCTACATATTATTATTTTTTTACTAAAATGGCGTATTTGAAAATTAAAAGGAAAATTCAAGCTTCCATGGTATATAAAACAAATACCAAAGAAAAAAAAACATTTTCCTCTTCCTACGAATGTTCTGTAGGAAGAATTAAAACAAACGGTAGCAGCTAATGTAGTGGCTAATGTAGACCGTTAAGAAACATGCATTAACTTGTTGGCGTAAATGTTGGAGGTGCTTCACACCTGTTGTTTACAGTAAAACATGGCCAATATACAGCTCAAGATCATGCCAACATCAGGAGAACATCAATGACATAATGAAATACTCTTCTTCTATCAGTCATGGCAGCATAGCAGTCAAATTAGCTTTAAGACTGAACTTCATAAATTCCTGACAGCTATTGTGGTCTGTTGGGATTTGAAAAGTTCCTCATACATTTCAAGATCTTGGTCTTTCTTCCTTTGACACCGAGGGCTGATTCTAATGTAACATTTAGCATTAGCATGGATACATTTTTAAGTTATCCCCTAATTGCATATGGTGGAACTGGGTCACAATATATCATCACTAGCAGTGATCTTCTGAGCATAGAATTTTCCATGTGAAGCTTAGAATGTGCAGTTGAGAAAGGCAATTACTGAAAACCCTTCCAACATATGCATCTACTGGTTATAGCAACTAATGTGGAAACAAAACCAGTTGTACCCTCTTATAAGTGGGGCTGACTTAGAGAACCTATCTTGTTTATATGTTTACTGTGGGTGTTTTTATTATAAAAATAACCAGTTCACCTGGAGAAACCATTGAGTTGTTTATTTTTAGATATCAGCACAGTATGTTTGAGGAGCATATATTCTGCTATCTTTTCTAAGGCTTATTTTCATGACATTTAAAAAACTATGCATTGTGGTTAAAGTGAGTCAGTGTTCTCATTTAACTTTTCTAAGCTGTGATTATATGGGAGTTTCTGCTTCTTGTACAGCAAGTTCACAGAAATAAAGCTAAATCTGTCATGAGTGCTTGCAATTTGTGCATCAGGATGTTTGCTCCCCAAACACTAATTACCATTGAAATACCTAGTTCACGCACATACCATGCAGAAAACACAGTCAGCACAATTTTTAATGATTTTGCTTGAAATTAGGGCTTGCCTTCTACTGCTTTTCTTAAGTGAAGGTGGTGAACATTCACATGTATGGAAATCCTGCTTTTTACCTGGTAAATAAAATGCATTTTAATGTATTCACATTTTATGCTTAGATCAAGTAGAAAATCTCTTGCTCTATATCCAATTTAATATGCTTTATGGAACTCCAGAACACTGAACAAAATGAAGCTGGATCTATAAAATGTAATCCTAGCCCTAGTATGGTATAGGTAGGGAGATAAAACTTAGGAATGAAAAGGACAAAAGAAATCAATATTAAACTTACATTGTCAGAAACCTTAATTACATTCATTGAAAGACACCTGCTGATATAACAATTGCCTTAGCATTTAGTAGAACCCTTGCACATAAGAAGCTTCTGTTCTGTGAGATGAAACCCACTTCTTTAAGAGAAGTTTCAAACTAAAATTTGTGCACTTAGTTTGATAGCATTATATATTTATGTCTCGAATAGACTGTTCCCTTTAAAAATGTTTAATAACAGATTTAGCTATCAACCAGATTCTGTGGTTTCTTGACACAAACCACAAAACAGTCTGCTGAAATAATAAGTAGCACCTATCTTTGGAAAGTTTCCCAGAGTTGGAAACTGCTGCAGAAGCTGTAATTTATTTATTTTTCATTTTAAAAAGTCTGAAAATTTAAAAGTTTGAGAATTAATTTGAGGGCAAAAAGTTCGTTCATCAAATTATAGTTTTGAAAGTTGTTTATCCTTGCCTTTGTTCACATACTGTATTTCACGCCTAATACCATGTGTTGTCTTCAACATGAAGTTCCAGATTCAATATACGTAGTATCTGATTGACAAGCAAACACCCATATGTGTACAGCATCCACTAACTTAACCTTTCCTAACTGAACAAACTAATGGCGGGGGGGGGGGGGAGGTTGCCTGCATGCAAAGGAAAATTGAAAAAAGGAAGAAAGAGGAGGCAGGGGAAAGAGGGTGGAAGAGATTATAGTGGCTTCTGTGCAGAAGGTGAAAAGGGTGCTTAGTAGTTTTATGCAGTGGTAAGGGGAAGCTTTAGGGCAGTGGTGGCCAAACCTGGCCCTCCGGCTGTTTTTGGACTATAACTCCCAACACCCCTAGGTAACAGGACCAGTGGTCAGGGATGATGGGAATTGTAGTCCCAAAACAGCGGGAGGGCCAAGTTTGGCCACCACTTCTCTAGGGAGTTAATATGGAGGGGATGGCTGAGGGGATTGGCGAGTGGAGTGAACAGGGGCACAGCCCCAAATTAGGAAATAATATTGTTGTAACCTATTGTTGTAACTTATAACATACATGTATATGATTCGTGTATGAGAACATACTTAATTGTTGTATCAATAGAGCACCATAGTTTGACTTGGAATAAGTTTGCTTTTTTTTTTTTTTCAAATAACGACTGGTTTACATATGTTTTGTAGGATTATCTAACCATTCACAAGTATGGCAATGCTGCCAGAAAGGACCTATGGAACACACTGTCAGAGGTAATACAGTTTAAAGTTTTCAGGGAACTTGGGTTAACCTCAGGAGTAAATATCCCATGCTGAAATTCATATTCCTGTTAATGAGTGTTTTATTTGCGTGGCTGTATATCATTCTGGAAAATTCTTAAATAAAAATTTATGGAACGTGAAACACAGAGTATCTAGAAATGGATAATCAAAACAAATGGATCCAGATATCAGCTCCTTTGAAATGAACTGAAGGGGAAGCAGGATGCAACATAGAAGTGCAATGGACTAAAAGAGAAGCTGTTTATGATTTGGTGCAGTCAACTATAAGTATTCTAGGGCAGCTAAATAGCTGTAATGTCAGTCATGATGGAAAAGAGCGTGTAAAAACTCGCCCTTCACAAGTATGCGCTAGCTGTTGCTTCACAACAGAAAGACAGGTTAAAACCATATTGAATAAAGTGCAAAGAGGCATGGGAAACAAAATGTTCTTTACATGGATATACTTTTGCCCCAATACAGCTCTAGTCCCACATGACTAGATGAACCAGCATGTGGCAAGGAATACGCCTCTAAATGCTCATTGCTAAAGAAGGGACCATACTTCACTGAGATGAAAGTGTTTGCAAAACGCGCATTGAAATGCATCGTTTGAACAGGGCAGACACAAGATTTGCGATTCTCTTAGATCAGAAAAAGAATGCAATATTATGTACTTCCTCCTCTAGTTCCTCCCTTTTCTGGAGAACAGTTATCTAGTGCCACTTAAACATTACGTCAGCACCATTTTAACTGCAGTGAAGGCAGGTCAGGGTTCCACCATGACTAAGGTTTAAAGTCTTTGTATAAATTTGTTAATTAAAATTGTCAGATTACAGTCCTGTGTCCACTTTCTGTCCTGTGTCCACTTTCTGTCCTGTGTCCTTTTAATATGTTGCTAGCAATGGGACGCGGGTGGCGCTGTGGGTTAAACCACAGAGCCTAGGACTTGCTGATCAGAAGGTCGGCGGTTCGAATCCCCACAACGGGGTGAGCTCCCGTTGCTGGGTCCCTGCTCCTGCCTACCTAGCAGTTCAAAAGCACATCAAAGTGCAAGTAGATATAGGTATGGCTCCAGCGGGAAGGTAAACGGTGTTTCCGTGTGCTGCTCTGGTTCGCCAGAAGCAGCTTAGTCATGCTGGCCGCATGACCCGGAAGCTGTACGCCGGCTCCCTCGGCCAATAAAGCGAGATGAGTGCCGCAACCCCAGAGTCGGTCACGACTGGGCCTAATGGTCAGGGGTCCCTTTACCTTAGCAATGGGCTAGCCTCTGTTGTAGGACTGGGGAACCTTTGGTTTGGCAGATTTCATTGGCCCCAGCCAGGGTGGCCAATGCCAGGGATAATCGGAATTGTAGTCCAGCAACATCTGAAGAAGCACAAGTTCTTACCTCAGACATGAATACCCTATGTTACTTTGTGAATGGTTGTTTTTTTGAAGTGAAGCAAAGAGTAGTAGTCCTCTATTCTCTCTCCCCCCCGCCTGAAAGGTAACATAATACTGGCAGCACTCCCTGAATATATTGAATGAAATTTTCTCTTCTTTTGTTTTGAAGGCACTTAAGAAGGTTGGGAAATTTGTGAATATCCAAGAAGTAATGGATCAGTGGACACTGCAGATGGGTTATCCTGTTATCACCATCAAGGGAAATGAAACTGCAGAAAATATTGTAGGAATCTCCCAAGAACACTTTATTTATGACCTTGACGTTAAAAGCAAAGGTCGTGGCCTTGGAAACAACAGGTACTCAACATTTATTGTTAAAAGAATTATGCTTTACCTTGTTTTGATGTCATTGTGTTGCAATAATGTATTCTCACAAAACTTGTTAAATGAAAAATTATAACTAAAGTATTGATAGCACAGTATGGCATTCCTGTGATTAAGCCACATTCCTTAAATAAGTTAAATCAGAACACTGAGTATTTACACATTTTATACCTTAAAAAAAAATATTTTTGCTTTTAGTCTGCTGCATGTCTATTAAGAGAGAGAGAGGTATAGAAGTAAAATGCACATCCAGATGGAAGTCTATACTCCAGAACATTTTTGCACATATTAAAGCTTCTGAGAATCGAACACTATTCTTAGAAGCCGCAGAATACTATTCTCAGAAACAGGTACTTCTGATTTATCCCAGTCACCTTATCCTTTTGTTCACTATGCCAATGGGCTAAGATTTAAAGAAAGAATAGTTAAACATATATTACATATGAATGGGAAAGTTTTCTTGATTTTGCAGTCTTGAGCTCATACTCTATTCAGCAGCAATATGTAAGTGATAAACAAGACTAGGTCCATTAAATAGAGCGCTTAAGCATTTTATTAGAAAAAAAAGGATGCAGGCAAGCTTGTTGGATATTATTGACCTTATTCCTATGTTGTCATGTCACTCCTATTTAAAGTACTTGTCTAAAATAGGATTTCCTGTAAGTACAAGTTGAAGAGTACACAAATTAGTACAGGCATAAGCAAACTCGGCCCTCCAACTGTTTTGGGACTACAACTCCCATCATCCCTAGCTAACAGGACCAGTGGTCAGGGATGGTGGGAGTTGTAGTCCCAAAACAGCTGGAGGGCCGAGTTTGCCTATGCCTGAATTAGCAGAAGGGTTTCATCTAACCGAGTTACTCTAAATTCAACCTTCATGACCTCCCTGTATCTTCTGACACATGTGCCCTTACACATTTATTAATGGGTGCATGCAAAGGAGCTCTCCATAGCTAATAATGATGTCAGCCACCAAAGGAAGTGCAAGAAGCAGAATCTGAGCCTTGAACATCTCTCCAAGCTCTACAACTTTATCAATAGCGCACAAACCCTGTTCTGTTGCTAGGCTCCTTGCGTAGGTTGTTTACTGTTGAGATGTAAGGATGTTTCAGAACATCCTGCAGTATCCCAGCAGCTCTTCCAATAGTTGAATGGGTCATTTCAATAAACGGTGACTTGGTTCAGGGACTGGACTGAGGAGGAATGGTGGAGGCCGCCCCCCTCCTTCTGAATCTTCCCTGGAGGAGGAGGACAGTAAAGATTTACAACGGTGGTTTGCAGAATGTCATGAATCTGAGGCAGAAGAAGAACAAAGCTGGGAGATAATGGAAGAAGAAGAGGGGGGAGCAGAAGAGCCAGAACAGCTGGTTGACATGTTATCATTAGAAAGCATTCCAGACCCCACTTCTCCTAGGACCAGGAGGGCAGTGAAAGTGGGAGAACAGAAAACGAATAGAGAAAGGGCCTCACGCAGCCACCGAATAAGGGGTGGAGCTGCTGTTGACTGAGAGTAAAGTGGGGGAGGAGATTACTCAGATCAACACCATTATCCTAGAGACAGCAGTCGGTGTGTCTCTCTCTGTGAATATTGAATAAAATACCTTGGTAAGAGCTTCTTGTGAGGGAGCGGGGTTGGATTCCCTGAAGCCTGGCACTTGGAGGCTTCTGTAACATCATAGCTGCACAGCCTGTGCCTACAAATGTGCCCCTTATACTAGGTTGAGCAAAATAGGGAGGGGTGGGCTTAATCCAGAAAGAGATGTGACTATGTAGGGCATTGGAGAGGGGCAACGGACACTTCCCCTTCTGGGGTTAATTGCCACTTTGGAGCCGAAGGTATGTTTGGCCCGAAGTGGAGGAGAAGGGTTTTCAGTTCAAGCAAAAAGACCGCCTGATTACATAAGGTACCACTAGGAACGTAGTCATCATACCATATGTCCATGTAGCACACTGTCTATATTGACTGGCCGTGACTTGTCAGGGTTCCGACAGGGAGCATCCTCAGCCCTACTGAGAGATGTTGGGTTTCCACCTGGGACCTTGGGCATGCAAAACCTATAGGATGTGTTTCCATGTACATTTCCATTACTTGGTGAACACCTTGCTAATTTATTTGTAATAAACCCATGAGTTTCTCCTGTTTTGTTTTATAAAGTGTTTTAGTCAGAGAATATTAGAGCAGTGCACAGAAACCAAATGTAGAATATAAAGAAGATAATAAAACAGTGTTAAAGCCCACAATAATTCAGAAATAAATAATGTTTTTTCCCCATCCCTGCCTGCTGCTAGATGATATGGTAGTGCTGGCTCAGTAGTGGCAATCCTCTGATTTGATTTATGTGGCAGTGTCACTTCACTCAGCTGTCACTGCACCTCATTAATGAAATGCAAAAATAAGAATGTGGGAGGTAGATATTTGGTAGATTAGTCTTCACAAGGGCAGGTTTGGTTATCTCATAGCTTATCTATGATTATGAAGATTTCTACATGGTAGAAAATGTCCCAATTAAACTTAGCAATGCCATGTTTCTCATCCTCATTATTTGGTCCTGGTTCATTTTCTCTCTTTCCTTTGTTTCTCATTTGATTGACTGTTTATTAATAGATAAAAAGCTCTTCCACCATGAAAAATAGATGAAACATGCTTTACTTCAAAATATTTGAAATAATGTATATGCTTTATTTTTATCACTTTTATAAAGATTAGAAACTGCTACAGACATGAAACAGCCGCAGCCACATGCATATCATTCAGTAGGCATGTGCTTTCAGTAGTTTATCATACAAAGTTACATACGAAAAATGAAAATTAAATAACATTGTGCATTAATCACCAGTCTCCATAACTCTGAGAAGAATGTTCAGATCATTGTAAATGATGAGTGGAGTCTAATTTCACTTTGGAACCTATATTTCTAAAATACGGGGAATGTTGCCCATTTCTGCACATACTCATTCTCAAGATAATGATTTTCTCAAGCCCACACATACTTTGTTAGCTTGAACATAAGCTGCCAAGCCCAATATTTTTAAGTCCAACAGTGGCAGGGTAATCGATTTTTGCAGTACGATGCAAATACGATTTTAGCCGTGGTCCATATTTTAGTAACCATTTCCGCGTCTTTATTGTCCACACAGCCATGTAAGTAATTCAAAAGAAATCTTAAGGGGTTACTCGGGAATAGTATAATTTGTTCTATGTACATTTAGTACATTCTAGGTACTAAAAAAAATCAAGTCCAAAAAAGCACAATCTTTGTGCAGTTCACACACTGCCAACACTAACCATGAATCGAATTATTGATCTGTGCAGAGTAAGATAGCACTTTTAGAGTGTCTTTCTTTCAAGTTTGTTACTAGCAATTTCTAACCCACATATCTCAAAATTCCTTCTCTCTGTGGTGTCCAAGGCACCATACCCTTGTTGGAAGATAGCATAATTCTTCTGACTTCCCATCCTCCCAGACAAGCCCATCTTTTGGACAGAAAGCAGTGTTTATGTAGATTTCCCTGGAGTGATCACTCCAGCAGGCCTTTCAAGCTAGTTTTATTTCTTCCCTCCACCCGCTTATCATAGAAAGGATTTAGGATTGGAGACATAAAAATGGGGGAAGGGGGAGAGATGAGAGAGAATCCTGTACTTCTTCCCGGTGCTAGGAGCTGGTGAGGCTCCAGTGAGGATCGCTGATCCACAAAGCATATTGACATCATCCCCCATTACAGCTTTGTGCTGCCACCAAAAGAATACTTCCTTGTCCTATGACTGGGGTTAATGAGAAAGAGAGAGCTTTCCTTCCCTATGAGAAGAGTTTATGGCATCTACAGAGGTCTATCGCTTTCCAAGTGGTCATGCAGGCAGAAGAGGGCAGGCCTCAACTTAAGAGAACTCCTTCCCACCACATCTTCTTACTTGAATTATCAATTCTGCACTTAGAGACCTTTTGCACTAACAATGAAACCCAAGGACATGTAAGTCAGGAGCAAGTCACCCCAGTATTTCCAACGCTTTGGTGCTCTGGGCTGAGCAGCTTCCAATTATGATCTTGGTGTTCATGGAGCTGGCCAAGGTAATGGGGTGCCATGAGGTGTTGGGAATGAGGACAGAAGAAAGTGCACATGTGTCAATGTGAATTCAACTCTGGACAATCCAGGCACTTCATAGTTATTCCAAATTCAGGCAGCACCTATCTGCCTCAATAACACTTATTGTTTTCCTAGTCCCATCTACTTTCAGTTACAGTCCTCATTCTAGGCATACTGGGAATCTCCACTTCAATTTCTGAATTTCTCCACCATTAGTGATAGTCATCTGCAATAAAAACTTTCAAAACCTCTCCAGCTACACCTCTGGTTCTCCTCTGTCTGTGACTGTCTAGGATTGTAACTTAAATCTCCCTAACATTAGGGAGTGAATTCTAGTCAGTATTTAAGAGTCTGTACACCCTATATAACTACTGAAAGCCTTCATAGTACAAACTAGTATACTTTGTGTGCTATTTTCCCCCTTCATACTGTTCACTTTTGTTGACTCTGTTGTAGTGAATCATAGATATAATTCCTTGTAAATTCTTTATGGTTACCCAAGGGATCCATTCTATAGCTCTTCTTCAAGAGGAGCAGCATTTACAAGGAGAACTATCTCTTTTAATGAGGTATAAGTGTACTGTTGACAGAATAAGGCTTTCTGTTCTTTTGATGGGATAAAAGAAATATAGTAAGCTTAATGTGTTTTAAGAAAGCATATTGTAGATTTTTTAAAGGTTTTTGAAACCATCCAGTTTTGCATTTCTCTGCTCTAGTTTTGGCAGCAGTGGCAGTATGTAGGCTCTTTCTCTCTCCTTGATATGGCAGCCAAATTGTCTTAAGAACAGAAAGAGGTGGACTAACCTAGCTTCAAATATGTAGTTTACAAATTTTGCTGGGTGTTGCTTGTATCACATTCTCAAACTGTGTTGGTGCATCTCAACATCATCAGCTGCTTGTCTGAATAGGTACCTGCATTGTTTCAGCCATACTGTTATAGCTACACCTGTGAAATCCTGTTTTCAAGTGGTTTCATTTGTGTGGTTACAATCACCGTAAACTGTGTGGTAGAAACCCCTGACAGTTAAACATTCCAAAAATGCACGTCTTGAGATAATTTTCAGCCACTTCCTTAAATAATATTCAAAATGCACATTGAGAAATATAACGTCAAAGGAGTCTTTGTAGGAGCTGGGTGTCCCCAAGAGGTAACTTCTTGGTTATACCTTTCAAGATTATACCTGCCAAGCCAAGATACAATGCTTTTCAAAATTATATATGTGTCACTGCAATAAATAATTTGAATAGTTTGCCATGGTTTTGGTTTTCAGCCAGAATCCAAATAATTAAAAAAAAAATCAATGAGAGAATAAAAAAATAGTTGTTTAGAGATTTAGAAAAATAAAGAGCTATGCTGCTGAGAATGCTCCCAGTGATTTGACTTATACTATTGTTGGAAAGCAGATATAGAATCAGTTTATTTATAAACTGGGAATTTGGTCCAGCCACTAAGCCAGATCCCAACTTGCCCCTGTCCCCACAGGCCTTTGACAGAAGAAAAATGGCTGTTTGCTTGCTTGACTCTAACCATACCTGCAAACAGACAAAGCAGGATTTAACAGTGAGTCCCTTTGATGATGTACTTTCAGCAGCAAACAGCTGATAGTTACTGAAAGCACACCTTAAAGGAGGCCAGTCAGCTTATTAGCGCTGGCGGTGAGCCTCCATAGCTGCACGTGGGAGCTCCTGGTGGGGAATTCTCGAGTACATATGATTCCAGCAGCCCTGGAAAGGAACAATTGGGAGCTCGCTTTAAGCTCTTGATTGGTAGCAACATCCTTACCCATGGTGTCAGATGTGAGGCAGGCGGGTGTGGTTTGGAGAAAACTGACTCACAGGCCAAATTGGGACCCACAACAAGCCTCTTTAGACCCATGGGCTGAAAGTGAATGAATGCATCATATGTCCTCCTGTCTCTTGTAATGGCAAGTACTACTAAACATGCAATTTGATACCACATTCAGCTCCCCAACCTCTGCAAATGGCAACCACTGAAGTGCAATGTGTTCAAAGAAACTTAGAACATGTGACATCACAACATGTTCTGCATTTCTCGACATTATAAGGACAGAGATGAGACATAGGAATACTGCTTTCAGCAGGAACCAAACATCCTCTATAACATCTAGTTTCAGTATTACTTGTTTATCTTTCTCCTTTTCCATGTCAGTAATTTGCTGATTCGGACATCTAGAATTTCTCCATGCAGAGTGATCCATGGCAGCAGTGATATGGAGAAAGTAGCATCTGTCTCAGCATTTCCAAGAACGCAGGCTCCTTTTATTGCCAGCAGTTCAAGTGAGCACAAAAGCCCCCTTTTAGCCACCTCAGTAGTACAAGTGACTACTGAGGAACAGCACCTGTTTATGTAATTGTATTTTGTCAGGTGCTTTTCCATGTCACTGAGTCCACATGGTTGCTCCATTTTACAGAGTTTCAGAATTTTGAAGCAGTTCATAGTTTCAATAATAGTTAACATCAGCAAAGCCCACAGATGTCTAGCTGAATGCTTTCACATTCTGTTCCTGTTTCAGGATAACATGAATTTCCCCCCAGCAAGAATTTGACCATTCCTTCTGTTTTAAAAACAAGTTTAATGACAAGGTTCAAATATCTAGTAATTCTGCTGTTAATGATCTTATGTGAGTGTTCCACCATGATGAAAAAGAAATAATAGCATGAGTTTCTGACAGTTCCTGAACTCTAGTTTTATTTATCTTTAATCTTGATGATGAAAAATAATAAACCTGCAAACACAGCCCCAAACTTTCCTTTGTCTATCTCTTTAATTTGACACGGCTTCCCTTGAAGTATGGAATTTTAAACAGACCAAAGACCCCAATGTAGTTTGCCTTCATATTTGTTAAAGCTCTTTTTAAAGGGTGCAGCTATTATTGATTTAAACAAGGAAATTGTATTAATTATAACCCTCTCTTTCTGTGCATCCTAGATTTTTCTGTTTATCCCAGAATTTTATGCCATTGACTCTTGAGTAGTCATATTCATTGAAGTGCTTATAATAAACAGTAATCAGTAATTTGGCTACATGCTCTAATAAGCAGAAAATGTGGAAGAAAATGGGCTTTGAAGTAGGAAAGAATATGGGGGAGTGGAAAATAGAATAGCTTCAATGAAAAGCAAAGTAATATTGGAAAAATATGAAGACAGTAATGACTTGAAAGAGAAAACCAACCCCACTTTGGCAAGAGAGATTCTGGCATGTAAGCAACCTTCTGGGCAAATTGCAGATGCCCATCTCCACCCATGTTGCAATGGTAATCCAAACTCTATTGAACTGGCTAAGTGCCTCTTTTGCAGAGACACTCCAACATCTCTTGGTTACTTTGAAAGCAAGGTAAGCAAAGCAAAAACCTTGCAACCCACGGTATTTTAATAATTGTAATAATTTTTCAAATAGAATTCTTTTCTTTATAAATGGATGGACAGGAGGATTTTCAAGTAGAGCACTAATATGTACATGCAAGGACCTGTGAGTTTCTTTCAACTGTAGCTGAATTAAAGCAAACCACCATTGGTTTGCAGCCCGATGTCATCTTCTGTGAATGGAAAGTCTTTTGATCCAGCAGAGGGATCCTAATGACAGAGGGGGAGACACAACTTCAGCTGATCTTCCATCTCCCTGGAAGCCCTAATGCTACCTCCCACATAGTTCCAGAAGGGACCTACCTCTCTGGAACAGTGTAGGAGGCAGTGGTTGGAGTGGAAGTAGAAATTGGCAAGAGCCACGTTTCCCCCTCTCCCAGTGGGAAGTTCCCTGAGATCCTTCCATTCAAGCGATAGCACCACCCACAGGTGCAAAGTCTGGATCCAAGCCATAATGTTTATGCTTTAGTGCAGAAGCGCTGATCAATTGTAGCAGCCGTGTTCTAATGCAAATGGCAGTTCCCCATTATTTTTTAGGATTGGTGCATTGCTTTTTAAACTGAAAAACATTTCTGTAATAAGCTTAAATTATTGGCAGCGGTTAATTAATCTTTAAAGAGTAGGTGAAGGAAACAGGAACCATCAAGAGAAGTGCATTAATTGCTTTACAGCAATTCTTCGGCAATTGCTTCTACTTGTTTCTGTTTTCCTAGTTGCATGGTTTTGTTTTCAAGTATTCAGCCTACCATTTAACTGAAAGGCAGCAGCGTTCATGTTTCTTTAATAGTTTATAGCAGCTGTTCATATAACTTTAGCAATATTCAAGTATACGGGCAAATTGTTATAGCAATTAAAATTAATTGCCCCACGATCAGCTGCAGTTCAAATGCCTAGAATAGTATGCTGAGTATTTCACATCTCTGAAGACAGAACTGTCCAATGACATAAACTTTTATCCATTAGTATTATCATGTACCTCCAGGAGGCAAGTTTCCTTTCTTGATGATATACAAGAAGCCAGATTAGGAGATGGACAGTCAATGAAAAACTAATATTTGCTATATAGTTATCCTTCAATTCAGACCAAAAATCCATCACTCAGAATTCTGATACCAGGAGAGGAGGACTGAGCAACCTGTGACCCTCCAGGTGTTTCTGGCCTACAAATCCGATCATCCCTGAACATTGGCCATGCTATCTGGGATTGACACAATCTGCTGAAGCACAGGTTCCCCAGTGCTGCAGCAGATGCTTCCTTCTGGGAAGCTCACAAGCAGACCATAAATGCCAGAGCTCTGAATGCTCAGTGGTGTACTGGAGCTTCAGCCTGAAAACCACTAGGGATTTGTCCAGGGGTGGCCAGTATAGTGGGACCTCCCAACACCATCACTGCAGTTAATGGAGATGGCACTGGAGCAGGGTAGGGAGGTTGGGACTACACAGGCTCATTGGTGGAACCACTCGGCTGCTCTTGCCGATGCATCTGCACAGCCGCAACTTCAACATCACCCTGCTCCATTCCAGCAGCATCCAGGTAAGCTGAAGTGATCCTGGTGTTGGGAATGTGTCTCTGTCCCAACACACCAGCCACTACTGGATGTCTCCAATTGCCCCTCTTTTTGATGTAGTCAGTAGATTTTGAATTATACAGAATTTTAAGAAAACACAAATAACAGACGCAACGTCAATTGTCAGTTACAGGCATTAATCCTAGTTGCATAATCCCCTCTTGAAGCCGTCTAAGCCAGTCACTATCGCCACTTTTTCTGGCAGTCTATTCTATAAGTTAATTATGTGTTGTATGAAGAAGGGCTTTGTTTGTCCTGAATCTCATGCTAATCAAATTTGTTATATGACCTTGAATTCTGACATAATGAGGCAGGAAGACACATTTATTTATATTCACTTTCCCCACACCATGCATTGTTTAATAAACATTTATAGCACGTCCTATTCTCCTCCTACCCACAAACCCAGTCATCCTTCATTCTAAACTAAACAGCTGAAACCCTAACCCTTTTGACCACCTTTCCCCCATAAATTTCCAGTTCTATAATCCTTTCTTTTTTTAAAAAAAAAAGGAGTTTGGCAACTAGAATTGTACACAGTAATCTTAATGCAGCAGCACCATGGTTGTATAGAAAGACATCACAATATTGGCCATTTAAGTAACAATTCCTAGTATGGGTTTTCATTTTACATCAATATAAGAAGGCAAGAAGAGCCTTCTGAATCAGGCCAATGGCCCTTCTAGTTCTACATCTTGTTCTCACAGTGGCCAACCAGATGCCTATGGGAAACCTGCGAGTAGGATTTGAGCACAAGAACATTTTGGTCTTCCAAAGCATTGCTTCCTCCAACTGTGGACGTAGAGTACAACCATCATGGCTAGTAACCATTGATAGCCCTGTGAATTGCTTGACCTTTGCCAATAGACAACTTACCTTTGTGCAGGAATGAGTGCCTCCCCTTTGTGTGAGGAGCACTGTTCCCTGTTGTTTTGGGCCAAGAGTGTTACAGGAAAGGAGAACAAGGGTAAGTAAGTAAGAGCTATCCCTCTTCTGGGCCCCCAGCCAACAAGATTTATGTTGTCCTTTCAACCAGCCTTCCAGGCTAGTGGTGCTTCTAGGTTGGTGACAACCAGGTCAGTCCAGCTAGGTACTTGGTGGGGTTCTTGTCCATCACCAGCCTAGAGGGGTGGAGGGGTCACCATCATCTTTGAGGAATAAATCACCATCACCAGGAAACCTAACCACTTGGGATTTAGATTTAAGGGATTGTATCTGAAGTTTGGTCAGAGAGGTGGAGTAGAAATAATGTTCATGTACCACCCTCCCTGCTGCCCAGCCAAGCACCCTTTCTATCCAAGCTGGCACAGATAGGGTGGTGTTATGGGGGACCTGCTGGGCTGCCATAGTAGTACAGCTTGGGATTTTATGGCCACCATGACAAAACCATGAAGCTGTCTTAACACATCACTAACCCGGGACATTGAACTGGGCTTTGCAACAGGGCAGATGGAGAGTGGATGGAATTGGGGGAGGTTTGAATAACTCAGTTGTCATAGTCAGACTACTTCCAGGTAAGATTTGGACTGCCGAGGACAGTTCTCTCCTGCAGTGCTGGGAGCCTCTTAAGATGGTCTGCCCCTAGATGGAAAAGTCACTCCTAAGTGCTCTCTCAGGTGTGGTAAAGACTGTGATGCCCCTTCGTTTTGTGGGGAGTTAAAAGACAACAAAACAACCCAGTAGAGAGATACAGCTTAAGTGAGGCAAGTACCACAATGAATTCAACCAGACAAAAGTGAGAGGACATAATGCCTACTATGTGGTGGTGATGAGAGAAAATAAATCCTATTTTGCTGCCTCCATTGCATTCCCAAGGAACCGCCCAGCCAAACTGTCCCAAGTGATGAAGTCTTTCTTGAGAACTAGCCCAGAGGAGAGGGGAATGGCATCTTTGGAAGCCTGCTGTTCTAAGTTTGTAAAGCACGTTGAGAATGAAGTCACTTGTATTTGCTTGGAATGGGATTCTCTTCTTGATACGATCCCTGTGGAGTTGTTCAGAGCAGCAGCAAGTCAGACTTTGTGGGATCAGTTTCAATTGTTGTTGCTTGAGGATGTGGAAAATACATTTCAACCGCATGTAGTCTTGGCTTTCGCCCATCATAGTCAATAATGTGTAACTTGGTGGGTTTGTGTTCAGTGTGGGTTCAGTAGGTAATTAATGCTGGGTTACATCAGGGAGTGTATATACTGCCTTTAAGTTGCACTGTCATCCCATGATTTTCCTCTTGACAGCGGCATCATGCCAACAATTTCCTCTCCAGTTCTGTCATTCTTCTGGCATATCTGAGAAGTTCTGCCAGCGTCTACTATGCCTGTAGCTATTCTCAAATCCCACTGGTACAGAAGAGCTGCTGCCAAATGCTACAGCCCTTCATCCAGTAGATTTTATGTATATGATTGCACCCTACATTATATAGTAATATAATATTACTATGTAGAGTAAAAGGAGAAAAGAAAATCTCTGTGTGATGGCTATCTGTCAGATATGCTAACATATTCACCAGCCAGTGCCTTTATTAAGGATATACGATGGTATACTGAAGTACAGAAATTATTGCAGACATATTTTTAACTCCGATATCACTTAAAACATCTTTTTTCAAAAAGTAAATTTTACCTTAATGGAAATTTATGACAGTATTATGTATTTTATTATATAACTGGATGCAATTTAAAATCTGTTACATTGCACTTCATCTTAAAGTGGCAATAAAAGATGGACTGCAGTCCAGTATAATCAATGAAGTTTAAGCACATAACCATGTTCTGAATTGCAGCTATAGTAAAAAGCCAGCCATACCGATACACGATCATGTCTTCTCTTTTACTGCTTTGTATTTTAATATACTGACTACTTAGCTCTTTCATTCCTTCCTAATAATCCAAAGTCACTGACCTCTCAGTAAATTTAATAGCATTGTTTCTTTTCTGTGAATCCCACTTGGCTCATCGTTATCCTTTGCATTTGGCAGGGAGGGCAGGGCGTGTGTGAATAATATGGCCGCGTATTCATCTTTTAGTCACAAAGAGCCAATCATCTGAGGTGGTTATTTCTCCTGTTGAGAACATTTCCCAACAGTAGAATTAATCAGTTTCCTCTTAGCTAGCTATTCTAATGATCAAAAATTCATTGTACTAAATTAAATTTCTATGTCTCGGGTCAGAGCTACATTTTACATTGGCAAGTATTTGTCCCCAACACTGTGCTTGCCAGGGTAGTATGACGTAGATCAGGGATGTCCAACGGGTCAATCGCAATCTATTGGTAGATCCCCAGGAACTTTTGGTAGATTGCAGTTGATCACTGGGTCCCTTTCCTTAGTGTATGTAAAATACGGTCTGCCCTCCATTGTTGCACAATCTGCAGAATGGAAGACAGGGTTTACTCAGTGAAGCTGTTTGTTTCCCCAGCGATCTGTTGGTGTGTGGCTGTTCCCTTTTCTCCCTTGAGCTTAGGCTTGAATTCTCAAAAATTGGGGCTTCCCTCCTCCCTAAAAAAAGCTAAACTTTGACTCGAACCCCCCAAAAGGGGGTAGATAACTGCCAGTTGTTAATTCTGTGAGTAGATCACAGTCTCTTGGTAGCTGGCCACCCCTGACGTAGACAGACTGGATCATTTGTAGGGGAGCATCAGTAAGTGGGATTTTTAATTTTACAGTCTTGGAGCTGGGCTGGGTTGTTGCTGCTGTTGTATTAAAGCAAAATACAGTATGA
This sequence comes from Podarcis melisellensis, assembly GCF_964234715.1. Taxonomy (NCBI): domain Eukaryota; kingdom Metazoa; phylum Chordata; class Lepidosauria; order Squamata; family Lacertidae; genus Podarcis; species Podarcis melisellensis. The sequence goes on from NC_138542.1 coordinate 33,182,349, forward strand.
CCTTCCTCCTGCTAATTATCTCTTGCAAATGGCACTTCCCCATCAGCATTACAAGTTAAACTTGAGGCTGGGGACCTGGTGTTTGTCGCAAAACATATGGTTCCATTTCTAGATTTCCTATGCAATTGTAGGGCATCCCTACTGTGCTGCATATTTTTAGCCACCAGAACTTAAGAAATCCTATGTTTCCCGGCCTACAGCAAGGAATGGGAAGAAAGCTCCTTGGTTCACTTTTTGAATGATTTATTTATGAATTTTGTAAAGTACTTTGAGGGGTTTTTTTCTCCCTACAATCAAGCGGTATATAAATTTTATGACATGAACAAACAAAGGTACTGCTCTTTGGCCCCAAGTCCTTCAAAGATGTAGTACAGGGGTTGGCAAGCTTTTTTGGGGGTGAGCCAGTTCACACACCACACAAACCTCCTGGTGGGCCGGAGTGTATGTGTGTGTGTATGCGCATAAGGAACAAGGGGCTTATCTCTCCCCCCCTTTTCCCCAGCCCCTCCCATCCCCCTGCCTACTTAGGGTGCTGCTGAGCAGCAGAGGCTGGTGGCGGCGACGAAGGAACAAGCAGCCCGGAAGTGCTGCTTTTGGGCTGTTGGTTCCTCCTCTGTCGACGCTGACGCCAGCCTCTGCCACTCACAAGGGCAGGCACAGGAGCCGTGCTTGGCAGAGCGGTAGCAGCAAACAGCTTGCTCCGACGAGGGGACTGATGGAAATGCACTCGGCAAGCTCAGCCCAGTCCCCTTCCTCCTCTCAGCCACGTGCAGCTGCCACTCGTCCATTGGCCAGGGCCTCAAACATTAGCAGGCAATTGGCCAGCGATTTGCTGCACCAGGAGGAGGGAAGAGGTGAAGGGGGGGGGAATGGCACCCGCGCTGCAGGAAAAAACCTATGGAATCCCCATGCCGGTCCTTGGAACCGGCCATGGGCCTTAGGTTGCCAACCTCTGCTTTAGTCTATAGTAGGGCTAGAGAAACTGTGGCTCTTCCTGTGGTTACTGGCTACAAGTCCCATCTCGCTCAACTTTTGCTCATGCTGGCTGGGTCTGATGGTAGTTGAAGTCCAACATACATGCACACATAATTTTATTTGTATTCCACCTTTCCACAGTTCAGACCGTGCTCAGGGTGGCATTCAACATGAAAAAAAGACCTAACTACAACATAACACAATTAGTCATAAACAATAAATAAAACATAAAAGCTGAACAAAACTGAATGATTTTCACATAAATCACAGCAAGAACCCCTTTCCCAATAAAAACTCCCAACACCTCTACCCAAGAGTCTATCCAGCAACCTCAGCTTTTGTAGCTGGAATCATTGAGAGCCCTGCTCTCCCAAGCAAGGTAGAAAAGACTTGCAAAGCAGGGAGCAGGTCTTCCAGGTCTCACAACCAAGATAACATTGCTGAGAATCTTGTTCCCACCTATTGACATATACAATCTCCTTAAATCCAAAATGGTGACCCTCATCTGTAGGTTCACATACAACTGTACTTGCAATACTATTTAAGATTGTGTGTATGGCCCCTCACTTTGGTTGATACATTTTGGAGAAGAACTACTGTGGCTGAATATGTTCTTTTTTACCTTTTACTTACGAGGATAGAGTGTACATCATCTTGCAGAAATCACGTCAAATATTAAAAAGGGTATTCAGTATAAAGCAGCTCCTGTTGCAAATGACTGCATAAGGCTTTGGGTCCATTATTCATGTATGAATTTTATACTATTCATAAACTAGAGCTTGATTTCACCAGTATGTTACATCTGTGTAAAATGGGTATAAACTGTAGCATTTTACACTTGATTTACAGAAATACGAATAATTATACAAGGCTGTAAGCAATTGAGGATAAAATTTTATCGTCAGCAGCCTTTAAGAAGATACTAAAAATGGCAGTAGTAGAAATGTATATTGTCACTAAAACCAAAGCATATGCTTGCTCTAGATTATCTTCTCCCTAAATTAATTTCAGTTATACTCTTCTTACTATTGGAAATCATTCCTCTGTTTTGTAACTTTATTTTTTACTAGAAACTATCTTGTAACGATAGTATGTAAAAAAAAAAGGGGGGCATCACTGTCTTTTTTGAAAGATGAATGACATTCTTATTGTTTTGTTGCCAATAGCAAATTTATTTGAAAGGCAAAGTAACATTCGAATCAACATCTTTGCTCTACTACTGAAATTGTTTGATTCCTTTGATGTAATCCCTGATTGCTGTAAAGTGAGAAGAACCAGTTCAGTATTTTTGTTCTTAGATCGCCCTCCTTTGTCTTGCAGCTACTTGTGGCAGATCCCATTAACAATTGCAGTAGGAAATACGAGCCACATCTCATCAGAGGCAATTATATGGGTGTCTAACAAATCAGGTAAAAATAAACTTTCCTCCCGGTGGAATCTCATAAAGCATTCATGTGGTTTTTTTTTTCCTGAACTGTTTCTTCACAATTGATCTTAGGACATTGATTAGCTGTGCTAAACTTTATTCCTGCTACTGAAAAATGAATGGTAAGAAATACATTTTTGTTTTAAAGGAGGAAATGAAAGAAGAGTGTTGTTAATTTTAACAAAAGTCAAAGAATAAATTGAAGAGGCTTTAGACTACAGAGATACTCTGAGGAAGGTGAAATCTTATACTGGGCCCCATGCATGGAACTCCTACATGCAACTCATTTCACTTCATCCAGACGCTGAATAAAATATAGTTGGTGCTTATATAGGGTTTGTGTTTCGTTTTGAAAATGAGGCACAGTGAAGACTGTGGTATCTTTATTTATTTACACATATATGCAACCTAAGCCTATGATAGAGGGACTCACAGCATTAATATCCCAAAAGGGGTTTTACTTCTCTAGTAGCTACATTATTGGAGTCAAACAGTAATCAGACATTGCTCTCTCCAATTTGCTGCTTTACTTCCAGGTCACATTACTGCAACTCAACTCTAAACTCTGGCTTTGACTTCTAACCAACCACAAGCTAGGAGAGGGATGCCACCCATTTGCCATCTCACACAGAACCCCTTTCTTCTGTTTCCTTAATGGCCCATCACCCAGTCTATCACTTCAACACAGGAAGATAGCCTGACGTGTATTTTAACACTTGCTGGATCTACGGGTTTGAAGTATATCTCACATACAGCCTACATTCCTCCCCACAAACTCATAATCCTATATTAAACCCCATGTACAGAGTTCTCACATGAAACTTACTTCACTTAATTCAGAGACTGAATAAAATATAGTTGGGGCAATAAATATACAAAACAAACCTAGCTCATGACCAGTGTAATGTAGTCTAAAATTCATAAAAATCCATATCATTATTAGTCCAGGAAGGCTACAGAGAATTGCTGATTCTTCCTTGTCCACTGATATCCCAAAGAGCTACTACTGGCCTTAACATAGTTACTGGATGTTGGGCTTTATGACATTCACATTCTTACAACCATCTTTTGCCACCACCAGGCATTTTAGGCTCTGATATAGCTGTAATAACAAATCATATGCTGCTTCTCATTGCTGTTTTTCTCATTTTTGCTACTAAATTTATATCGCAGAGTTTGGATTTGATATCCCGCCTTTCACTCCCCTTCAGGAGTCTCAAAGCGGCTAACATTCTCCTTTCCCTTCCTCCCCCACAACAAACACTCTGTGAGGTGAGTGGGGCTGAGAGACTTCAAAGAAGTGTGACTGGCCCAAGGTCACCCAGCAGCTGCATGTGGAGGAGCTGGGAATCGAACCCGGTTCCCCAGATTACGAGACTACCACTCTTAACCACTACACCACACTGGCTCTGTTGCAGCTGAAGTGGCACAGTCTGTTCGAATGACAAGATACGAATAATAATAATAAATAAATAAATAAATTCCTTCCCATGGGTGAAAAAAAGGAAAAACTGAACTCATTTCATAGAATAGAAAAGTTATTTTAAAAATTTTTCCTCAGTGAAGTTAGGCGAAAGGAAGCAATCACCTCGTCTGAGTGTCTTTTTGCTCTTTAACAGACCATTAAGTAGTAATAATAGCTCATTGTGTCCTCTCATGTATAAGTGAGATCTAAGAATACAAACTTTCTAACTGAACGAATAAGGTATGGCTTTGGCTGCAGAAGGTTGGGTCAGGTTATTTGGCCATTATTATATCATAAGCCAGCCTTGATGCTCTCAGTTAATCTGTTGCTTTGTCTTTCTTCCTTGCCCTCATTTGCTTAATCCATACATATTTCACATTCTCAGAATTCAAGTTCACTGATGGTATCAAGAAAAAAAACAAGCCAACAATAACTAGGATCACAGCAGTCACTGATCAACTATTATATATATTTCTAAGAAAGTTTATAAGAAGTTATCAAGCTGTGAATAAAACTAATTCATTTGGAAGCAGTATTTATTCATGAGCAATTCCTTTAACTTCATTTATATGCTAATCAAGATGCAGATAGCCTGAGTGGGTTAGAAAGGACCATGGGATCTTAAGTATGAGCAAAGTTAAAATCAATAGCAACTGTGATTTTAAATGCTAGTCAGTGTATACAACAAATAGAACAAATGGCTGGCTGATCTAGCCTAGTAATAAGTGAGAAGTCCCGCAAGCCTTTACTGAGTGGTAAAAAGTGCCCAATTGGTAAAAGAACAGAAGGGACAAAAATGAATTTTTCTTCTGTGCTGGGAGGGGTATTTAGATGTCCATAGTTATAACTTTATGATAAGATTGCTAGGTTCTAATATATGGGTATATTAGGTATATGGGAAAAGAATGGTCTGTAGGGATTACTCTCCCTGACAGTTGTGTTGTATGGATAACCAAGCATGTTTAATAAATTCCCTTTATACAGCTTCTATTGAGATTTACTTACCTTTGGGTAAGGAGTGGTTGTCAGAGTGGTAGTCCTGCTAGCGGATTTGTAAATGCTAACATATTGATTGTGACAGACTTCCTGGATGTGGGATCCTTCTGAAACTTCACAAATATCAAAGGAGATTAGAGGAAACTGAAATTCTCACCTCCCCTTTCTTCAATATAACATCTGCAGTACCACATTTAGTAGTAGTTTAACATTTACAGATTTAGAAAGGTTCCCTTATTATTTTGAAGAGTGAATTCTTTTTTTTTTTTTTTAGAGTGGCTGGATTGAAAAATCTGTGGTACGCTTTTACATGGTGGTCTTCAGCAATTTCAGGCCTCAAGCAGCCTCCTTGAATCAGCACTAGCAGCCCATTTATATTACCACCACCAGAATATATAAAACACCAGGGCATCACTTCCTATAGGTAGAGACTCCCAGAAGGACTTCCTGCTGGCGCAAGGTTCCACATCCTACAAGCTTTGTACTGTAAAAGCACATAGCATTATCAACTTGAAAGGCCTTTTATAACATCAGGGGATCATGCTCAAACTCTACCTCCTTTGAGCATCCTATTGCCACAGTTTTTCATTCCCCCCACTCTACTCCCTGCCCCCAGCTTTATTTAATTAAGTAATGAGTGAAAAGGCGTAAGGAAACATTCCCTTTGTGGGATTTGATAGACGAGTGATTGAAACCGAATCTTGTGAAAGAGCATCTTCTCTTCCATAAGATTTTTATCACTCAGAATCTCCCCTGAATGCAATAAATAGCTAATAAATAACCTTGGAAGTCAAACGGAATCCGTTCTGGAAGTCTGTTCGATTTCCAAAACGTTCAGGAACTAAGGAGCCACTTCTGGTTGGCTGCAGGAAGCTCTTGCAGCAGCCAATCAGAAGCCGTGCCAGATGTTCGGGCTCCAAAGAATGTTTGAAAACTGAAACAATCACTTCTGGTTTTCAATCATTCAGGAGCCAGAACGTTCAACTCCCAAGACGTTTGAAAACTAAGGTACAAATGTATGTGTTTACTACTTGAAAGGCTAGATTCATTTTAAACAGAGAGTATTGTACGACGCTGCATCAGTGTGTAGTGAACTTAAAATGCATAAATTATATTTACACTTACCTTACAGGTTATAGTAGTTTTAACACTAATCCTAAATGTATGTTTACTAGGAATTAAGCCCCCCTAAACATAGTGGGAGCTACTCCTGAGTAAATGTGCACACACTTACACTGTACATGTATCAACTGACCAAAGAGTAAATTATTATAGGTTGGAGTGGAAGGTTGTGGGTGCCTATGCTGAGAGTCAGGGGGTCCTCCTGAACCATATGGATGATATCATGAAGTGCTGCATGAAAGGGTTAGTAAAATATTTCTCACGCAGTAACTTAATTACACAAGTGTAGGGTTCTCAGTGTTACATTTCATGAAGCCTACAACAACTGTTTTGTATGAATTACATACAATGTAACATCTTACATTTGTAAGGGAGATGAGTAGGGTTGGGTTGTGGAAATTAAAAAAACAGCTTTGTAACTAAGAGTTTATACAAAATCCTAATGTTTAAACAGTTGTCCCTGTACAATGAAGAGTGGTAGGTCAACTGCTTATCAAATGTAACAGCAAGCATTTGTCCTTCCAATATCCAAAATACTAGTCATTTTGTTCTATACACTTCTGGAAGGTGTTTGCCTGCTAGAAAATGACTAAGCTATATGCCCATGTATTCTAGAATTCATGTTTTTTGCAAGCACAAATGGACCTGAATTCATGTCCTGATAAACGAAGTTTCAGACAATACTCTAAAACCACCCTCCATATTCTGAACAAACAAAAATAACAAAGAAAAGTTAGTCACCAATATAAGATATTTATATCTTGCAACAATTCTATGCATAGGATAAATATTATTTTTGGATAAAATGCGCTTCTACCTTCTTTTGTTGCCAACGTGACTTTTCAGTAAATATTTCTGATAATTAGAGAAATTGCACATGATTTCAATGAAGTAAGCACACCAGAGAGGCATTGGTAAAGAAAGCGCGATCTATAGAAATGTTGAGAAAGGCTCAGACATAAAATTCTAGTAAATTATATAGAACTTTGTGAAGAACATTCATCAGACAACCTTTACAATAACCTCCTACTTATTTGAACTAGAATAACATGAAAAGATTCCTACTCTCCTTTGTAGGAAAAGGTCAAAATAATCATGCCCTTATCTAAAAAATAATAATGGATTGTGGTTGTACTGAAAACTTACTGAAAACCATGATAACAGAAACACTTTTCTTTTTCTTTTCTTTAAAGATACTGCTGTAGCTTTCCTTTATTAAAGAAATGTGTAGTGATGAAATAGGTGTTTTGAAGCTGTCATCTTTGACTGGCAGGTTTTCATACTACTTTATAACATGTATGAAAATAGTCTAGAATCTAGGTAGCTAGACTCTAGATAGTTTGTGGCCAATGTTCAGTTGATCTAATCTACAAAGGTTATATGCATACAACTTTCATTATGCCATATTCATTTCTCGATAATGGACTGGAAGGGAGGTGGGCAGACTTCAGGCTTGTAGAATCTCCTTTTTTAAAAAAAAAAAAATTAGAAACAAAGATTTTACCGGAGCCTAGTATATAAGACAAGCACCTAGAATGAAAGAATTCTGGAGCCATGGATTTTTCCTGAGTTCCAGAACTGAGAAAAATTCACTGTCTTTCCAAAATCTACTTCTGGATACTGTCCCACTCCTATTTTCTCTATTTCAGTAGGCTAATTTTTGGGGGTGAGGGGTGAGGTGTCATTTGTTGCAATATTTCGAATTGGATCTTGCAGAATGTCAAGCATTTTTAAAAAAAGAATCCCACCCCCCCCAAAAAAAATCAAAACAACACATGTTTTCCCATCTCACAGACATTTTGTACTTTTAAACTAAGCTCCAAGACACTGTCTTTCTTCCCCAGTTAGCTGTTTGCCTATTTTTATTTGATTTACTGAATTTAAATTTTACTGAAGTGCCTATTTGTGTAGGTGAGCACCCCCACACAATAGTGTGTGTGTGTGTGTGTTTACTTACATCATTTTTGGTGGGGGGGCTTTGATGGGAAAGAGAATCATTAAGATTAAAAAAAGAAGTGTTTTCCAATCCTGAAGCAGTTACCACTCATTAAAAGCTTGATGGGCTAAATAGGATAATTAATTATGCTAAAAAAGAAGAGGGAGTGACTTTATAGAAAGGCATGCTGGGACATGTGTTTATTTTCGTATCCTGTGAATCTGGCAACTTGTTGATATAGATGATGCTGGAAATAATGATTGCAGATTGATTTGACCTGAAATACTTTATTGTGTAAGAATACTGAATGTTGTAGACAGTTTGGTATGGGGAGATAATCGGGATAGGTCATTTGGTAGAGTATGAGACTCTTAATCTCAGAATTGTGGGTTTGACATTGGGCAAAAGGTTCCAGCATTGCAGGGGGGGGGGGACGGACTAGATGACTCTCATGGTTCCTTCCAACTCTACAATTCTACGTTCTTATGACTGAGTGCAGAACGATGAAGATGTACTCTTTACATAAAGGGTGGTGACCAAACCATTTTATTTAGAACAAACTGGAGCACACATTAGGCCCACTTCAACAGCTTCAAGTCCTAGGTGCGCATAATCTTAACCTGCCTTAATTTTGTCAATTTACAGCCTGCCTTAGTTGATATGTTACCATCCATTTAAGTTAAAACTAAGTAGAACTCTGGGGAAAGAAGAGGAAGTCTGGGCTTCTGGAGTGGCTGAGAAAGGGTTCTAGGTCTGCTGAGTGCTGTTTTAGGACTCTGTTGAACTGCAGGAATAGGTCTGGGTGAAAATAAAAGTTAATTTGTTTGCACGTTCCTTGTCTGGACTATAACATTGACTCCTGGTCTTTTCCATCAAACCTGGCCTGGAACTGCTCCAGGCTCTGGCTGGATTCTGTTAACATTATGGCGACTTTTTAGATTTTTAAAAACCTTTTGTAGGTTTCTTAAAAGTTCCAAAAGCAAATCAGTTAATGTGTGTAAAATGTTCACTGCATTTTGAAAACACTTAACAATAGAAAACACATACATAGAAAGCTGGGGGCACTGACAAAGCGAATTAATAAATGAATCTGCACTTTTATATATCTCTATATACTATATTTTTACTACTAGTCCAGCATCAAACTGTTTTCAATGGCCTTTTCTAAAGGTTCTAAAGGGTGCATGAAACAGGAGGGGGGGCACAAAGAAATGAAAAAGGAGGAAACTTGCGCAGTAAATGATGGGGGGTAAGGGGCAAAGTGTTGGTTTTAAGCTACAGCATAAGTTTGAGTAAAACATGAGTTGAAAGAACACTGAAAGGTAAATTGTGAAGCTGCAGTAGAAATTTGAATAAAGCAGGGATAAAATCATGGCGTTGACCATCTTTAATAGGCCACGTGTAGTATGATTGTTTTTCACTCTCTCACTAAGGCAAAGGGCATGCCCCAAAGAGACTTTGGGAATAGCTCAATGAATATTTGGATGAAGCAGTGTGCAAAAACAGCTGTGGGAAAAAATGCAAATTTCATTTTATAAATAATTAGGAGTGGGGACTGAAAAGAAAACTTTCAGTATCATAACTCCATTACATAAATCTATGGTATAGCCAGACTTGTAATACTGTGTACGGTTCTGATTGCTTGAGCTGAAAAAGCATATTGTAGAACTGGGAAAGGTTGAGAAATACACAACCAGAATGATCAAAGGGCTCGAATAACTTCCCCATGAGGTAAAGATGGGACTTTTAGTTTAGAAAAAAAGGGGGACATCATAGAGGTATATAGGAATCTGCATGCTGTGGGAAAAGCAAATATAGATTTGTTTTTCTTCATCTCATAGTATTGGAGCCCATGGCTATCCAGTGAATGTTGGAAGATTCAGGACAGACAAAAGAAAGTTTTCATTCATATAAGCGCATAGTTTAAGGTGTAGTGATTGTCACCAACTTGGATAGCTTTAAGGGAGGATTAGACAAATTCATGGAGGATAGGCTTTCAGTGGCTGCCAGCCATGATGGCTATGTTCTGTCTCCATGGTTAGATGCAGTATGCTTCTGAATACCAGTTTCTGGAAACTACAGGAATGAGGAGTGCTGTTGTGTTGAGGTCCTGCTCACAGGCTTCCCATAAACATTTGGTTGGCCACTGTGAAAACAGGATTTTGCACTAAATGGGCCTTTGGCCTGATGGTTCTTCTATCACTTTATACAGGCACAGGCAAACTCAGCCCTCCAGATGTTTTGAGACTACAATTCCCATCATCCCTGACCACTGGTCCTGTTAGCTAGGGATGATGGGAGTTGTAGTCCCAAAACATCTGGAGGGCCGAGTTTGCCTATGCCTGACTTTATACTTGGGCTGCATATAGTGTGGGTGAGGTTAATTTGTGCAACAAATCAACTCAGAGTGGAACTGCATCTTGTTTGCAATCCATATGTCATAAAGGCTCCCTCTCCCTTGCATTCCAGCCTCACTTTGGCCCACGAATCGGATATTTAGAATTAAGCAAGCATTGTCCAGCCGATTTAGTGACTATGGTTCAATTCCTTTATTCACTTCGGATGCAATTAAGTCCTCATGATATAATTTTCCTCCATCAGTTTCATGTGGTGAACATTCTTCATGAATGAGCTCTGTCGTGGCAACAGTTGGTCTTTGCCGCCTCAGTGGTAGACACTGAGAACTAACAAGCTTCCTGATGTGATAAATACTAGCTGTCACCATTTGAGGGTGCATTTATAAAATAATATTCACCACATGAAACTGATGAGGTAGAGCTTTATCTTGTAACATATTTATCACATCAGAGATGAATGTAGGAATTTTGTCCTAAGCCGAATTAAAGCCAGCTACCTGGTTTGGAATTTATAAAATCTTGTTGGTAGAGACAACTAGCATTTGGGCTTCAGTTTTTATTAGCAGTATCCATGATAACCAGACTTTTCTAGGGAAAATCTATACTAAATGCATTTTTATAGTCAGCCAAAACCATATCTATCTGGATAGGACACTAGTGCAAAAATATTAATAATTATCCTCTTGAAAGAGTGGAATTTTTCATTTACAGTGTTTTATGAGAGAAATTAAAGTAGCCTGTTCAAATTAAAACATTTTAATGTGCTGAAAGAAGCTGGTAAATTATATTCTAGGTACAATATAAAATGTTAAAACTTTTTGAACCCGTAATTTTAAGTTCCTCCCTCCCTGTGTTCTCTTTGCAGAGCATCACAGGATTGCTTCCCTTAATGAGGGAAACTGGCTGCTGGGGAACATCAATCAAACTGGCTATTTTAGGGTTAACTATGACATTAGAAATTGGAGATTATTAATTGACCAACTGATGAGGAACCATAAGGTAAGCCCATTTCATCATATTGCCTGAATATTTTTGTGATTTCTGAAATCCCTGCTGTTTTTGTGTTATCCTGACGTGTTCAATTTTTCTCCTTTACCCTCACAGGTAATCTCTGTCAGTAATCGTGCGGGTTTGATCGATGATGCATTCAATTTAGCCAGGTACGTTTTTCTGTAGATAATCTATTGAAACACCTCCCTATAATACTCCTATATTTGCCTGGTTAGCCTAGGCGTGCTTTAAGGTTGAACCTATCTTTTAAAACATGTTTCAAATCTCACCCAGCTTTCTTCAATTTTCTGTCTTTCCATGAGACGAAGCACAAACACCATCAGCTGCACTTTCCTCATTCCTGATCGATAAAAGCCTCAGGGTATTTCTGTGTATAGATGCTTGATTAATTTCCCTTTTAAAGTCAGTTTAATACATTGGAGATTAATAATGTGTTCCCATTTCACTAATGAACGACTTTTTGTTCCCAAATGATATTTGTGCAATATATAATTTCTGATGATAAAAATCTTCGAGCTTCAGATTTCCCCTCCCTGCTCTGACATACATATTTCTTGCTCTGCTTTATGATACTTGGTTATCCAGTGCAGAAACAATCCTCAAGAATAATGAGAAGAAAGCAAGGAATGTATAAAAGGGTAGCAAATAGATGGAAGTCATTCATAGAATACGTAAAAACAGTCGTAAATAGCTGGAACAGAGTTCGATTATATGCTGATGTAATATATACAATATTAAGTATGGAAAGTAATTATTTAAATAAACATTTCATATTCATAATCTTATTTACTATTTATATATAAATTTTATCACGTGCTCATAAGCTTGATTCAGTTTTGTATATATTCTAATATTGTTATATTACTAAAATTGTGGGGGTGTGTGTATGAATGATAATATGTATATTTATTGTCTACATCCAAAATGGGTTGCATAAATTAATGGTTCATTCAAAATTTGGCAAAAAAAGAGAGTAGTGCCACATTTAGCTTGCTACTGCAGAGATCGTTATTTTTCTTGACACAGGCCTGATTTCTCAGTATGAAGAAATTCTGAGCTAGGTCCTAAATGTTTTTATAAAGCAGGATGAATTGTCTCATGACCAAATTGGTAGCCAATACAACTATAGCAATATTGCTGCCTCCCCACTCCTGTCAGGTACTAGGTTGTGCATTCTCCACTGTTCTCAGCTTCTGAGCGGTCTCCAAGGAAGTCTCAGAAGTCCCAAGGACCACCTCAATCATGGATGCAATTCCAGCACTGGTTGTGGTGTTTCAAGAGCTCCAATACAAATGAAGTAGTCAAGCATTCCTTAGTTGGAGACTTTGTCAGGCAGCCACAAGGAGGAGGAAAGGGGAATTCTTACTGTAGCACTTGTAAAAATTCAGCAGAGTGAGTTTTGTATACATCGGGAGGAATGAGAGTGCCATATATGACTCTGTGGACTACAGGTACTATATTCTCAGTGCTATTGCATGCCACAATACAGAGTTCTTTATTGTCTGCTGACAAGTACTTTTGAATGGGAGTTATGTGTGTGATATAGTTAAGGTAATGTAGACCTTTCAATAAATGCTAATTAAATGTGAATGATGGTCAGTACTTTATATGATAGAGTTTTGATGATCACACACATGCCGTGTATTCCTTACGTGTGTGTGTGTGTGTGTGTGTGTGTGAAAAAGGAAGTGAATTGTATGTATTTTTATCATTTTCCCAGTAGCAATACTGTTTTCGGTAGCATCTTCAGGTTCCCTAAAGTTTCCTGTGGTGCTAGAGATCTCTCACTGGTTACAGTTATGTTCACATATCCTAGAACACTCTGTTTTGGAACCATCACCCCCATCTTTTCTGGATTAAGGGCTCACCCACACTTACCTTTTGCCCCACAATTTCCTGTTCCGTGTCAACCCACTCTTTAATGGTGAATTGGAACAAACGACAATTTGGGTTTCCTGTGGAATGGTTTCCAGTGGTAAAGAGCATGTTTTTGCAAGGAATGTGCCAGGGAGAAAAGATAACACTTGGACACAGAACTTTAAAGCACAGACCTATGCCTAGAAATGCAGCGGTAAAGGAAGTCTGGATGAGCACTAAAGCATATATTTTTCACCCTTATCTGGCTAAGTACAACCCCAAAACACTGGTTTTAAAGCATGTGTCTTCTGTCTTCATAAGTTATAATTTTAGCCCTCTTCTGACACTAAAGTTAGGGTGAACACATGAGGAGGAGAATATGGGAAAGATACACTAGCTCTGCCTACCATCACTATTCTGGTTGCTTCCAACCTACAGACAATGACTGCAGTAGTGTGTGCTATGAAACAACAGGGCTACCCATGTGTTATTGGGGCTCTAATGCATGTAGAAGTATTTATTTCACTCCTAGTTGTAATGTCTGAAGGGGGCTATAGTGTTGCTGTGTTCTGTTTCACTTGTCAAAGCAATGAATATATTTTATTATAACATCAGTTAATGTTAATTTGCTTACTTTTCTATTTTGCACTGTAATAAAAGTTGTGAAGTGTAGGAACAAGTTGACCAACAACAGGAAATGCCAGCCCCAAATTAAGAATTCTTAAACTGTTTCCTGAAAAGGCTCGAGGTTTTTCCAAACCTTAATAGAGTTTTGTGATTAATAAGCCACGGGGCTCTTTCTTTAAGTGCCCTTTCTTTGAAATTGATGTAAGGATGGCATTCTTAAGAGACTTGCACCTTACGGGTCACAATGAGGCACATGAAAAAGGTTGTAAGTGATTTATTTATGGCTTTGTAAGTCAAAAACTGACTTTGTACTGTCAGTTTTGACTTATACACATGATACTTGTACGATTTCCTCATGGACAAATAGCAGCTTCTGGGTGGGGAGAAGGGGATTTAAATGGGGGGAAACAGTATAGGGGGAAGTGTTAACTTTCTCTCAGGAACATAGCTCCTATCCAATCTCTGCCAGAAACTGCTTTTAACTGAAAACACACATGCACACCTGCCCCTTAGGAGATCCAATCACAGATCTCCAAAAGCCTCAACTAGATTGACCTTCATTTCGACTGTTTGGAAATCATAAAGGCCTTGGAAAGATGTGTGGGAAAGTGTGGGAATTTGAGGAACTGGGAATGCTTGTTAGATTATATTACTCACAATGTGACAATATTGATTGAAAGGGATGAGAAAGCTGGCTTACTTGCTTCATAAGGTATTCTCTTACCTAACAATGCATGCAAAGCATCTGTTATTGTACTTCGGTGCAGAAGGTTACACCTAAGTGATCTTTATTTATATTCATTTCACTGAATGAATTTTGAACTAAACATTTTAATAATGTCTATTGTAAGGAGCAAAAGCTTGTAAGTCATAAGCCTATTGATATATCCTTCTTTATTTTCACAGCAATACTTTGTAGTAAGTGGCTGTTATTATTTTATTTTGGACTTCACTGGTGGGTAACTTCAGCTTAATTATAAGCACTTGTCTAGTCCACTGATAATTTCGGACTTGAAAACTGACCTCTAAGATACAGAGTGCAACACATTCTTCCTCTGGTTCACATAGGCTCATTGATTACAGTAGCTAAATGTTATGCCTTCATTTATATGAAAGAAACATACAACCCCTTAAATGCTCTCCGTGTTTTGGAAATGATAGTTCCCTGAATTGTCTGTTGGGAGCATCTGTGTAGCAAAATTAAAGTGTGAATTTGTAGTCATCTTTATCACACTAATCCTTCCCCAGAGAGCCAAATTTAATTCATTACAACATCCAAAGTCTTCAAGCATATTCAAGGTAATTGGATCCATATTATCCTCTAATGATGTTGTTTAAACCCCTGTTCAAACTAATGACCAGAAAAGTCAGGGTTTTCAGACCAATTTAAGCATCAGAAATTAGAGCTATAGACTGCGAGAACATTCAAGGTTTCCACCAAAGCCAGTGAAACACATCCAAAACCTTCCCAAATATCAGCTCTCACATGCAGAGTTGTTGATAATGTTCTCTTAATGCATTCACAAGGAATAATACGGTTTCTGTGTAAATGAACATTTTGTTTATCTTGTATTTAACCTTCATTATTGCCTCTACATTAAGTTTGAAAATCAAGACCACAGCCCTCAATGGTGAACAATTTAATTGAGTGGGATTACTGCGAACTAATTACTTTGAGGAGAGCAGCTTTTTCTTTCAATAGCTTTCTGAATTCTGTTATGCACTAGTATGATCCATAGCAATCTAATGTGTGATTCACAACTTAGTTAGGCATTGACTTTAATACTTTTCACATGTTCCAACACAGTCTATGGGTTTTAAAAAATCTCCAATTATTTCCTATGAATTGCCAAAGGCAGTAATAAATCGATTGATTTTAGATACTGTTAATAGTTATGTTGGCCTGATACTTTATTTAATTGTGTGGTTATAGTCTTTTCATATTATTCATTGTGTGATCCATCCAGGAATCAGTTTCCACGAAGGGTGATATAAACATGTTTAAAATAAATGTACCAAGGCTGAACCTTGTCAGTAAAATATGGTTCCATCATTACTAAACACTGATGAATTATGTCAGTGTCATCTTTTCTTCTAATGTTGTGGGGAGCCATCCTAACACCTGGTCATGGAGCACCGGGGCTGGATGGAGCAGTGGAGCTGCTACTTCATCCAAAGGCATATCTCTTGTAGCAACCAGATCAGAAAGTGGCCGGAGAGTATTTTTCTTAAATTTAGCTGTATCAGCTCCAGACTGACACAGCAGAGGGGCCTGAATTGGGCTTCTATCTGGCTGCACAATCTGTTTAGGATTTAGTGGATCCTTGGCTGACCTGCTGCCACCCCCATTCTGCCCAACCAGATAGAAAGTCCCTATCTCTAATCCCAGGTTTAACGTTCAGGCAAGCCCTGACTGTGCTCTCAGATTGTAAGCATCCAACTTAAATTCCACCCTCTATCTCCTGATTGGCTGATTGACTTGCCAGTTCCCACTGGAGGCAGACCCAGGGCCTGTCCATCACAGGCACCAGCAGGGACACTGCCCATGACATCTCATCTTCTCACTGTTGCCTTCCAAGGCCTATACTGTTTGTCCATGGCTCCCGCAGCTGTGATGAGCAGCAAAAGAAGCACCAGGAAAATATGGGGCTTAACATTTGCCAATAACTCATAATTCTGTGTCATTCTCTACACTCATGCCGTTATCATCTACTATACAGTAATACAAAAGAGCTGTGCATAACCATTGAATCATTAGTGAAATGTAGCACCTTTCCTTTCATGTTGTATCCAATGCAGTGTATGAATTTAACACGCATTGCACTAAAAATAGCCTTATCCTTTGCTTTATCTTCAAGAGGAAAAATCTCTGAACAATAAATTCCACTGAATTTTGTGTTCGTGTCATTTTCTTGTGTTCCATGACAATGCACAGACACAACGGTGCAGGCACGAAACAATCTTTGATTTACATAAGAAAAAGTAGGAGTTGTCACTTTGTAAGTGGAGGTGGGGATATATCTGAACAGCCATAAGCTACTCACGTTCTGTACATCCCATATGAAGCAGATGATGCAGAGTGCCTTTTAGAACAGTAGCAACTAAATCACCTCATTCCCATTGTCTCAACACTGCCAGCCAGTTTGTGACCAGCTTGGGTTTTCTAATTTTGATTTAAGCACATCTCAGGATGGCTCTGGTGGATGGTGGGCTCATGAATTTATGGCTCACTTGTATGTGGGACTCTCAGCACTTTACTGCAACACTGTTGTTTTTGTGACAGAGTCTGTTGGACGGGTTTTGGATTTATGGTGGAAATAATTCAGAATGGAGTAATAATTTTCCCTTGGCAATTACACTACCATTTGGTACTTTGTCCCTACGGGGAAAATGAATGTACTGAGCTCTATCTGTGAGTTCAGTCGCTCAATGTAAGTGAAGAAACCAAGGTCAGAATGCAGCTGCACAACTCACAAATCGTCCCTTCAGAATTAGATATGTGGTCTTTAGTTAACTCATTGAAAGCTCCTATAATGATTTCAGCAATTTAAATATTTATTTTTGTGTCAATCAGTTAGGAATCTTGGGATTCATATGATGTTATGGTTCTCTTTTTCTTTTTTGGTGAATTAATTGAAAGTATTCTGTAGTATTTTCATTTAATTGTTTTCCCCCCCTGAAACTGTCACGATGCTTCTCCACTGACTGATGGGATTATGCCTTCTAAATCTCCCCATGTTTCATAGGAATTGCTAGCAAACTAATAATAGCTAATAAATATGAAACACATTGCTTTCATAATTATTCCAAGCTACTATTATATCAACTATCACGGCAACATTAAAAGGTTGAATGTGGCCTATGTCTTCTCCGTTGAATTAATAAATGTTGTTGGGAGAATGTTGGAGCAAGATGGGACTATAATGAAAAATGCCATTTTGGGAGTTAGCTTCTTCCTGTTTAATCATAATGACCTTATAAATATTTTCTGTAACAAATGTTTGTGACTGTTCAGTTCCTATCATCAGGCTTTTTTTTTTTTTAATCCTTTTGACCTTGCAGACATGAGTTCATTTAAATTATATGTTATGATGCATAGATCCATTTCTAAAGAACACTCTGTACTTGAAAACTTAAAAAAAGAATATTGACCTCATTGTATAATATAATGAAATGATTATAGTTTTTTATTTGTATCTGCACAAGGAAAACCTTACCTCAGTTTCTAGTGTCACCATGACCTTTTTCCAATTAATGATTCACAATAACTTCTTTGATTATACAGAGCTGGCTATTTGCCTCAGAACATTCCACTAGAGATTATCAGATACCTATCCAAGGAAAAGGAATTTCTGCCTTGGCATGCTGCCAGCCGAGCCCTTTATCCACTAGATAAATTGTTGGACCGCACAGAAAACTACAACATCTTCAATGTAAATATATTTGTCTTTCTTTCTTGTGACCACTGAACTATTGTTGTCCAGCCCAGTAAAATCCTGTAACTTGCTTAGGGCTTTTCTGCATAGCCAAGGTGGATCCCAAATGCACTTTAGACCCTGTCCCACAAGTTCCTTTTTATGTGTGTGTATATAGTTGGGCAGGGGGAGGATGGACTATTTGCCTTTAAAACAAAAGAAAACCAGCAGATATGCATTCCCAGTACTGAAGAGAAGGGCACACTGTCTTCCAGGGAATTGAAAAAGAAAAATAAATAAGGGGGTTGTATCATGATTCATCTAATAAGTTAGGAACATATGAAACGCTGAGTCACCTCAGTATATACTGACTGGCATCTGCTTTTCAGTGTTAGAGACAAGGATTTCCCCCAGTCCTATTTGCAATATAGAATAAAATATAGAAATTGAGGTAGCTCAGTTGATGAGAGCATGGTGGTGACATCACCAAGGTCGCAAGTTTGATTCCCATGTTGGACAGCTGTATATTCCTGCATTGTAGGGAGTTGGACTAGAAGATGATCCTTAGGGTCCCTTTCAACATGATTCTATGAAAAAAGACACATTCTGCATGAATTAAACGCTCAACAACATATGGTCTGGTTTAAATGTAGCCCAGGACCAGTTAGAAACCTAAACCAACTAGCAACAAGTACGAGATGAAAATGTGTGTGTCCTATAAAAGTTTATTTCATTTTTTTTGAACTTGGCTCATGCATTTTGAGCTTTCCCCACCCTTTCCCGAAGGTCCTTTGCCACCTACATTGACACAAGTATGGGGTGGCAAGGAATTATTGCAGCTCCATGCTAGCGTGATGCCTCCATTCTTTCATCCTTCTGATGACTGCCAATGGACACTGACCTCTATGCAGTGTACCCTTCCTTCCCTGTCATGCAATGCTGAAATCAGAGTTGAAAGCCTGTTGTTCCCTGTGCTGAAGAATCATTATAAATGTATCTTTTGCTGATGCCCTATTTAGTCTGACTGGGGAAAAATGCAATTTGAGTAAATAATAGCAAAAACATTGCTGGCTTATTCTGCATCTTCCCAAGGTATCATGTGAGAGCTGACAACGGACTTCGTAAATTAATTTTTGTCACAAGAATAACTTACTTGCCAAAAGACGGTATATTGTCATATACCATCCTTATGCAACTGAGTGAGCTGCTGTGTAAATAAAAATTATTCACTCATATTGTGCTACTATAATGTAAACTACATTCTTAAAACTGAATTGAATTTATATTTCACTTAAACATGGGTATTTGGCAGTAAGAAAATTACAATATGACTATGATGGCAGAGGCATACTTTACAGCTTGTCATAAAAAGTAAAGGTCCCTATTGTGTAAGGGTCAAAAGCAGAAAACCTGTTACGCTTGCCTTTGTAAAAGTGCCAACAACTAAAATGACATTGAAATACAGGCATCGTTAAATTGTCCAATCTTGATATGCAGCTCACATTATTCAATATTATCACATCAATTGGCTGTGCCTACGTAATGGTTTTGCCATATCTGTGCATATAAAGACAGCCAAGCCTATCAATTTCAGCTCTGTGTGTGGCCTCAATGTGTCACTTGTAAATGTTTAATGACGGACATTACTCAAACATGCATTTTTTTAAGTCAAGAGTTGCCTAGCAAGGTAAATACTAGCCTGTCTAAGCTAGTATTTTCATACTTGTGTCAAACATACATCATTACATGTCTAAGAAAACCAGGAATGATCCAGCTGACTTCAAGCACTTCTAAACCCCATTCTTTCAGGAGGATTTTTAAGTTGAGCTGGGAAGAATTTTTGGATCCAGGTTTTCCTGTCCATTCATTGTGGTTGGCGTAGAAAGAAACTTGTGAACATAAAATGTGCCTGCTGGATCAGCCCAATGGCCCAGTCAGTCCAGCATCCTGTTCTCACAGTGGCCCAGCAGGTGACCAAGAGTAGTCCATAAACTGGACATGAGCACAACAGTACTCTACCTTAAAATTTGGGGGAAAGCGTTTTATGATGTGGCCAGGGGGTCCAAGAGTAAAAACACTTTTGAGGGTGCAATCATTCTCTCTCTGCTTTGAAAGTGGATATGGCACTAATTATTCTCTCTGAGGGTGCATCAATTTGGAACTACAGTGGAACCTTGGTTCTCGAACGCCTTGGTACTCAAACATTTCTGCTCCTGAAAGCCGAAAACCTGGAAGTAAGTGTTCTGGTTTTCAAACGTTTTTCGGAAGATGAATGTCCGATGTGGCTGTCGGCTATTGTTTCCTGGGCGCATGTGCCAATCAGACGCGCTTTCGTTTTCGAATGTTTCGGAAGTTGAATGGACTTTCTGAATGGAATACGTTCGAGAACCAAGGTACCACTGTACTCAGCCTCTGAAAGCTAGGATTCCACTGATGGTCACTGGAATGGTTCCCACTTTAAAATCAGACCTTCTACACACACACACACACACACACACACACACACACACAGCCTGCCCTCAAACACAAAGCCTCACTGTGCAGGTTGGTAGGTGTGCATGTTCAATATGACAAGAGACATTATCTCATACTTTGAGCCCCACTGATGACACACATGGCCGAGAAGATAGGCTACTACTTATCTTTAAAATGTCACATGTAATAAAACTATTTTAAAAGCTGTCTTTGAACTGAATGGAGCATGTTATCTTTTAACTATGAAAATATCTGATGCAGGGTTCTTTTCCCCCTTTTGTGTTTCAGGAATATATATTAAGACAAGTTGCTTCAATGTATCTTAAGCTTGGATGGCCAACAAATAATTTGGACAAATCATTTGTTCAAGCTTCCTACCAACACGAGTACTGTAACACTTTTCTTTTCCATTTTTAACAGTTGTAGAGCATTTGTAGTGAACCAAACTCCATAGGCTTAATGAACCTGATGCTTATTTCTGGGCACGCTCCACTGATTATCGTAAGAGGGGGCTGAGTATATTTCCACCTCTCTTGTTGAATCAGTGGGACATAAAATTGCAAAGGATTGTGCCTTTTGTTTTCATTTGGGGGCTTTACTATTATGAAAGTGTCTACTTTTACTAGGCTCTGAAAACTAAACGGCTCCTTAGTTATGATTTAAGTTCTAGCTGCATTTGGGAGAAGGACCAAGACCAAGGGGCATGCATGCTTGTAACTGGCTGGCTTTGTAGAAATGTCATTGCTTATTAACTGATTTACCATTGTAGGATACTGTGGTCTGTGCATCACCAGTGGTCCACGAGCTTTGTTTAGGTGGTCTGCAGTGAATCTGTGGATTAGTGGTTCAAGACAGGAGGGAGCACAACCACCTTTTTAATTATTCATATAGATGTTTAATTATATTTAATTTCTTATATTGCATTTGATTGTATTACAATCTGAATTTTATGGGATTCAGTTGTAGTACAATAATATATAACATATAAGAAATAAAAGAATAAAAATCTTTTTATATATTATATAACAAAATAAAATTGTAAAAATACAATACAACATCTAGCACAGTGCATTACCATTGCTACAACAAGCAAGACCTTCAGCAATTTTCAGGTGGTCCATTGGGGGAGAACCACTGGTTTAGATCTTGTAAGCAATGGTGCATTTTCATTTGAGCACTTGAACATATTCATTAATATGACCCTAACACAATTTTTGTTTCTGCTTTGGGTTTTACCCAGGGAGTTGCGCCGTGAAGTTATTATGCTGGCTTGCAGCTTTGGTAACAAGCACTGCCACCAGCAGGCTGCAACCCTAATATCAGACTGGATTTCCAGCAACAGAAACAGGTAAAAAGGATTGCAGCATGCATCTCCCCTTTTCCTCTTAGTTGGAATTACTGGAATCACTTCCCCCTCCCTTTTTAAAAATACATTTTACCTAGAGATTGACATGATTTTTAAAAATTAAAATGAATTCAGTAGTTGAAAAGCAAATTCCAAGGAAGAGAGGCAAACACTATTATTGTTGTTATTAAAATTTATATCTCACCCTTCTGAAAGTGCCCAGGGCAGCAAACAACAAGCAAGAAAACAATAAAAACATATTAAAAACAGTTCCAATACAGATGCAGATGCAAAGTGAGAAAGGTCTTACTTATAACACTTGTTGGAAGAGAAAGGTATTCAGTAGACACCAGAAAGACAACAAATTTAATCTTAGTACCATTTCACTGAGCCACTAGACATCGTTGAAACTTACCATTAAGTCAAAACTAGCAAAACTATTTAAATACATGCATTTGTTTAAATGTGTATTGTGAATCAAAATGGAGTTTCTGAAATTCATCTCCAGTACTGTACTGTGAAGCAATTGCTTTCGGGAAATTAAGATGTTTGCTACAGCCCTTTCATGTGTGAAGAAGTGCATTACTCACACTCCTTACTTATGACAGCCTAGTGGCTCAGCCTAAAAAATTAAAAGAATTACCATAAGGTCTGCCTGTGCTCGAGAATCAGCCTTGTTAACCTCTTTAACCTTCGCAATGCATCAGCTTTGAAAGCAAAACGTGTTTCAAAATACATTATCCTTTTCAGAGTTTCTTCTGGAGAGAGATTCACTTAATCTGTATTCTTTCTTACGAAGCACAAGAAAGAAATGGTGACAGGAGGAGGAACACCAATCATGTACAAGTTCTCCAATTATATCATGTTTTATTTACTCAATTTGGCTACTCCTAGATCTAACATTGGAGGCTCAAGTAGCATTCGGCTAGGAGTCCATATTTCCAGCTCCATCTGCTTTCACCAGCTATGGCCCCTCTGGGACACAGATCACAAGGACTCTGTACTCCCTCACTCTGGTAACCTTCAGATTGGACTACTTCAGTGCATTCTGTGACTATTCAAACACATTAACTCAGGGGTCGGCAAGGTTTATCTTGCCTGGGCCAGATCAGTCCCGCGGATATCCTTCTGTGGGCTGAATTGCGCGCGGTCCCTCCCCCCCACAATTTCTGGCATTTGTGCATGCACAGACGCAATTTCCAGTGCCACAGAAGTGAGTCCATGCATTGTGCCACTTTAGCGCAGCGCGTGAGCGGGCACCTCGGTTCGGGGGCAGCTTGTGGGCCAGTCGAATGACCTCCATAGGCGACTTCCGGCCCATGGGCCTTAGGTTGATGACCCCTGCATTAACTGATCCAAAATACAGTAGCCAGATTATTGCCCAGGGTTCATTTAGAACTCATATAACCCATGCTTTGAAGCAGTTGTGCTGGTTTTCATCTTATAGAAATAAGGCCCAATTCAATGTGCTTACACTGGTGTTTAAAGCCCCGAACAACTGAGGCCATGTGTCTCCTGCCTTCATAGTGTATGGGTAATATTGCAAATCAGAACAACTTTCCGCCTATGTTTTTATTCTTGTTTGTTTCCTTAAACTCATTATCAGCATATTTAACTAGTCACAAAATGAAACTGGCCTCAATGGAACTTTCTCAGCCTTCTGGACATTCTTGGATAAATTTTTAATGTGTCATAGAATCTACATCTCCCTGCACATATAATTCTTTGTTCTGTGCTATGTATAGCCTTAAGGATGTACTTTAAACAAATGGTGGCTACATTATCTATGCAGGTGTAAATGAAGTGATACAGTATATTATTTTAGAATAGCACAGAGAGAGGATAGCAACCAATGTTGCCGAAATTAGTTAATTAACAGGCTATTGCAGCAACGGAGTAGAGTCTTGCAGTGAAATCAATAAAGTTGTTTTAAGTAGAAAGAAGAGTGTGCTGAGTACAACTTAATCAAGACTTTAGTGTTGTGAAAGAAGACCCAGGGCATATATCCAATAGGATTAAGGATTAACATGATAACAAGTAAATACAGGCTTTATTGTCTGGCAATGTCATTAAGAAGACAGTTTATTCCCTATGTCTTTTAGATTGTCAAGTAAAGCAAAGGGTTGCTTGCTAAATGCTATGGTCTGGATATATCTATTAATTTAAGAACCTCATGAGTGACTTCTAAGCAATTTAACCACAGAACACAAGGACTAGTAGGGCTATTTAGTCCAAACACCACATTGAAACCTAACTATCCATTCCAAATATTGCATGTACAGACCAGTGATTATAGTTTTATTTTATTGTTTCTAATATTCAGACAGGGAGTAGCAGTTGTGTAGAGACTATTACCAGATTTGCTAGTGTGCATAACCACGTATCGTACACAAGTCCTAATTTTGGAATTAACAGTACTACTCGAGGAATCTTTACTAGAAATAATTGACTGCATGCTTACAGAATTGAATTATCTTGCATAACATTGCTTACTTTGTGGAATTTCAATCAATATTTGTGTGCTTGCTCCAGAGAGCCAGCAATAACCACGCCTGTTGCAAGTGCAATGTTTATTTATAAACCAAGGTTTAAAGGTGATAGCAATACAGGTCAATACAGTCAATAGCAATACAGCCAATTGGAAGTGACTTAGAAGCAAGGAAACAGCTTTGTGGGGTGAAGCACCTGTAAAGAAACACATAATAGAAAGGATTCATGCATTACACAGGTAAGCCAACCCATATGGTGCCTGGACCATGTGCTCAGTTACTGTAGCAGAGATAGGGAATTATGAGGTGGAATCTTAGATCCAAGTTCATTATAGAAAAATGAAGATACCAGGAAAGTTGCATGCAAAGTAGTTGCTTTTCTCATCTCAGAGAGCCAGAGGCCGGCGAGATATGGAGAGAGGTCCGAGGAGTAAGGCACTGTAGTTATGGGTCTCACTGAGGAAGGGATAGTATGAGGAGAGCTTCTGCAGTTGTCTCTGTGATGAAAGGAAATTTGTAACAGCTAGATTGAAATGTTCTGGCAAGGGAGAAGCAGGTGGTTAAGGTAATTCTTCCACCTGTGAAAATGTTGCCCCATACTGGGGTGCTTGGTTAGCCAAACCTAGGATAAAATCAGCAATCCACGATTAATAATAATAATAATAATAATAATAATAATAATAATATATTTGTGGGAGAGAGTGTTATTGATTTGTTTTTGTTGTATTATGTATTTTGGGTTCTCATTTTGTATTTCTATGTTGTGAGTATGGTTTGTTAGGAATTAATAGTGCTTATACCCAAATAGCAGTTAGTAGTAGTAGTAGTAGTAGTAGAAGAGTTTGGATTTATTTCCCACTTTATCACTACCCTAATAATCATCATAGCATTTAAAAGAGCAATTATTACGTTCATCCAGAATTTTGAAAAGTTAGTTCTTATTCATATGCGAGTGTTATATAAAACAAATCTGTAATCAAACACACTGAAAAGCTTTGGCTAAATTCTCAGAATTAAAACGGGACATCTGATTAATTTCCTTTCTTAAATGTTTCCCTAAATGGTTTGAAGCATGTCACTAAATCAAAGAGCTGCCTAAATTGCATCCAATTACATTTTAAGAAATTAGAACACCATTTGCCTAGAAGATAAATAATTAAGGGTCTATTTTATAAATGTATTTCCATTTGTTAGAACTTAGTTTAAACAAGAACAAGCATGTACCAATTAATTATAACTTAAAAGATTATTCTTAACTCTTTGTAAAGCTTTATTATTAATCATTGAAAAAATAGATTTCTCTGTAAAGGCACAGCATGATTTTAATTGTTATTTTTTCTGTTTAATTTTTAACATTTTCCAAAGTGCTTAATTTTTAATCAGCAGCTATGCTAGCCACATATTTTATCCTTGCCATGTCTCCTATGCAAGATAAATAAAGTTAAATAAATCACAACAGTACATGTATTCAAATGAAAGCCATTTAAAATGCTTTCAAAACTGAAACATACTCTCTGAAGTATTGATCATAGCTTTGGTTTAAAAAATGAGTGCAGGCGAGATAGCCCAGGAGGGGTTTATTCTAACAAAGGAAGATCTTTGTCAGTATATCCTTAAATAACACTCAGCCACCATTTCCAATTCCCTCTAGTTAACGTAGCAAGTGAATGCTTTCTGCTCTTGCATAAACACTGAAGTTGGGCGACCAGAGCTTTAAAACCATGGAACTGTTAAACCACCAGATGTAAACCTTGAAGATACCTTCTGTCTAAAAATCTAAAAAAAGAGAAAGAAACCCAAATGAACTAGAGGAAAGAAAGGGTATATAGAATTATCCATGGTGTGGATAAGTGAATGGAGAGAAGTTCTTCTTCCACTTTCATAAATCTAGAACCTGGGCTAATCTAAAGAAGCTGAATGGAATATTCAAAGCAGACAAAAAAGAATATTTATTCACACCAGAATTAGGTTACAAAATTTGTCAGAAGTAATAGTGATCACCACCAACTTCAGCCACTTTGAGCCATATGCCTGTAATAATAATAATAATAATAATAATCTTTATTGAGGTCCAACGACCCATAACATGGATTCAGAATAAAATACAGATTCTGAAGCGTTTTTGTTTAGTCATGGGCCTGTTGATCTTTGATTCGTATGACTACTGAAAGAAACTTTGCCACAGCCACTGTGATATCATTGGACTTGTCGTCCAGAAGATATTTGATATAGTAGGCTTCAGATTGACCCGGTCGATTTGACAATAATGGTTTAATCAATAATTCCTTAGTTTGATCATATTGTCTGCAATGCAATAAAATATGCCACATGCAGTCAAAGTCCTGAGAGCACACACAGATCCTATTTTGATAAGGGATACCTCTCAGTCTGCCGTTTAACACTTCTGGTGGGAATACATTTAATCTGCCTTTGGTGAAAAGATGCCGATATGTTGGTACAGACAAATTTCTTAGATAATCAGGTGTCTGAAACTCAAACCCATAGTGAATTCCTACTGCTAATGGGCCACAGATAACATAAGATTGAGATAGGAGATCACTATGTGATATGTCCCAAAGCCTTTGCCTCACAGATTCAAGGGCAGTATCATAGCCCAGATGGTACAGGAGAAAAGGTGGCATACCAATCAAAGTGGCTTTTCTAACCATAATTTTCACCCATGAGCTGGCAAACTCCTCGTTGTTTAGGCATGGAATCCATATGCCTGTGGATTCCAGTTGCTGGGGATCACAAACATGAGGGTGCCATGAGCTCGTATATCCTGCTTCCTGACTCCCCAAACACATGGTTGGCAATGTGCAAAGCATGATGTTAAACTAGATTGGCTTTTGGCTTAATCCAGCAAGTCCTGTGGCAACTGTTATTACAGATAAAATTTTGGGGGAGATTGTTGCTATTGTATATTTGTGATTCTGCTCTTTTTAAAGATAATTTTTTATGTGGGTGTTCATTGCTTTAGGTATTTGTTTTATGCATATGTGTATTTTTTTTGTAATTGCCCACTAATAATTCAACAAAATTGTACTCAATGCAGTTTGAAGTATAGTTGAAATAGATGTGAAGTGGATTTGTAAATGTATAGGGCAATCCTACACATATCTACTGAAGAGTAATCACCACTGAGCAAAGGATACATGGAAGATGATAAATAGACTGAATTTTCATAGAAATAAACTTTAGGAAGCAAGAGATAAGCACCTTCTTACTGTAGGAAGTGATAAATATTTTCAGATAGTGCACTGTTCTGCTCATGTATACTACTGATTGTATCCCAGCATTTGGTCAGTGTGCAAAGCTAATGAGACAATCAGCTTGAAAGGAATTGCCTCTATTTTTCTTTTTGCAGATGTCTTGTTGGCTTACAGCCCTACAAGTAGGGAAAGCCTTTTGAAAGCCACCTAAATGATAAAAAAGATAATTTAAAATAAAAATGTAAGTGATAGTTGTCTGCTGCCACTTGACGGTACAACCCTAACTATGGCTTCAAGTATGGAAAAAAAGCTTTACACTAATAAATATAAACGTTTAAGTATAAGACATATTTGAGATTGGGACCAGGACGGTAATCATTTTTTTCATTGAAATTTCGCATTGGACTGATATGAGCATTGCAGCCTATTATTTCCTCAGTTTACGCCATCCAGCCAAATGCTTCTAAGGATGTTGTGCAGGTATGAGGTGGACAGGTGATGAATTATTCTCCCAAATCCTCTGCCTATTTTTTTTGTTGCAAGTCCAGGTCAGGGATCCTGTGAAGCAGACAGCAACATATTGCAGCTTTCCCACCCCCAACTATAAAGTTGATCCCTATCTTCATTTGGGAATATTCCACCCCACTGAGGAAGGACGTTTTACTGGCTTTCCTTGGGAGTAGAAGGGGCGTTTCTCCTTCACACTTGGTCTGAAATAGGAGTGGGAGCTTGCATAAATAGCTTGCTCCTCCCCTGAGACTTCCTTCTCTGATTGACAGTGGCATCGTGCTCTCCTCCTCTTGAGCAAAGTGGGCTTAACCAGTTTCCAAAATGGAGCTGAGTGGGGAGCATCCTAATTTGGGGGTCCCTTTTATAACCCACTTTAGTCTGCTCTGAATTTGATTGGCTTATGGTGGGTTGGGGCTTAATTTGGCTATTTGGTTGGTTTGTCATTTCATGCAGGCAGATAATGATCAGCACCCTGAGGCATGTTGGGTTGAAGGCACCCCACTAACTGTCCTTTATTCTTGACCGCTTTGCAGGGCTGTTTGGTCTGGTGCTTGGGGCCTGGCAGGTGCCACCTGTTGAATGCTGAACAGGGGTGGGACACGTACCTATCAGGGCATGTACCTGCAGCTTCCCTTTATGGGAAGATGGCTTTGCCTCCCTTCACGATACCTTGCATGAGGGAGTTTCTCTGGGGTGGTTTGGCCCTTAGCAGCAGGCAGGAGATTTTCTGCCTGTTAGCACAGATTATACCTGCCCAAATTTTAATTTGGTTTGGTTCAAGTTTTCCTTGTTATATTTCCTACAGGTACAAAAATTTTGCCCATACTTCCCTGCCCCCCCCCCCGCAGTTTATAGCTCGGGGATGGTATTTTAAGTCAGGGAATCAACATAAGGGTCATAAGTTATATTCCCTTACCCTTTCCCCATTTTAAAGCATAGGGAAGTCAAATTACAAAAACATAATTTTAACCTGCCCAGTCTACTTGTGTCACATGACCAATATAGCTTTAAGATGTATATTCTTTTGTTGGAACATCTTATTAATATAATATTACTAGGATATGTTTTTTTCTCCCTTCTTTTTTTAAAAGAATACCTCTTAATGTAAGAGACATCGTCTACTGCACAGGAGTTTCACTGATGGATGAAGATGTATGGGAATTCATCTGGATGAAATTCCACTCTACTACGGCAGTATCGGAGAAGAAAATATTGTTAGAAGCTTTAACTTGTAGCGATGACAGAAATTTGTTGAACAGGTATGCTAATTTAGTTGACATTTCCAGTCCCCCCCCCCAGCTTGTTGTTGACATGATCACTCCTGATCACACCTTCTCCAGCTCTGAGGAGACCATCTTGCTTCTTGGTATGCACCAGAGCTGAGGGTGAGGAAACAAGATGGGAGACTGCTCAAATGCAAGTGAGGGAAAACTCCAATCAAATGCAGTCAAACAGTGGTGAGGGCTCATTATCAAGCCTAGCTAGTGGCAGTGAAAACAGCAAAGAAGGCATAATTTGCTCCCTCCCTTACATTCTCATTGGGCCATCCAGGTAGTGCGGGCCTTTTACATTCTGTTCCGAAAGAGGTGACAGAACCAATGATAGCTTGCTGTGACTTGTTTGCAAAGTATTTTGAGGATAAAATCGCTTGCATCCGCCTGGACCTTGACCCCACTGTTACAGCAGATGAATCTTGAGAGGTGAGAGCCAGTGTGGTGTAGTGGTTAAGAGCAGTAGTCTCGTAATCTGGTGAACTGGGTTTGATTCCTTGCTCCTCCACATGCAGCTGCAGGGTGACCTTGGGCCAGTCACACTTCTTTGAAGTCTCTCAGCCCCACTCACCTCACAGAGTGTTTGTTGTGGGGGAGGAAGGGTAAGGAGAATGTTAGCTGCTTTGAAACTCCTTCAGGTAGTGATAAAGTGGGATATCAAATCCAAACTCCTCCTCCTCCTCCTCCTCCTCCTCCTCCTCCCCCTCCTCCGCACTGTCCAGGCCTGTTATGTTGGTTGAATTTCCGTTAGTAAGGCTCAGGATGTGGACAAGGTGCTTGGATAGGTCAGGGCCACCACTTGCACTCTGGATTCTTGCCCTGGTTGGCTCATAAAAACTAGCAAGGAGGGGACAGCTGGCTGGGCCAGGGAGGTGATTGATGCTTCCTTGCAAGAGGAGGTGGCCCCCACCTGCTTGGAGGAGGCAGTGGTAAAACCACTTCTCAGTAAATACTCCCTGGATTTGGAAAATATAAGTAATTACTGGCCAGTTGTCTCCTCTTCTTTGGCAAGGTTCTAGAGTGGGTGGTCACAGATCTGATCTAGGTACTCTTGGACAAAACTAATTTTCTAGATGCATGTCAGTCAAGGTTTAGGCCAGGTTTTGGTTCAGAAACTGCTTTGATGCCTGATGATTTCTGTTGGGAGAGGCACAGAGGAATATCAGCTTCAGCTGGTGGCACAGTTGCGCCCCTGTCGGGACAGGGACAACCTAAACTTCTGTCATATATGCTATGGTTTCCTGTAGGTTAGATTACTGCAACACATTATACATGGGGCTGCCTCTGAAGACAGTTTGAAAACTTCAGCTGGTGCAGAATTCTCCAGCTAAGTTGCTCACTGGGGTGGGGCAATACAGTTTGAACATACAATGCCAATCCTGGTCTGACTGCACTGGCTGCCAATTAGTTTCCAAGCCCAATTCAAAGTGCTGGTTTTGACCTATAAAACCTTAAACAGCCCAGGATCACATTACCTCAAGGACTGCCTCTCCCCATATGGACCAATCTGTGCCCTGCAATCATTATTGGGCGTGCTTCTTCATGTGCCTCCTCTGTGAGAAGTCTGGAGGGCAGCAACACAAGAATGGAACTTTTCTGCAGTGGCTCCCTACTTGTGGAATGGTTTTCCCTGGCATCTTTGTTACAAATCTTTAGGCACCAAGCAAACTCATTCTTTTTCTCTCAAGCCTTTGGCTAATTAAACAATCTATGGCCTTTTGAACTCGGGGTGGGGTATTGCTTTCACTTGTTGTTCTGGTATGTATTTGTGAGTTTTTATATTGTAAACGGCCCTGTAATCTTCGGACGAAAGGTGGTATAGAAAATTAATTAATTAAAAATAGTAATATTAGTCATAGTATCACTTTGTTCATTATTCCACAAATTTAAGCATTTTTAAATCTCTCTTGTGGAAGTGTTTGTGTGTGTTTTAGTGGTTTTTCTTCTTCAGATTAGTTATTACTTGATTAGTTCCAAGAGAATAGCATATAACATAGAAGAAAAAAACAGAGCAATACAAATAATAGTTTTTCAGATCTGCTCATGGCACTGGAAACACTCAGGACATATTTAAAGCTTTTTCCTAATAATCAAAACTGATATCTCCTTTTTGCAGATTTTCAAGACATATTTGTGTTATGTGGATAGCATTTCTTCCAAATCATATATTCCAAGTTTACTTGAAAATGATTGCAAATCTCACTTAAATTTTGGGTAAGCATAATCTCAGAGTAGCATTTAGGATGAAATCTAAAATGAAGCAATTCAGTTTCAGGTTTTATCAAGTATCTGTCATAGGCCAATCATGAAACAAAACACTTTTTCCATCACACAAAGTCTTGCTTCTTTTCTGTACTTTATAAAACAAAAGTCCAGGAAAGCTTCTGCAATGAATTTCAAAATCATGCAGCAATTTCTAACCTTCATTGCGAGTGCCAGGATGTCTAATAGCTTGATATTTTAATGTTTATGTTGGCAACAACTAACCATTTCTCCTCCCTTCTCTTCTTATTCAAGGCTTCTTAACCTGTCTCTCAATTCAGAGGTTGTCCTGGATCAGGATGCAATTGATGTCATAATCCATGTAGCTAGAAATCCACATGGAAGAGATCTTGCTTGGAAGTTTTTTAGAGAAAAATGGAAAATATTGAATGCAAGGTAAAATATATGCCTATCAATGCAAAACAAGTGAGAGTACTGGCCGCAACCTTCTTACAGCCATTTGCTTCTTCATTGTTTCAAATATTTAGTTTAGTATTTATTTTATCTTAACAATTGTACATATTATACACATGCATAAGTAAGCATTTTGGATCTAAACCTCTTGTGCATGGGGAAATTAACACACAAACACACCCATCTTCCCATCTGTTGTAGTGAGAGTTGAATCTGGGGAGGAATCTGTGACCATCCCATCTCAATGCATTAGCAAAGTTGTCATTTATTACTTATAATGACAGTTAAAATACACTGCAGTTTTCATTACCAGTACTAATACAGTACAGTTTATACGTTATTTAGAGTTGGATCCAGACTAACAGAACAATTCTAACCCTCAAACCTCCATGCTGGAGAGGGTTAGGATGTGGTGATGGTTTTCTCCACTCAAATATGTTCACCTCTGCAAGCAGAGGGGGCTGTGTTGCAACAGAAATCCCCATTGCCCATTGAAAGTACAGCCATGTGGAAGCTACCACCATTGGTATCCGAACCAGAGTAGCCAGCATAAACCACTGAAACAAGGTGTTTTGGGAACATATCTGGGCCAACCAAGGAACCACTAAATCCTAAACCAGCCTAGCTACTGGTCATGGACCTGATTAAAGACTCTTTAATGTGCTACCAAAAGCTGGCTCAGTGAACTGGCAGTTTTACAGCACCCCCCCCCCCACATTTGCAATAAAGTTCCACCACTTTATTTAGCCCTGCTGCTCCCAGGCATTAATTAGGATTGCAGCCTAAATTAGTTGAACTTTCTCCTTTCTTTCAATGGGAAGAAATATAATGACTGCATAGTGACATCTGTGGGAACCGAGTTCCATTAACTTAAGTCTGGATCTAGCCCATAAATTTTATGAAATGTCTTATTTTCAGGTATCAGATTTTTCATTTAATACAATTTATTCATTCATTTTATGAAGTTTATTACCAGGGACCCGCTGGCTGCATTACGTTTACCGTATCCAGATAAATAGCAAAGTAACAGCAGAGAAGAAGCAGGAACTTTGAGTTGTATTGAACTAAGTACTCAGCACTCAGAGTTGTATCCAATTCTGAGTACTGTGTACTTAGTTCAATACAACTCTATAAATTGTTGTATCCAACTCTATAAGGGTTGTATCCAACTCAAGAGTAGGAATAAACATACTGAAATTAATTGCCATCACTAATCTAAGTCTATTGATTACAGTGTCTACACTAAGTAGAACTCAGTTGGATACAACTCCTAATTGCTTTTCTTTACCTGCAATGGAGGGGAAAGAGAAAAGATAATGTGCCAAGTCCAATGCTCACAGCAATTTATTCATAATTTCCCAAGTCATGATTTTGAAGAGTCATCTGAACTGAGTTATTGTTTTTGATACCATCCAGCTTTATTTTACTTTTTAAAAAGTTATGAGCTGTCAACTTCACTATTGTGGTAATATCCCAACCTAATATCTGTTTTTCTTTGCTGATACAGCTCTTGGTATCCAGTGTTTTGCAAGAAGTATGCTATATGTTAGCATAATACCCAGGGGACCTGATATTGATTGATTTTTTTAGTTCTCTTCTTTCGCAATATCCCATGAATCTATGACACTCTCTAACAAACAAATAGCCAACAAATTACAAGTCAAAATGGTTTATTTTGGTAAGGGTGGGTTGGAAAATACTTCTTAACATTCAAGCAATGTATAGGACAAACATGGGGGGGGGGAGAACAACATAACTTAAAAGTGAATTTAGAACTAGAATCCTTGAGGCAACAGATAATGAGAAAGAGAAACGGCAAGCTGTGACAAAGATGATCTTACGTAAATGATATCCTTAGTGACCCACTGACAGGTCATAACAGAGCCCAGTTTATCTTCCTCCTTACTATACTGGCATAGGTACTCAGTATACCAAGTCATTGTGATAGGTGGTCTCCCGGCTTGTGTTCCATGAGTAAGTGGAGCTGATCATGTTAGATGGAGATATGGGAGGTATGTTCAGATCACCCATTTCCCATGACAGCCTGGCTTGTTCCCTGTGCATATGCCAGAGGCAGGGGGACAAGGCTTACTATGCCCTTGGAGAGGAGGCTACCTCACCATCACAAGAGCAGGGAAATGCCCAGAATACCTATGATACAGCAAAAGCAGAATTAAAAGCATCAGTATTGCATAGGGGGAAAAGTATCATGGCATAATTCACTTGAGAATGGGAATGAAGGAGTCTTATCTTTTCCACTTAGAATACAGAGTCATTGCTATGTAACTGCCATGTAACTTAGACGATTAAACTTAGAACGGTTGTGTCTTCCATTTTTTAAGCAAAAGAGTGGATATAGCCAGTCAGATCCAATGAGTGTTAGTTTATGGTGGGAAAGGCCATACCTAAATGGTCATATAAATGTTGATGAGTTCCCTCGCCTTTAGACTGTTAATACCAGCATGTATTATGCAAAGAAGTTACAAACCAGCCAGAGAGTCTGTAGTCTGAATATCAGCTGGTCTTCCCCTAACTTCCTATTTTTAGTTCTGCCATTAGTAAGCAGGTTCTTGACCCAATGTGATCGGCTGGCTATGCTGCATATCATAAACCAGAGAAAATTATTTATTTCATACTGTTTCAGGGAGCCAAATTGCTTTGAATGGAGTTTAGTAGGTATATTCTGGTATGATGAATTCAGATTTAGTGGATTCATATGCTCAACAGAAAGCATTTAGTAACTTTAGTGACGAGGGGGGAAAAACATTATGCTGATGTAAATGTTAGGTTTTAGCCTTGAGGATATGACCTAGCTTGGCTATTCTCTGCTTTTATGGATTAGACTGTATATATGGACCAGAAACAAAAGGAAAAACTGTAACTGTCATAATAAAACTTAAATGTGATAGTTATATTTTAACATGTAAATAATCAAGGCATTGTTGTTCAATCTATTTCATATTTGCATTTTTGACCTGGTGTTGAAGATACGGGGAAGCATTATTTATGAATTCAAAACTTATCAGTGGAGTCACAGAATTTCTTAACACAGAGAGTGAACTAAATGAGGTAAATATAATGCAGCTCAGTGCTTGAAGTTATTTTGTATTCATGTTCATTTTGATGTCTTAAGTCTTACATACCTAAAAGTAGCCAGGCTGCATACAGTAGCCACAGTGTTTTGCCATGTAATGATGCCTATCTCGGCTTCCTCAGCACCTTATAATGGTGTGTTTACAGAATGGCTGCACTAGAGTTTCATTTAAGGGAAAGGCAGCCTTGTCAGAACACCTTCCCCCCAAATCCTTTGTGTTTCTACTCAAAAGTAAATCTACTGAGTTCAGTGGGAACCTTTTCCCAAGGACTAAAAAGGTATAGGGACCCCTGACCATTAGGTCCAGTCGTGACCGACTTTGGGGTTGCGGCGCTCGTCTTGCTTTATTGGCTGAGGGAGCCGGCGTACAGCTTCCGGGTCATGTGGCCAGCATGACTAAGCCGCTTCTGGCAAACTAGAGTAGCACACGGAAACACCGTTTACCTTCCCACACTTTATCTACTTGCACTTTGACGTGCTTTCGAACTGCTAGGTTGGCAGGAGCAGGGACCGAGCAACGGGAGCTCACCCCTTCGCAGGGATTTGAACTGCCGACCTTCTGATTGACAAGTCCTAGGCTCTGTGGTTTAACCCACAGCGCCACTACCTAACAACAAAAGCCTACATGAGTAGGAGGTGTGGGGCCTCTTGGCATACCTCCTAGGTTTGCTTAGGGTAAATTTGCACGGGATTATAACCTCTAAAAAATGGTGCTCATAATAGTGTCAAGCAGCCCCTCAAATTGGTGCATAAACACCCAGCCATTTACAATAAAGAATTAAGGATGTTTTACTAGCCTAATTGAGCACATCTTTTATAATGGTTGATAAACTGGGGCTCTTCAGAGAAGAGCCTGGGTGTTTTAGTTTAACTTTAGCTTCTAAGTTACATTAGGAGTGTTTCCAATTTTCTGTATTTAGTTTCTTATGTGAGTAAAACTTGATAAGAGCCCAGCTGTCTGCAACATAAAGCAGCTGGGCTACAGGAGAGACGGAGGAAGTGATGTTAATATAATCAGGCATTGGCGCGTCAATATCTTCCAGCACAATTTGAAGCAATTGCATCACACCTAATTGATGCAGTCTGTTGCCTTATTGCATTTTGTAATAAATCTCCCTGTAAAATATTACAAGAACTTATTTCAAATGTGGAGCTTTGTCGTCAATATCCAACTTGTTCATATGCTTTGGAAGAAAAGAAAATATGCACATCTATTCAAGTCCAAATTAACCTGGGAAAATTGCATTTCAGCTAAAGAACTTTATAAAGACCTACGAGGAGGGATCTGCTGCCTCTTTCTCACGAGCTGTGGAAACAGTGGAAGCCAATGTCCGGTGGCAAATGCTTTATAAAGAAGAATTATTTCAGTGGCTGAGAAAATCACTGGCACACTAATCAGTGTTTCTGACCAAAACGTAGCACCAAATTGTGCAGCCAGGAGGAGAAGCACAGTGTGACATTCCAAGAACTTTTGACTGGAAGCACAATGAAGACTGGTTAAAATGGAAAGAATATATAGATATATTATATTTTTGCACCAATCTCCTCAAAACTAAAAGGCAAGGGAAGAAAAGAACTATGACAGAGAGAAAAGGTCATGAATGCTTACAAAACCAAGTCCCCACTGTACCATGGCCAAATGTGATATTAAGTGGTGCATGTAAATGTTAATGTCAGTTTTTTGGGGGGAAACCCTCAGAATATTTGTGCATGGTTGTATGGTTCCTGCCTGTATTCTAGCATGCTTACTTAAGGTGTCCATATTTGTGTGTGAATTTCTGTTACATCGAAGATGGGCATTATGCAAAAGCACAAAGACTATGACAATCAGTGTCACAACAGCAACATAAGGTGGAAAGAAGAACGTAAATGATCTATATGATCAGCCTGTGACTAACTGTCACCTTTCCATGGTGTAGGTCAGTTATGTCAGCACTTAGATTGTCTCAGTTACGATTTGGACATTGACCCTCTTTTTGAGTTGCAAATGATTATACAAATTAAATGCTCCCCTATTTTAAGTCAATGATACAGACACGGTTAGAGAGATTTTATTCTCACAATATGTTATACAGTAATTCCAAAATTTATTCACTGTTGAACAGCTAACAACAAATTTAGCCCTCTGATCACCATACGTTTAAATGGTTTATGAAATGAGTTTCACATATGTTCTTGGACAAAATCCATAAATCACCCTTATGTGTGGATTTTAGTGTGCAAAAAATACTCATTAGGTGTGATGCAGAAAGTATGGTAATTAATTACACAGCTACCGATGCTTGATATCATGAAAAATATCAAACCAACAGAGAAAAATAAAACAGAATCTGTAGGGAAACAAGAAGATCTTCCTAAATAATGATCCAGTTGTAATGATCCAGTCACCCCCCCCAATGTCTTTTCAGCATAAGAGTGTTATTTTTCACACAAGCATCCCATAAAAATTAAACAAGATGGCATTTGCAGCAATTTTTAATACTGTGGCAGCCTATGTTTAAGAGTAGTCTCTTGTATCTGTTCTACTTTTCATGTGATGTATCTTCCAGAGCTTTTCAAAAGTTAGATCCTAAACATAGTTACCACAGAATAAGCCCCACTGAATATTGTGGCAGTGCACATTTTTTCTTCAAATACCTGTTAAATAATGAGATTGCAAAAACGAAATAGTTTCTCTTCACAATTTGTACAACCCATTCATCAATCTTTGGAATCAATATTCACCCATATTATCTTTCTAGTATAGAAAATCTTGACTATAACCTACCAAGTCAATAGACTTTTCTACTTCCCACAATATTTAGTTTCTTATTTCCTCTGTCCTTCAACACAGGACTTGAATCATTACAATAACCAAAGGAAAGAAATATTTTATCTCGTCATTCATTTTGGAGGGTGGCGCAGCTTAGATAATATCACAATAACAGCAACTGCCAGTTTTCACCTTATACAAGAGTCATAAGTGGTAGCTTGGCTACAAGCCAGTCGGTAACACAACAGTATTGCTAACTGCAGAACTGGCAGTATTAGGTGGGTGTGGGGTGATCAGATATATACAATTGCTTCTATGGAGCTTTGTTCTTCAAAACCGGTCCATAATTGTGTACCTTGATTGTTTTAATTTTGTTCCAGAGACAGCTTGCAATTTAGAAACATAGGAAGTCAAAAAAGTAAATACAAATATGTATAGCCCTTGATACGTACTGCCATTGTCTTCGCTGACTGGCAACTATAGGAAGACTCATGCAAGCTATAATTTAAAATAACATTAACAAGCCCTTGATAGTACTCTATTCCAATGTTAAGGAGTTTCTCTTTTCTATAGCAAAGCATTATCTGGAGCTCTCTTTGTTCATCTTTGTTCATCGAGTGAAGCCAAAAGGCCTTGTGAGCCACATGTAGCTTGCTGGATGTTCAGATACTGCTCCAAGACAAATGTATGGCAGTAATGTATATTTGGCCTTATGACATCCTCATCGTTTCCTGCAGCCTTTGTAGAGTAAAAGCCCAGGAAAAGGAATCAGAGCCAAGGCAAAGGGAGTAGTGTGACTACATGACAGATCAAAGGAAAAGACTGCCAGGGCAAGAGAAAGGGGGGAATAAGCAGAGAAAGTAATGGCTATTGCTAGAAAGTAGGGAAAATGAGGACAGCATGGACTAAGGGAGGTTTGTTGTTGAAGGCAAATCTTTTGGGGCAAGCTTGGGGGTGGATAACCGGTGGCCCCCCAGTTGTTGGATTCCAACTCTATGGAAGCTTTGAACCAGCCAGCATGGTCAATAGTTGGGGGGGGGGGTTTCCAAGGCTTTTTAGATCACATCCTAGCAAAGTGTTGATGCAATGGTGTATTTTGTAATTTCTTGCTTGGGGGAAAAAAGGGAATCTGTGAATATGTAGAAAAGCATTCAAGTATTCTTGAATACTGAGCTTGCTTTCCTATTAGATCTACAGTAACCAGTTTTAAATTACCGAAAGACTGCATCTAAGTCCGTGTTATTCTTGCACATGGAGGTCTCCCCATCAGTGCAATTGGTTTCTGAGCATTGATTTCTAACTTCATCACAAAAGTTGAATATCACAAGCTTCTGACCTTTCCATTGATTGTGAGCTAATATAAGCAGGATGGCTCAAATCAGCGTGCACAGGATATGGTTTGCTGGTTGCTTTTATTCTGCTCTAAGTATTCCTGTTTTAAAAAAACACTACTTTTCATTTAAATCTATGTATTTCAGTGGGAAATCAAAGACCTTTGGCTGGATTGAGCCCCAAACCTATACAGAAAGATGAGAGCTGAGTAAGAAAGATATTCTAGCCAAGCCTCTTTGCCACTTCCTATTTTATCTTCTTGGGGTGATCTCTTTTGTTGGCTGTATAATGGTGGAGGGCTTTCTTACAGAAGGGTGGTCTCCTAGCCATCTGGGTACCTGGCCTTCATGAGAAACAAAAATTAACAGCATAATCCTATACATATCTACTCAGATGCAAGCCCCATGGAGACTTGCTCCCAGGTAAGTGTGTATATGATTGCACCCTTTAAATAGATGTCCCAGGACTATAAAATAATTGACCATAGAATTGTAGAGTTGGAAGGGACTCCATCTAGCCCAACCCCGAGCATTGCAGGAACCCTAACTACAGCATCCCTGACAGATGGCTCCCAAGAAGGAGAGTCCCCCACCTTTTGCGAGTGTCTGTTGAACAGCTCTTAACAGTTATTTCTAACGTTAGTCGAAATCTCATTTCTTGTAACTTGAAGCTATTGTTTCAGGTCCTAGCTTCCAGAACAGGAGAAAATAAGCTTGCTCCATCCTCCATGTGACAGCCGTTTAGATATTTGAAGATGGCTATAATAGCTCCTCTCAGTCTCCTCTAGAGTAGAACATATCCAAGTCCTTCAACTGTTCCTCATAAGGCTTGGTTTCCAGACCCTTGATAATCTTGGTTGCCCTCCTCTGCACATGTTTCAGCTTGTCAATATCCTAAATTGTGGTGCCCAGAACTCGACACACTACATCAGGTGTGGTCTGACCATGGCGGAATAGAGCAGTACTATGACTTCCTTTTATCTGGACTCTATATTTATATAGATGTAGCCTAGAATAGCATTTGCTTTTTTGCTGCTGCATCACACTGTTAACTCATGTTAAGCTTGCGGTCTACTAAGTTCCTTTTCACATGTACTACTGGCAATCCAGGTGCCCCCCCCCCATCTAATATTTGTGCAGCTGATTCTTCCTGCTTAAGTGTAGAGCCTGACATTTGTCCCTATTGAAATTCAATGTATTTGAATGTGTGTGGGGGAACCTATCTTCAATCTAAATTATCCCTTTGAGCTTTGTCATGCAAAGGATTGGAATAATAGTTCTTCAAAGGGTATCATTATTGGTGTGTACAGCACTGGAATTTTATGAACTTTGGTTTTCTGGGCTGCTGCAAAATATCTGTTTCTTGGTCCAAGTATGTGTTGTACTAAAGTCAGCCTTGTTCACTTTTTAAAGAATAAAGCTGTATTAGGTATGTTGCCAGAACTACAATAGCCAAACCTCAAACTAATACCAAAAACCATTAAAATTGACACTTTAGGGCCAAACTAGATGTGGCTAGAATCATGCAACTTGCAGTTGTGTCATTGCTTTTTGGTGAGCAAATAACAGCTACAGGGGGATCTACATTCAGTTCAATGCAACATAATGCTTATCCATAGCCTCCTCCTATCATTGCTTTTTATTAAACAAGCAAAAACAAGAATCAACAATGCAGTTGCCAGTTGCGTGATTGTTATCATGTGTCCCTTAGTTTGGAGGGAGTAATTAGGAACATAAGAGCCTAGTGGATCAGGCATGCTGTTCTCAAAGATGCTTATGGGAAGCCTGCAAACAGGACTTGAGCACAATAGCACTTTCACCTTCCACAGATTTGTGGAACAGCATTGTATCAGTCTTTTATTTTTAATTCCTTTCCTCATGATCCATAGCATGAAATTTGCCTTCTTTACATCAGCTACATACTGGGCTGATATTCTCATTGAGTTATCTCCTACGATCACAAGCTCACAGGAGGTCCTCTCCTCTTATTTCGTGACTGCTAATCTTACTCAGAAGTCTTTGGTGAAATACCACGTTGCAAGCTTTTTGAAAGTCAAATACACCCTTGTCAACCAGATCATGTCTATTTGTGTGATTGTTGATACTCTCAAAGAACTCTAATATGTTCGTGAGACTAACTTGTCCTTGCATAGCTTCAGCCAGGCTTGTGTTGCTATATTTGCTTGTTTTATCTTTAACGATACTTTCCACTAGTTTCCTCAGGACAGACATTTAAGCTTACTGGCCTGTAATTTCCAGGAATCCTCCCACAATCCTATTAATAAATTCATGATACATAGGCCACTTTCCAGTCCTGAGGTATGGTGGGCAATCCAGGATAAATTTCTTATCTGGATTCTTTGAGAATTATCAGGTGGATGCCATCTGTACCAGGCAATTTGTTAGTTTTTATTTCGTCTACTAATCCTAGAATCTCATCTGTCCTAACCACTATTTGTCTCAGTTCTTCAGACACCCTTCAAAGTTAGTTTCAGGCATATGGTTCTGCCCTGTATCTTCCATTGTGAAGACAAATGTAAACAATTCATTCAGCTTCTCAGCAATCTCTTTATCATCCTTTAACACATCTTTGAGTCTCTTGTAATCCAAAGGTCTAATTGGCTCCACAGACAGTCTTCTATGACTTATATATTTAAAGAACTTGCTGTTTGTCTTAATGTTATTCGTAATGTGTTGCTCAAATTCTTGTTTAGCATTCCTTGCTTTCTGCTTGCTCCCCCCCCCCCCAAAAAAAAATTGTGTTCCTTTTTGTTCTCATTTGGGCAGGACTACAGTTTTTTAATGGAAATCTTCTTGTCTCTAATAGCTTCTTTTACTCTGATTGTTAACCACATCTCTTGGCCCTCGCGGTACCTCTCCTGAACTATGGTATACACTCCAGCTCAGTTTCTAATATTGTGCTTCGAAACAACTTCCAATCAATTTGGAATAATCTGACCTTTCATTCCTACCTGCTTTTCACCAATCTCATTTAAGATAATTCTCCTCTTTTGAATTTGCATGTGTTGGGTTTATTTATTTGGCAATTTAATTTAATCCCACTATGGTCACTGCTCCCGGACTTGACAAAACTTACACCTCACACTCAAGTCCAGGGTCTCCACACCTCTAGTCAGTTCTGTGACCAATTGTTGCAGAGCACAGTCACTTAGGGTATCTAGAAATTTTGCCTCTTTATTGTGATGATCACATATTTAGCCCATCTGGGTGAGGGTGGTTGAAGTCAGCCTTGCTGCATTTCCTCTTTTTGGATTCTTCCATGATCTCATTCTTTATCTGAAGGTCTCTCCCTGATAGTTTTGATTGGGGGATGATGGCCTGTCACCTGTGCCAAATTATTCTTGGTATCACCACCCAAAACAGCCCTATGGAAGAATCTACCTCTTTGTGGACACAACCCTTGTATGCCCTTCCTATAGTTTATATCCGGAGATATCCATGTCTCAATGGTTCTCTCTGTTCTACCAGGTTTCCTTTATGCCTACCTACCATATCAATGCCCTCCTCTAAGACCAAGAACTCTCTGGCACTTGTGTTTGACCTGTAGTGCTTTGGCCTCTCCGAATTGTTATCCCGTGGACTTGCATTCACAATACTTTGTTCTATGCATCCCCCATTAAAATTTTCATCAATTTTATCAAGTCCAGCTCCGAGGGCCTTCTGGCAGTTCCCTCACTGCGAGAAGTGAGGTTACAGGGAACCAGGCAGAGGGCCTTCTTGATAGTGGCGCCCACCCTGTGGAATGCCCTCCCATCAGATGTCAAGGAAATAAACAACTAACCGACTTTTAGGAGACATCTGAAGGCAGCCCTGTTTAGGGAAGTTTTTAATGTTTGATGTTTTATTTGTTTTTAATATTCTGATGGGAGCTGCCCTGAGTGGCTGGGGAAACCCAGCCAGATGGGCGGGGTATAAATGAATTATTATTATTATTATTATTATTATTATTATTATTATTATTATTATTATTATTATTTTATTTTATTTTCAGTCCGGGGGAGATTTGTTCAGCTTCTGTTGTGTCTCCCTCGCACACAGACACCCTGCAATCTGTTTAAAAGATGCTTTTCCACTATTTTGATTTTAAGCGCCAATGGTTTCAAGGGGAGCCTGTCCCCCTTAAACAGGTCCAGAATGTCCCAGAATATTCCCCAGTGACTAACAAATCAAAACCTACATCTCACAACACCATTGTCTCATCTATGCATTGACACTACAGAGCTGTGCCAAGTGAATTCACCAAAGTATGCTTAAAATGAACACACCACCAAAATGTTGAACTTGGATAATATGAGTTTGAGGGGGTTTTTCCCCATCACTGTGTGGCACAACTGGCCTAGTGTGAATGTATCGCCATAATCCTGGCATCAATTTACATATTTGTTGGTTCAAATCACCAATAGACTGTGATCCTGGGATGACAGGCGGTATAGAAATTTAATAAATAAATAAAAGTAAGTAACCTTTTGAG
This sequence comes from Podarcis melisellensis, assembly GCF_964234715.1. Taxonomy (NCBI): domain Eukaryota; kingdom Metazoa; phylum Chordata; class Lepidosauria; order Squamata; family Lacertidae; genus Podarcis; species Podarcis melisellensis. The sequence continues at coordinate 33,226,183 of NC_138542.1, forward strand.
ATGGCCTCAGCTTTCAGAACTTAGAGCGCTTTTGGCTGGTAAATCTTTTCCATTTGTTTCTGGTGTGTTTATTTTATTTTTCTAGCAGGCAAGATACAAATTTCAGTGAAAAGTAGTGGGAGGGGGGGAATCTGTTTTAAATGTTACTGCATTTTGTTACCGTGTTTTGTTAACCACGATTGAGGTGGAGGAGTTGGTTATCTATTTATGTAGCATGAAGGACTTCTGACCAGCACACCATTTGGTTTTGTTCAGAGTAAAAAAAACAATCAGCCTGTGATGTTCAGAAATACACACTTAGCATGTTCATAGTTATTTTATATATACTTTCATAGTTGCATATATATGACTCAATATTTTGTTTCTTTTCATGTAGCATTGTGATCCTGAACACTGGCATAATGTAGCAGCTGAGAGTGTTGTAAATGTGGAGGGTGATGGTTTAAATCTCACCTCAGCGACAAAACTCACAAGCTATCAATTGACCTAATTTACAGGGTTGTTGTCAGGATTTGTGAGATAATTTAAGTAACGCATTGTGAGCATACAGAAGTGATATATAAATGCTAAGTGTTACGAACACACACAATATTTCACTATTATGATCCGTTATACTATAATTTGCAACTTTCAGGATATTGTATCATTTACAGACAGTGTCTCAACTTTCACAGCTTAGAAATTTGGAGTCAGAAGACTCAGAGTCTCCAATATGGAACATATATTGCATTTTGGACTGCATTGATGATGGCATTACTGTAAACTAACAACTGTTCATCAATATGTTGACTAAAAAAAGACTAACTAAAATACATGTAAATATAATTTTGATGTCTTGTTATGATACGTGAGTAAAGCAGGCATTTATGTTGACAAGAATGTCATAGCAGATCCTGAATCTAAAATTGTATAGAAGAGATTCATTTCCCCCCCTATTTTTTACAGAAGCTGAATATGTATATGAGGCACATTATGCTGATAGCTGATCTTTTGTTCTCTACTATTCAGATACTGTACAAGTGGCAGTGGCAATAAAGAATTGATAGAAAAGCACATTTTATCTAAGAAATATACAGACCCTAACATCACATAGCAGAAAAGTACTGTAGATAAATGGTAATAACAGAGGAGGTATAATTCTGGTAATTCTGTCTAGCTTTTAGATTGCTTTGTACTTTAAAATTAGAATCCCCGCAACTTTCAAATCTTTGGGTTTTTTTGGCAAATATTCTTTATAATGTACATATTTATACATATGTTATCAGTAGTTCTGTACACAAGATACAATTCAGAAGAAATAGAAGACTAATCCAGGTACAGTTTGTGCACCGGTGCACACTGAGTGCATGGCTATGCGTACATGAGAATGGTCCCTAGCACAACAAAGAGGAATTTCATTCCACAATATGTGCATAGTGGAACTCCTGTGCAACTGAGGAGTGTTTGACCTGAACTACCTTTCTATTTTAAAACAAAACACAAGTCACTGTACAACAAATGACCTGATTCAGAAGCCCTGGTGTTCATAGTGTGGAAGATCCCCTAATTTTTTTTAAAAAATGAGTTGGACAAGAGCTCTGTGTGTGCACTGGAGCCTGTGCAGTTTCAGATTGCATACTATATATATTTATGTCTCTTGGTCTTAGACATTGTTTAAGCATAACCTTTGTTTGTTTGATTTTTGACTCTGGATTCTGCCTAATAAAAGCCCTGCAGTCTTTTATGGATATCATTGATACACTTGTATTGCCAGTGCATCCTCAAAGGTTCCAATTCAGCAGATCTGTTTGATCACATGCTTAAATCCATTCTTCCTGAGAAAAGCACATCAATTATACTCAGTCTCAACACAACAGAAGATAAGCACATAAGTAGTACAGAAACTCTGATGGTAGCTTAAGTTTAAATACTGTTCTGTATTTTTGTGTGGCTGATTTAACCATACAGGCCTAAAGGCATATCTGTTCTTCGTATTGAATATAAAGATATATAGCTTAAGTCAGAATTCTCGACGCCACATGATTTCCAAAAATCTTACATGATTTCAAAAAATCACACCTATCTTCATTTACTTCTCTTGGGGATAAGAATGGATGCATTTGTAGTAAATATTACTGGAAAATAAAAGCATCAAGCAATTTAAAGCATTGACCAAATAAAATATGAGTTTATATTACCGTTTACTGCAAGTATTTTTGTATGATATGCCTTTAAACCTAATTCCATACTGAACCAGTATGTATTCAACATGAAATTTTTATTCCATTCTAACCAAGGATTCACTAAATGGATTTTTTTCTAAATGAGAAACTTTATCTTCTGTATTTTAAGCAGAATAAATTTGAATTTTGTCTCTGATAATAAAATTTTGTATAGTAATGTATTATTCATCACTGTCTTAATTTTCCCACATGTGGAGACAAGTATAACAAGAATCACACTCTCAGCCTTTGATTGTGTTTTGTTTTTTGTTAAGAGTCTAATAATTCCAAAGGGGTACAATATACAGAGCCTTTTAGAAACACACAAGGTAGAGACTTACTTTTGACATAAATTTGGGGAATGAAATTACATCAGTGGAAATATTTGCATAATTTACATACTATTTCCTTTTTTAAAAAAAGCTAACATATTTTCACAATGATTGACTAAATACTTGAACTGAAGCAATTATTCCAATTTTACTCCTATAAAGTCATCTAGAATAGCAAGGTGGTGGAGCACCAAGGAGTGATTCTGAATGAAAATAAATTCTGATTTATTTATTTTTTGGTTCTTTGTTCTGGATGTTACAATACAATATTTTAAGGTCGGGTGGGGTGGTATGGAAGGGTCTACTAATACATCAAGTCCTTAAGATAGGTGTCAGGGGTTCAGGAGCAGAGGCACAGGAGAAAGAGGAAGCGGAGAGCGAAGGGGAACAATCCGAGGGCAGCGTAGGTGAGGATGACAGTGGGGCAAGAGATTCCATGAGCCTGTCCAGTGATTCGGAAGATTCCCAGAAGGGGGCACCGATAGCCAGAGCAAGGGGGGTCCCGGGAGGGACGCACCAGAAGCAAGGGACCAGCGGTGACTCCCAAAGCAGCAGCTGGAGATCGGGACCAGTTTCCCCACCAGAGCGTAGCGGGGGGGAAGAGTCCCATGTGTCAGGACCGGCTTCCCCTCCAGGGGAAAGAGAAGATGAGTCAGGGCTGACCACGCCCCTATCGCTGAGTGAGGGAACAGAGGGGAAGTCAGATCCAGCTAGCCCCCCCCGAAGGGGGAAGCAGTGACAGGAGCAGTGTAACGGTCAGGAGGAAGGTTGCCGGCTGGGCGCGCGCGCCAAGTTCAAATGCACAGGCGTGCGGGACAGCCGGGAGCGCGGATTGGGAGCCAGGTCCTAAAGCACGCCGGAGGCAGGGGGAAGAATCCGGGGACTCTTCAGCATCAGAAGAGTCCAGAAAGGGCTACACCCCAGCGGGCAGACGGACCCAGAGGAGAAAGGAGCAAAGGAGGAGGTGGAGCAAGGCTAGGGTCTTGAACTGGTGTCTGGGGGGAGGAGATTCAGACGGAACTTCAGCAGTCTAGGGTTGAGACGTAGAGCTGCGCGCCGCGGCTTTGGAATCGAAACTGAACCTTAATAAAGACTTTTGTATATAACAAGAACTGGCGTTGGTCCTCTGTGAGCTGGGACCTTGAGCAGCTCTGACAATAGGTTTATTTATTCATGGGTTACTTTCTCATAAAGAATCCCATGTGAGGATATCTGTTCAAGCCCACCCCATAAGTTTCATGAAATCAAAGGATTTGTACCCAGACAGTCTGTGTTAGATTAAATGCACATTATACCTAATTCACATGCAAACCAGAAGTTTGATCCAAACCTAATTAAGTAGGTGTGGGTTCTCCAGTCATAAGTACTAGAATTAAGGCCCACTGGTTTCAGTGGAACTTAACAATCAATAATTGTGCTTAGAATTGCAGCCTATTATACCGGCTTCCAACCAAAATTCCCCCTTTTAGAAAGTTTGTAGACTGAATTGCCTGGGGAACTGGAAATCACTACAGAGATTACGGATACTACTTTTATTTGGCTTTCAAAAGCAAATCCAGAAGGACATGACTTCTGCACTTCTGGTCAGGCTTTTGAGACTCCCATTTCTGACCATAGCCTCCAGACTGACCTTTGGTAAGCTGTTATTAAAAAGAAAAGAAAAAGAGTACTTTTACAAAGTACTAGGAATTGAACAGCAAACAAACTGGGAAATGAATTCCTGGCACACATCAGCACAACATGTGATCCACCGTGTACAACATAACTAACCACCTACTGAAGAATTGTGCCCCAACCAGAAGATCTTATACAAATGTCACACGCACCCCTAATACAGCTCGGAATATATCTTGAATATTTTTGAATGTATGTGAGCATACACAAATATAAAGACTGTCTTTCAGGAAATCAAAGTGATAGCCCACTCATTTTATAACCAAACTGCATCCTGTCAGGCTAATGCCCTAGCTGGGAAGCACCATAGCAACACTTCTTAATTAGGAAATGTTGTTTTCAGAATCCAAGTCTCAACCATGTGCTCCTCCTTTGATAGCATAGGGCAGGGGTCAGCAAACCTTTTCAGCAGGGGGCCGGTTCACTAGTCCCTCAGACCTTGTGGGGGGCTGGGCTATATATTTTTTTTGGGGGGGGAGAATGAATTTCTATACCCCACAAATAACCCAGAGATGCATTTTAAATAAAAGGACACATTCTACTTATGTAAAAACACCAGGCAGGCCCCACAAATAACCCAGAGATGCATTTTAAATAAAAGTGCACATTCTACTCATGTAAAAACATGCTGATTCCTGGATCATCCGCGGGCCGGATTTAGAAGGTGCTTTGGCCGGATCCGGCCCCCAGGCCTTAGTTTGCCTACCCATGGCATAGGGCAAAGGAGTGTTCAATACAGTTGTAGTAGAAGGATAATGTGTGAAGTTACCTTCTGGTGAACATTGGTTCAGTAGCACTGTCTGTGCTACTGTTGCAGCAGACACTTTCCAATGCCTCAGGCTGAGATCTTTCCCAGACGGAGGCATTTCTGCTACTCAGTATCACTAAAACTTTAGATTCTTGGGACTTTCCGTAGATGCTCTCCCTCTTGAATATGGTTCCTCCTCATGCTTTAAACCCCGTGATTTAACTCAATGGCCTTGCTTCCTCACCAACCTACAATTTCACAGTTCCATGACAAGGTAAGTATAGCTTGCTGGATGCGTTACATTTCTGGACATTCAGAAATCATTCAGGTAGCTTTCACCACCAAGGCTAATAATGAAATATTTTGATAAGATATGCTGTGCAATACCCTCCCCGTATTATCCTTCTTAGTCTAGCATAAACCTTAAAGAAGATCTCTGTTTATGATGGTTAGTAATCATTTTCTTGTATCAACAGAATGTAGAGACAAATGAGTTGTCCCCCAGGAACTCAGTCTTGTACCTCAGAACAGGAGGGGAGTAGGGAGGGAGGTGCTATGTAAGTTTGGTGCCAGCAAAGCCTCCATAGGATATTTACACAAGGTTGCCATAGCATATGGCAGAGTTAGTTCTGACATTTTATTCTCATTTGTGAAACCGAGATTTGTTTATTCAGAAATCCTCATTAAATTCAAATGCAACAGTGCCATCTCAGAGCCACTGCCAAGAACAATCACTAGGCTGGGAGGGAGAGACTAACAGCCTTGTCTTTAATTCTGATGACAGCACATCTTGGACTTAAAACTTCAAAGAAGATTGTTCTGTTCCCTCCAGCCAGGTCACTGCATACATTGCAAGAGTGTTCCAGTAAGCAGCCGAGCTGCTTAAAAAATGTAACATTTCCATAAAGCATTGAACAGGGGTCTCAGCTTTCCTGTGTACTTTTAGAACTTAAATTTACTTTGTTAAAGAAATTGCTACTAACATGTTTAGCAGGAGAGCCATGCAAATTAGTTGTAGAAGTTTGTGAGCTGATCTGAGAGGCTTTAACAAACACATCAGTGGATTAAAATACATATGATCATTTTCCCTCCTGGACCCCTTTAACAGGGTGCTCATTTAGTTAAAATTCCAATGCCTTATCTGCCGTAAGTTGTAACAATTGCTATGAGCCAGGCAAAAACCAATAGGCTAGCCCATTTGTCTGCAGAAAAAAATCCTCTCTGACCCTGAATATGTCAGCCAAGCATACCATGGCAAGGTCTAACCCAGGGGTAGGCAACCTGAGGCCCAGGGGCTGGATGTGGCCCAATCACCTTCTCAATACAGCCTGCGGACGGTCTGGGAATTAGCGTGTTTTTACATGAGTAGAATGTGTCCTTTTATTTAAAATGCATCTCTGGGTTATTTGTGGGACATAGGAATTTGTTCATTATTTTTTTTCAAAATATAGTCTGGCCCCCCACAAGCTCTGAGGGACAGTGGACCAGCCCCCTGCTGAAAAATTTTAACCAGCACTGGCCTGCTCACCCTTAGGTGGGACCAACCAAAGCAGTGTGGGAGAGTGTGGAATCCAGGGACGATCTGAGCAGGCAGAGGCTAGGCACAGACTTAATGCAAGACTGCCAGTGTGATGTAATACAAGGGAGCCAGTGTGGTGTAGTGGTTAAGAGCGGTAGACTCGTAATCTGGTGAACCGGGTTCGATTCCCTGCTCCTACACATGCAGCTGCTGGGTGACCTTGGGCCAGTCACACTTCTCTGAAGTCTCTCAGCCCCACTCACCTCACAGAGTGTTTGTTGTGGGGGAGGAAGGGAAAGGAGAATGTTAGCCGCTTTGAGACTCCTTCGGGTAGTGATAAACCGGGATATCAAATCCAAACTCTTCTACTGCCGCCACCAGGTCTGCCACCTCAGCAATGCCTCTCTGCTCTCACTGGATTGACCCATTTGAAATGGGCACCTTGATGCTTGCCTGCACAGTTGCAGGGGAAGGCACAAGCATTCTCATAATGGCCTCACAGAAAAACTGGCCCCAGGCCACATCGTGCCTGCAAACTGCTGCCTCCCGAGAATTTTCAGGTAAGCGCCCATTACTGCAAATGTCAATACACGGAAAGCCAAACTGAAGTTTACTCCAATTCAGTGGTAAACAGGTTTCCCAGGGGAGAAGCGGTGGGACAAGTGGAAATGTGGACTTGCAACTGTTTTTTTTGTTGGAAGGCGTAAGTCTTTCATAGAATGATTGATATTGCATTTGTATGGTATATCGGCACATACAGTTGTTCATAATTAGCATGTGCAATGCAAATGGAACGTAAGTTGTGAATACAAAATGCAGCCAGTAAAGATTAATAGATATTTGTATCATTGATTTTAACATATTTGTGCCAAGTTAAGCAAATTAAAGATCCTGAACTAGATAGGAATGCTTTCCTCAATCAATGCTTTTTAGTAGAACAAAAAGTCCATCAACAGCAGTATGAGCAATTGCTACTGTTCCATCAGTATTATCAAAAAGATGGTGTCTATAACAAAGCACGTTCAGTTTGCAATGTTGGTTTCTCAATGTAAAAGTAGAGCTTTGCAATTTAAAATACCTTTTCATAAAAATTGATCATCTGTTACACTTATCATCGACTTTTGACCTGCTCATTGTAGAGGGTTAAGAAAGAAAAAGTGAGGGGGAGGATAATAAGATGCGATTTCCTGGCATGCTTATTACAGTATTTCATTTCATACAGCACAGAGCCTTTCCAATGATAACTGTGTTAACGGTGCAATTGTTTGTTACATCTTGATTTCAACAAGAAAGCTGCCAAATGGCTATAATATGGATAAGAGTAAAAGCATTCTTTTTTTAAAAAATGAAGGAACTCATCAATAGAGTAAAAATAAGCATGATTGCAGTCGGAGAATTTTTGATTCTCTGATTATTTGAGTTCAATTGGGTACAAGAAAAACAGAATATGCAATTTTTTTATCAGTCTGTAGTTTAGCTTTGCTTGGATCACTTCATTTGTAAGGAGGCTGGGCTCCCTTTTTTCAGGCTGTATACTACATTTCAGATAATATTATTTAAAAGCTGAACTTGAAAATACTTATACAGTAGTTACCAAAGACTGGTTTAGATGCAGATGCACGGGCCAAGATCTTCTCTTTTACTATCTTCGCATCAAATGAATCAGCAACACCTATGTACACCAACTACAGGCCTACGCATTATATTTGACACTGTTGTCAAAACCAAACCAAACCAAACCAAACCAAAGCAAACCAAACCACCCAGGATTAAGGATTAAGACTACTGGCTCATAAATTGTAAGATTATAAGAAGTTCTGAGTTGAATCAGGCCAAGAGACTGATCTAATCCAGCGTCCTGCCCTCAGTTTCCCATCGGTGAGAATCACAAATAAGGAGAGTGCTGGTTAGGTACAACAAAGCTTTCCCCATTTGTGATTCCCAGCAACTGGTATTCATAAGGCTATGTTGTTGTTGTTTAGTCGTGTCTGACTCTTTGTGACCCCATGGACCAGAGCACACCAGGCACTCCTGTCTTCCACTGCCTCCCGCAGTTTGGTCAAACGCATGCTGGTAGCTTCAAGAACCCAACCATCTCATCCTCTGTCGTCCCCTTCTCCTTGTGCCCTCCATCCTTCCCAACATCAGGGTCTTTTCCAGGGAGTCTTCTCTTCTTACGAGGTGGCCAAAGTAAGGCTATAGTGCCCCACAATTGCCACATGCATGCGTTCCTGAGAATATATATTTATTATAGCAATTGTACACATGGGGGAACAAATAAGGCCATCTGTGCTTGTTTCAGCACTAATAGATAGCACAGTCGATAGAGCATGAGACTCTTAATCTCAAAGTTGTGGGTTCGAGTCCCACATTAGGTGAAATATTCCTACATTGCAAGAGGTTGGACTAGATTATCCTCATAGTCACTTCCAACTCTTCAATTCTATAATTATGCAAGAGAGGGTGTGCAAGTGCTCCTGGGAGGCTTAAGCTGTCCTACACTAAGAGGATGTGCATCACTTCTTAGGGCAGAAGCATCAATTCATCCTTACAACTAGAGGTTTTTTCATGTTTTACCGTACAGACATAAGAAGATCCTTATACCGAGAGAAACATTGTTCCATCTATCCCACCATCTATCCCAGTTGGTAACTGCAACTGTAAATGTTAACCGGCAGCTTCTCTTACATGGGTGTTGAGAGCAAGAAATATCAGAGACCGAACCTGGGAAATTTTACATGACAATTAAATGCATTATCATTCAGTTATGGACTTCTACTAAAGATGCAAACAGAGCTGGGAGTTGATATCTTTCTGCAGGGCCTGCAAGAAGGAGCTGTTCCGCCAGGCCTTTGGTCGGGGCTCAGTCTGACCCCTCTCCTCTTACAATATCCTGCAGATAAGTGGCCTCTCTAACTCCTCTCTCCAGCTCATACAAATAGCTGAGCCTGGTGAGTACTTAAGGTTCCCAACCCCTATAGTTATAATTTGCAGGTAGGCATCTGATTTTATTTTGATTTTAATCCGATTTTAAACTGTATTTCAGTCGATTGCTGAATTTTATGTCTTAATGTATTATATATTTTGATGTTAGCCTCCCTGAGCCTGGTTCTGGCTGGGGAGGGCAGGATATAAATAAAATGTATTTATGATGATGATGATGATATGATCCATGGGACAAAATGAAACTGCAACAAAGCATTTGATTCTAAACCAATGCGTTAAATTTCAGGTATCAGCTCAGCATGATGGGGAACTTCTATTTGACAGAATATAGTATATGGAAGAAGTGTCCACAAAGCTCATTGGCAAATGTTTGCCATTTCAGTCAGATTTAGGATTTTGCCATGTGCTTAATGTTACCCTGGGGCTTCTCACTTTGGCTTTGTTTTTCATACTGTAGCCTGAAAGCTGCACTTTATATCCAGACTGCTTGCAGCATGTTAAAATAAATGAACTGCTAAGAAAATCTTCTGCTCGAACTAAGCCTCATTCCTACTATTCAAGAACAATTGGAGGGGGGCAGGGTATGGATGATTCTGGTTTCTCTCATGTCCTCATCATATACGGCTTTCAAACAGAGTTCAGTCAAGTGATGGAACTGCATAAATTGGCCAAAAAGTTTTCTGGTAACTTTTAATTATTTAAAGGACAATTACTGCTTTTTTATTATGCTCTGAGGAGTGTGTTCTGTTGGCCCTGTATTGGAAGGTGACCTGCTATTTATGGCAAGTATTATAAAGTTAATTTTCACCTGCCTGTGTTTTTTTTTACAGTATCTTATGTCTCTGTATTTATTGTTGTTTATGCATTGTTTTCTTATTGCATTTTATTTAATCTATTACAAGTTTCCTTCAGTGGGAATTCTGCCTAGAAAAACAAGATATAAATTTAAATATAATAAACAAAAAAAAATTCCATAATCAGATTCAGAAAAAAAATCCACCTATGTATGTAATTGATTTATAAGGCAGTATTTGCAGTGACTTAGGAGTTTTGAATGTTAAGGCTTCAATCTTAAACATGTTAACCTAAGTTAATGTGCACAGGATGTAAGGGGCCAATCCAGTTTGCCACCATATCCTTCACTCACATTACTGTTTGTGTTGTTCCACATGCAGTAGTATAATTCCTTTTCCTCCCCTGCTTGCAGCCTAATGTGTGCATCAGCTTGGCTGGATAATCCTTTTAGGAATATTTATTCTTATGCAAACCACTACTTTATGCAACTTGGTTATTTTTTTCTTTTAAAGTCAAGTGCTCAAAACTGGCAATAATAATAAACAGAAAAGACAGTAAAAGTCATGGTATTAATATCAGTTGTTTAGTTATAATATCTAAAGTATTTCACTTGCATTCAGTTGCTGTGGCCACTAATAGGATGCAAAATGTGGTTATGGATTTTAAGCCACTAAGTAATTTGTTTAGTCTATAAGAGGAGAGTAGTTTAGTGCTTGCTTCCTGCATACATTATCCTCACAGCTTCTACTGGCCCTATGTAAATAAAAGTGGAAGAGAGAAAAGAAATTCAGTTAATTGTGCTGCTTTTACAAAGGCAAGGAAGTGCAGTGGCGAGGGGTGGAATTAAGATAATATAGCAAAACGTAATTTGGGCATCCTCCAGATTTTGCATTCACTATATTCATTTTGTGTTTTACTCCCCACCCCCGCACTAGATGCAAGTATTGAAAGCGTAAGAGCTGCTGCTTTTGAAGATCACAGCGACTCCCAGGCAGAGGTTTAATTAATACTCACTGTATCATCCTCTAAGGTGGCACTAAAATACATACAAGGTACCATGATTCTAAAGATTAGCATTCAGATCACAAGGTGCTATAAAAGCTGGGAATATACAGAAGAATGCTAAGAAAAACTGTTGAGAAGAATCATTACATTGTCAACAAATAATGTTGGCTAATAACAAAGAAGGTAGGTCAAAAGTGACTAGGAGACTAAATCCCTACAAAAGCCTTCATCAAATGAGATTTTCTAAGAAAGCAGTTACTTTATAAGTATGAGAAAAAGACAAATCTCACAAGTTGCTGCACTAATAAATATTTATTGTATTCTGTTTAATATGCTGCCATATCAACTGTGAAATATTTTAGTGATGTAATAGGGTGGGTTACTGCTGCTGCATCTGTTGCATTAACAACAGTCATCATCACATAGTGGTATCAGGGCTATGTGGTGTAGTGGTTACAGTGTTGGATTAGGACCTGGGAGAGCAAGGTTTGAATCCCCACTCAGGCATGAAACTCACTGGGTGACCTTGGGCCAGTCACTGCTTCTCAGCCTAACTTACCTCACATGGTTGTTGTGGGAATTAAATGAGGAAGGGGAGTACCATGTACGCCACCTTGAGCTCCTTAGGATTGAAAGGTGGTGTATAAATGTGTGGAGATACAGTCCACTTTAACAGTGGTGTAGCATGGGTTGCTTGTGCCTGGGACGGGGCAAGTGTAGCCTCGGCAGTCCACAGGGAGGGTGAACCAAATATAAGCAGAAATCTGTTTGTAGGATTATGCTTTCAAATGTTGCCCGCGGGGGAGCGGTGGACGACCCTTGTTCCGAAAAGCATGGTCACAATTAAAGGGTTCAGGAACTCAGACCAAATTTCATAAAATCATGCAGATTTTACTAAAGCAAAACTCCGCAAGAGTGAGAAACTAATTACACAGATTAAAATAGCTCAGAAGGTAAGAAAACAACAAACACTAACTTATTGAGCAAATTAACATAAACGCTTACACTTAAATCTCAGTAGGCTGAGCGACGCAAGAAGATGCTGTCAAAAGCCCCAATAGATGCTGATCTTGGCTGGCTAGTTCCTGAGAGCTCCCACCGATCCAGGTTCTATGGGAACTTAGACCATGGGCGCTCACCTCTTCCACCCAATTACATTGTGACACCGGCCTTGAAGCCTTAATGTGATGGAAGCTGTATGCAAGCTCATTATTTCTGAGGTTCTAACCCAGGCTTTCTCAACCTCGGCCCTCCAGATGTTTTTGGCCTTCAACTCCCATGATCCCTAGCTAGCAGGACTAGTGGTCAGGGATGATAGGAATTGTAGTCTCAAAACATCTGGAGGGCCAAGGTTGAGGAAGCCTGTTCTAACCCATTCCCATAAAGCTAACCAACAAACTGAAACTAGCATGGGGTCTAATAAAAGAGGACGCCTTCACTCCAGTGTGGCTCCCCTTTACTACACACACAGCCCAACAATACAACAACAAGAACCCACCAACAGTATACAAATATCAAACTGCTTTTGAAACTCCCCTCAATTTCAGTGGCATTGTACTACATAACATAGACTGAAGTGGGAAAACTGTATGACAAACAACTATTGGGCTTCTAGAATTAGTCACATAGTACCAGGATCCCATCCTTTGTTGCCTATATCTATTGAGGCATGGGCTAAATATATTTCAAGTTGTCCTAATCTAATGTTTGGGGGTGGGATCCCCAAAAGGTATACAATAGTTGTGCACACTAAAATCTAGAGAAGAAGCCACTAAGTATATCTCAAATATGCCAGCAACATACACTTAGGAAGTTAAGGAAGGGCACTATCTAATGAGGGTTTACTAAGATGTTATATTGTGCTTAAAGTTTACTGGCTAATCTCAATAATCTTGCATGAACATCATATCCTTTCTATTCCTAGTATAACTGGCATCATACTGTGAAAAAAAAGGCAATAAAATTTTACTGCACTATCTAAGGGTGGTTATTGTCAAAAAGGATGGCTTTGGATAAGTAATTATTGATAAGAAAATATTAAATGTGCCTTTTAATTTTAATTTATAGCCTTCTTTAGCCTTTTATGTGAGGCGCTGTCCCTTGAAAAATTGGCAAGTGGATCTTGATTTTTTTAATCCTCACTCTGAACAAATTGGAACAGTACTGAAAAGCCTTACTACATTAGTAATTGAAAGCACTTTTGGCACCTTAAAAATGAGATTTTGATGCATAGATAAATCTAGCGTCACATTACAGTGCTGCCCTTCGCAAAGTGGGCAAACTCTTCCCGCCTTGCAGTAGATTGCATAACATAGTCATTAAATGCAGATTATCTTTCAGAGGAGAAGCAGAGATTAATGAGTCAAACCAAAATGATGAATTAAATGAGCCCAATCGGACACACTTTGAAAATTAGCCTGCAAAAGAGGGTTATGGTAACAAGAAGGAGCAGAGCTAGATTATCCAAACACAGTCCAGAGAAGTGTAACAACGCACAGAAGCATACATTGTTTTATGAAAGTGTTTTTGTTAGATTATCAAGAGTTTTACAGCCCAACGTATATTACAGAAATAACACATAAATTTTATTTTTCAGATTCGAAGGCATCGACACAATCTAATTGGGGGGGGATATCTACTTATGGCACAGGGCAGTACAACATATGATGTGTATGAACATCCAATTCCCACACTACTTGTAAATAAAAGAAGACAGTAATGATGCATCATGGCTGTAGTGCTTTTATGGACAGACTGTGGGGTCTAGCCGGCTTAGGGATATTGCAGCCCCTCCCTCTGAATTCATTAAAGTAACAGTGGTTCTAGTGGTGGACATAGCCTTTTCCAGCTTATCAGAGAGGTGGGGAATGAGTGCTTCACCTGTGTGTCATGATAGGTTAGTGTGTCAGCTGCAATGTGTGTTGTGTGAACACACCCCACACTCCTCCCAGGGCTGAAAATGGGTTAGTTTAAACTCCAGTTTGCTAGTAAAACTGAATTACTGTGTCGCAAAATGATGCATGTCTAAAAAAATGTGTCACCGACATGAAAAGTTTGGAAAGCTCTGATCTAGTTCCTTTCACTGCAGTGGTAACATTTCTCTATTACTTTTCAAGGTTAAATTTACAGATATTCAAGGTCTGATTGATGTCACAGTCCTGGTAGTAAGTGAAAATAGAAGCAGAAATTATCATGGAAGTTCTCTTTAAGCAAGAATATGTTCTGAAATGCTGATGTTCTTGGTCATACTTCTCTTTGCAATGGAGGATATGCTACTGGCTGAATGGAGGTAATGTAAAATATATTTGACGTAAATATCTCTTTATTGAGCCCATCGGCATAGATTTCCCATAAAAGTTGGATTTTTTTCCAACTGCTACTATTACCATAGCACCTGTCTTGAAACGTGACTAAGGTCTTCTTGTGCACATCTATTAATCTTCTCGCCACCTGTACACTTTACAAAGTGGTGGTCATACTAATAGATGCACATTTTATACTGAAATAATGGAGAAAATGAAGGCAGCAATGGAAAGGGTGTCTTTATTACGATACAAAAGCACATTTATGCCAACAAGAGGTTGCTGGTGGATTGCTCAGTATCTTTTCAGCTTTGGAAATCTTCAGCCACTAGCCTTAAGTAGGTGGAAATATGGGCTTTCAAGTTATTTTCCTTATAGGGAAGATATAAGAAGGTGATACAGCAAGTTGTGCAGCACAGCTGGAGGCATGCCAGAATTGGACAAGGATTGTATGGGTTCAATTCATGGTGAAAAGACTGCAAGCTTGACCACAGAACTTGGAAAGAGATCTTCACAAGTGGACTATAAAAGAATAGTGTAGGTTGCTAACAGAGACAATTTTGATACCAAGAATCAAGCTGAAAGAAGGCTGTAGAGTTCTGCATTTGGCACTGAGAAGGGTTATATTTGTTCTCAATATGGTATCTTCAGCCACAGCATTCTTCAAAACGTGTGGGTAGTGAATGAGTCAGAGGACACCAAAATTGTATTTTATTTCATTACCTTATATTAGGATGATGGTATGCAAAGACAACACTCTTTGTACACATCCACAATGCTGAGGCCCTATTTATTCCATATCATGGCTTCTTCTGGAAAGCAGAAAAAGCCTGCATTGCCCCTTATTGGTGGGCTAATACTGTACTTGCTGGTATTTGAAAAGACTACAAAATCTGCAAATATAATTGATGAAGAATGTGTTAACTGAAATATTTATAGTGCGGTAAGTTCATGCGATGGGGAACTTTTACTGACTACCTGGGTCACTCTCCATCAGATTCCATTATGCTTGCTGCCAGATTTAATATTTTTCTTACATAGCTGCTCCAAATTCTTCCCTAGAGAAGTACATTTATGAAAAGCACATTTTGAAGTGTGAAAGATATTCATCATTTCCCATTAACTCAATGTTATCAATATAATTAAATATGTTGATTTTGCAGAGCCCATCCATTTTTATTCTATGTGAGCATCATTATCCAAATATCTTGTGTACTTGACATCTGTGGCATATTTCAAGCATATGATTCCTGGCAGCACATACCTTCTCAACAAAACAAAAAAAACTTCAGCTTTGGGGGCCTACATTTCAGGGGGTGACAAGAGGTAGCAACATGAGTGGTTGCTCCCAAGAACCTTAGCTCCTATTCAGACTGAAATTTTACATAATTACTCAGAAGTAGGTCCCACCAACTTCTGTGCCTTCTGTGTTTTTTCAGCCCCCCCCCTCAGTTTAATTCAGGTTTATACATTTTTGAGTCAATGGGAAAAGAATGTCTGTACATTTTATGGAAATTAGATCTAGACTTTAGCATGCGCACGGACGCACACACACATATATATACTAAGCACAGTTATAATTATTCAGATTTTGATTAAATGAAATCTTCATTCCCCATGTACAGTTCACTTCATTAGACACTTCAAAGCAATGCATCTTCTAAAATATTAGTGAAATTAGCCATTGAACATTTCAGTCATTAACTTATACACACATATCTTTAATTTAAAATGTGAGAAATAAAAGTTGACTAAGATATTAGATTTCTTCTTTCATGCAAATCTTCTTTTAACTCATCCAAAAGTTACCATTAGCAGACTCTTAGAAATATGCATACAGTACTTCACATATTACATACTGCATGTAGGAAAGGGTGATGGTAGCAGCTTTAAAGGAAGTTACTGGCAAGAAATTTAGCAGGTGGCATTGGCCTTTGTTGGGAACAGGCGCCATCTTTTTGCTTTTTTTGGGTTATGACCCGGAAGCTGTATGCCAGCTCCCTCGGCCAATAAAGCAAGATGAGCGCCACAACCCCAGAGTCGGCCATGACTGGACCTAACAGTCAGGGGTCCCTTTACCTTTACCGTCTTTTCTGGGTGATCGAACCAGGCTGTTCTTATGTTTCTTCTGAGGAGCAAAATTAGGACCAGGATGTTATAATAGATAAAGGAGGGGTGAGATGAGCTGGAATGGAATGGGTATATATCAGTGCTCGCCCCATCTCTTCTTCTCATTCCCTTACTGCCCCAATTTATGTGTGGATGAATGTGTAGGAGGGAATAGTTTCAGTACCTCTAAAAGCCCCTTAAGTCACTCTGTCTTGCTTGTCACACACCTGTTGAGTGACTCTTTTGGAAAAGCTATGGAGATAGAGTGGGACACAAATAAGATGTCTCAGGCCTTGACAAGGCAGCTTGAGATGGAACCTGCTGTTTTCCTGGGTGGGACAGTAAGTTTCTTGGAAATATCTGGTTTGACACTGTTGGGATGTGGTTCTAGATATTTATTTGCTGCATTTTAGCAAACGTTGTTGTAATAGCAATGGAAATGAACAACAGAACTTCTACACACTTCTGAACAGCTGGTGCTAGAGAGAAAGATTGGAGTGATAGGTATTGCATCGTAATCCTTGACAGCTGATCTCACAGTGTTGATAGAGATGTATTACCATGTATGCATCTCTCTCTCTCTCTCTCTCTCTCTCTCTCTCTCTCTCTCTCTCTCTCTCTGTTTTATATTATATGAAAATAAGCATTTTTAATCAATAGAGCAATCACAGTCACATCTGATGGAACATTTACTGAAAAGTAGTTGAACAGCTTGCAGGTCTAAAAAAATAATAATGTACAGCTCAAAGTGTCTTGAACATTGGAGTAAATGGGGAAGCCCCTGCTTCTGTAAGCGTTTTGATCTTTGGAGCCCTATAGAGCTCTGAAATTGGGCCAACCATGTTTATTTTATCTCATTCATTTATGGGTTTATTTCTAACCTATTCTGTTGACACGGGGGGGATATTAAAGAAGAAATCACAGTAAGTTCTTTGATTGAAGAACAGAAGTACATAAGACTTGATTCTTCAGAAATGCTTCAACCTTAGCCTTACTGAAACATATTCAGGGAGCAGTCAGCTCCAATCATGTCTGCTTCCCCAGGAATTTAAACCAGAGCCGAGATATAGCTGACTGAATTGGGAGGGAGGGGTTGGGTTGCATGCAAGTGGGGTGTGTGAGTTCTGCCTGCATCTCTTTCCCTGGCTAACAAATGACATATAGCGCTGCTTGATGTCCACTCACCTTTTCAGACATCTGGGCCCCTGAAGTGATCTGGCAGGGTGTGGAGATTGACGCCCCCTCGTGCCGTCCCAGCCGCGTCACCAGCACTGGGCAGAGCCACGTCCAGGGGAGGCCCAGCCCTCCAATCAGCACTGGCAGGGCACGTGGCCACGGGAAATTTAAACCACGGCGCGGCCAGGGGGCCCTCATCTCTTGCCCTTTACCACCTAACCAGAAACTGGTTTCAGCATGGTTGGTAAGTATTCACCCTCTTTGGGGGACTAGCTCACAGGTTATATGACAGTAGATACAACTGCTGCTGGAACAAATTTTCTCTGAGGGCAGGCATTTTGAATGCAGAAGAGGGTAGGATGCAAGTTTCTTTTCCTGCTCCAATGCATGCAAGTTGTTCCCCATTTGGTTGTGTATTTTTTTTTAATGTGGTTTATTTACTGTTTATGACTTTTGTAATTATGTAAATCTTGTTATGCTGTAAGCCTCCTTGAGCATTGTTTTTTTTAACTGTGGAAAGGTGGCATAAAAATAAAAAATGTTGATATGCATGTTCATCGGGGGAGTACTGTACTTTTCCATGTGTTGGACGATGTTTTTTCCATAAAAAATCATGCTAAAAAGTGGGGGTTGCCTTAAAAGAAGAATGGAGGATGAAATTGATGGACTATGCAGAATTAGATAAACTAACAGGAAGAATTCGAAACCGGCGGGACCAGAGATTCACAGAAGACTGGTGTAAATTTACGGACTATTTGCGCGTCGAGGTCCCCAAGACACCCCCCCCCCCAAAGAAAAACACAATTGACACTTAATTTTTGTTTAAGGTTTTTGGCATAATTTTGGCCACAACTTTATTCAAATTACAGCAATGTGAGTTGTTGCTTAGGCATTGGTAGCACTAACTGACCCCGCACGGAGACAGCTCTGACATTCGCACCCCCCGTGAAGTCAGGAAGGGTAGGTCACCTGGGGAGAGAGACGGGACTGGGAACCATGCCTCACCTCTCCCCAGAATGCTCCCAGGGGCTTGCGTGGTCCTAGCCCCTTGCCAGGGGGTTTCGGACAAAAGCATGGGGAGCCCCTGGGTTCCTTTAACGGAGAACCCTTGAAGCAGCAGCAGCAGCATTTTGGAGGGGCAGGCACAGCCGAATCCATGCCCCTCCACCAACCAATTCCAAGACCAATGCCTAACCGCAAACCTTACAAGTTGTGACGATTTGCTACACAGTAGGCAAAAACCAAGTGGCACACACTAATCAACCAAATGGACAAAATTCCTACCAGGCCCCTGCCCCAAAGCAGACGACCCCATGACAGGCATAGCAAGGTCAAGCAAACAGCCTAAAATTAGGGAAGGGAGGGCGGGTGATCTGAAGTAATCAGCGAAAAGAGGAATTTGTATTTAACAAATAGGGCTGTCAACATCTAGATTTCCCCAGTAACAGCCCGCCCCTGCTTAAAGGATGGCCAAACCATTTGCCTAGTAACAGTGAGGTGTCTTGTCAGCCCCGCCCGCAACCTGTGCTCTCCATGAGGGAGAACACACTTTGAAAAGTAATTGTGATGTTCAGATTACGTTTGTAGGTTTGCAAGAAGTTTTGTGAGGTAAATTATTTGAATTATTGAAAAAATGGATAAAGAGGAGGATTGTTAGTTAAGACAATTAAAGGCAATATGAATTTAAGAAATGCAGAAGAAATAATAAGAATGGTGGATCATCAGAGCTGCTGAGGGAAGTCCAAAAAGATTGTATGAGATGTGAAGTTTTGTGGTATGTATGACAATTAATAGGCTAAAATTAATAAAAATTATTATTAAAAAACAAAACAAATAAAAATGTTGATATGCATGTTCACCTGGGGAGTACCGTACTTTTGCATGTATTGGATGATGTTTTCCCCATAAAAAATCATGCTAAAAAGTGGGGGTTGTCTTATACATGGGTAGTGCATAGGGTGGATGTTTGATTGTTTGCTGCCATGGCTGTCAGCGGCTATTGTGTGTGTGGAAGGACCTGCCCTGTGGAACCTCCTACCAGTAGAGATTTGCCAAGAAACATTCCTCCTTTCCTTCAGATGTTTGTTTTTTTTTTTTTTGAAAACTTGCTTGTTCACACAGGGCTTTACAACATGATCCTCCCCCCTTAGGTTTCACTGATGTTTTTAATCTTGCTTTTAACAGATCTTTTGTTGATTCTATCCTTATGTTTTACCCCCCGCTATATAAAAGTATTACATTATAAATTCATAAATAATTCTGCTTAAGAAAAAAAATGCAGTTTTAATGCATTTTGGACAAGCCAGAATTCAATTTTAAATATAATTGTTTTCTTTTATTGTTACTTTCTTTTGTAAGTTTCTTGTAACCGAAAATTATAAATACGGAGAGATAAAGTATTGCCACAGCTATTTAAAAAAACCCACATAGCAATATTAATTACTTTTTTTTTCTAAGGGAGCTTTTTATATATTAAAAAAAAACCCCAGCACAAACACAGTAAGCAATTCTCTTTATGACAATGGACCTTAACATATATAAACAATAATAAAGCAACTCATAAATCTGTGTTCCAAGTATATAAAAGATTCCAATTTACTGAAGGCAGACTATCTCTTCAGCGCACAACAAACTCATTCCAGTACAGCAAGCTAATTGAAGCAGAGGGGACTGTCAGCTAGTTTTGGCTCTAATAATGCATTTAAGAAAAACTAACCGAGTTTCATACTAAAAAGAAAGGACAATTTCACATTTTTAACAACATATCCATGGCATATTCTGAGATATCAGGCCAAACTAACCTTTTTAGTTCCTTCAGAATCACAACGTCCAGAGACATCTCAAGAAGAATCCCAAGAAGAACCTAATTATAATTCAACAGTATAAATGAAACAGCAGCAGCAGCTGAGAATCAATCATTTGAACCTGTGTCAGGATTGTAGCCTAAGGGTCAAATCACACATGTTTGAATCCCATTGACTGGGCTTCTTCTCTTGTGAGGATTGGAGGCAATGCGTATGTCAGATTTTAAGGTGGCAAAGGTTTTTTTCCGGTTTTGCTGTAAACCTTGTTGAAATGCTGCATATTGGGGGAATAATCAAATTCAATTGGTGTAATATCAGGAGCTACATTTACTGTAAATGAAACATTTATGCTGTGATGATGAAACCTGACTCGTTTTAAATGAGAAAATATAACACAGTCCATAAAATATATGAAATGTGGCAGTGCTTTTCACAGGGGACGTATAAATGCAAACGCTGGAACATGCTTTAGCTAAGATCTTAAGCTCATTATATGATGTGACATATTTATATATTAAGGGGTAAAAATTAATGTTCTTTTGGGCTTGCTTGCAATACAATAGTTTATACAATTTTCTATATGTTCAGAATACTTTCTTATCTTCTCATGATGATTACACACACCTTTCTTTATTGAAAAATCAGTTTATAGGAGTTTTAGCATTTCATCCCATAATGCCATCTAAATAATCATTTGTCCATAGGGATAAATTAATCTTAATCTCACGTACTTCATATCAACATCCTTTCCTATCAGCCTCAGGAAAGGATTCTTTTTTCATATATTAAATAAGAGCAAAAAAGCCTCTTCGCGATCACTCAGCATTTCCGAAGATATATTTACAAGAAAGCTAGAACACTGGGGGGGAAAAAGCAGGCCTGTTTGGCCTTGAAGAACTGGTCAGAAATCATTTCATGTTTAAGGACATTGTTTTTTGAGGGAAATTACGAGATGGTACAAATTTTGCTCCTATCTCCTAACTCAGGTAGGGAGTGTTGCCAGGATTGTAGCCCAAGCAGTCCCACTGAGAAACAAGAGGGGTGCACCATCACACTCATAGAAAATCCTGAGGTCAAAGAAAACATTTTTTTTTTAAAGCACCTAAGCCCTACCTCAGCTGCTTATAAGAGGTGCTCATTAGCTATGTAATGTAGAGTGGCTGTTGAGAAAGAAAAGTTTCATGGAGCTAAGTGGGATGCTCTCAGGGCCGCATTTAGATTTCAAGAGGCCTTAAGCTACTGAAGGTAATGGGGCCCTTTACAGTATATGTCCAGCTGTCCTTTGTCAACAACAAATTGTTGCTGTTTTTTGTGTTGAATACATTCTATATTGTAATTTATGGACCTAATAGGTATCTAAAGCCATTTGCACATAACAAAATTTGTATTTTCTCAAAGTATTTTCTGAAAGGAAATACAATTAAGAAGAAGTATATTAATAGTGGGGGGGAAATGGGGGGGCAAGAGGGTGTGGCCCTAAGCTATAGCTGGTTTAACTCATATGTAAATACGGCACTGGATGCTCTGCTTGGTGGGAAATGGGTGGCTAGAAACTTAAACAAAAGGACACATTTTAGGTTGGGGTTGCACAATATTTTGTTGCGGGTACAGTGTGTGTGTGTGAGAGAGAGGGGGGGTTGTGGTTCAAGGACCCGACCCCCGCAATGTGGAAAGAATACACAAGGACACGTGATATAAGGTTAATGGGCAAGGAAAGGCCACAACTTTATTGATTACAGCAGTGAAAAGGTATT
Source organism: Podarcis melisellensis (assembly GCF_964234715.1). Classification (NCBI taxonomy): domain Eukaryota; kingdom Metazoa; phylum Chordata; class Lepidosauria; order Squamata; family Lacertidae; genus Podarcis; species Podarcis melisellensis. The sequence goes on from NC_138542.1 coordinate 33,248,548, forward strand.
GGCTTAGGCATTGGATTTCTCAAACAAGTGGGTTTATTCACCAGAAGGTGGAGCCTGTTGATGCTAATCCAACTATAGGCTCTCCCCTAATGTCACCGAGGGTCGTGCCATGGCCTCCCGCCAAGCAGGCATCGGACAGAATACGGAGCAAGACAGCGAAGAATGAGGCCGGGGAGAGGCTGGTGCCACAGCAAAAGGCTGATAAACACGCCCCCCCTCAGGCACCTGGTTGGATGCCTGCCGAGGGGCGTGGGCGCCAGACAGGTAATGGAGGCAGGGGGCTAACGCCCCCTGCTAGGGGCGGAGTTCGGGCTCCTGCCCACAACCACTCCCCTCTCTTGCAGGGAGGAGAGTCCTTATTATATAAGAGAAGAATGACCACTCAAATAATGCTTCCAGGCCCTTCTTCCATCGCTCCATTCTAACAGGATTTCTGACCATTCTTGGTAATCAGTATGCCAGTTTCAACACCAATCTGCATTGCCTACACTACTGGAATCCTTGAGATTAAGCTCTGGTCAGACTATCAAAAGAAAGAAAGAAAGAAAGAAAGAAAGAAAGAAAGAAAGAAAGAAAGAAAGAAAGAAAGAAAGAAAGAAAGAAAGAAAGAAAGAAAGAAAGAAAGAAAGAAAGAAAGAAAGAAAGAAAGAAAGAAAGAAAGAAAGAAAGAAAGAAAGAAAGAGACTGCAAACATAGGTCTTCATTGGTCACAAGGATACATAAATGGAAAGATAGGGTTCGAGAGATTAATTCATCGTACAGTGGAGCATAAAACCCACATCTGTCCTTTAATACAAGCCAGTACACCCCATTTATTAACGCTGTTCTCTGCACTGCCAGGTCTAAGCAATTAACTCACACTGACTGGCTTCTCTAGCATGGATACTCTGCCACTATGTTTATCCTAAGAACATATTGAATTCCAGAGCAAATTGCATCATTTAAATAGTTGCAGGCTGGTAGATAAATTCCCAGAGACCCGAAATAATTAAGAAGCTGGCTTAATTATCAAGATTTTGAGACGGATAAGCTGCTAAAAATCAAAAAGGCATAACATGGTTTTTGGTAAAATAAAGCAAATTCTTTATGCACACTCTAAATCCACATCCGCTCTCCACATGCCAGGGGAGAAGCCCCTTTGTGATTAGATTTCAGGTAGCAGGAAGGCTACTATTCACGCATTCCTACCCCTTAGCTTTTTTCAAGATTTATGTCTGTAGTCTGCAGGCTCCATGTTGTTCTCTGTATGCAAGAGAATAAGATTTCAGTATTTTCTGCTGCAAGATTTCAACTCTGGTGCATTAAATGGGTAGATAGAACCAGTGGGTTTTTTTCTTTTTCCTGGGGGGACACGGGGGTACGCATACCCCTAAACATTTTGTGAATCTAAGTTTGGCCTCATTGAGTTTTTCAATATGAGTAGGAAAATGAGAATACCCCTGAACATTTCTAAAGAAAAAAAGCACTGGATAGAACTTTCTTCTCTGTTCCTGGGCACATAGCTGCCCCACCACCATCAGTGGGTTACATGTATGTCCCTTACTTTCTCATTAGTTCTGCTCAGGAGTACATACAGGCATGCATACACTGTATCTCTATAATGTTTCAAAGCAATAAGGCTTCACTGTATGTTTCTTTGGAGATCACAAATGTTACAAATCTGTGTCCCTTGAGATTAAAATCTCAATCCAGGCACTTCTGCATAAATTGATATTTGCATCAGCGTCCATCTGAGCATCTTGAACTTGGTGAACTAAAAGCACGCAAAACTGATCTTTTCACTTCTTTTTTCAAATTTGTCTATTAGCCTTTCCAGAGGAGAATGAAAACAAGCGGTTTTGGAAATGCCCACCACACATAGTCCTTTTCACTGGGACAATCCCATGGCTGGCTTCCCTTCCCTGTCCTCCAGCTCGCTCCTCTGCCTCTGAGATGCTCATGATGCTGTGTTAGCCCTTTATCCTCTCTGTATTAATTAGGGATATGCTGCAAGCATCTTTTGTTCAGGCCTTGCTGATGGTGCATCAGATTAGCCTTACTCAGCCCCAATCTTAGATATTAAAAAAGAATAGGTGGAAAGGGGTGGGGTGGGGGTAATGTGTGCAGTTGTGGATCTACTATACCCCAGGACATTGCAAAATTCAAAGTCCAAGGGTTTTCTGGAAGTATGTCAGATCTCATTGGGACTGATTTTTCCTTTATGGAGTCATTTGAAATTAATTCAACATACTACACAGTATTGCATATTTAAATGGTTATTTCATCTCATTAGTTTTATGTAATTACGTTGAAATTGTTACTTAGTCCAAGCCCTCAGAATGGGACAGGGTGGCAGTCTAAATTGTATATATGCACCTATCTTCTTCAAAACATGGATATATCACATAATTGAATGGAATTAACTCTGCCTGTGTGTCCCGTCCCCCCAGCACTCTCTAGGGGCCTTTGGATCCAATTGTTAATTCTGCTTACCTGGTTTCAGTTTTTGTTATAACTGCATGGGTGCTGTTTTATTTTATTTTTATTTTATTTTTATGATTGTTATTTTGTAGTTTTATATCATTAGCCAGTCTGTTCCCAGCTAGAAAAAGGACAGGATAAAATAACATTGAAATAAATAAATGGCTCAGATAGTGGACAACTGTTAAACTCTTATAAAACAATAAACCAAAGCCTTATATGGTCAGATTGCCAGGTATGGGGCATCCCAGAACCTGAAATTTCAGGGTCCAAACCTGAGACTGAGAGGTGGCCCCTAGCGATGTCACAGCTACCAGGCCCTGGTTATTCATCCCTGTGCATTCTCTCCCACCACTAAGCCCTGGAGACATAGATTAATTGGGAGAGGGAAGGAAGGAAGACACACATACCCCAAGAGTTTATGCAATAATTTGCAGCTGGCTGCTGCCAGTTTGCAAGCTGCATGCATAGCCTTTTATAATGCCCTCCTGCCAACCTGGAGGGGGCCAGGCAGAAGACTTTAGGTTAGCATTCATTAAGGCAAAAGAGAAGAAAGAGGTACAGCAGATGAAAATTGCCACTTTAATTCTTATGCAATATATACCTGCGTACATTTAATAAAATGAAATATTTCAGAGATTGGAATAATGCATCTAAATTTGATTGGGATATTTCTAATCAAATGCCATTTCAAAATCTCACTACCTTCTGATCCATTTCCCTTTGCCTAAATTTATATTCTTATGCCCTGATGAAGCATATGGGTCCAAATAAGTTTGGATCTTTTTGTTGTGTCAAAATTGTAGCTTTCATTTAGCTTGGGTGGGTGCAGAGTGTTGTAAGCTGCTCTCGGCATTGAAATGATATTGCAAGCACAGGGCTCTGAAACGTCAATCGATATGAAGCCGAGGTGGTAATCAACATGCAGATTAATGAACAGGATTCTGTCCACCAGGGACCAATGGAACAAAGACCATCTAGCATTTTAATTGCTGAGTTATAGCTAAATCTCAGTTCTGTATCAATCTCTATCCATTATGACTGTTGATGCATGACAGACATTAAAAGGAAAACAATAACATAATGATTCATAACTGCTAGGGTGCAAATGAATGGTGAGCGTCGTGAGGAATACAACTGTGATAATTTTCTTCTCAGTCTGAGCAAAGGCTGTGAAATAATATTGCCACTTTTCTTGATTTTCACGGGACTCAACTGCAGCCCGCTTAAACCAAGCCAAATTTAAATAGAACTAATAGAACAGCAAGCCATTTTTCAGCGATCTCAGTTGTTATCAGTTCCAGTGCCCTTTTGAATAACAGCTGAAGCTAATTCATTAATTCAATTAACCAAGGCAACCATAAAAATTAGATATTGAAAAGACCTTTTCACTAAGGTCACCTAGAGCAGCAGTTCTCTGTCAGGGAGACTGTTCTCTGTAGCATTTAATATAGTTAAATATGCTGCTTTATTCATATTATAGGTTTGTGATGGATGGGTAAAATGGATTTCCCAGTTGTCCAATGAATTTTGGAGGTACATTTTATAAAGTTGTAGCTAACAGTTATTCTAGCATTTCATTAAATGAATTCTGCTTGCTAATGTTTAGTTTACCAAAGATGTCTTTTTTTCAGACATTTATCCAACACCTGCCAGTCTATGTAGCTATCAAAACAACATGTTTTCCTCAGTGTGAATCTCAGGATCATATAGATTCAAATCCCCCCTCCCATTTGAACATTTAATTTCCATCCAGCTTGGTTACTGTGCTCAAGTTAATTATCCTCCTTTCTCTTATCTATTCAGGTTAGAGAACCGCATCTCTGACACAATATATGTTTATATCTAAGTCAAAGTTATTCTGCTTTCTCCCCTTGTGTCACTTAATTCTTATCATAGATTACCCTTTCAACAGTTCATTCTCTGGTTCCGGTGTCTTGCACATGACTAGAATGTATTGATTACTTTGTTCATTTGTATAGAAGAGTGCATAAAATGGTTTCAGGAGAGTATTTAGGGCTGATCCACACAACTTGGGGAGCTTTCTTTGATGGTTGCTGCCTGCATATTCTGAAAGAGTAGCATATGTGATGGTTCATTCAAAGAACCAGGTTTCCAGTAATAATTACATTCATCATATGAATAGCAGACCCATGAATTGACCCTTACTTTATTGCTGTGCAACGTATATATTGGACTTCTCATTCAAAATCTCCAATTTCACTCATTCCCTCCCTTGCACACCCCACACCCCTGTATCTCTCTGTGTCTCTAACACAAAGGCTGAAGCTTAGATCTGGATATGAGCAGAAATTCCCCAGGTCTGTTCAGAGCATCCTTTGACCTTCTTGTCACAACTTCTGTCCTGGCATCCGCAGGGCAACATACCATCCTGTTCTTTTTATTTGGGTCACAGATGGCCCCAGCCACATTCTTCACTTCCTCACGGAAGAACATACACTAGATAAATTAGAACAGATGCAAGAGAACTTTTTCTTTTGGCATTTACACCACCCTCTGGTCTAATTAATCCTGACACTGTGACCATCATAATATAAACTGCATCAGTGGAATGAAATAACAGATTGTCCTTTTTGACGGCAAATATGCCCGTTTCTGCCATAAGTGAGATTGTTTTCTTCTATCTGTTGCACTGTACTTCCTCTGAATGCAAAAGGTATGCAACAATAATGAGGCAAAGTCGCCCTTTCAGGTAAACCCAGCAGGGCTAACTAAGTTATATTTCATCAGGAAGGAAGGAGCTTGATTTAAGGGATGGCAATATACCTACAAGCCTCTTGTTTGAGCTAAGATTTTGCATGTGAATTCTAATTTGTTGCCTCAACAATATTCCAGGACACTAACAATTTTTTGTTGCCTGTTAATAATATATGTGAAAGCTATACATATTTTATATAAAAGGCTGTCTTAAAAGCTACATCTTTATAGGTAATAACTTGCCTGTGGGGGAAATACCTTGAATTATTTATTCTTATTTTGAGCACATAATCAACTGTGTTTTTATAAGGTCAGGTACCAAACAACAGCTATTAATAATATAGTTATACATCTTGAGAATAAAGTAGATGCACCTTCACCTGACCAACAGGACGCCTCTCCTTTAGACAATGTTCTGGAGTCAAAATAGATATACAATGTAATTTTACTCACACACTCTTTAAGTAAAGCAGAGGAACGCAGAGATGAAACTTAGATTTCAGACAATGCCAGAGGTTTGAAAAAAGCAGGGATGTAAAGACGCTGAGGGGTAGGGTGTGGTTTTTTTATTTTATTAAGAAGACCAGTTTTAATAAGGAGAAATAGCAGAGATGAGCACAACCCAGAAGCTGACTACAACAAAGCTGACACAACAGCCTTTCCCAGCTCCCTTTCTCAACATACTAAAACCTTTTTTTAAACTGCCACTCCCCACTCAGGGTCACCCCATTCACTCAACAAAATTTTTTGCTCTTATTTAAAATCACTATTTTTCTCTGTCTTTCGATCCCTGCTTTATTCAAACCTGTGCTGTGGTTTAAAACCCTGCCCATCTGGCTGTGTTTCCACAGTCCCTCTGAGCAGCTTACAGCACCTATAAAAACATAGTAAAACATCAAACATAAAAAACTTTGTTAAAAAAATCTCTCCCCCCCCCCCCCCCGGATTCTAACACTCAACACCTCCGAGTTAATTTTGCCACATTACTCCCTGGACAGTAGTCTCTGTCTAGAAGAGTGTGAAAGCTATGAGAGGAATTCCATTTATTACATTCTGTTTTCAAGCCAAAACACCCAGTCCTATTCCACTAAAAGTACGATCGTTGATTTTGGGATTCCATATAATCTAACTTATGCTTGCCTTTTTGAGAACTTACACACGCTGTAACATGTTAGGAATATAAGGCACAGTGCACTAGATTTCTCTTCTTGCTTATATAGTCTTTCTGAGCCTCAATACCAAAGCATGTTATTGATGCACTATGCAGTGTCTGCAAGACGGGGACAAAATATACGTTTCTAATGAAGAGCCTCAGACTTACAAGTTTTACGGGACAATACATTTTGTTGCTGTTTAAAGGGATGCAGCATTCCATGTTGATTTTTCTAAAGCAGACTAACACAGCTACTTTGGGAATTGATTCAGTCTTTCCCTCCTCCCTCTGCCCTGGCTCCTGCCTTGCGGGCAGCGCCAAACCCCATAAATCGCTGGTCCCTTCTCTTGGATCCTTCCTTTGGTCTCCTGCCTCCGCCACACACGCTTTGAAGCCCTACCAGTCTCTGACACCAGGAAAGGTTTCCAAATGTAAAGCTTCCTGTGGCATTTGCCAAGATCTCTGCATTATTGTATTCAAGCAATCCTATCCGTTTCACATAATGGATATTTGCATTTGCAGAATGTCATTTCTCACATGACTGCTTAGGTTGCCCCAAGTGCATGCTTGGCTAGACAAACCTATGTTTCTTCCACAACTGCTTAAGTTTACATGAAGAAGCTGTTCAAATCAGATCTCACAGCGTTACCAAAATCCAGCAAGAACTTTGACATGGAGAGACATGTTGCCTTTTTCTGTTTTGTTGTTTGATTTCATTTTCATTTGGGGCTCTGGCCGTCTCTGTATAAAAGGGAGCTATTAATGGAACTCCTGTTCCTGGGAAATCAATAGTCTACCAAGAAACAAGCAACAGAATTGTCCCAGTCGAGATTTTTAAAAAAACAAACAAAACAAAAAACCCTAGGCTTTTGGGTTTCAGCTTTTCTATGATGGTGGATGCAGTTGTTATAACTACTTGTATTATATCTTGTTCTTTAGATCATCCTGGTCAGGCTTGTTCAAAACTCCCTGAAGTCAACAGAAGACTTTCTTTTGAGGTCTAGCATCAGGCTACTGGTAAACATCTATGGAAGCAAACCACCCTATGGTTATTTATTTCAGAACATTTTCAGCCTCCTAGCAATATAATGCTTCCTGTACAAAACTTTGTAAAATCACTGGAAGACTGGACCTCATGTTGACTTGACATATATGCTGTGTTTGAAACTTCAATTGTAGTGAATCGTACACAGATTAATTTATTGCAAAATACTAGTATTATTCATAAAAAAAACCACCTTCAAGTGACAGTCTTTGTATTTTCTAACTGTTCTTCAGTTTTCATCCTGGGCTAGCTGGGAAGTTCCCCTCTTGACTGCCTTTGAAAATATTAATTGCCCTCTTGGGAGGAGAGGTTCAGAGCTGTTATTGGTGCTGGGATTTATTTCTGCAGAAGTCTGGATTCCTTGTGCTCAACCAAAATGTACACAAATTCAAAAGCAGAAATGAAATAAACAGAAGATGCAATTTCTGGTTTGTTTTCCTTCTGCAGTACGACTGCTGGAAATTATGCTCGCGATGCCTGCTTTTTATCAGGCCCTCCAAGACCCAGCTCTTTGTATCAACGCCAGACTGTTTTCAGTTTTGCTTTTAGCTAGCATTACTGACTATGGACTCACATAAGAAAGACAAAGAGCCTGGCTATTTGTTTAATTAAAAAGAAGAAGGAGCAGAGTGAGAGAGCATACTAGGAAAATAGAACTAGGGAAGAAAAAATATGGTTATGCACTCCCTGTTTCCAAATGTTGATAAGTTTCAGCAGCAGCACTACAGAGTTTTGCTGCTTCTTTTTTTTAAGCCAAGAGTGCACTGGAGACTTGAGTGTCTTTGTAATATTTGCTTTGCTTACAAATATACAAGCAAAGCATAATGGAGGCAAGCACATTCATATGAGCACAACCCTGCTCCCAGAAAGCAGCTGAACTCCAAGGATGCTTCAGCCAACTCACAGACCTCTTTTTCTGTCTGATTCCCTACCAGTTAGTTCATCTATTTTTAAACAATACTTCGAAGTATACTGTCCTGTCTGGACGCGGGTGGCACTGTGGGTTAAACCACAGAGCCTAGGACTTGCTGATTAGAAGGTTGGCGGTTTGAATCCCCACGACAGGGTGAGCTCCCGCTGCTCAGTCCCTGCTCCTGCCAACCTAGCAGTTAAAAAGCACGTCAAAGTGCAAGTAGATAAATAGGTACCGCTCCGGCAGGAAGGTAAACGGCGTTTCCGTGCGCTGCTCTGGTTTGCCAGAAGTGGCTTAGTCATGCTGGCCACATGACCCGGAAGCTGTACGCCGGCTCCCTCGGCCAATAAAGCGAGATGAGAGCTGCAACCCCAAAGTTGGCCACGACTGGACCTAATGGTCATGGGTCCCTTTACCTTTTATACTGTCCTGTCTAGTTCAGTTAGTAGTGTGTTCCAAAGAGCAAATGGCACTTCCCTACAGTACATGGCTGAATAACTGGAGGGAACTGCTTTATTAGTCTGGATGGAGTGTTCACCTGCTAGGTAGTCTAAACCATGGGTAGGCAAACTAAGGCCCGGGGGCTGGATCTGGCCCAATTGCCTTCTAAATCCAGCCTGCGGACACCCCGGGAATCAGCATGTTTTTACATGAGTAGAATGTTTCCTTTTATTTAAAATGCACCTCTGGGTTATTTGTGGGCCTGCCTGGTGTTTTTACATGAGTAGAATGTGTGCTTTTATATGAAATGCATCTCTGGGTTATTTGTGGGGCATAGGAATCTGTTCATCCCCCCCCCCAAAAAAATATAGTCTGCCCCCCCACAAGGTCTGAGGGACAGTGGACCGGCCCCCTGCTGAAAAAGTTAGCTGACCCCAACAAATGACACTGGGGAACAAAATGTTTGTTGCATTGACACCTGCAGTTTTTCAAACCTAATTTCAACATGCTGATTTCATATCTGAAGGTGGTTTTGTTCTGTAAGCTCTAGGTTTTTTTTTTACAATTCATGTTTTTCACTTTTAACCATAATTTTTTGTTTTTCACAATGCAAGAATTCAATATTTTATTAAACACATAGCCAAAGTAGTACAAGATGAGTATAAATGTAAGTGCCTTATATAGCACTGAACATGACATGCATAGTTTGAAAATGACATGTATATCTATGTACAGTTGGAGGTATGCAAAAAATGTATGCCCTTGGGATATATGTTCTTTCAATGCTGATTTCAAATCTGAAATCAATTTTTGTATACATGCTATAGTTATCTTTCAATTTCCGACTTTTGCCGTATTTACACTTTTGTCGTATTTACACTGAGGAAAGTGGACACTGACACGTTGACCTACTCTAACCACATGGTAATTATTGTTTTGCAAACTTAATTTTTCTTAATTTTTACAGTTTTGTAACATAAATATTTGTATTTTTCAGATCAGACCATGGCTTCTTTAAGTAGACAAAAATGTGTAAAGAAGCCTGAGGCAACACAAAATGTGACAGATGAAAGTGAAGCGAGGGTCAGGAAAAAGGAAAAGCCACATCTGGAGTGGCTAGGGAGGCAAACCAGCAAGGTCAGGGCCCTTCCTTGGAAGTATTTATAACTTCACCAGATCGTGAGGAGCTAACGAGCTGCTTGGAAAGTAGTGTGGTGGTGGAACTATTCCAGGATCAGATAGAATCGATCAATACTACACATTCTTTCTCTACTCTGCAGCCTTAAGTGGCTTATTTCAAAGGTTAATAGATCACAAACCTAGGTTCAGCAACTGTGAATCTTGATTCACATGAATCACGGTTTGGTTTTTCTCTATTGTTTTCATGGTTTTTCATCTTTTGCTGTTTACATGTTGCTGTACATCACCCTAATATTTTATGAATTGGGGGTATATAAATACTTTTAGAAATGAAATAAAATAAATGATCTTGACGCCTGTCACAGTGCTCGCATTGATGATTGCCACAGTAAACACTTTCATGTGTGGAAGGTTTTCAATTGTGTTGCTTAATGCTTATATGCTTTTTGCTGGCTTCTGTATAAATATTGAGGAGTCTTGTTATGATTTATTCCTTTAGCTAAAGTGGTTACCATATTTTTTGCTCTATAAGACGCACCACACCATAAGAAGCACCTAGTTTTTGGAGGAGGGAAACAAGAAAAAAAAAATTCTGAATCTCAGAAGCCAGAACAACAAGAGTGAAAGCAGCAATCCCTCTTGCTGTTCTGGCTTCTGGGATAGCTGCGCAGCCTGCATTCGCTCCATAAGATGCACACACATTTCCCCTTACTTTTTAGGAGGGAAAACGTGAGTCTTATAGAGCAAAAAATATGGTAACTTGGTTCATAATATTTTTTTTCTCAGAGTTTCTTTACTTTAGGGTAACTTAATGGCACACTAAAATACTGAATGCCCAAGGTAGAACCACATAGATATATATTGTAATCTTTCCAGAAGTCTGGAATCCTTTTCTTCCATAAGCAAGGTTACTGAAAGTATTTCCTCACCCAAAAAAGTGTGTGTCGCGGGAATTCTCCAGTTCTTGGTTTGCAGAGGCATGCTGTCTATCCTTGTTTCAGTTGCCTCTTCAGAGTGCCATGACTGTTTTAATCCAAATACACCATGTAATCAAAGACTTTGGCAATTGCCCTGAGATGGAGCATGATGATCCAGCCAGAACTTTCAAGTCTCATATATTTCTGTTAGGAGGTGGGATATGAAAACAGCTGTTTAACTTTCTTCAGTGTGTCTTAAAAGTGCTTAATATTTTAACTGAATTATGCTGGTGTGTAAATTAAAATTCTTTAAGATATTGTCATCTTCCAAATCTTCCATTTCAACTAGGAAGCAACAGGGAGAAGTTTTCTTCAATCGCTTCCCACAGGAATAAACAAATATTCTTTTTAAGGGTGATTTGCACTAGTCATGCTCTCCAGTCCCCTACAAAAGTATCCTTGCTTTCCCAGTTTTCCAGGCTTTCTGTTTGTATACAATCTCAGTGGTAACAAGACTTATTAAAAAGAAGACTACAACTGATTTCTCCCTGCAGTCTTTGCCCAATGGCAGACACAAAGCCTGCTAGTTTCAGAAATCACTGCAGAGTGTATACAAGAGCTTTCTTTTTCTCTCTTTGGAAATTAAAATATTTATATATGATTATTTTAAAAGAAACTGAAGGAATGAATTATTAAAATGGAATGTGACATTCTTTCTAACCTGGAGAAAAAGAAAGACCTCAGACTTTCCATTACATTAAATAAAACGCAACAAATCTGCTTTTTACAGGTAGAATGGCTCAGTGTAGGCTCATTATGTGACCACAGAGAGCCAAAGGCTCCAATCTCTGCAGAATTCTGTCATATGTTGTTCTTTTCATAACAGCACTGCAGGGTTCTAGAAATACTGCATGCTTCAAAATGTATCACAAGGGCACAGTTATTAAGATCCAAAGCTCACCTTGCTAAACCAAGTCCTTTATATTTGTTTATGGCCTGTTTAAGTCTGGGTTTAACAGTACAGCTTCCCTGCCTGCTGCATGCTTTAAGGTCCTTCTATTTGTCTGAACAAGAGAGAAGATAAAAATATATTTCAAAACAACTTTTAACTTTTTTCTCTCCTGGGAATTATTACATTACTTAAGGCATAAAGGAAGTGAAGTATCATACGTAGCATGTTTCTGCAGATAGGCCTAGAGTCCTGCAAATATTAGGCTACCCCCCCATCAAATAAAGGAAAGCAAAAAGTAGAACTGTTTAGGTGTTGAGTTTGAAATGAGAAGTATCCAGAGATCAAGTAGCAGAATGAATCATATAGGCCCTGAAATGTTTCATTTCTCTTGTTACTAAACAGATTGTGGTGTTAATGACAGGAGAAGACAGACTGCCAATTGCTAAGTTTGTCCTGGAAGGCAGTTTCCAGAGAGGTATGGTATTGTATAATATATGATTAGTACAACTGAAGTGTGGTCTAGATCATGTCACGAGCTGTTAAACAGGAAAGCACAGTGATCCAGGCTCTAGTAGCCTTCAGTTTAGATTTCTGCAATCCACTCTATGTAGAGCTGCACTTGAAAATGGTTTAGAAGGTGCAACTGGTTCAAAATGTAACTGCAAAGGTTTTTTATTGGTTCAGCCACCTGGAACGATATTACTTCCCAACTGGTTGCCTGATGCTTCCAAGCCCAACTCAAGGTTTTAGTGATGACCTGAATGACATAGTGCCTAGTTAGCTGACAGAGAATTTATCCCTGTATTGTCCTGCTTAGGCCTTAAGATCTGCCAGTGGGGCCATTTTCCTTGTCCCATCTCATAAGTGGTATTCACTGTTCAATTATGTGGGAAAGGGTGTTCTCAGTGGTGGGACCCCAGTTGTGGAATGACCTTCTTGTGATTCAGCTGGTCCTGATACTGTGCAGTTTCTGCACTCACCTCTTCCCCCAAGTTTTTGATGGGAAGAAGAGTCATCTTCTAGGCCAATACTGAAAAGCAGCTGGTGAACTATTTATGTGCTCTTTTTATACCATATTGATGTTTTACTGATTTTTTAAATACCATTTTAAATTACAGTGGAACTTTGGGTTGCAGGGGTCATGATTTGGTGCTTCTGTGCATGCACAAAGCACAATTTAGTGATTTTGCGCATGTGCTAGCACCAAAACCGGGAAGTAACCCGTTCCGGTACTTCTGGGTTCGGTGCGGTGCACAACCCAAAATCACATAACCTGAAGTGTCTGTAACCTGAGGTACCACTGTAATTATTGTGGAGCTGAGTATCATAGGGAGTAAACCCAGTTCAAGAGAACAGCACCCAAGTATTCATAATTCCTCTGGCTGACAATTATGAAGTAAAGGCAGTACGTACTGTTCCCAGTATTCCAATCTGTTATGGTGTAACATAGTCCGAAACTGATTTATTAATTTATATACCGTTTAATTGCCAAGGTGACCTCTAAGCCGTTTACAGATGTGAAACCAATTTCAAGAAACACATAATGAAAATGCACAATAAAACAATTTCATCAAAATGTTAAAATAAACATGCACTATTAAAAGGTGCAATAAAACATGCCAAATAAAATAGGACAATGATTTGAAGTTAAAACAGCAATTAAAACAGGAGCTTGAAGTCTTGTGTAAACACGTGTCTTCAAAGCCGGCAGAATGCCAATACTGATGGGGCCTCTCATATTTCCGCAGGACAAGAATTCCACGACCCTGGGGCCATAAGTGAGAAAGCCCACCTCAGTGTTGCCACAATATCACATTGCTTGGTTCATCTGTTCAATTCATAGTTCAACAGCATCAAGAACTAAGTGGTACTTGTGTAAAAGTTATTTTAAGACTGTAGAAAATTCTGGTGTTTGTGGAGGATTTGCCTTGCTCTGCTTGTTTATGTTAACACAAAATAGGCTTGGTCCTAGACCTGATCCATAATTCTTGGTGCGTGCAGTTTCAGTTTCTAAACCAAGCTTGTATCATTGTAGAAACCAAGCACTTCTCTCTTTACCCAGAATTCATGATCTCAGATAATATTAGCCTCCTTTTCCTTTTCAAGCCTAGATGACATTCATTAGCAGTTATCTTATGTACACTTGTCTGTTATTGAGTTTAGAATAGATTTTAAATTAGATGAGACACTAACAACTTTGAATCAATATGCTTCAGAAGGATTTCCTCCCCTTGCTATTCTTCAGAGCTTTAATTTAATGGAGGCCCTTGAGTCTCAGTATGCTAAGGGAAAGGTGGACTGACTTCAGTCCTGCAGGGTGTATCTTTCTTTTCTTTTTTCTTACTCGAACCTTTATGATCTATTGATGTATTTTAAATGTACCAAGCAAAAGTATATGCCCAGGACCTCTTAAAAAGTCAAGTCATAATGCAACTTGCCTGTACATTAAAGCTTAAGAACAGAAGAAGTGCTTTCTTCAATTAGAACTAGGCCTGCCTTGGCCAGCAAAAATTCTAGCAACCAGCAAGTAATTTATCATCCAGCAAAAATGAGCAATGTCCAGTGATATATTAAAGTTCAATTACTGTCCACACCATGCTGAAGTATCTTGTATTGCTGTTTAAGCTGGACAGTAAGTATAAACTAATTGGTGAATCGTGAGTGAAAAGAACCCCCTGCTTTATCAAACATCTTAAGAAACTTAGTTCAAGAGAAAAGGGCCTTTGTTTACCACAGCATTCTTGACTATACAAATATATAACTTGGCAACCTATCCTTAAATTTCTGGTGCTATCCAGTACTTAATGCCAATGGGTCTGTATCGTCTGAAGAGCAATAGTAAAGCAAAAGCTGGAGCTGTATATGCATCAAATATGGTTGTCCTGTCTCAAAAAAGTATATTGCAGGACAAATATAATAGGATAAATGCAATGATCAGGGCAGCAGTGGTATGTACAATTCAAATAACAGCTTGGGAGATTCAGTTTAAAAGAAGAACATGTAAGAGAAAGGATGATAAATATTAATTTCTAGCAGGCCCAGGACAAACAAAATGACAATTATCTTCAATTACATAGGTAAAGGTGAAGGGACCCCTGACCATTAGGTCCAGTCGTGACCGACTCTGGGGTTGCAGCGCTCATCTCGCTTTATTGGCCGAGGGAGCCGGCGTACAGCTTCTGGGTCATGTGGCCAGCAGGACTAAGCCGCTTCTGGCGAACCAGAGCAGTGCACGGAAATGCCGTTTACCTTCCTGCCGGAGTGGTACCTATTTATCTACTTGCACTTTGATGTGCTTTCGAACTGCTATGTTGGCAGGAGCAGGGACCGAACAACAGGAGCTCACCCTGTTGCGGGGATTCAGACCACCGACCTTCTGATCGGCAAGTCCTAGGCTCTGTGGTTTAACTCACAGCGCCACCCACGTCCCTCAAGCAACACATAGAACTTATTAAATCCACTGGTACAGAATAGTCATTAGCTTAGATAGCTCTTAAAATGATTGAGCATACTCATGGAGAATACTGCTGTCAATGATGCCATGATAATATAAGGGAAATGCCATGATAGCCACTGAACTTCCATGTTCAAAAGCTAAACATATTTGACAATCAGATGTTGAACATGAACAAGGAACTCTGCCCCCTTCTATGTCCCGCTTGTGAACTTTCTAAAAAGGGCTTACAAAAGGATTAGACAAATTTACTGAGGACAATGGCTTCTACTCATCACTACTGATATATAACCTTGCATCTTGCTTCTGAATCAACAGTGGGAGAGTGCTATTGCCCTCATTCCCTTCTTGTGGGCTCCCCAAAGGCATTTGGATGGCCACTGTGAGAACACAATACTGGCCTTCAGTTTGATGCAGCAGGACTCCTCTTATGTTTAATGTTGGAAAGAAGTTATGGCTAGATGGATATTAAGGGGTTACCTTCAAGTCAGTTCTTCTGAGATGATGGCACCTGATGTGTTAGTATACCATTGCATAGTGGAAATGGCAGTTTTCAGTTCTGACACATCTTAATACAATATCAGGAACACGCTTAGCTGATAAGGCAAAATTAACTTGTTTAATCAGGGAAAAGTCATTGCTAACATTTGTTAAAGATTGGAAACCTCTCATAGACTTTTTGCATGAAGAAGAAATAATGATATCTGGATTTGAGGATTGAAGATGTTTGTTTATAGAAAGTGGCTTTGTTGGATGTTATATGTATTGGACGAGGTGAATGTTGCTTTTATATAGTGGACAGAAGAAGAATTGGAAGTTCTTTATTTTCTGAATCTTATTTTTATATATTTCTCTTTTAATCTCTTTGCTACTTTTTTTTTTAAAAAAAATATTTTTCTTTCTCTTCCCCACCCCCTTGGTGTTTTCATTGTATCTAGATTAAAGTCTTGGTTTGGTTTTTTTAAAAATGGAAAAGGTATTACATTTGGTATTTTTCTCTATAAACCTTAATAAAATTTATTTAAAAAAGAAACACAGAAAGAAAACAGAGTTCCTTAATAAGATGCATTACATATTAGAAGATGGCTCCAGCTATCCCCCCGCTAGTATTCTTTACTAGTCTTATGCATGCTCTCAATTTTTTATTCAGAGCACACATTCAATCCATCAGTTATATTCAGGTAATTACTGGGTAAGAGACGTCTATGTTTCAGTGGTCATGAGAGCGCAAAGAGGTTCATTTTATGCGATTTCCCTCTGTAACATGATTTTCATATTGTACTGTTCTTTTGTTCACTCTCTCACATTTTTGACAAGAATGAGAATTTGTCTTGTTTGAAAGGTTTGGTGTGAACTAACCTCCCCAGTCTAAATAAAAGAGCTGCACTTTCTGAGCTGTTTGTTCAGGCTCAGTTTCTAATCATTTCATTATTCGAGCAAAGAGAGTAGAGCGTTCCCCTCTAATCACCTTTCTCATGGTCTATAGTGTTGAGTTGCTCTTAGATGCAACTGTCACAAATTCTGAGTGACTGGTGAGAGAAGCTAAAACCATCCATTCTAATTATATCTCAGTTGTGCCTCTTATCCCCATATGTCCCTATATCAAGCACATTATGCTAGGATTTATTTAAACTTTTTTAAATGGTGTGTAGAATGACAAACAAATGAGAAAGTATCAGCATGAATAAAGCATCTGTCAAGCAAAGGGGCTCGATCTAGCCAAAGTGGATTACAATTTATCTCAATGGGAGGGTGTTTGCTTAGATCTCTGTGAAATCTGTGGGACTGAAGCATAGCAGTGCTTTTAGCTAATAATAATAATAATAATTTATTTACATCCGCCCATCTGGCTGGGTTTCCCCACCTCTTTGGGTGGCTTCCAGCAAAATATTAAAATAAAATAATTCATCACATATTAAAAGCTTCCCTAAACAGGGCTGCCTTCAGATGTCTTCTAAAAGTCAGATAGTCGTTTATATAGATCATGTCTATAGTCTATGGTAGTCTCAGAACACAGACAACCTTTACTTTGGACATGCTACAGTTTTAGAGATACTGGTTTGGAACGTAAGGTAACTTAAGTAAGTTCACAGTAATTGAACTTTAGGGTAGAATTGTGTTGGCAAAGGAGTTAATAGGGTGGTGTTATTGTTCTATACAATACATAGCCCATTGAATTATGAGAAATTCCAGGGAGAATACTGCATGAAGGATTCTGTTCTGCACTGTATGTAGGTTCCAAAGTAAACTGGTGTTGCCAGAACAAGATTTTACATGGGAGTGGCAGATTGCCAGGTATATAAAGACTGCCACTCAGTTTACCTTGTGGACAGACTAGGAGTCTAGGGAAGGTGTTGTAAGGGGACAATATAAAAACAAATTTAAAGAAATTACACATTTTGTCATTGACATGTACAACTGTAACCATCTGTTATGTGTTTGTGGAAGGGGACTCACCATAATCTGTAGAGTCAGCGAAGAGCTAAAATTTTAGCAAACTAATAAATTCATGAAGTAAGCAAAGTTGGGTCAATTAAAACTAAGCCAAACACTGTTGCTTTCCATTTAGGACCAGAAGCCCAGGCAGCTTCACAGGACAAGCCCCAGGGATAAGCCAAGGTGTTGACATTACAAAAGGTGTTCATCTAAGAGGGGCCTGGTCAGACCAAGGGTACCAAAGTAATGGGGTGTGTGAGAGAGGCGGCAGGAAAAGAGTGTCTTTAGCAAGGTGTTATGGGAAGGAGAAGGGAGAACCAAGGCAGAGTCTTCATCTTTGGCAGGTTGGCTGAAGGCAGGATGGGAGAGATGCCTTGGACTCCAACGCTACACTGCTTTGGGGAACAAGCTTCTCTTCTGACCATGCTGTAAGATCTGGACTTCCTCCATCTAGATTGATCAGGAATCCAACAGTGCTATGGTATCCACACAGGCTCCCTGTTGTGAAAAACTCCAATGTGACCAATTTTTTTTTTTTTACCTATTAAATGGTTTAGCTCCTTCCAGCTGTAATAAAAAATACTATTAATTGTAACAATGTACAGTGGTACCTCAGGTTAAGTACTTAATTTGTTCCAGAGGTCCGCACTTAACCTGAAACTGTTCTTAACCTGAAGCACCACTTTAGCTAATGGGGCCTCCTGCTGCCACTGCACCTCCCGAGCACGATTTCTGTTCTTGTCCTGAAGCAAAGTTCTTAACCTGAAGCAATATTTCTGGGTTAACAGGGTCTGTAACCTGAAGCGTATGTAACCTGAAGCGTATGTAACCCAAGGTTTCAAACACCTTGTTTGTAACCCAAGGTTTCAAACACCTTGGGTTACAAACACCTCAGGTTACAGATTCCGCTAACTCAGAAGTAGTACCTCGGGTTGAGAACTTTACCTCAGGATAAGAACAGAAATCATGCGCCGGCGGCTGTGGGAGGCCCCATTAGCTAAAGTGGTACCTTAGGTTAAGAACGGTTTCAGGTTAAGAATGGACCTCCGGAACGAATTAAGTTTATAACCAGAGGTACCACTGTATGTGGAACTAAGTAAGAGGGCTAGGGCAGCACACAGGGAAAGAGGTTTAGATTCTATTGGCATAGGCTTGGCCAAAATGAAGACAGAACAGGATTCTGGAGCAGAGGGGCTATTGGCCTGATCCAACAGACTCTTTTTAGTTCTTAAACACAACACCATGTTCAAATGCACTCAGGCAGTAACAGAGTGCGAGGCTACCCATCTTGTGGCTGCAGGAACAGGGCACTTGGCAGAGTTGGTGGTGGATGACTGGGTATATTCAGCAGTCTTGATCCAAAGAGGCTGAGGTTGTAAAAGGGGGCGCTAATGGCCCACATTATATCATCTAGCAGAAAGTACATGTGTCAATATATAAACAAGCAATGTGGGATTTGGAAGCCCAGTGTCATGCACAGTGAGTGAAATAATTTAATTACTAATTACAGTTCATCAAAGGCTTATCATTTTTGCTGCATGCCTCTCTACCAACACTTAACTTGTCCTTTGATTGTAGTCTCTGAGGCAAACCCTCCCCCCCAAACCCTTAGCCAGATTATTACTGACTTCTCAAGCTCCTAATTAAAGTATATTAATAAAGACAGATGCCTAATATGCACCCTTTGAGAGGAACATATTGAAATGAAATGAGCAAAAGTTCAGGCTAGCGTGACTCACAAAAAGGGGGAGCACTGCATATGGCTTGTCCATGTTTCGAGTCTGTAAATAAACACGATGACATCAGATAGCTAATGTGGTTCATCTTGTTCTGCAAACATTTTTTATTGCACATCCAGATTAAACCTCCAGTCTCTGTGCTAAAATTGTGAATCCTAAAATCTGTGAAATATTACTAAAATAGAGAGCAGCAGTACACAATTCTTCCCTCCCATCTCAGCCAACTTTTTAAATTTATCTTAAAGTAGCTACACTGCTTGTTAACACTGTGTTGACGCTCGACAGTCAAAGCTGTTGTGAACTTCCCATGATATCACAAGCAGCTCAGCCAATGTACAGAATGACACTGTACTCCAGTCACACAAGGAGCCCTCATAGGGTATTACTGCCATAAAGGAACAACATGAGTAGAATGGGGCCATCAAATTGCGCCTTTAGCTCTGCATCTGTTGTTGTTGTTCTCTTCCATTTTGAAGTGTGCAGTGAGCCTGCAGCTCTCATATGGGGTGCTGGGAGTAGTTAGAAGTATAGGATAGCAAGCCTCATATAAGCAACATGCTTAAGTCTAATTAATTCATGAAGGGGTTAAGACCTTGCGAGTAAGCTGTCCTGCCAGGTTCAGCTCCTTTAGGGAGGAACTAGGTAATCAAGCCTTTGTTCCTTCAGTCTACTCGAGAAGCTCAGTGTATAAAGAGGTTTGAGCTGGTTGCTCCAGTTCAGACCACATGGCTCTCATAAGCCACTCTTGAGTTCCTATACCAATGCTTGTGAAACTTTTTCTGAATGCTGTATGAAAAAACACATGAATCACACCTTTGAAGAATTGAGGTACTCTCTGTTGGGGTTCTATCACCAAAGAGTACTTGCCCCAAACTTGGATATTGGCATCCAAGAATTCTCTTTATTCATATTTTTCTCCTGAACCAAAAAGAAGACCTCTATTCTCCTCACAGGACTACAATTCCCCGAGTTTCTTGTGAAGATGAATTGGCTTTTAAACCCCTCCAGGAGTTGTAGCTCTGTGAGGACAATGGGGTCTCCTAACAATGCTCAGCACCAGTGCTTTTTTCTGGAGGTACTCAGAACTGGTCAGATCAGGGTTTGAAGGGCCAAAATCATCTGGTAACACTGTTTTAGTAATGCCTTTGACTTGAACCCTTGAGTACCTCCAGAAAAAAGCACTGGTGCTGAGCATTGTTAGGAGACCCCTATTGTCCTCATAGAGCTACAACTCCTAGAGGGGTTTAAAAGCCAAGAGATGGGGGTGCAAGTCAAAAGCATTACTAAAACAGTGTTACCACTGAATATGATGATTTTGGCCCTTCAAACCCTGATCTGATCATTCTGGTGGAGATTCCAAAATCTGTGGTGCATTTGAAGAATCCACTTACAGAAAATGGTCTTTCTTTTATGTATTCTGGTAATTTTCTAACCATTTAGTATCACATCATATATCTTCACAGGTGTTTTATCTGGACACCAGTGCGTAAGGACAACTAAGCATTTTTATATCTTTAAAACTACAAAACTTGTGATGCTGATCAGCTCTGAGCAAAACTAAACATGAAGAAAAACAGTTTTTTATTTAACGTGAACAATTGGTAATACTGAATTAACAGAGTCATAGATTCACAAAATTCAAATTCGAATGCAGATTTTCAATATAAACCTGCTGAGCAAAATTGTGAAACTGCAAAGTGCAATTTACTCCAGGGCCTTTCTTTCCTTGGATGGCTTGTTCTTCAATCCTGCTTTTGTGCTTCCCTGAAATCCTTTACACTACAAAGGCAAAGATACACCAAGTGCACAAATGTTCTAATCCAATAGTTGAACAGTCACAGGATGGGCATGAGTGGTGGAGTGAATGTGTGCCATGGATTATTTGAACACATCTGACTGTACTGCTGAAGATTTGTCCAGAGTCTGACTGTGAATTATGCGAATACCCGCTTCCTTTACTTTCTCATTTTCAGAACAAGTTATTTTCAATCACAAACATTTGAGGTTATTACTGCACAACTCAAAGAAACCTTTGGTACTCATTACGATTTCATTACGCTAAAGAGATGAAATTGCCTTCTGTCAAAAGAATTTACCATTTAGTTTAGCTCTTGGCTGCAGGAAACTAATTGTCAGTGAATCACAGAAGACAATGCCTGCTCTTACTCATTCATAAGGTCCATTGATTCTAGCAGATTTAACTTATTCATAATAGAGGACAAGGCTGCACCGAGTATCATTTTGTTTTGTTAACAATGCTCATTTGATGACAGCCTTATCAGTAATATTTCATTAGGAGATGCTGAACCCCTGATCACTTTGTTCACCAGCTCCACTCTCCTGGCAGCCAGCCAGCCTCACCAATGACCATCCCTCCCCCTTTTACACCTCAGCAACCCCTGCCATAAAACTCAGCCAAACCACCCCTCCACTTAGAACTCGCCAGACCCCTCCCCCAGCTGACCTGGGCTGCCCGCTTGCCTGCGCTGTCCATTCTGTCTGCTGCTCATTTGGAACAACTGGGTGTTCTTGAAATGTACAATATTTTTGGAATGCTCAACGTTCGGGGGGGGGGTGCCTTACTAATTCACTTAAAGCTGTCCTCTTAAAGATGGAGCTGACAGGTACCTATTTAAGCTGAAAACCTCAGGAAAAAACATATGACTTGAGCACAAAAGGCTGTGAGAAAACTGAATGGAAAATAATCTAGAAATCACTGTCCACCTTTTGTGGTTTGGGTAAAGTGCATAGATATGAAGGCGTAGCATGCAAATGATGAAAAATCTAATGTGTACCATTTACCATGCTTTTTTATAGATTTCAAGAGAATAATTACTAGCTTGTAAATACCAATTACAAGGGAGACTGGCTGCACTGAGGAGAAATTGATTTTGTTTTTGTATTTTTTTTTTTAAAAATAGTTTATCACCAGTAGTCTATTTCAGATAAAAGTTTTAGAACAAAGAACCATGTAATGTGAAATACACTAATACTGTTCTATGATTAACTCATGTGCGAGTACATAATTAGTGGAACTGCTCAGCGAAATATGAGTTGTGGGACCTACCAATACAACTGTGAAGTTGAAGAGCTGCACATAAACACCCTTGCAACCTTCTGCACAGCCCACCGTTACTCTACGAAGAAGAAATTATTCCCATTTATGCCTTTCCTCATTTCACTTCTCCTAATTTTCATGGTGCGATGAGGCAGTCATTTCATTTTATATGGGAGCTGGTCTTTTATAGGCCTGTTTTTCGCAGGCAACAGGTGAGGTGGGTAAATGTCTTCTGTACTGAATCCCTTCAGACTGCAGATGAAGTGATCACATGATCCAATGCATCTCTGCCCCCCTCCTCTCCCAAATCCAAAAAAAAATCCTTATACAGAGAAAATTAGCAAGCTAAATTAGACTCTTTGCCTCTGGCATCTACAGGTCCTTCCCAATATGAGCATAAGCTGCTTCTCTTCTCATGGAAACAGAGCTCAAAAGAACCTTTATTCTCCTCTCATTCCTCCTGGCATAGGAATACAGGCATGGAAACATGTGCCTGATGGGAGGACATTGTATAATGGCCAGTGTGATGTAGTGGTTAAGAGCGGTAGTGTGATGGCCTGGGAATCCGATTCAGAGGCTGAACCGGAGGAATCCCAGCCTGCACAGGAGTCCCCGCCTCCAGGGCCAGCTGAACTGGGGCAGGGCCTTGATTCTGAAGCACCTGCACCTGTGCCGGATCCTCAGGAGCAGGCACCAGGTGAATCCACTCTGGCTCCGGAGGTGGTTGAGGACACAGTGCATACAGGTGCTCCTCTCCCAGCCCTGTCCGGGGAAGGTGAGTCTCCCCATGGGTCCAGTAACCCTCCAGCCTCTCCTGAGCTGCAGAGGCTCAGGGCAGAGAGGCGGAGGGAACTGGTTTCTCCCAGGAGGAGTGCTTGCCTTAAGGCCAGGAGAGGCAGGTCTCCTGGGGGCCGGGACCGCCCCTGGCCTCAGAGAAGATAAAGGCCAGTCAGCCCGGTCCCAGGTTGCGGGAGCAACGTCGTTGAAGAACTGTTTTGGCCAGCATCCAGTCCTGTTCCTCCAGTGTTCCTGTCCTTGCCTGGCTCCTCACTTTGGACCCTGCTTCGCCTGTGGAGGACTGTCTGCCGTCCCTCGACACAGGTCCTGGACCTCGCCCCATAATAACCTCCCCCTGGGACCATCACAGGTAGACTCGTAATCTGGTGAACTGGGTTTGCTTCCCTGCTCCTCCACATGCAGCTGCTGGGTGACCTTGGGCTAGTCACACTTCTCTGAAGTCTCTCAGCCTCACTCACCTCACAGAGTGTTTGTTGTGGGGGAGGAAGGGAAAGGAGATTGTTAGCCGCTTTGAGACTCCTTAGGGTAGTGATAAAGCGGGATATCAAATCCAAATTCCTCTTCTTCTCATTGTACAGCCTCTGCATATGTCTTCATTAGCACCAAGCTGAGATACCCACCCCCATTTTGCTGCCCACATTTCAAGCAGTGAAATGAGGCATTTAGTGGATTATATGACGTATTGGGGCCCTTCAAATTTACCGCAATTTGAGCCAAAAGGGTAGGCATTGCAAAGAATTTTGTGTTAACAAAGGTAAAGCACTACACTTCCTCCAAGCAAGCATGTGCCGAATCCCTTGCAATATCTAAAATTTGTGTGGAGCTTAGTAACTAATCCTTGTATAAATCCTACATTTGTAAATAAATCTTATTCACTTCCTATTTCCCTCATGTGAAGTTGGTTCGTTTGGAATGTGCAGGCTGTACGCTGGCAAATTTTAAAGACTGACATGTGCTCTGTGTAGTTACAACCGTTTGGCATTTCAGGCAGTTGCGTTCTTTTGTTCCTTTGAACAGATTATTTGCTAGGTTGTGGCTGCCAGGATGGATAGCTGCCATCTCCGGGAATACTTGGTGTATATGATGGTAAGGTTGAGTTTATAAAATGGTTTGTAGTAAGTATTTTTTAGCATGTGAAGCCTTTGGTGTTGCCTTAATCATGGCTTCCTTTGAGAAATATATATTCAAAAGCCAGACTTCTTTCAAAAGATCATGAAATAAAATCTTGCAGCACTTCTTTTCAAGTCAGAGCCAAAACAAAGGTTGTAACTTCTAATGCCTGTGCCTTTGCAATTTCCTGAATATTATGAGGATTAAGTTTGTAGCCTGTAAGATTTACTGTGAAATCTCAGAGTAATTCTTTTTCATTGGGTCAGGCATGAGAGTATTCTTGACAGGTATTTGGAGGGATTTTGTGCACAAATTGTGGAGCCCTAATTATTATGATTTGATAGAATTTTTATTAAAAAAAAGTTCTGCTCAAAGCTTAGACAAGAACATGCTCTTTCCCCTAAATATATAAAAGCATGTGCCTCATGATCAAGTGCAAACAAATAGAATGTCCTATTCAACTCAGTACATAACAGTCTAGCTTGGGTTATGACAGCGATGCCTTGTTGGAGTGTCATGGGGGCAGGGGGAAGATTTGATGGGTCTTCTGGACTGGTTGGGAATGGAGACCTAATTCCCCCCGGAAGAAGTTTAGTAGTTCGCTAGAGTGGAAGGGTGGGACATTAGTGAAAGACACAAAGAAGTCCACTCGTGCTGCCGCCGATGACCTCCCAGGTTCTGAACTTGCCCTCAAATTGAGGGCTAAAATCCTCAATGGGGATTATGCAGATGCCATATGTTCAAACTGGTTCCATCAGAGGATGTCTTGGCCTCCTGATTAGCTCCCCTCTGCACTCAAGGGGGCACAACCCATCTCTTTCTAAGTAAACATCTTTCTGGGCACTCTTGCAGTTGAGATGCTGGGTCAGTTTGAACCCCCTGTCATGTTTGATCAGGCATAGCTCTCCTCTCCTTATGTGGGAAAGTCACACTCTTTATCAGCTGCATGTTGGAGGCCTCCATTTTGTCTTTCAGTCTGTTTTTAAGCTGCTTGTTTTGCTGCTCAAGACTGGTCCATGGCCTCCATCTTGCCTTCAAGACTGCCTTTAAGCTGCTCAATTTCCTCCCAAAAGATCAACTGCATCTGCCCCAGAACAGAGTATTGCTGTTTCTCCCCCTATTTAGTTTAAATCATGTCTTCCTGGCAGTGAACGGGTGTTAAAAGTTTTAAAATTATGGCAGTTAGGAAAAGTTTGTCTAAGATGTTTGGGAAACTGCCTCTGAAAATGCACCTTAATCTGCTTTCCTAATAAGTATGAGAAAAAAGATTAACATATCTTTTGGGTTCTACAGCCAGGAACCTCAGACTATTTTCTAGTAATTGGGAGCGAGGGAGGTAAGAGTGACATTTTATTTAATTTACACATAATGCAGGAGTTTGGCAGAGATTTACAGTGAAGGAGACAGCACCCAATTGATTTAGGTGTTCCAACTTGGCTTCAAGTTTCCCTCTCTTTGCTGCTCCAGGACAAAACAGAGCTTTAAGTGCAGGCTACCATCGCAAAAGCTGGAGTTTTAGGAGTGCTTCGTAACAAAATCAGCAGCAGCAACACAGTCCTGGTAAGTGGGTTCTGAGATTATGTTCTGCAGATGAATGGGATTCTCTTAAATTGAGGGTCCTGGTTGCACTCAGACCCCTTAAGCCACCCCCATGGGGTGAGTTGTTACTAGGCGTGGCCCAAGCCTTGTCACTTGGGCCCTGGGATCGTGCCTGGCTGTTTGGGCCAATTGGGGCAGGTGGCATGATTCTGGGGTCCTATAAATGCAGCAGCGTGACGTGGGTGGGGCACTTGCTTCACACTACCGAACACCCGCCCCCCTAATTTGGTGCTGCTGCTTTGACCTTGCTTTGGACTGGGTCGCCTGCTTTGGAACAGGCGTTGGGTAGGAATTTTTCCATTTGGCAGATTCGCTTTGGCCACTTGGTTTTCGCCTACCCCCTTAGCAATCATCACAACTTTGTAAGGTTTGGCAGTTAGGCATTGGTTTATAGAAATGTGCGGGAGGTGAGGTGTGGCCATCACTTGCCCCTCCAGAATTAGGGTATTCCGGTAAAGGAATCTGGGGGTCCTGGATCTCGTCCGAAGTCCACTTGAGGGGCTAGGGCCATGCCAGGACCACAGGAACCCCGGGGTGAGCTTCAATCGATCTTCACCAATGTTGCTCCCTTGTTTGGTGTTTACCCTTTCAGACTGCCAGCCAGAGAGGCAGGAGTCAGTTATAGTCCCTGACCAATGCCTAGGCCAAAACCACTCAATTTGTTTTGTAATCAATAAAGTTGTGGCCAAATTTTGCCCCAAAACTTAAATTAAAATTATGTGTCCATTTGAATTAATTTACTGGAGAAGGGCTTAGGGACCTCGGGGCACAAACAAAAGTTTTTTCTAACAGCCAGTTTGTACATTTAGCAGAATTAAGTGGTACAAGTCCAGGGAAACAACTGTAAGCTTTACACTTTAAGCTGAGTAGGGTGATGTTCCAGAAACAATCCTCATTCGATTCCTCACCAACCACCTCCCTGCTTAAGTACCTGAGAGAGGAGGGAACTGACCCAGATAACTTGAAGATTAGAGGGAATCACTATGAAACCCCTCAACACAGAGGGAACACATTGTATGTTCAGATAACCACAGTCTGACACAACTGCTGCAGTGATTATACTACACAAATCCATAGCCCCACACCTTGACCTAAACCCCTGGCAGATCTGGGCTGGAACACAAGGAGATACTGGTTTCTAAATATATGCATCACAGTCCTGAGTGATTAACACTAACTCCCAATATATTGATTAGTACTTTCCTCTTCAGCTGATTAACTGGGTAAAAGAACCAAACATCAGTCATCAAGGCAGAAACAAAGGAAAAGTAGAACCAACTTAAAAGTTACTGGGAAAAGCCCACTCAGCCTTACAAATATGTGGAAAAGGTATTGAGTCTGCAGACATTTGGGGAGGAGCAGAAGATGAGGGAAATAAGAAGTTTGAGAGATGGTCTCAACCATTAGTTTTCCATATTTATATCCCATTGCAAAATTATGTTCTCTGACCTGACCAGGAAGGTCTTCCTTGTTCCACTAAGAGACTGAAATGCCTGCTATTATTTTGATATAAAAGCAGGATCGGAATGGGAACCACTTAGAGCAAAGAGAACTTTCTATTCCCTTCTGCCCTCTTCTCATATATATTTTATCGGTTTCCAACTAATTATTTAAATGAGGAAATTGTGCTCACCCCCACTTCACCCTTAATTTAATTTGGAAGGAAGGGCAAAGAAGCCCATCCGTGTTTTGAAGAATGCAGGCCAGTTTGGGAGATGATGTATAAGTTATAGAGTCTAAAAGTTCAACTCAAAATCTTTTCTCTGCACATTAAAATGCAAAATTTACTGTTACGATGACATTAAAATCTAATGACAGATGTTTATTCCATGTATGTAAAATTATATTACTGGTGACATGAACACTACTTGCAGTTTAAGCCAGAAATCGGTCACCAATCGGCAAATGTTTTTTTGCATAACACTTGGGATGGGAAGTCTCTCTCTGTCCTCCTCCCCACACCCACCCACTCAAATCATAATGTTGGTTGCACTATATTACATTGCTTTAAATTTTTAGCAGGTTGGAATTAATCTCAAACAGCCCCCTACCCGCTGAGAGATTTTTAAATCTTACATTTTTTAGTGAGCAAGTGAAGTGATACTGATTTATTTTTTATTGCATTTACATCCAACTTTCCTCTGAGGAGATTAAGGCATCATACATGGCTCTACTAGCTTCATTTTTTATTCACAACAACCCTGTGAGGTAGGTTACTAAGAGATAGTGATTAGCCCAAGATCACCCAGTGAGCTTCATGGTTGAGAACTGACTTTGGGTCTTCAAGTCTTAGACTGCTAGTGAAATCACTGACTGCATCACACCATTTCAACCACTTTGATGCCCTTAATTAGTCCTCAAGCATTCAGATTTATTGCAGAATGAGATTTTTTGGATCAGAGCTGGGATCCAGATGTTATTTGACTCCAGCTTCTCCCTGCTGCAGCAAGCGTGGCCAGTGGATCAGGGATGATGGGAATTGTATTCCAACAACACTGACAATGGAGAGCCACAGCTTTCTTGTCCTTGGGCTACAGATTACTTTGCCAGACGCACAATGGGTTGTAAGTGGTGTGTGCATTTATCTAGAGTTTATCTATCTATATCCATGGCACAGATATATTTTTCCTTTCTATATAGTAGAGGCTCAACTAGGGACAAAGGAAGGCTAACTGGCCCTCGGTGTGGGGTGCTAGTGTCGGGGCAAACCGCCCAGCAGCGCATGTGTGCGCGCCGTATGTCTGGCGCATGTGCGGCAGCGCTATGTATGGCGCACGCACCATATGTCGTGACACCGTGCATGCGCCACTGGATGGTTTGCCAATGGAACCACTTGAGCGCTGTATGGATGGTGGCAGGATCCTCTGCTCATGGCGGCAGTGGTGGTGGGATCCTCCGCATGCGGCTGAGGCGGCACAATGGTGGCGGCTCATGCCGCTGCGCTCGGGGGTGGCGGAGTGAGCCTCCCGAGGGGTGCCTTCTTGCCACCCCCTCAGAGATAGCACCTGAGGCGGACTGCCCCTGCCCCCCTTCCTCCGCCACTGGGCCCAACCAAAATACATTTCTATGCAGGGCTCAAATGTATACAATATAACACCAGAGAGAAAATGGCTAAGTTGAGCAGTTCTGTTCTCCAGAAAATGACAATACAGGGGGCGGCCATTTTAGGCCATATCCAACTGATGCTCATTCGTCGATGCACAGAACCCAGAACAAGGCAGAATAGGGTCGGGGTGCACTTATACAAACTCCGCCGACGCACACGGGGGCCAGGAATGAAACTCCCACGCGAAATGGCCATCGCCTGTATTGAATCTACAGTTTCTTAGTTGAAATTGCATTCCTGCCTCAACAAACAGACTCCCAAAGTTCAAGCACTCAGTACAAAAAGAAGCATTAAGTAAAGAATAGCTGTCTGAGAAAGAAAAGCAAATGAAAGCTGCTTCTGGGTCTTGGGCTCTTTTATACTCCTAACAGGATTCACAAGGCTCTTATATAACCCAGATCATAAACTACTATTGTTAAGCTCCCCAGTCAAAAGTGCTGCCGATCTTTCATTTGCCCTACAGCTTCTTAAAAGAGAAGGAAGAGATGATATCTATAGGGGTTAGGACATGTTCCTTCAAAATTGAAAAGCAACAGTTTTTGCTGAAAATTTACATCTGTCATGATCCAATAGTACAGACTATTATGGTAAAAAAAGAAGAAGCATAATTTCTAAAGCAGGAACCTCTTTGGCTGTCATGATGGCAATATTCAAGACTAGCAAAATGCCTGTCACTATAAAAGGCAGGAGCATGTAAAAGGGGTGAGCTCGGCTATTGCAAGAGATGTTATGTGGAACATTCCTGTGGGCTCTGCATATGAGTCGTCTGCACCTCAAGGGTTGCCCAGTGGAAGGGTAGGAGGGTAGGTCACAAAAAATATCCCCAATATAAGTTATAGTGATACCTTGGGTTGAGAACTTAATTCATTCTGGAGGTCTGTTCTTAACCTGAAACTGTTCTTAACCTGAGGTACCACTTTAGCTAATGGGGCCTCCCGTTGCTGCCGCGCCGCCACTGCACAATTTCTGTTCTTATCCTGAAGCAAAGTTCTTAACCTGAGGTATTATTTCTGAGTTAGCGGAGTCTGCAACCTGAAGAGTTGTAACCTGAGGTACTACTGTATTTTGTTTCCCAATATAAACTGTTTTCTTCCCCAAAGACTGAATGGTAACTATTCACTGAGATGAACAGAGAGTAGATAGCTCAATCCGATTTCTTCCAGTGAGAATCAAACTCACACCAATTGGCATCTTTCTACTTTCATCAAGAACCCTTCAGGAGAAGTATGGGAGGAAGGAGGATCAGCAGACAATGACAGCAACCATCTGTCTGGAGGCCTCAGTGGTTCTAAGTAAATAGTAACACTAAGGAATTCAAGTCCACTGATTTTGAGGGACGCGGGTGGCGCTGTGGTCTAAACCACAGAGCCTAGGGCTTGCCGATCGGAAGGTTGGCTGTTCGAATCTCTGCAACAGGGTGAGCTCCCATTGTTCAGTCCCACCTCCTGCCCACCTAACAGTTCGAAAGCACACCAAAAAGTGCAAGTTGATGAATAGGTACCGCTCCGGTGGGAAGGTAAACGGCGTTTCCGTGCGCTGCTCTGTTTCACCAGAAGCGACTTAGTCATACTGGCCACATGACCTGGAAGCTGTCTGCAGACAAATGCCAGCTCCCTCAACCAGTAAAACGAGATGAGCGCCGCAACCCCAGAGTTGGTCACGACTGGACCTAATGGTCAGGGGTAACTTTACCTTTACTAATTTTGCTTAGTGGCTCCTAGTTTCTAATTCATTTTGCTCCCTTTTAAAACAGAGGTCACAACGTGGTACAAAATCCTTGTATAGCTGCTTAAGGGGCAACATATTAAGATTTAAAATGTTGGATGTCCTCTTAGTACAGACCCAGGTCATCAAGCTTGAGCTTCCACAGCCACCCGCCCACCATTGGCAGGACTGGGAGCAACAGTAGCAGATATATCCTAGCTAATGATTACATTTAATTTTCTTGTTTAATTATTTTTTTAATTAAATGTGCATTTAAAATGTGTATTTTATATTTCACTTCCTTTAGTAATGTTTTCTTTTGAAATGTTTAGGACAATTTTTTTGGTTACATTTGCTGCATTTCATGTGCATTCTGTAGCTGACCTCCTTTGTAACGTTTTATTTTGAAACCCTTAGGTTGGTATTTTTGTTTGCTGTTAATAAAGGTGCTTTGAATGTATACGTTACATACGACTTTCTTCAGGAATGTTTTATTCTGGATTGTTTAATTTGATGTCTTAATGTGTTGTAAACCGCTTTGAGATTTTTCTTAAAAATATCAAGCGGTATGGAAATGAAATGAATAATAATAATAATAATAATATACAATGGTTGCAATAGTTTGGACTTGATATCCCGCTTTATCACTACCCGAAGGAGTCTCAAAGCGGCTAACATTCTCCTTTCCCTTCCTCTCCCACAACAAACATTCTGTGAGGTGAGTGGGGCTGAGAGACTTCAGAGAAGTGTGACTGGCCCAAGGTCACCCAGCAGCTGCATGTGGAGGAGCAGGGAATCGAACCCGGTTCACCAGATTACGAGTCTACTGCTCTTAACCACTACATGTAGTTTAGCTTCCCTTTATGAGTTTGTGAGTCCCGCTAACTTAGAGGGAGCTCACAAGACAATGGGTGGAATAAAATCAGATTGGCGAGAAAACATAAACTGTCAGGATAGGTCCCAAACATAATTTCTGAAGAATGTCAGGAATGCTTAATCACAGGCAAAGTTATGTCTGATGTAGCCAGAGAAGCCAAAGAAACATAGAAAGCTACATGGTACAGCTGTTGGTTCAGCAGTTATTTGCCTTCAATGGAAATCTAACCCTTATATAAATGTCCTACACGCACCACGCCCCCATTAATGTTCTCCTGTGTTGCAACACTGATATAGCAGCAGACATTGTAGAATGTACAATGTAGAATTGTAGAATGACTATAGGTTCATGTAGGGCTTTTTTTTCCAGCCAGAACTTGGTTCCGGCACCTCTCAGGTAGGCGCCATTGCCATTATAAGAGAAAAAGGGAGGTGTTCATGGTGAGTTCCTGCACCTTTTCCAAGAAAAATAGCACTGGGTTCAGGTTATAATGCTGGGAAATATTAATTATGGTGGAAACTGCAAAAGGCTCTCTAGAAAGGAACTCCTGCCAGTGGAATATTTAGGACTTGGCTGCAGAATCTGCGCTGCACAGTGCAACATGCCAGCAGTTTTATTGACTTTGTCATGATAGCATTTTGGTGGAATTTTAGACTAACAGGCTGGTTTAGTGAGAACTAGGTTGGATCTCAAATCTGACACCATCAACTCATATAATTAATAGTTCTTGGCTACAGACCATTAGGTCCAGTGGTGGCTGACTCTGGGGTTGCAGCGCTCATCTTGCTTTATTGGCCAAGGGAGCCGGCATACAGCTTCGGGTCATGTGGCCAGCATGACTAAGCCGCTTCTGGCGAACCAGAGCAGCACACAGAAATGCTGTTTGTCTTCCTGCCGGAGCAGTACCTATTTATCTACTTGCACTTTGATGAGCTTTCGAACTGCTAGGTTGGCAGGAGCAGGGGCCGAGCAACTGGAACTTACCCAGTCGCAAGGATTCAGTAGCCACTGCTGCTTAAATAAACACTTCTTAGTTTTTTGACTTGAGATTCCATTAATACCCAAACACTCTCATTCCTCTTCCTCACTTGCTGTGTGTGCTTAACGCCAATCTCCTATGATGTCTAAAGTGACCATATATCATACTTACCACAATTAGTTAAAATGATGCAATGATTTCCATCTTACTGGTATCTCAGACTTTGCAGAGATGTTTATTGATTTCTAAGCAACAGGTTCTAATGCATTTATAATAAAGCATAGCCTCCCATAGGACATGCTTTAATTCAAGCATTTTACAGCTAGGCGGAATATTATTCCCACATTAAGAATGTTAATTCACCATGAGATAAATCTTTAGCTTAACTACTTCAGTATTGATAATCTCAAATAACTATGACTGCAGGTGTCAACAGTAAAACAGCAAGGGCAAAATTATTTATTTTAAAGAACCACGGATTCCATCTTCTGAAAATTAATTGCCTGAGCTACATAGAAATTCTGTTAATTTAGAGTCCATGGCAGTCCTGTTTACTCGGTAAGCTGGAGGTTCTTCTGAAACTGGCCAAATCATTCAGTGGGTGAGATCCAGACTTAGTCAGGCATGGAGCATATTTTTAGATGCCATGCAAAAATATTCCTCTTCTCCCAGGTCTTTCTATGGCCTTTTAAACTGGTGTGTGGGTGTGTTTGTTACTATGGTATGTATTTTTGTGGTTTTATATTGTATAGAAATTTAATAAATAATAATAACGGATTGCGAACAGTGACTGAATTAAATCCTGATAAACGCCTAAACTGCCTTTGGATGGAATGGTGCACATTTCTTCCCAGGGAACTCTCTTGTCCTTATTATTTAACGCTTAATTCATAGGTGTGGAAGCAATGAGAACAAATGCTTTCCCCACAGTGCTCCAGAAAGAAAGTCATA
This sequence comes from Podarcis melisellensis, assembly GCF_964234715.1. Classification (NCBI taxonomy): domain Eukaryota; kingdom Metazoa; phylum Chordata; class Lepidosauria; order Squamata; family Lacertidae; genus Podarcis; species Podarcis melisellensis. Next base: position 33,282,098 of record NC_138542.1, read on the forward strand.
AAAAGAACAACGGTACATAAAAAAGGCCTTTAAGTGGATGCAATATGCAGATCCTAATGTACAGACGAAGGAGCCCTGGGAATACAGCCGGGCAGAACTGAATGAATGAATTTCAGCCATAAAGATATTTGCCGAGAGTTTTGCTCCTTTTGTTTGTCTTCTCTTGTGGATACTCAGTACGTGTATCCTAATGAGGTAAGGTCTTGGCATACAACAAGCAGGCGTAATAAAGCACTGTAATAGTGGCTTTGTCGGCATCTTAGCAGAATAGGTTTGTCTGATATGGTTCTTTCCCTGTAGATGATGCTTCTGAAACAACCCCTAAGGGGATTTCTCTTAATGCACTCATGCTAGAGTGACTCACCACCAGCTTTCCTGCTGTTTATGAGTTCTTTCCTTCACACTCTTTAATAGCTCTCTCCCCAGCTCTCTGTGTTGTCCAACCTCGGAAGACCTGTTGTCTGAGGACAGCGAAAGGAGCCAAGGCAGTAGCAGCATAACGAACCATCTCAGGTGCAGGATGCAGGGGATTAACAGAAGGTCTGCCTCTGTGCCAGCCGAATGCAGTATAAACACTCTCCACTTTCATTGGATCCTTCTATGAATAGCTCCCTCTCTTTCTTTATCATGCTAATTAATTCAGATACATATCTGTGTTGCTAAGGTCCACCTGCCTGGATGCATTAGGGACTCAATTGCACTCAGAAAAGGTGCCTTGCTAGGTTGCGCTGAAAGCAGCTTAGTCTAACAGAGAGCTCACAAGGAGGGTATAAGCCCAGTAGTCCCTGGTGTCTGCTAATCAGCAGAACGTGAAAGCTCAGTTTAGTTGCTATGAAGAATTGCCCCTGTGTCTCATAAGCATATATCTTCTTTCAACAACTAAATGGGCTTGCGTAAGACTTGCTCCCAGGCCTCCCTGTACTCAAGGGTTCAATTCAGATATGCTTAGAGTAGTCCACTTGAAATAATTACTAACTTAAGCCCCAATGATTTCAGTGCTAAACATGAGTAAGGCAGCAACCTTAACTACATTTCCCAGGGTTCTTTGGGGAAAGCCATTACTTTTAAAATAGTGTAAGAGTGCTTTAAGCGTATAGTGTGGATGGTGACCACTGTAACAATAAACCTTGCCTTTGTGTCACTTTCCACTGTGCCATGAAACATTCAAAGCACCGATTCTAGAGATTACCTTATATCCCTAAGCGTTTCCCAAAGTCCCCTTTCCTGCCATTTTCACCATTCTGGAATCAAAAGTTCACTGAAATGCTTCTGAATCTCTGCAGCCTTCAATTTCTTCTCTTCCTTTTCCCCATGAAGGCTATTTTTACTATAAAGACAGATCAGCCAGACCAGACAGCAAATTCCACAGGCTGAGCATCATTTTGTGTTGATGCAGTCAGAGATGGGAACCAGTCAAAAGATGGGAAACGGGGGTATGGGAACCTGTGTGCAGTCATAACTTCTCACATCAAGTAACAAAGATGTCAAAACACTGATCCCATCTCTACCTTGAATCTATTTGGTCCTTCCTACACCTTTCACTCTCATCATAGTTGTTTTGTGAACCTTTGGGTATGCTACTACCTATCTTCTCCTTACATAGAAAATACTGTGCAAAGTACCGTACATGCCATGATCATGTTTCCTAGATACCCCCCCAACTCTAAAAGCATTTTTAAAAGGATTATAGCAAATATCTGTGTGAAACTGTCAACTGCCACAACCGACAATTTGTTTAGTTTTACGCATAACTGATTTCAAGTTGCCATCCTCAAATCACTTATTCTAGCCCAGTCTTACTGAATTCAGTACTGCTCCAGAGTACAAACTCTCAATTAAAAAAAAACTTGTTTCAAACTTTCAATTGCATTTACCTCTTTGAGTTCTGAAATATATATATACAAGTTTATCTTTGGAAAGGCAAAAAAGCCTCTCTCTTTTTTGTATGCCAATATGCGTAAGGGGCAAAAGAAGAAGCAAGAATTCAAATGTCATGAATAATTGTCATGGCTAGAAAAGTTAAGCATTGATATGGAAATGAAGTTTCATATTTCTAAATAAAAGCTTGGCACAAGGATTAATTCATGCAGACCATCAATGTGATTAACTAATCCAGTCTTTGTGTCTGCAATGAAGGGTGTTCCCCCCCATCTTTACTTAAACATTGGTAATGCAATCTCTCTTGATAATCAGCAATGCGGCTTCTTCACAGAATACTATAATAAGGACATTTTTGCATACAGAGCAAATAATTGACCTGTGCTTCCACTGAGTGCACATCAGTCTGTGACAGGGGTGAGGGGAAGAATCCAGCGGGCAGGCTGAATCCTGAGTCTCCACTCCAATCCTGTGGGCTACTTTCAAATATGCCACCTATCAATCACCTGGCAACACTATGATATCAAATGACCCAACTTCGCAGAAAACCAACCTTTCCTTTCCTTTCCTTCTTCCTTTGCATGCATGGCTTCACACCACACTTGGGGGTGGGGAATTATTTGCAAAAAGCCAGGTTGCAAAGGAAAACCCTTCTTAAAGTGGGAGTGTTCTTCTGGCAGAAATCAGCTGCACTGGGTGTTTTAAGCAGTGTTAGTTATATTAATAATCAAGCAGGAGTAATATAAAGCAAAGAACTTTCTTTAAAGAACCATCCATCAAACTGCTAACCTTTTCTGTCCTGCCTGATCTGTCTCTATACTGTTTGTGCCCAGTCAATTCCTGTTAGTGGTTCCTCCCTCTGTGTCACCAAGTGTCTCTGCCTGACTGCTGTCCTAACCCTCTTACTTAGTTCCACATACATTGATACGTGGGTGGCGCTGTGGTCTAAACCACCGAGCCTCTTGGGCTTGCTGATCAGAAGGTCAGTGGTTCAAATCCCTGCGACGGGGTGAGCTCCTGTTGCTCTTCCCAGCTCCTGCCAACCTAGCAGTTCGAAAGCATACCAGTGCAAGTTGATAAATAGGTACTGCTGTGGCGGGAAGGTAAACAGCGTTTCAGTGCGCTCTGGTTTCCATAACAGTGTTCCATTGCACCAGAAGCTGTTTAGTCATGCTAGCCACATGACCCGGAAGACTGTCTGTGGACAAATGTCGGCCTGAAAGTGAGATGACTGTTGCAACCCCAATAGTCCAGGCGTCCTTTACCTTTTTTTTTTACCTTTTTACACTGATACACTGGGGAGCCCTCTTTTGGGAAGTCCCAAGTACAATTGATACCAAAGGGACTTGCAGTCAGGACCATTTAGCTCAGGGGTAGATAACCTAAGGCCCAGGGGCCGGATCCGGCCCAATCGCCTTCTAAATCCAGCCCGTGGACAGTCCAGGAATCAGCATTTTTTTTACATGAATAGAATGTGTGCTTTTATTTAAAAAGCATCTCTGAGTTATTTGTAGGGCATAGGAATTTGTTCATTATTTTTTCCAAAATATAGTCCAGCCCTCCACAAGGTCTGAGGGACAGTGGACCGGCCCCCTGCTGAAAAAGTTTGCTGACCCCTGATTTAGCTGATCAGTGGAAACCGCAGGCCCCACTATCAGCAGGGATCAGCCACAGGAGCTCATAATTGGAAACTACTAAGTGCAGCCCGTCCCAGAGGGACTTGCAGCCATGGGCAATTACTGCCGACTGCAAGCCATACTTTTGGGAGCTCTGATGAGCAGCTCCTGCAGTGGACCCAATCCCAGCAGGGGGTGCATTTGGCACCAAATTTAAAATACAGTGAACACTTGTGAATAAGCATGCAATGCAATGCTTCAAGATTATGCTTTGCTTTGTACACTTAAAATTGTTGTATGGCAAGCTTAATAATAAAAATATTTCAGCTGTTATTGGTTAAAGGGCTGTATTTAAACTTTAGTATCAATTTAGTTGCAGTGAAGCAAGCTGCAATTTTCTTGAAAATCCCAGTAGTATACACACAGCTGGCTGGAGGTTCATTAGGAAAATTAACAAAAGCAGACAGGCAATTACCCAAAAAAAACCCCAACCCTCCTAGCAGATATTTTTGGGTGAAGTAACTGCCCTCCATTTCCTTGTCACTGCATGAATAACTACAATTTTGTAGGAAAAAGCAATTCCCCCCTCCCCAAATTATACAAAATAAGGTCACTTGAGAGATTTCGGCTGCAAATTTTCGAAGCCCTCTCCAGTAAGTCTAATAAAAGTACAGTTCAGTGAGCCAAAGCATAATAGACACAAGCCTTCAATAAAATCATGATTATTTTAAGCTTCTTGAAAGTGAACCAAGAGGGGAAATGGTAGCAATTAACTTTCCTCTATTATTTCCTTATATTTTATATTACATTTCATTTTCTTTCTTTTTTCTTTTTAATTATCCACTCTGAACTAGGGATAGAATAGTCTAGATCCATACACATCCCATACCTGTTAGTGGCTCCAAGCAAGCCCATCCTGTTCTGGATCTGTGAAGATGTTTTACAGGGCCTAACAATCAGTGCTTTTTTTCTAACAAAAAATGTTTAGGGGTAGTCTCATTTTGACTCAAGAAAAATCACCATTTTATAGTTCAAATCGGGAAAAATAAATACAGTAAGTCAGGCATAGGCAAACTCCGGCCCTCCAGATGTTTGGGACTACAATTCTCATAATCCCTGACCACTGGTCCTGTTAGCTAGGGATGATGGGAACTGTAGTCCCAAACATCTGGAGGGCTGGAGTTTGCCCATGTCTGCAGTAAGTGGACAAAAGTACAAAGAACATGCATTACCTCATATAACACAGCTGACAGCTCACAGTAACTTCCACATTGGCATCATTAACTTTACACTTCTTTGATGGCTGTGATGATGAAAAAATGTTAGTAATTTTCCTACCTATATTGAAATATTGCCCCTCAGTGAGGCCAAACTTTCATCAGTAAAACACCACACAGCCCACATTCCACACTGCTTCACACATTAAACGCTTGCTTCCATATGAGACTCAGGAAACACTGTGACAGGGAATGAGGCTGCCATTAGGGGTAGCAACGGAACTGACGATTCACCGTGCTAGAGAATAAACCATTTTGTTTGTTTGTTTCTTCTCCTGTTAGAGTCACAAAATGTTTAGGGGTACACATAGTCCTGCATCCCCCCCCCAGACAAAAGCACTGCTAAAAATTACGAACAGAAAAACACATTTATCTATTTTAGAAAGAAATGTAGGTACTATTTAAGAGATGCTATACTTTTTTCCTTCCTTCCTGTTTAACAGGAACACCTTTATAGGTGATCCAGTTGCCTCTTCTTATGTTCTTGTCCTCCTTCCTTTCCCTCTCCTTGTTTACTGCACTTTCTGTTCAGCTGCTCAGGTGCCAATCCAATCCTTGAAAAGCACACCGTGCTGAAAGAGGAAGTGGGAACCAATTTATTTGTGTTTTCAAGAAGGGAAAGGTTACCACCCTCATCACCTCAAGACGAAGACAGCAGCAAGGAGTGGGTTTCAAAACACTTGGTGGTTGCTGACGGATGTCCTCAGTGGTACCATTGCATCCATGGTCGCTACTTGGTAATTTCTATATCCTGGTACACTCTGGGTTTGGGTTGTTTCTTTGGCAGAAATAAATTGTTAGTATTTACAGGTCAGGTCCTCAACTACACTCAGCATAAGTTTACTGGTGCATCGACCCAACACATTTAATATAACTTCAACAGAGTAATAATAAAGGTTAGTTTCAGTGCAGTTTTCCTAGAAAAAATGGTGCCAGTACTACGTACAGTGGTACCTCAGGTTACATACGCTTCAGGTTACACACTCCACTAACCCAGAAATAGTGCTAAAGGTTAAGAACTTTGCTTCAGGATAAGAACAGAAATCGTGCTCAGGCGGCGCTGCAGCAGCAAGAGGCCCCATTAGCTAAAGTGGTGCTCCAGGTTAAGAACAGTTTCAGGTTAAGAACGGACCTCCGGAATGAATTAAGTACTTAACCCGAGGTACCACTGTACTGTTGAGTACCGCCAGAAAAAAATGCCTTGGTTCATGAATACAGGAAATAATTTATTTCAGTCATATTTTTACTTTAAAATACCATAAAAACTCATTGTAATTGTAAAAATGCAATAATAAACATAGGTTCAGCGGAGTTAAAATACATATTCAAGTAATAGTAAAGTGACTTCATTGAAAAAATCATTATCCTGAGTGCCAATGTCTTTTTCTTTCCCGCAGCATGTCAAGAGGTATTTAACTTCTTCCATCAAACCGACTGTCTCCATTTCAGATTTTCATAGAGCAAAAATATTTCTTCCAGGCCTGAATACATGTCAAAGAAGAGTTTCTAACAGAAACAATTTGGTCTGTGCTGAGAGAGCTAAACCTTCCCCTGAGCACTTTAACCTATATATGGAAATACTATCACAATTTTTCTAAGGCTGCAATTTTATACAGTTTCCTAGGAGTAAGTCTCACTGAACACAGCGAGGGAGACGAGGCAGTGAAACACTTCAGCACAAACATGCGCAGCGTTGCGTTATTAATGCAAAGAAGAGCCAGGGGTACAGAACTGGATTTTGACCTCACTTTGGAGGTTTAGTGTGTAAATTCTGACTAACTCCATTACTTTCAACCAGGTATCTTTTCCTGTTTATCTTCACAGACAAATGTTCCCATAGCAACAGTAAAATTGTAATTATATGAACTTGTTTCAGTTCAAAGCCAGGGAAATTAAAAAGGTAAATCTTTCTCCTTTTGTGTGCATCTGGTATTTTCCTAGTGCTCTGTCCCATTCTTAAGCTAAGCAACAGTGTGCAATTTTCTGTATGCAATTTCTTTTTCGTTAATAAAAACCTTAAACAAATGAAACCCTTCATAGTTCTTTGATGCAAAGTTAAGGCAATCGTGGTGATAAGGTGGGTGGGATGTTGAAAAGTAATTCAAGCAACGTGACAGGTTAATATACAGCATGGTTATTTATCTAGGAATGTTCAGCAAATACCAGCTAAAATTCTTCTTTTGAATTCTCCGGCACAGGGGAGGCTTTTTTCTTCGCTTGTTTCCTGCAAAAACGTGGCTGTGGTTTGCTGTTCATGAAAACTTGGAAGTGCAAATGTGTCTTTCCATCAAGTAATTATTATGTTAAGAGTGACACAGCAGCACTGCAGCTGAAGTTCAAAATCGGCATGATCATAGCATGAACTTCCTAATTTGGAAATTGTGCACTTTTTTGAAGTTTGGGCTCACTTGTCAGGAGCTCTTGGCACATCACTTGGCACCTGCACCCCTTTGCTAAAGATCACCTGTTGGAAGTAGCAAAAAGAGGAACTAGTGTTGTGGCCTTCACTTAGGGTGTAATCTATCATACCAAATGGCCCAGTATTTCAATACCAGCCCAGTATTTCAAGCTGGGTCTGGTTTGGTGTCCTGCTGCTTGTCTGGTGCTGGAAAGTGGCCAGTGGGGTGGTAGTCTGGTCTGCTCTGTCTTGTTTATTTTCTTTTTAAAAAATGTGACAAGCTTGCTTGTTACTCAGACAGTAGATACCTGTTTTTGCGTTACAGTGAACACAGATGCAAGTCATCTACACGTGTAAAAGCGCTTGTTTGAAAGTGCTTTTTGCCCTGGGTTCCTTTGGAAAGAAGGGCAGGGTGAAAAAAATGAACAAATAAATCAATCAAAGTAAACAAGAAGAATAAAAAAGAGTGTACACTTGTTGATTTGTACAGCTTAACTACAGTGGTACCTCAGGTTACAGACACTCCAGGTTACAGACACTCCAGGTTACAGACTCCACTAACCCAGAAATAGTACCTCGGGTTAAGAACTTTACTTCAGGATGAGAACAAAAATCATGGGGCGGTGGGGCAGGGCAGCGGCGGGAGGCCCCATTAGCTAAAGTGGTACCTTAGGTTAAGAACAGACCTCTAGAACGAATTAAGTTTTTAACCTGAGGTACCACTGTATTCCCAAACCATGGTTCATTCAAGTGGTTACATGGCATGCCTGTAAAAGTCCAATTAAAAAACCATGCAGTATCTGCCATAATTGCTACACCAGGCAGAAAAATCATTAAGTGGTCCATCAAGACCCTCAGCAATTTTCAAGGTTTGGGGTACACTGGTATACAGTGGTATCTCTGGTTACAGACGCTTCAGGTTACAGATGCTTCAGGTTACAGGCTCCGCTAACCCAGAAATAGTACCTCGGGTTAAGAACTTTGCTTCAGGATGAGAACAGAAATCATGCTCCGACGGCGCAGCAGCAGCGGGAGGCCCCATTAGCTAAAGTGGTGCTTCAGGTTAAGAACGGTTTCAGGTTAAGAATGGACCTCTGGAACGAATTAAGTTCTTAACCCAAGATACCACTGTACACAGTTACACAGATTTACACACATTGAACATTACAGATGAATAATAATAATAATAATAATAATAATAATAATAATAATAAATTATTTATATCCCGCCCTCCCCAGCCGAGGCTCAGAGCGGAAGAATGGTATGGTTGTACATCTCAGCTGCTTGTGTACAGAGGTACACAGATTCTACTCTTGTTGCGTGATACATGTGAACATCTCCTATATCAGGGTTTCCCAAACTTGGACTACAGTTTTTGGACTACAGTTCCCATCTTCCCTGACCACTGGTCCCTCCAACAACAGCTGCAGACCCAAGTTTGGGAAACCTTGCCCTAGATCATTGTACAGTCACCGTTACATGTTTGGAAGTGAGAAAGACAGGCACAAGGCAAGGCACCGGCTGTTTGGAAGGTACAGTTACATATAAGGTCCCTGCATTTAATCCAGTCCTGGTTCTCCATACCAACTTTAGCAAATCTCTCACAGTATTACCTTTGCTTTCAGATTAGAGAGACTGAGCTGTAAAGCAAACATTGCCCCATTTTTGTAGTGCTTTACATGTCTATCATTGCCCTTGTTATCAATATAAGAGAACTGGCCAAATTTAAGAAAGGGTTAACTGACTGCTCCAGAGGAAGCAACAGGGCTGCTGAGAAAGATTTAGTAGCCATGGGATGATTCAGTAATGTGGTTTTTGTGAAACACAAAACGATATTTCATCTGAGGCTGTATTACAGGGAGATTGTATCAAAGATTCCCTGAAGAAATGATATTGCTTCAGCCTTGGAAAGAGGTCATCAGGAGAAATGTGCTGGGTTCTGGGCACCATAGTTCAAGAAGGACGCTGGAGATTGAGAATGGAAAGAATAGGCAGATGAAGATAATAAAAGGCCTGGGAGACAAATCTTATAAGGAATGTTAAAACAACCGGGTGGGGTTTAAAATGTACAGTATAGGAAGAATACATTCAAATGGGGAATTTTATGATGTAAAATAATATGAGCAAAGAGAAAAGAATAGATTAATTAAAGGAAGATTAATAGGCATTATTTAAATGTAGGCTAAGCATTAGAAAAACTAGAAGAGGAACAGGATACATAGGGAGGCTTTGAGATTTTGAGAATTTAGAAAGCAGGTTAGACAGCTAGCCAGGTATGAACTGGGCAGATGATTTATTTGTCGCCTTCCAACTAACTGATTGCATAATTACCTGGAGCATCCATCCAGGATCCCCCCCTCCATCCATAAATATATATGTATGTATGTATGTGTATATATATATATATATATATATATATATATATATATATATATATCCACGATGCGCAAGAATTCTCACATGAACAAGCAGCAAGGATCTGGATAGGTAGTGTGAGACCATTTGCACTTTCAAAAGCAGATCCGCAAAAATTGAGGGATGCCTCCTGCAGTTCCCAGTTATACTAGCATACATACACTGCACAGTGGGCAGTGCCCAGTGGCATGGAAATGAGAAGGTAAGCAGGTAGAGGATTACAGCCTTGGTCTACAGAGCAAAAAGCTATTGCAGTGTTAATGTCTGCAAAGTGGAGGATAATGTTTGGCAATATGTAGTGTCAGGCAAGTGAAGATTGGCCAGAGATCTTCAATGGAAGAATGCAAATGTTACCCTGCCCCTTTTTAGTTCTGATATATTTAAAGGTATCTTTAGAATATTCAGAGGCATTATATATGCAGCAGTTCTATTCTGTTCTAATCAATACTGCACAGATTTGGGGTGCCTTAAAGTGATTTATCTATCTGCATAGGAGAGCATACCCTGACTTCTGCGTCTGGAATGTTCATCAGTGCTTAAGTGGTTAAATGGCGGGCTCTGGTTAATGGCTTCTTGTTGTGCCTCAGGCTGTTAAAACCTTCCCCTATGGTCATTAATTCTCCAGGAAATGCCCTGAAGGTTGATCATTATTACTTAAATGGACAATTAGAGATTTACAATATACTACTGCCTGCTGAAAAATAATAGCAAGGTGGGAATCCTGTAGGTGTTGAGTGCACATACTAGTTAAAAACATGGCAGGCCTTTTATGCCCAGATGTATCTCTTATTATCAGTGCCCTTGAAATGTTTATTCATGTAATAACGTCTATGCCACCCATTAGTTTTCAGAGCTCCCGAGGTGGCAAACGAATAAGGAAATTAAATTAAATGAAGCCAGGAGTACAGTAAAACAGATAATGTACTGGAACGGCTGGGCAAATAAAAAGGTCTTCTTGTGGACTGGAGCCAGAAAGGTGAGTGTCCCTGGGAAAGGCGTATCATCGATGCAGACCTCCAAGTGTCCTTTTTTCCAAGGGAAAATTCCGGAATTACAAAAGCTGTCCCAGTTTCTGATTTGATCCCAGAATGTCCCGCTTTTCCTTAGGACGTCCCTATTTTCATCTCGAAATGTTGGAGAATATGGAGTGATGCAACCCCTGAGCCAAGGAGGTATAACACGCCCCCATGTATAAGACACCCCCTATTTTGGGGGACTCCTAATTAAGAAAATGGGGGGAGATTGCCCAGACTTTTTTTTAGGGGAAATGGCCTAAAAGTCGCTCAACCACCAGACCTACACTGCTGCTAGTACGCGTCACGTTATCAATCTATCCTCTGTCCCATTGCCACTGATAATCTCCGCAGCAATCAATCACACGTTCCCCCTAGGCACTATCTATGCATAAGATTAGCCTCCCCCTTTTTAGTAAAAAATTGGTATATTATACACAGAAAAGTACGGTAAGTAGCTATACAATTTTATAAAACATCTGAGGGCAACCCTGTATAGCAAAGTTTTCGATGTTTAATATTTTATTCTGTTTTTATATATGTTGGAAGCTGCCCAGAGTGGCTGAGGCAACCCGCTTAGATGGACGGGGTAGCATTTTTATTATTATTAAATAGGAGGTCCTTACTTCCATCAGAGAAATGTTGCAGGGTCTGCAGATGCAGCTCCACAGCAGTTGGGACTCCAATATTACAGTGTGCGGATCCAAACAGAGAAAATATTCCAGGAAGCCTGTAGACGCCATGTTGGTGGCCAAGATTATCCCTGGACTAATTGCTATTTGCTGCAAGAATGAGATCACATATGCCTATCTGCTTGCTTTGAAGTTGTGGAGCCTTAGTTTTGGTTCAGCTCCTTGGGAGAGGCGAGGCTTCTGACACTGCCTGCCTGTCCGCTTCTCCCTTATCTGAGAGATGGATGAAAGATAGGAAGGGGTGAGTTAATTGGGCTACTGATGCCAGCTTATGCAGCTTGCCTTTTATATCAGTAACGCTTAACATACTATTGGGAACAGTCATGACAAACGTTTGCCCTGAGTCAGGGCAGCAAGGCTTTGCAGGCTTTTGTAAGCTTACACGTTCTTCTGATAAAGCACTAGACCTAATCACCCTGGCCTTTTGGGAATCCTTCTTTGGTATTCTTCAGAAAAAGCTTGGACAAAAACACACAAATGAGTGAAGTATGTCCCCCTTCCTGCTTTTGTTCCTTTCACCCTCTTCTCAAGCAACTCCCTCTCCTTTGAGTGGACAGAGGGCAGGGGGCTGTTGAGAAAGAGGAAGGTCTGCCACAGATGGAGCAGGCCTCTCTATCCTCCTCCGTTGGGGGGGGCATGGTATTTGTAATGATCCCTGCTTCCTATGCCTGGAAGACTTTTCTCCCAGTTTCCATAGTAAGGTAAAAGGTAAAAGACCGCATAACAGTTAAGTCCAGTCAGAGGCGACTATGGGGTTGTGGCGCTCATCTTGCTTTCATGCTGAGGGAGCCAGCGTTTGTCCACAGTCAGCTTTCTGGGTCATGACTAAACCACTTCTGGCACAACAGACGGAAACCAGAGCGCAAGGAAACACCGTTTACCTTCTTGCCACAGTGGTAGCTATTTATCTACTTGCACTGGTGTGCTTTTGAACTGCTAGGTTGGCAGGAGCTGGGACAGAGCAACAGGAGCTCACCCCGTCACGGGGATCCGAACTGCTGACCTTCCGATCAGCAAGCCCAAGAGGCTCAGTGGTTTCGACCACAGTGCCACCATATTAATCAGCATTACTAGAAAGAAAACTTAGCATAAGGACAATGGCATCATGGTTGATACAAATATATGCAGGCTCAAGCAGAGCTTGTCTGAGGCCCGGGGTGGTAATCTTGTTAGAATAAAATTATGAACTGAAACAGAAAGGCAGCCAGTCCTTGGTGGGGGGCTCCTTGTCGACTTAGCCCTCCGTGGCTCGGGGCAAGTGTACCTGGCTGCTCCCTATCTCCCGACACAGGCCTGGGCACGTGTTTTCTCCTTAACCATTCCTCATCTTTCTAATTGCTTTAACAGAGATATTCTCTTCCTAGCTGTGGATCACATCTCCTCTCCTATTGGAAAGGAAAAAGGGGAGTAGCTTATAGAAAAGGCTTAGAGAATAACAAGGTGAGACGTCAAAGAGCTTCAATCTCCCCCTTTCTAGTTCCGGGTCCTTTTATGCTTCTGCATAATGATAGGTACTAATGCCATTATGGTGTGCAGGTGCCTAAATAAAAAAGGGGAAGGCATAATGCTTTCATGTTTCAGTAAAGCAGCAGGCTCAAATAATCCGTTAGATCCATGCGCTGAATACTAGAAATGTTATTTGTATTAAATATAAAGAAACTGTGATATTCTGGGAAGCTTACATTTCCAGCTTTCTGTTTAATAAGCAATATAAAAAAGGTTAAACTTTTGTTCAGTCATGTATATTTTAACGTCTCCAGACATAAATTGAATAAATTATTTGCATATACTGCAGGATTTGCTAGGCTCATGAGAATGCATCTAATTAGGTTATGGCTTACATCCATGTTGAAATCAGTGAGTATTGACTTATCTATTTATGCTGTTCATCTCTAAAATGGAGATGTGAATAAAAGTAATATGCGCCAGACTGCTGCTTCAAAAAGCAAAGTCTAGAACATCGTTTGCTAGAACATCCCAGAACTGAATCAACACATCAGCATTTCATCCAGATGTATAGTTATGGGATGTGAAGCATCTGAAGTATGGCTTTACTGATATTGCAGGCTGTTTTTTCAAAATAAATAAATAAATAAATAAATAAAAATGCATTGCTTATATGGATAAAAATAAGGGTCTGAGATATGTATTTCTTGAACTTTAAAGGTAAAGGTAAAGGTACCCCTGCCCGTACGGGCCAGTCTTGACAGACTCTGGGGTTGTGCGCCCATCTCACTTAAGAGGCCAGGGGCCAGCGCTGTCCGGAGACACTTCCGGGTCACGTGGCCAGCGTGACATCGCTGCTCTGGCAAGCCAGAGCCGCACACGGAAACGCCGTTTACCTTCCCGCTGGTAAGCGGTCCCTATTTATCTACTTGCACCCAGAGGTGCTTTCGAACTGCTAGGTTGGCAGGCGCTGGGACCGAGCAGCGGGAGCGCACCCCGCCGCAGGGATTCGAACCGCCGACCTTTCGATCGGCAAGTCCTAGGCGCTGAGGCTTTAACCCACAGCGCCACCTGCGTCCCTTCTTGAACTTTACGAGACCACTAATTGCTCCAGAGGTGATGGAGCACCTTTGGCCTATATTAAAGTGGCTCAGCATCTCCACCCCCATCGTTCAGTCTGGACACTTAAGGACAAGCTCTAAGGGCCTTCTGGTGGTTCCCTCACTGCAAGAAGTGAGTTTACAGGGAACCAAGCAGAGGACCTTAAAGGATCTACACTCATAGTATGTTTCTGAGTGCAATTCAAAGTGTTGGTGCTGTCCTTTAAAGCCTTAAACGGCTTTGACCCTGTATACCTGAAGGAGTGTCTCCACCCTCATTGTTCAGCCCAATTCACTAAGGTCCAGCTCCGAGGGCCTTCTGGCGGTTCTCTTACTGCGAAAAGTGAAGTTAAAGGGAACCAGGCAGAGGGCCTTCTTGATAGTGGCGCCCATCCTGGAGAACGCCCTCCCATCAAAAGTTAAGAAGATAAAGAAGTTTACAACTTTTAGAAAACATCTCAAGACAATCCTGTATTGAGAAGTTTTTAATCTTTGGCATTTTCTTATGCTTTTATATGTGTTGGAAGCCACACAGAGTGGCTGGGACAACCCAGTCAGATGGGTGGAGTACAAATAAGAATATTATTATTATTATTATTATTATTATTATTATTATTATTATTATTATTAATATTAATATTACCTGGTTTTAAAGGACAGTATTAAAGGAGGAGATGGACTAATAATCAAAGAAAGGGATACATAAACTGTACTGGTGCCTGTCAAGGTTGGCCAACATGGGTGGGGTATAAATATTATTATTATTATTATTATTATTAGGTTTTTAAATCTCATGTACCCTCTTTGTGTGTAGAGTGTAGAAACTATAATTTGTGTATCTTTGGTTCAAGGTTCTAATGAACACCACCACACTTATTTTTAGCATGTGGGTGAGTAGCAGGAATATCTTTTAATAGTACATTTATAAATAATGAGAATAGCAACATTCTGTTTTGAGATGAAATAACTTTTACTTAAGCTGAAAATGGACTGTTAAGTATATCTGAAGAAGCTTCAAATGTTTCTTGGTGGAAGTAGCTTTGACACAAAAGACTGGGAGGTCTCCAGAGGGCCTGTTATGATGTATCTTCTTGTCAATAACCATGTTTTAGAGGGTGTGTGGGAAGACCTCTGAACACAAGACACAATCTCTTATGTCAATAGTGCATCTTTGAAAGAGTCCTTAAGTATTCCAGATCCATTAGGGTTTAGAGGATCAATAATAAGTACACTAGAGGAAACATACATATGCACTGACATGGCAAAAGCTGTTATTCCATCCAGTCAATAACCTGCACTTTGAATATTCACTGAATGAAGAGGTGCAAAGAGGGTATATCACAATTAACTAATAGAACTTCTACCCATCCTTTTTCAACTTCTTTGGATTTCAGAAAATGTTTTGTCCAGTTCAAAAACTTGTTGTTTTGGCCCATTATTTAAAGGGTGGTATAGAAATACTTTGATAGACAACAAAAGGAAAATAGATTGTTTATTATTGTTGTTTCAACCATCATGGTTATACGTCAACCACAGGGAAAATATAACAATAAAATAAATCTCAGAATTTTATCTTGTGGGAATAATCATTCCGTGTCAGCATTCCCGCCAACATTATCGATCATCAGCTGTGTTGCTAAGCAAACTTTTAATGCTCAGTGTGACTGATAAATGTGTTTTCAACCTAGTTTTCCCTGTAAACCAAGGACTGAATGCCCTGCTGGGATCTAGTTCCTACCAGCAACAGGTGGCTACAAAAGCACTGCTGCCTTTTCATAGAATTGTAGAGTTGGAAGGGGTCACAACCAACCCTCGGCAATGCAGGAATCTTTTTTTGTCCCCCCCTTTTGTCTCCTGGTTTTTTTTATTCAAAATTATAATAAGACATATTATCCAAAAACATATCATCCTTGCCCCCCCATTTTTCCTCCCTCCCCCACAAAACCCCCCCACCCCCCAACTTCCCTCAGTTCCAGTCTTTGGTTTCTCCAATAATGCTGTTTTCTGCATGTTACAAAGTTGTATAGATCCTCAAGCTATTTAGCTGATTATTATTATTATTATTATCAATAAAGAGTTTGTGAATGTTTATTCAAAACCTGCCTAGGATAGGAGTCCAGTTCGCTTTGTTGCATCTTCAGATACTTTGTGAAAGGTTCCCATTCATCCTTAAAGTCACAGTTATCCTTGTCCCGTAGCTTATACAGTGGTGCCCCGCAAGACGAATGCCTCGCAAGACGAAAAACCCGCAAGACGAAAGGGTTTTTCGGTTTTTGCGACGCTTCGCTAGACGATTTTCCCTATGGGCTTGCATCGCAAGACGAAAGCCCATAGGGAAATCTCGGGGACCTTTTTTTAAATGCTGGCGGTGGGGAGCAAAGCCTTCCCCCCCCTCCGGACTTCAGAAGAGGTCCAGGAAGGCCGGCGGGGGCGAAAGGCTTTGCTCCCCACCGCCAGCATTTTAAAAGCGGTCTGGGATAGCAGGGAAGCGCTTCCCGCTATCCCGGACGGCTTTTGAAGGCAGGCAGGGGGGGCAAAGACTTTTGCCCCCCACCCGCCTTGGGAAGAGGTCCTGGACCTCTTCCCAAGGCGGGCGGGGGGCAAAAGTCTTTGCCCCCCCTGCCTGCCTAACCAGGGGCTTTTAAATCGCCCTGGGACTGTCCGGGGCGATTTAAAAGCCCCCGGACGGCTTTTGAAGCCTCCCCCCGCCGCCCGGCATCGGGGCATCGTCCCGATGCCGGGCGGCGGGACAGGAAAGCCTCCCCCCGCCGCCCGGCATCGGGGCATCGTCCCGATGCCGGGCGGCGGGGCAGGAACGCCTCCCCCCGCCGCCCGGCTTCGGGGCATCGTCCCGATGCCGGGCGGCGGGGCGAGAAAGCCTCCCCCCGCCGCCCGGCATCGGAACGATGTCCCGAAGCTGGGCGGCGGGGCGGGAAAGCCTCCCCCCGCCGCCCGGCTTCGGGGCATCGTCCCGATGCCGGGCGGCGGGGTGAGAAAGCCTCCCCCCGCCGCCCGGCTTCGGAACGATGTCCCGAAGCCGGGCGGCGGGGCCGCGAAGCCTGGGCGCGCTGGCAACTCTCCGCAAGGAGCGCTCCCGCTGCTTGCGGAGAGGTCCGCGAAGCCTGTCCTGGACCTCTTCTGAAGGCAGGCGGGGGGCAAAAGTCTTTGTCCCCCCTGCCTGCCTTCCCAGGGGCTTTTAAATCGCCCCGGACAGCGGAGAAGTCCTCCGCTGTCCCGGGCGATTTTAAAATGCCGCCCGCCAGAAGAGGTCGGGGGAAGGCGGTTTCCATAGGAACGCATTAATTGATTTTCAATGCATTCCTATGGAAAACCGTGCATCGCAAGACGAAAAACTCGCAAGACGAAGAGACTTGCGGAACGAATTAATTTCGTCTTGCGAGGCACCACTGTATGTCAGTTTTGCCAGTTCTGCATAGTCCATCAATTTTTCTTGCCATGATGCTTTAGTTGGGGTTTCTTCAATCTTCCATCCTTGTGCTACCAGAACTCTCGCGGCCATTATCGCATACATGAAGATGTTTTTCAACTTTTTTGCCAGGTCTTTCCCTACAATCCCCAACAAAAATGCCTTGGGTTTTCTAACAAATGTTAAATGGAACATTTTCTTCAATTCGTTGTATATCATTTCCCAAAATTTTTTAATTACCTTACAATCCCACCACATATGATAAAATGTCCCCTCCTTTTCCTTACACTTCCAACATATATTTGAACTAGTTTTGTACATTTTCCCTAACTGCACAATGCAGGAATCTTTCACCAAATGTCTGGCTTGAACCCAAGAGCCTGGGATTAAGATTCCCATGCGCTACCGACTGAGCTATCCAGTGCAACTATAGGCAACTGCAAAAGGAAATATGCCCAAAATGGGGTGGTTCAAACCTTTTTGTTTCGCTTCCCCCCTCTAATTTGTGGAGAAACTGAATCATAGACGTTATTGTACATCTTACCCATTTCCCCAGCACTTTTTGCTAAGTACTACTGATTGCTTCCCTCCATTCTTTTCTGAAACATGCCTTAGGTGGTCACGAAAATTGTCCAAGTGGTCACAACAAACTGGAGCACTTTTCACATCCCTTGATATTTCTTTATGTTTCTCTATGTCAGAGTTAAGCTTCATTCAATTACAAGGCATTTAGTAAACAGAAAGCCTTTGCTTTCTGTATTCTAATAGAAACCAGTTCCTCATTCTGGGCAGGTTTGGGATTCTCCCAAATATTTCTCCGCTTAACCCAGATTTACCATTTCAACAGAAAATTGGATAAATCTGAAAAAGCCTCGCAAATGGCAAATCTTGATTAAATAGAAGGGAAAATATATATATAAGGGGTGACATTTTGATATGGACTCTGCAGAAAAACCACACCAAGCAAACAAACCCAACCTCAATCCACGAGCAGCACGGAGGCTATATTAAACAGGGAAGCACCTTCTAACCACTACACCCAGTACTTCTCATGATTTCATCAGACAGACCAGATTAACTGCTGTGAATGATTGCTGAGAATGATCAGGCCATGCAATGCCTCAAGGAGGACTACAGTGGTACCTCAGGTTAAGAACTTAATTCGTTCTGGAGGTCCGTACTTAACCTGAAACTGTTCTTAACCTGAAGCACCACTTTAGCTAATGGGGCCTCCTGCTGGCACAACACTGCTGGTGCACAATTTCTGTTCTCATCCTGAAGCAAAGTTCTTAACCTGAGGTACTATTTCTGGGTTAGCGGAGTCTGTAACCTGAAGCGTCTGTAACCTGAATTATGCATTGGACAGCATGTCTGCAACAATAGCCAAAAAAAGTCTCTGTGAACACGATAACCCACTTAATTCAGGAAAATAGTAAGCTACTTGGAATGAGTTGCTCCTGCAGTGTTTCTAGTCCTTACAGACTTGGCGAAAATTCCATTTCCCCTTCAACTTCCTCAAAATGGTTGCCATGAATTCTGACTGGTCCACCACCTCACTAGATGCTGTCTGTCACCTCATTTACTCATCAGTTCACTTGATGTGAAACCTGATTTAGTCTTTTTGAAATTAGCAAGTGTATAGCCTCTCTCACATTGAAACATATACACTTCATGTGCGAAAATCAACTCCCAATGTGTAGGTGTCATAGCTGTCAAGCATCCCTTATTTGGAGGGACAGTCCCTTATCCCAGTGCCATGTCCCACTGCTGTCCCTTATTGATGGATGTCTCTTAAATTTCCCGGGTTTCAAAGGAAGCAACTCCTCTCCCTCCCTCCCTGCCGGCCAGGGAGGAGGGAAGCTCCAAGTGTGTTGCTTGGCTGCCCAGTCCACCCCCCTCTGGCCTCTTCTCACCAGCCTTGGCCCCCGGGAACCCCTCCCTGCCGGGACTGGTGGGAGCCTTGGGCCCTTCCGCCGCCATCCTCCTCGCGGCTGCCGAACTGAGCATCTCTGCCTGGGGCCTCCCCTCTGCCCGTCACTGCCATTCCCGCTCCCGCTAGGCCGTACTGCGGCTGTGCCGCCGAAGGACCCGAATGAGATGGGCAGCCTGGCATGGTCTATGAATTGATGAGGAGCCTTGAGAGGAGAGCAAGGGCAACCATAGAGAAAGCAGTTCAGAGAGAGGAGGAAGAGGAGGAGGCGCAGGCGCAGGCGCAGGCAGGTGTTCCAAGGGCTACAAGGGAAGCACCACAAGTTCTTCTCCCATAGATTTGTAGTGGTAGACTAGCATAGATGGTCTGATCTGCGGGTTAACTTCGGGTGCTATTCCCCCCCTCCTCCCACCCCGCCTGATGGAACTGAGCGCTGCAGATGGAGCACGAGAGAAAATATACAGAACTGCAGCAGCATCTTCGTAGCTTGAACTTCGTTTTGTGTGAAAAGTGGTTGCTGCTTGTAGTTATTTAATTGCAGTGTTTCATTGGCTGGTGTCTTGAGCAGCAACCTCTGGAAATGAAAGGCTAAAAACTGGCGCTGCTCTCCAAAATTATCTGGTCTCTTTTAAATGGTTGACTAAAATCCCTTATTTTGGCTGCTGGTCCCTTATTTTCAAGGCTGCTGGTCCCTTATTTTCAAATCTGTAAGTTGACAGCTATGGTAGGTGTTGGGCCTGGGTACAGGGGAACAAAAGGCCTATATAATCCAGCATCCTCTTCCCTGGAGTGGCCAATCTCATGTTCATGGGAAGCCTGCCACAAGCCCCTCCCGCTGCTGCTCCGTGCTGTATGATCTAGAAGCAGGTCCACCCGTACAGCCCGATTGCCCCTTGGTTGTGTGGCTGCCCCTTCATACAACTAACATGCAAAGAAGGCCTGTATTGGTTTCAGAACTGCTGCTGAACTAGAAGAATCATTCTGATCTAATGTCTGTTTGTGTCATTCTATTAACATCATACAGCTGAGTCAAGCGAGGATTGCTCTTGTCAGTGATTGATTTTCTTCTCCACAGCAAGTCAGGGCATTCACATTCGTGGGGTTTCTTTTTTGCTTTTTGAGAACTCCTTGCTGCTACGAGTGCAAAGGAGGCTTTTCTAAAGTTTTCAGAGCAGAAAGAGCTATTTTTTTATGGGACCAAGTGGAGACTGTGCTTACCATATTAACTTGGCCAAAGGATCTCCTTACTAAACCCCCCCCCCCAAAAAAAAACCAGGTTTGCCCTTGCAATGGTGCAGGGCTCGTTGGGGTTAAGCAGGCCTTTCCTAAATGACCATGTGATATTGAATGACCCCCTCCCTGCCAGGTCCCATATAATTTTTGTGTGAGAGAGAAAAGTTCTACATACACCAGTGATATAGCGTGGGTGGCCAATGCCCGGGGCTGCATGGAGGGGTGGGAGGGAGGGAGGTGGACAGAGTGCTCATGCACATTCACTGCCTAATGGTGTCTGTGTCACCCAGGAGATTGCAGCTGCAAAGAAAAGAAGAGTCATTCCATAGTCCGGAGAGGTAACTTCCTGGTTTGCAATGGAGAAGCTGTTTTCAACAGAGCCCAGTGACAGAAGCTGTATTGAAGCAGCACCAGGTGTTTAAATTTTTTGCCCCACTGCCACTCCCACTGCCATTTGGGGAACATCTTTATTTGGCCTCTAGCCAGCTTCAACAATCTAAATAAGATATCATATGAAGGTTAGACAGCCTCAGTTACAACTGCTGGCTATTACAATCAAGGATCACCAGCTACTAGGAGGTTGTCTTTTGATAACTGGGAATTTCCATCTGGGTGGAGCAACCTGCTTTAGGCAGCAGTATGCTGGTGGAATTGGTTGTGGAATGGGGCACTTCAGGCAGCAAAATGTCTTGGGCCAGCACAACTTTGCAGTTTTTAGAAGAGCTGAGAGCTTGGAGAATGGGCTATTTGTCAAACTAAAACAAAGCAAAATAGGCTGGGGGTGGGGGAGCTACGTAAGTGTCTTCTTGGGATCTGCTGCCTGCTGTAGAATTGCTGCTTGCTTCCTCTGTCTTCTTCTTGCCTGCTTATTCACTTATTTTAATACCATTAAATCTCCCTGCCTGAAAGAAAGTAAATCTGATAACATTGTTCTGGAGTTTCTATCAGCTTGGAAGTATAAAGCTGTGTGGGCTTAAGTAGCTCACCTGTGCAACGAGGGCCAGACTTTGAAAACTAGGTGGGCATCCGTCCAATAATGTAGCTCCCCTCCACTGCTGGCACAATTGCGTGTCTGCCAACTGCAGGGACAGTGAGTAGTCCTTACATTTGTTCAGTAACTGGGACAAAGGCATGGGTTTGATTCAGCTGTTTATTTCAGGATCTGCTGCTGGTGATGCTGTGGAGATGTGTGGGCAATCGCTGTGTCTGAGCTTAATGATGACAGTGAAGGTGACTGAGGAGGGGCTAAAAATACAAATGCCCGAGGGAGAACAAGCAGAGCTCTTGCAGTGTGCCAGCCAGTCTGGTAAAGTAGCTGGATGACAGGAGGCTAACATCAGCAGCTATTGATCTTTAAGCTTATGCTGAAACTGATTCACAGGGAGAGGCAGAGGTGCTGACCAGACACTAATTAGAGCGCACGGACCTTTTTAGTGCTGTGTTGTTCATTAAAATATAGATCTGGACATGCTGGATGGGAATGTGGCAGTTTTTAAGAATGAAAGTGGGGTGTGTCTGGATGCAAAGGCTGGAGAGGAATGAAGGGAGGGGAAGCTGGGCCTCAATAGAAACACACAAGTGACTTTTCCCACTTAATTATCAAATTCCTATCCCACTCTCCAAGGAATTTGGGGGACAGAGCATACAAGCTTGTCCCCCTTTATCCTCAACAATCCTGTTTGCTATGATTAGCCATAAAAACAATGGTTTTACCAAAGAACCCAGCAAGTTTGATAGTTACACAGGGATTTTCCTAAGTCTGAGTCAACTGCTCCAGCCACTGTACCAGCTGGCCGCCTTATGAGACACACATAAAAAGGCCAGATGAAAGCTGACTGTCTTCATGGCTTTCTCATAAAAGATTCACGGCCACTATCTAGTATCCTGCTCATACATCTTCTTCCCTTAACAAACGATCCTCCCCAGATTTTACCGCCCCACTAATAATTCCACAGAGGCAATCATTATGTTGGCAGTGTCCCAAAAGGTTATCTAAGTGCGTATTGCCATCAACATTCAAGCCACCGAGGGGATAAGAACATTACAGAATCGCTGCAAAGCCGACGCTTATGCTCAGGCAGGGGAGACATTTGTACTTTCACCTCTGGATATTCCCAGATCGACGATCAGCATGTCATATATTGCATTAACGCAGCGGTGGCCCATTTGTGACTGCAGATTCTGTGGACCTCAGACTCGGCTTTTGACCAGAGGAAGTACCTGGTTTGCTGAAAATATGGGTTACTGTTACAGCATCTCCCTTGATAGCATATCACCTTTGCTGCAAGACTGAATTTTTTACTCAAACCATAGAAATTCTGAGAGTTGCTTCTGGAACATCTTTTTATCCAATTCAGTGTGCCATATCTTTTTGCATTGCATTTATTTCAGTTTTCCTTTCAATCCTGCTGTTTTTCTTTTATAATTTCATTATAAGGCGAGTTAAAGATTCTGGTTACAACACACGATGCTTGGCGAAGATGCTCAAGGTTTCTTATTTGAAATGGCAAACTGGGGCACTTACGTAGGTTTATTTACAGGTAAGTGCTCCAATAATCATCTAAAGCAGCAAACTGAGACACCTGCTTGCAAGTAAACACCCACCTTACTGTTTTAAGCTGCTACCTGAATGCAGCAATGAAGGTTGCTTTGCAGGAATGGAGGAGGCAATAAAGAGATACATACTGATAGCTAGGATTAAATAGGCCATAACTGTTTAAAAGGCATATATGATCATTAAACTGGGGGTGGGGTTATTGGTTTTGCTTGTTATGTCTTTTTGTGTTTTTGTATTGTAATCTGACTTGTGATCCTCGGGTGAAGGGTGAGATAGAAATTTAATTAATAAATGATAATAATAACTTGCACCTTGCATGAGGTAGTTATAAACCCTACCACTGATGTGCCCATATACCTTCACATTGACTTCCTAGTGGTGGTATTTTCTCATGTCTCTGAGGAAGCTGCCTTATCTCAAGTGAAACCAATGGCCCATCTAGGTCAGTTAAAGATAGTCCCTTGACCAGCAGGGCTGTTTGGTGTACTTAATTAGCTACTCTATAGAACTAACCACAAACCACTAAAATGCTTTACTGACTCAGGTGAAGGGCATTTACGTTCTGGGGTTTCTTTCCAGCATGCTTGTGGAAGTTCTCAAGAACAGCAGAATGGAAACAAGAGAAGAAGAGGAGGAGTTTGGATTTGATATCCCGCTTTATCACTACCCGAAGGAGTCTCAAAATGGCTAACATTCTCCTTTCCCTTCCTCCCCCACAACAAACACTCTGTGAGGTGAGTGGGGCTGAGAGACTTCAAAGAAGTGTGACTAGCCCAAGATCATCCAGCAGCTGCATGTGGAGGAGCGGAAACGCGAACCCGGTTCCCCAGATTACGAGACTACCACTCTTAACCACTACACCACACTGGCTCTCACAGCCACAGATGGGCATCCTGGAGTCTTTCCACCGTACCTCCTGTGTGGAATGAGGATATTCCTTTGTTACATACAAATGTAACAGCTAGACAAATGTCAGCAGCCCAGACAACTGGACATATTTAGAGCTTGCGGTCAGGATGTGGTTGTAATAAGTAGACATGCGCCAGCAGTCCAGATCGAATCACACTTGTTAACTGGAGATGTATTTTTGCTTGGTTTAGCAAGTAATTGCATGGGACTATAGACCAAATAAGGGAAATAATAAATAATGTTAGTAGGGTAATTAGGAGGTCGTGATAGGCTGTAAACCTTGCAGTACCCAGCCAATGGGGAGAAAAGGGAGGGAACCTTCGCTTCGGATATAGGGAATATAAGCTTATGCTTTGCCAAAGCTGGGGGGGGGTGCCTACTTTGGACACCGGCTCTTGCAAGAACATATTATATTCAATAAACCCTTTGCTGCTTCACCAATTTTGTTCAGATTTTATTTGAGGCTCTCAAGACCCACTTCTAATACCTCCGAAGCCTCATTTATGTTCCTGGAGGAAATATGTTAGAAATACTGTTGGATGTTGAAGTCTGGTTTGTCTCTGTCTTTGATTGTCTCTTACTGAAATTGCAAAATTAAAAAACCCCGCAAAGGTTTACTCTGAAAACTATGTGCCTGTGCACACACACACACACTACAAAGTCTGGCATTTATGCCATGACACTCGTGAACAATTAAGCCAGGGGTCGGCAAGGCTTACCGGGCATGGACCGGATCACTCCCGTGGAGATCCTCCGTGGGCCAGACCTGTGCGGCACGACATCAAAAATAATGTCTGCCCATGTCCGCTATGCTGGAAATCGCTTCTGCACATGCCCAAACGCCAAAAATTGTGCCTGTGCAGAAGCAGTTTTCAGCGTCTGGGCATGTGCAGAAGCAATTTCCAGAGCCATAGTTGTGCGCCATGTTGTGCTGGCTTAGCACAGCGTGCAGGGACTCATCGAGCAGGCAGCTCAGTTCGGGGGTGGCTCATGGGCCGGTTAAGCAACCCTCATGGGCGGCTTCCGGCCCATGGGCCTCAGGTTGTCGACCTCTGAATTAAGCGCTCGTGGCATCATTAACTATTAAGGGATTGAACAACATATTAAAGAAAACTTTTGATAGAAAACTTAATTTAGGGTGCATTCCAAAGCCATCTCAAATCCAGCTTGCTGGATGTCATGTAAGTGCTGCTCAGCTGACAGAGACGTAATCCCACTGATGAGATGGTTCTTATGTTAATGGAGGTTCCCAGGGAAGACACCACACTGATGATGCTTTGCCAGTTGGAAAAGGTAGGAACAGCGCATGGGTGTGTGTGTCTGCCCTTGCCTAGAAACTACAGAATCCCCAACCCCCCTCATTCACCCTCCTTTTCTTGGGAGAGGGGAAATAATGGCAGAAATAGGTGAGGGAAAAATGTATCCTGCTCCCACCCTGGCAGTAACAAGGCAGCAGACCCTGACCACCAGAACCATATCGTTGCTCTGACAGAAGGTGTTGTAACATGCAGAAAATTATGTAGAACATAATTCAGCTTTTATTAGCTAAAGGAAAACCAATATATTAAGCAATTATCTTCCAAACCTTGAAAAAGTATCAATATGAGATGTACAATTAGCTGCTCACAGGTGACATGCCATAAATGCAATTTTTTTTTTAAGTTTCAAAATATTTTCTTTAATATTGGGATCTCATTGAGAAGGAGGGGGGATACAAGGTAAAGGGGGGAATTAAAAATGAGCAGATGCCTAAACAATGCAGACAGGAGAAAATTAGGGTCTAATGAATGCATTAATAAATTCCCAAAGCAGATCATTAATGATGTGCATATTATTAATCGTGGCTAAAATTTCAAATCAGAGACTGTCTTCATCAAAGACACAAGAGGTAGATAGATTTCCATATAATAAATGTACTTCTATTCATTAAAATTTGGAAGCAGAGAAATAATGAGTACTTCAAGCATTCATTACCAAATTCTGATATTTATAGGAAGACATGCATCTTGGGGGAAATGAATCAATATTTATGAAGTGTTGTGTTTTCCTGTTGCTACAAAAATATTAAACCTATCATGGATGTGGTTTATTGTATTTAATTCTCAGGAATGCAGCTTTGGTTGTTGTTTAGGCATTTAAAGAAGACGTCAGTTCACCAGCCTTTTATCCAGCACAGATGGAGACATCTGCAATCTACAATGCCGAGTGATATGTTTATATTGTTGTGCTCTGGCTTCAGAAAGCATTGCCATTTTCCCTAAAGAAAGCCAGATACGACACTGGTACATGGACAAAAACGTTTGGGTGAGAAATGTATCACTGTGACAGATGGAAAAGAATCGCTTTGGATACCTATATGTATATTTTCCCCATTAAAAATGAAAGTGACCTTTCTAGAACTGTTTTCCATTTTGAGTAATGTCAAGCTTATTCAATTAATACTTTTACATACTACAAAAATGTTGGGCCTTGCCATGGGATTTAAGGGCTTATATCCGATATATATTCATTTAATATTCATGCAAGTGAATCCTGAGGGTACAGAAGGAAATGAAAACCATAGTATTTAATGAGCCTCCCTAACTGGAAAAAACATGGTTATTGCCTAGGCCTCCTTCCTTTTTTCAAGAAATCTAATATTTGATTTAGGGTAATGATGCCTCTTCTGAAATTAATCTTGTGTCTTTAATTATTCAAATCTCCAGCATTATTGAAACCTTTCTAATTATTCCCGTTGCTCCATGGTATTAACAAAATTTATGCTTAAATTTGAAATCACTTTAACGGGGGCTGCATCATTCTCGTGCTCGTTTGCCATTTTGAGATTTCACCTCTGAGACGAAGGAAGGTTGACTGCAGCCAACATCTCCGTTATTAAAATTATCCTCTTTGCATTTTTACTGGTAATGTAATAAGGAAAAATGGGGGCCGCTTATTAGATTCCTTCACACTTTCTTTCTGTCAAATCCCACCTCTCATTACCTCATTTACTCCTTAAAAAAATCCTGTAGAACTAATATTCTTTTATGATCAGTTAACTTTATCAACTGAGAAGGTTTTATATACTCTTGCAAGCCAAGTGCATTTGAGAAACTGTTATTACTTTCCACCTTCTAGATAAATAAAGCTGCATGTCAGACTGCCGTTGTTTTTTTTTTTGACCATACACAAAATCTTACCTAAAAAATGAGAAGGTGAGTTACATCTGATCCAAATCCAAGATTCATCAAAATGTGTGAGTGTGGAATAGGTGGATCTTGGGATGTTCCAACTGAGTCAGGCCTCAATTAGGGCTATGCTAGCATAACTCTCTCAGCCTGGCTCAAAGGGGAATATGCCAACATAAATCCCTCAATCTGGCTGAACCGGTACAATGCTGTTTAGCCAGGGCTCAGCTGGTGGAACATATGCCAGCACAAGTCCCCCAGAAGGGGCATTTCGGGGCAGGAAATGAAAGGAGAGACTAATTCCAAACCTCTTTCATTTCAGTTGTGTGATCTGACAGCCCAGGAAAATATGCGCTGACAAAAAGGACGGTAAAAGGCAAACTCAATTTGAAAGGCTTGTTTTTCCTCAGTCATGCTCAGGCCAAGGACTCATCTACACAGCTACAAATAAAACATTTTAAATGTGTTGTAAAGTGCAATATACAAATGTGACACTAGATGGTATGCAAAATTTAATGTATTTTTCAACGCGTTTCTTAAAACATTTTCACAGTGTTTTTTTATATGTGTGTAGATTCCACCCAAATCACCTGTTAGAGTATCCGTAATCTTGGATTTTGGAATAGTGGTACCTTAATTTATGTTGGGTTCAGTTAAGCCACTGGAAGTTCTACTAGTTTCCTATGTTTACGATTACTTTGCCTATTAATATTTTTCTTTGGAGTGACGACTATAGACAAGTCTTTGAGCAGCAAAGAACTATTCAAAACTGAACCAAACATGGCCAGTTCCAAGCCAATTATGCAAAAGCTCTGTGATCATGGCCCCACAGCTATATAAACAGCCAACATAGCTCTCAAATATAAGCCTTGGAACTCCTGAATTCTTTGTGATAGATATTTTGAGTTTAGCCAAATGCAGAAGTTGTCACAGCTAAGCTATTATCTCAGCTTGTTCATACGAATACTGTCTCAGTCTGTCTTCCAACCATGTTTTGAGATAGAAGCCATATTGGTGGTCCTGATAGCTGAAGGATAGGGGAAGAGTAGCTATTCGGATTCTTCTAAACCCCTTTAGACTTTTTAAAAAATCATAGCTTACCAGATATTGCTGGACCATCTACAGTAGATGGAGGTTAGGTTGGGGACACTCTTTTGAAATGGTTCTGCAGTAATCTCACATGACAGGTTTGGAAAGTGGTGCTGGAATTGTCTTTTGTCCTTTGGGGTTTATCTCATGGGGTACTCTAAAGTTCCATTTTCCTTCCTTTGCTGGCTAATGTTGATAGGAAGCCCTTGGGAGAGATCACCCAAGGTTTTGGAGTTTGGAGTGCATCAGTCTACTGATGCCTACAGTAACCCGAGTATAGAGAACCTACCTAATTTGCACTTCTTGTTTGAATTCAAGAACTGAAACACAGTCATCCTTTGAAATGTTTACTTCTCTGAATTGTGCCATGCAGCTCTCCAACAAAGCAATGTGAAAAATTGCATACAGTAGTACCTCTGGTTACGAACTTAATTTGTCCTGGAGGACCGTTCTTAAACTGAAACTGTTCTTAACCTGAGGTACCACTTTAGCTAATGGGGCCTCCCGCTGCCGCTGTGCTGCCACCACGCGATTTCTGCTCTCATCCTGAAGCAAAGTTCTTAACCCGAGGTACTATTTCTGGGTTAGCGGAGTCTGTAACCTGAAGTGTCTGTAACCCAAAGTACCACTGTATATTAGGAGAAAGTGTACATAAAATATTAGTGAAAGTAGCATAAAAATGCCTTATGTTAGGGGAAATTGTTTGCAAAAATGTGTATTAGTTAAAACTGTATACATAAACTTGTTTATGAGGAGAAATGACACCAAAATGCTGACAAAATTTCATGAGGATCTAATTTTACACACACACACACACACACACACACACACACACACACTACAACAGAAACATGGACAACAGAATTTGAAAATGGGAAGTGGAGCGCTGGCTAAAATTGTACCCACCCACTATTCCTATCTTACCAGAATGCTTCTGGCCTTCCCCAAAGGCATTTTGTGGGAAATAAGATGTTAGGCAGCTGCAACTTTGGTTGGCACTTTGCAGTGTGCCTGCACTGTAAAAGGAAGGAAGGAAGGAAGGAAGGAAGGAAGGAAGGAAGGAAGGAAGGAAGGAAGGAAGGAAGATTACTAAGAGGCATTAGGTGGTACTCAGCTCTATTTTTAATCTTCAGCAGCCTGCCATGACACCATAGAAGTCTGGAGACCCTGACAAGCTACATAAGAGTGAATAAACTTACAATGAATCTAGATAAGACTGCAACAATGATGGTTGCTGAACATCAAGATCTGGGAGTATGTGATTTCTCTGTTCTGAATGGAGTATCATGGAGCCACACTCCCCTTGAAGGAACAACTGCAAAGGATGGTGTACCTGCACCTGAATGCCCAGGTTGCACCTGTGGCCAGAAGATCCTTTTTCAGACGCTAGTTATTTGCTTCGGAGGAGAAACATTCCACTGCTGCCAATTTGAATTTAAAAACTGTGCATTAGATGCAAATTGGCATTTAATGTCCCCCAGTGTACTTTGTACCCCAGTCTGTATTCAAATAGCCTTCACTCTTCTGCCAAATAGGCATTGCCAGTCAAGTCACCAGACGACCAGATTTTGGAAGTCAGGAAACTTTACAGCACAGTTTCTGTGGCACAAGATGTCTTTGCTGTTAAGAAATTAAAGGGCCATTGTGTAGTTCTGGCACAGTTGTCTGAATCATGCTCAGGGAGCACCTAATGCTTCATTGGTATCTTCAGGTAACAATCAGGATCCACGCTCCATATTTGTTTATAGGAGGAGGAGGAGGAGAGTAAGGAGGAGGAGGAGCCATGTCCTTTAAAATAGGAAGTTTAAATTTCTGGGGAAACAATATCATATTTTATAATACTGAAACAAAAAGTAAATGGAATCGTAATTTTCAACTGGAAAACCTGTATAGTTGCTTTATGTTTACTCTGCCAAATCACACAGTGTGTAAATGACACAGTGTGCACTTCAATAAATGCTAAAATAAAATAAGCAGCAATACCTGCAGAGAGAGTGTGAATGTACGTGTGTGTTTCATTTGCGGATTATAAGTGGAATGAGAGTAATTTTTCCTAGGCTTTGTATATATGTATTTGTGTACATTTCTAATACTTAAATACTGCAGAAGCTTAACAGTTTAGGTCTTCTGGAGAGCATATCATTTACCTGTACCCTCAATACAGTTTCTTTAGCATATTTATTTATTTATTTTGCATAGATGGATACCTTCTTCTTTAGAAGATTTATACAGATCAATTTAGCAGAGAAATGAAAGCACTGGAGAGCATTAGAAAGAAAATGTTCTTCCCGGATGCTTTTATGTTTCTTCTTAGATGTTTTGAAGTGGCAGACCCCCCTCCCCCCCAATCCGGATATTAAATGATACATGCTTAAAGCACACTGGCCAAAAATAATTGAGGAATATGTGGCCTTCCAGAATTATTCACTAATAATGTGACAGGTAAATATTAATTGTATGAATTTTTCGTGAGTAATCTGCCCATTTTGTTTACATAACAAAATTTCAGTTTAAGAGCCATGTGGTCCTAGAGTCACGTATACTACTTTGTGTAACAATTTTTTAGCAAATAGCTTTCCAGATGCTGGATGTGATTGCAATAAAATAATTAGTTACGTATTTCCCACAACTCAAACAGATCTAAACACCACTGTGGTTTTAAACTAAGAGGCATGGTGGGTTGGCAGCATATATATTAGAATATGAGAGAGGGCAAAGCACAGTGGGAGAGGAAGGCCACTCTCAAGTCCTGCCGATGACCTTTCCATAGATACCTGGTTGGTCACAATGGGAAAGGGGATGTTCGACAAGCTCTGCTGGTTATTTGGGATAATTCACACTAGGTTTGTCATTAATCTTGGCAGTTTTATATTGCCAGATTTGGTGTATTGTTCAATTTAATTGGCTGTAAGATAATACTTTTTTATGGAAGAAACACGTAAGAGGATAGCAGGTTATTTTTAGCTGCAAACTGTGGGAAGTCCCTAATTGCTAAAATGGTTTTGACAAAGTAATGACATGAGATATCATCCATAGAACTAGCCAACAATTCTGCAGTGCATTTAGTATTGATTCAGCTTCATAGAATCATAGCGTTGGAAGGGACCACAAGGATCATCTAGTCTAACCCCCTGCAATGCAGGAATATTTCACCCAACGTAGGGCTCGAACCCACAGCCCTGAGATGAAGAATTTTGAATTTTGGGTGTGTGTTTTTATCTACCATTGTTGTTATATGTTGCCATACAATTCCATTCCCCTTGTACTTTAATTGCTGTGATATATTGTCTTGCTATTTTCCTCAGAAGGGATGTGGGTGGTGCTGTGGGTTAAGCCACAGAGCCTAGGGCTTGCCGATCAGAAGATTGGCGGTTCGAATCCCCGCGATGGGGTGAGCTGCCGTTGCTCGGTCTCTGCTCCTGCCAACCTAGCAGTTCCGCTCCAGCAGGAAGGTAAATGGCGTTTCCGTGCGCTGCTCTGGTTTCGCCAGAAGCAGCTTAGTTATGCTGGCCACATGACCCAGAAGCTGTACACCGGCTCCCTCGGCCAATAAAGCGAGATGAGCGCCGCAACCCCAGAGTTGGCTACGACTGGACCTAATAGTCAGGGGTCCCTTTACCTTTACTTATTTTCCTCAGATGTCATCTTGTACAGATTTGTATCCCTTTGGTTTTGTCTGTGGTTGTTTACTGTATCAGCATGTCACAACAGAATCAGCTCCCCAAAGTGCTCTCCCCAAACCATAATTTAAACACTTGTTGAGTTGACCGTTCCATCATAAATTTTAGGATTGGGTCATAACATTCCATACTAGTATTAGGTTCCAAGAGAAACACAAATAACAGCAAAAAATAAGGGAGGAAAGAAAGAAAGAAAGATAGGGGAAAGTGAAACTGAACTTGAGCTGCCTGTTGTAAATGCTTTCCTCAATAAAGTTTTTAAAAGGACATTTACAATAGTTGGGTCATTTCATTCTGCACCATCGGCAGCCTCCAAACAACCATTAATGTCAAGCAGTCACAAAGGAAGCCCTGAAGACAGCACATTAACGCAGTTAAACTCTGCAGTTACAAGGGCATGAATAACCATGTCTCGGTCTGAATCTGAAGAGATGGTAGGCCTAGCCTTCTGATTTGTATGAAGCTGGTAAAAAGGAGAAGCTACAGGAGACACATGTTTCAGTGATATGTGTCAGAGTCTCTAGGTCACAAGATTTCTAGACTATTATTAATTCAGTCTTATCTGAATTCAGGTTCAGCTGGTTTGCTTGTAGAACTCTAGTCTAGTCATCAAATATATACCAGACAGGAACTAAGAGCTGATTCTATAGAACCAAAGCAGACACAATATTATTCTGCACAATTACTAAATGGATTAATAATAATAATAATAATAATAATAATAATAATAATAATAATAATGTACGGATATGTGGGGGCCAGTTATCAATACCCAGCTGTATTAATTCACTCATCTTAAACCTGTGCCTTGCCACTGAAACATGTTTTCAGTCAGAGCCTTGACTCAATTTTTGCCTGAGGATTTGTTACTTTTCGGTTCCGTGAAGCACTATGATATATACCTCATGTGTTAAAGACCCATAAATGTCTGAAGTGACCCAACTGTTTTCATGCATTTGTAAGCACAGGTGGGAGCCAATTCAACTTGCTCTGCCTTCTAGGTCTGCTTTTCATTTCTGTTTGAGGAGTTTGACTACGTTCAAAGGCACTTTTCCTAGTTCTCAAACGGGGGGTGGGGGGAATCAACAGATACGATGTCTTATGTACTTATGTGTGTGTGGGGTGTTGCTTACTTGTTTACCTTATCAGGAAGACTTTCTTAAATAAAATGGAGACTTTCATGCTTTTCTGCCAGGAAGAAAACTGTGCAAGTTGACCCATCTGTTATAGCAAGTTACAAAACCCACCACAAAACAAAATATTATGAAATTTTAAAAAAATGATCTGGATGCTTTTGTTGCCAATTGCAGCTCTAAATAAGAGCCCTATTAAAGAAAACATGATCCTTTCATTAGTTGACTAAAAGTATCTAGGAAAGCAATCCTGATTTATGATAGACTGAAAATGTTCATGTGGCGTTTGTAAGATTTCCCTCTTTTATGTTTTGAGTAGTGAATAATGAAGCCTGAAGTCAGGCAACCACATTATACTTGCAAATAAGCTGCATCCTGATTGGCTATTCTTTGTTCCATGAAAACCATTATTATTTACCTGGCAGGAGGTAAATTAGTTTTTGCTAGAACTCTAACATCTCCTCTGCTGTTATTTTTAATAACAGTTTGCAGATACTCTGACAGCTTACATGTGTATAGGACAGTGGTGGATTGTAGTGATGACTGGATTAAGAAAAAGTGCCAAAGATGGCACTGCGGTTATGAATAACTGGGCAGTTCCTAAAAATGGATCTTCAACTCCAATATTGTTCAACTTGGTTGTGTCATGGGACCTCCTCAATAATAATGAAATGCATCGTTCACATACACTATGCAATAGCATCACCATCTCAGAGAGTGGACTTGAAAAATTCCTTGGGACACGGCAGCAGGCGAATTCCATGGATTACTTTAGTTTGAGCTGAAATTCAAATCATGGGATAGAGAAAGCATTTCCTATTCATCTGAATATTGGTGAAAAGAGCTCTGTAATGATAATGATAGAAAGGACTTGTTAAGAGAGAAATAAAACTTTTGATATGGAATCAGAGAGAGGAAAGGAGAAGGCCATAGTGTACATTAAATATCATTGTGTCACTTAAAAATTCTAAATTGCTTTTCTACAATTGTTCCCAGTAAAAACACTTAATATGCTCTTACAGCAGCCTAGCACACTGTTCCTCTGATGCTCAGTGGATTAGCGCAAGAATTAGACATTGGCATTCCAAGTTGTCACATGGGGCAGTCCTGTTGTTGTGACCCTGGGACAAATAAGCCTCTGTCCACACACTGAGGAGGCAACTGGTACTGATGAATAGCTGTGCTACTGTTCAGGGGACCACTCATATGTCAAGAGCCCTCTGTACCTTAGCATAAAAAGGATTATCTGCATAGTCCCATAGTCCCACTTCTCTCGCCGGTCCTGGAAGCAGCCTTTTAAAAAGTCCCATATGCTCAGAGACTTTGCGCCTGTTCTTTGGGGGATATAGGAAGCCCAGAGCACTTGTTCTTTAGACGTCCCTTTTACGAAGAGGCACATAGTAAGACCATTGATTCCCCTACTGGTGAGGCTCGCTGACCTCCTGGAAAAGCAAAAATCCGACTTTTTCCCATTAGGCAAAGATCAAAAGACGACCCGGATGGTCGCCAGATTCTGTGTACAGATCATCCCCCGAATCAAACTAGCTCGTGAAGAAATTCCCAAACTCGGTTCCATGGGTGACTCTGGTTCATATCTATGCAGTAGCTTATCTTAAAATTTTAAGTGTCTATATGGTTATCGCATTTATAAATTTTAAATTTACTGTTGTACATTGTTTTAACTCTTTGTTTTCTTTCTGGGATTGTACCCCCAAGTGTGTTTTATAAGCTGGTCCTCGACCATAATAAATTATCTATCTACCCTAGTCCCACTTCTGTAGCACAGATGCATGCAACAGCAATAAAACAGTGTTCCCAACAAAGGGGAAATTTAGATAACCGAGGAGTGCAGGTGGGCTATTGCAGCTGTAGCCTCTGTTTACCCTAAAGCTGGGGAAAAGATTCAATCCATAAGTCAGTTTCCCACTAAACTACTTCCTTCAATTTCTATATGTCCATTTACCCCTTCTCAGGCGGGGTAAATGGCCCTGGGCCTCCACTGTGAACTGGCTTATTGGAGGTTAGATTGCCCTACTGCTGCCAAATCAACAAATGGTGGCAGGAATTTGGGGACATCGCCCTGGGCGCGGGAACAACCGACTAATAATAATAATAATAATAATAATAATAATAATAATATTTATACCCCGCCCATCTGGCTGGGTTTCCCCAGCCACTCTGGACAGCTTCCAACAAAAGATTAAAAATACATTAAAACATCAGTCATTAAAAACTTCCCTAAACAGGGCTGTCTTCTGAACATCAGATAGTTGTTAATTTCTTTGACATCTGATGGGAGGGTGTTCCACAGGGTGGGCACCGCTACAGAGAAGGCCCTCTGCCACTAGTCTTGTGAAGAATGGGTGTGCAATCTTGCAAGTGCCGCAGGGGGCACTGCAACTATGATATAGAGTGGAAGGCAAGAGATATGGGGGGGAGCAAAGCTTTTGAGACCCCAAGGGCTGCCACTGAGTATGGGTTGATGGGAGTGGATTAGAAGACACCTGTTTTCTACCACCTCCCTTCTGGTCAGCCCAAGTTCTTACAGCATGGAACATGCAAACTCTCATGTATTTGTAAGCACTGCTCAATTTAAAATAACAACAAGATATTCCCTGCTTTGTATGTGTGCAGATAAGTCTGTGCAATTTACTAAAAACAACAAATAATTTGTGAAATTGGACAGGTATGGCTGGACACATCCGATGTTAGGTAAACTAATATATCCTATGATATGTTGCCATGGAAACTAATTGTTGGTTGAGAGCCATTTTATCAAAAGGGCATGCCTTTTCCCTCCTTAGCTAGGAGGAAGGACAGGGTGCCTGTGCAAAAGAAAACAAAATGATAAGATTAAGAAAGATACAGAGAACTGAGGGTTTGCGAATAGTTGTTGCTATGTAAGTATCTTACTGACTATCTCCCTAGAGATAGGCCTTTGGGACCTGACAGCCTTTAACGAAAGGGCTGGTGCCATGCTGTTCTTATTGTAATTATCTGTATGTTTTTAATAAACATTTACTATGTATATATCTTTAATTCTATTAATGTTTAATTGCTTTTTAAATGACCCCCCCTACATTTTTAGCTTATTTGATCTATAAGCTGCCCTGAGTCCCTGTGGGATATAATAATAATAATAATAATAATAATAATAATAATAATAATAATAATAATAATAGAAGAAGAAGAAGAAGAAGAAGAAGAAGAAGAAGAAGAAGAAGAAGAAGCAGCAGCAGCAGCAGCAGCAGCAGCAGCAGCAGCTCTGATGTGGGAGCAATGGACTTCAGGTGCCTTTTGGAGTGGTTAAGTTGTGTACCTTCCTATGCCAAACTTGTATATTTGTAATATATACACAAATATTACAAAACACCAATAAGTCTTCAGTGAACTTCTTCCAAAGGAAACCAAACTTCGGATAAGCACTGCTTCCATGGAAATTCTCCCTGGTTGGAGAACTAGGGTGTGCCTAACAATATATTGTTGTTGTATATTTACAATGATATATACAACAGCAAACAAATGTGCAGCAGTGTCAAGGGTTCTGTTCATATTTCTAGTCATTCCATTGTAGTCCCTCTGCAACCATTTCCCATTTTTCTCCCCCAAATGTCAGTCAGCATTCTGTAGCCACAGAGCATATCCCATACTCATTGCCCTGTTGTTTTATTTTGGTTTTCCCCATTCTTAGTCCCCATACCGTAAAAAAAACAACCCACAATATTTTTTGAACTTGTGTAAACTTTGGGAATCCTCCATGCTTACTGGTACCTCCATGTTGTGTGAGAATGAGAATATTTTGGCTACATACGCAATGGTACAGCCTGAATTTTGGATAGAGGGAATGATTCATGCACACAATACTAGCTGGATTAAACTGCCCTGTTTTTTTAGCAGAAGCCAGCACAAGGACTCCTGCTAGCACCATGGGGATCCTGCTGAGATTTCTATTCCACATTAAGGAGCAGAGGTGTGGAACTGTTGCTTGTCATATGTCTGTTTACATTCCAGCACAGCTTGCTGGGAACTTCCGTTGTGTATAGCTTTTGCTTTTCCTGCTCTCTCTGAGAAGACGAGAGAGAGACAACATGTTTATTTGCCCTGATTTATTATTAATAATTCTGTAGTTGTAGTATGCTTCCACAAGCCTCACACCTATTCTGTGTGCGCAGTTCACTCTGCTGATAGTGTGCCCTGTCTTTGAAGCCTGGGTTGCTTATTTACGTTGGAGC
Organism: Podarcis melisellensis; assembly: GCF_964234715.1. Taxonomy (NCBI): domain Eukaryota; kingdom Metazoa; phylum Chordata; class Lepidosauria; order Squamata; family Lacertidae; genus Podarcis; species Podarcis melisellensis. The sequence continues at coordinate 33,319,291 of NC_138542.1, forward strand.
AGAGGCCGATGGTCTTCGCAGTGGGACGGCTGGAAGGAAATGGCCCAGCTGGGGCTTGCCAGCTGGTCTCCCAGCCCTCTGCGTGTTGACAGCTCCTTCCCCAAATCCACTCTACAGTGTCGGCAGAACCCCCAGATCAGTGTGTGGAGGGAGGAAAGGGAAGATCATTCTGTCAGGCGAGCAGAAATGCTTGTGCTGATATAGCGGTCTCTTTTGCGCTTTGTGGAATTCCACCCAGAGAGCTCGCCTTCAGTATTTCTCAAAGCAGCCACATTCCCTTACCAAGCATTTGTTGCCTAAGCATTTTGATTCTGAGTAGTTTTGCTTAAGCATCAGAAGCAGAGGAGAAGAAAGTCAGCACAGCACTTGCAGCATGGCCTTTATTGCGATAATGAGATGATTCAGTGCTCACAGCATCACCACTACCCACGGAGAACAGGAAGCTATGCAGGTGTTGGAAAATACGCGCAAGAGAGAATTGTTCACAAAATTGACAGAAGAAAATGAAAATCACTTGCGACCATGCAGCTGCTTATCTTCTTGTATTTTTTTTTTATTTGGTACAAAAATGAGCACATGCTTTTGTTCAGGGGGCTCTTCCTTCCCCCCCTTAAAAATAAAATAAAAAGCCAGGAGGGGAAATGAAGGGAGGGGAGGACAGTGTCCTGAACAGATGGGCAGGTGAATTGCTATTGTGTCAACAGCAAAATTAAGGAAAGGAAATAAACTAGCAACACACACAGAATGTTTCAAAGGAGCCTGTGATAAATGCAATTCAGACTGACATGACTTTGCAGTTTGGTCAACTTTAATCTTTGTCCATGGAGTTTTCTTGGCAGGGATACTGGAGTGGCTTGCCGGTTCCTGATCCAGGTGGATCACGTTTGGTCAAAACTCTCCACTATGACCTGTCCATCTTGGGTGGCCCTGCAGGGCATAGCTCATAGCTTCTCTGAGTTATTCAAGCCCCTTCGCCACGGCAAGGCAGTGATCCATGAAATTAAAAGACGCCTGCTCCTTGGGAGAAAGGCGATGGCAAAGCTAGACAGCATCTTAAAAAGCAGAGACATCACCTTGCCAACAAAGGTCCATATAGTTAAAGCCATGGTTTTCCCAGTAGTAATGTATGGAAGTGAGAGCTGGACCATAAAGAAGGATGATCGCCGAAGAATTGATGCTTTTGAATTATGGTGCTGGAGGAGACTCTTGAGAGTCCCATGGACTGCAAGAAGATCAAACGCATCCATTCTTAAGGAAATCTGCCCTGAGTGACCACTGGAAGGACAGATCATGAAGCTGAGGCTCCAATACTTTGGTCACCTCATGAGAAGAGAAGACTCCCTGGAAAAGACCCTGATGCTGGGAAAGATGGAGGGCACAAGGAGAAGGGGACAACAGAGGACAAGATGGTTGGACAGTGTTCTCGAAGCCACAAACATGAGTCTGACCAAACTGCGGGAGGCAGTGGAAGACAGGAATGCCTGGCGTGCTCTGGTCCATGGGGTCACGAAGAGTCGGACACGACTAAACGACTAAACAACAACAACAACTTTAATCTGACCACTTTCGCTATGGCCTCGTTCTCCCATAGAAAACATGTCTGCCCTTGCATATTTCTTTGTTTTTGGCTCCAGCATGCCACCCAGTAACATAATGAGCTCCAGGAAGCTTACAAAGTTAAATACATTTGCTTATTGAATTTCATTCTTTGTCCCCTGTCTGACAGCAGAGAGCATCTTATACTTTGATATCCCCATAAGTCCTTCTGAAGAAGCGTTGCAGGTTCTGCTGTCTCTTGCTATGCAGACATTTCCTTTAGACTAGAGATAGGCAAATCTGTCACTGTTTTGGCTTCTCTCACTTTATCATTTTTCCAGTCTTAATTTCAGTTCTCCACATTTCCACATCAATTTGCAATTTAAAATAAAAAATCCTTTGGAAAAAATAATTAGGATTTTACTGCAAATTAATCCTAATACAGTGGTACCTCGGGTTAGATGCTTCAGGTTACAGACTCCGCTAACCCAGAAATAGTACCTTGGGTTAAGAACTTTGCTTCAGGATGAGAACAGAAATCTCGTGGTGGTGGCAGGTTAAGAACAGTTTCATGTTAAGAACAGAGCTCCAGAATGAATTAGGTTCTTAACCTGAGGTACCACTGTATAAAGATTTGTATGTATTTCCTTAATATAATGTATTTGAAAATATATTTCCCCAAATGCATTTCTCACTAATACATACATTTTTATGCATACTTTATCCTGGTATGTGCATTTTTGCACATATCAGTTGACTGCAGAACTGCATTGCAGAATTTGTAGAAGGGCACATTTTGAAGGATGGCTCTGCTTCAGTTCCTGTATTGTTTCAGAATATTCAAATTAAGTAGGTTCGCTTCTCGATGCGAACTGAATCAGGTCTATGCCCCATCTCTTGTCTAGACATTCCATAATTCTTCTCCAACTAGTCCTGAACTGACCCTTACCAAAACCACACATCCTACAACCCAGTGCAGCGAGTGTGATTGATTGCCTGGGAATTCAGATATCCTCTTGGCATCCAGTTGCATTTCCTCACCATGGAGGAAGTATCTTTTCCTTCTTGCTTCTTTGTTCTCCCAACATGTACCCAGGCAAATACAGGGACTGGTCTCAGCCTTCTATCTCAGAACAACAACTTCTTCTTCTTCTTCTTCTTCTTCTTCTTCTTCTTCTTCTTCTTCTCCTTCTCCTTCTCCTTCTCCTTCTCCTTCTCCTTCTCCTTCTCCTTCTTCTTCTATTATTATAATTACAATTTATTATTTATACCCCACCCATCTGGCTGGGCTTCCCCAGCCATTCTGGGTGGCTTCCAACAGAATATTAAAAAACGATAAAACATCAAACATTAAAAACTTCCCTAAAGAGGGCTGCCTTCAGATTTCTTCTAATATACTAATATTAGATTTCTTCTAATAAAGAACAGATAGTTCTTTATTTCCTTGACATCTGATGGGAGGGTGTTCCACAGGGCGGGTGCCACTACCGAGAAGGCCCTCTGCCTGGTTCCCTGTAACCCCAGTATATGGCAACTTGATTCCTGTAACACTTTGCAGGCCCATGCACAGTGATACTGGGGCTGCTGGAGGTGGGAACTCAGGATCAACATGGCCACAACTTCTTTGATGACAGATGTAAGTAGTTTTGTCTTCGACATTGGTCATGTAGGCTGAATCAATCAGTCTGCTCGCTGGCTGATTGCCACATCAGGCTGAATCCTGGGATAAGGATTTCCCCACATTGAATAGTGATCCCTCTGCAGGATGCTATTTGGGGAGTTAGCCCCCATCAGGGCATTTGGACAGAAACCTCCCCTCCCAGACCTCTTTACTGGGGTACAATGATACTGTTACTATGGAGGGCTGGGGGTAAAGCTCAATCCCACCCACACCTGTTTAGATCCAACCCAATGCCATTTTTTCCACCAGCAAGTTTGACAGTTGCTATGAGGTAGGGAAAAACCCCCAGACTGGCCAAATTGGTCTGCTGGCAAATTCCTCTCTGGCCCTGAATACGGCAACCGATTAGTTCCAGAGCAAGGCCATGTACATGCACATGCGCTGCCTGCTTACCTTTGGGCAGGGCCAAAATATGTAGGGTGGGCAGGATGTCCGATGACCGACTGCACTGATGCCTCTGAGCACAGTCAGTTTAAATAGACTGTGGGAAGACCTGAATGAAGCCAGTCTTGCCCAGGTCTGCTTACCAGGGGCATCTTACCCATAGGGGCTAGTGGTGCGGGGCGCCACAGTGCCAAGTTCTGGAGGGCGCCAAGGAAGAGGCGAGGCTGGACACGGCGCCTCCCGGCAACAGCTCGCTGCCCTCCGCTATGCTGTGCCATGCTCCCTGCTGGAGCAGCTGCCCTCCAGTTGCTGCTGGCCTCCTCGCAGCCCTCGCCCACCTCCACCATGCCGTGCCGTGCCTGGAGCCTCCTCCCTGCCGGAGGAGCCACCCTCCAGCCTATGTGCCAGGAGGGATTTTTGCACCATGCCGCCGGGTACCCTTAAGAGGGCCCTGCTGCCTGCCTTCTTGGTTGGCCAAGATCAGACATTTCAAATTTAAAATTGCTGCAAAGTCCCAACTCCTCCCAGTCAGCTGGTTATGCAGCAGAGTGTTTTCAGTCCCTTTGGCTTTTCCAGAGCTGTGCTGGTCCACAACTGCTGCCACCACTGAAAACACAAAGCAGTTTTTACTCTGCAACAGAGAAAAGAGAGAGAGGTTTTATTTTGTTCAAGAATATTTTCCCTTTTTTATGTTTTAATGTTGTGCGATCTCTGATTTCTGAGGAATAAATCTAACCTTCTGTTTTAATTGTAGCCTGGTGCTTGTCAGATTTATACTCTTGAAAGCTTTCCCTGCTGATGCTGTCTTTGTGCTTCAGGTTACTGATAAACATATTATTTATGTGAGGGTGATTCTAAGAGAATTTGGAATGTCATCAACAGAGCGGTTGAGGTGGTGGCAGGGAAATAAACCTGGGGTGCCAACAGGATTTTCTGGGCCCAGTATAGTTTATGCAAAAGAGGATCCAGATTAGCATAACATTTGAATATGCTTTGTGGCGAATGCAAATTTGTGTCTTCTTTCACAAGTGGAGTGGTGGGCCCTTGTCTTTGGTTCCATAACAGAAGAAAGTGGGGTAAAACTCTTTAGAAAATAAAGAAAACAGTCTACAGAAAATCACAAAGAGACCTAAGGGAAATTGGATTGTTCAAATATTTTACACTATATAATCTTGCTGCTTGTTCCATTACTATGTTCAGATACTGTCCTCTTATTTTCTGGGGTCATATCTAATTTAATGTGTTTGATAGTAAAGTGAAAGTTGGCAGCTGGTGACTGGACTGCCCATTCCTGACCCCGTGTGCCACAATCCTCATACTGGATTTGCAAGAGCTCAGAGGGATTGAGGGAGAGAAAGTAATGCATGCAAAGGATAATTCTCTTCCATATGCTATCTCCCCTCACATCTTTCCAAGATGTTTCCCAGTTTGGAAACTGAAGAGATGGTAGGAACAGAGAATTGCAGAATGAAGGAAATCTGAATGATTGCGATCTCAGTGCAATTCCTGTGGTGTTTCTCATCCCAGATATAACTGCACAGTGTGGCGTTTTTCCAGTTATGTGGGTTTCGTGTGGCTTCTCTCTCTGTTTTGTTTTGTTAAATCAACGCCACCTTTTAATTTAGATCTGAAAACAGAAGCTGTGGACTGCTTAGGATAATGATGTGAAAAAAGTTATTGGTAATTGTGATGATTTCACCACTTTAACATTTTGTCGCCCAAAATGTTAATTCCACCTTCACAGCATAGCTAAATAACAACAAAAGCAACACACAGTAAAACAGGGGAATTTAGGAAGATGCTTTATACTTCGTCAGATCCTTGATCCATCTAACTCAGGATTGTCTGAACCAGTGTTTCCCAAATTGTTGGACTACAACTCCCATCATCCCTAGCCAGTAGGACCAGTGGTCAGGGATGATGAAAATTGTAGTCTAAAAACAGCTGGAGACTCAAATTTGGGAAACACTGGTCTAAACTGACCAATAGCAGATATCCAAAGTTTCAGGCACCAATCTCTCCTATCCCTACCTGGAAATGTCAGAGATTGAACCCAGAACCTTTTGTGTGCATGTCAGATACTCTTATCATGGATATACTGCCCTTCCCCAAACAAGTGTTCTATTGGGACCTGTATTCTGGTGCCACATGCATGATTCTTAAAATACTACTTTCTAGAAACCCAATTATTGGTGTTATAGTAAGCTGAAGTGTTGTTTGTTCCCTCCCAGCGCTGTTGTTTGAGGCTTAGAAATCACCTTGCAAATATCAGCTTATTAGATTGTGCGAGACAGAAGCCACACATCACTTGTTCTGAATAATTCTGAGGCAAGACGGAATTTCTCAGTTTCTCTTGAGGTGTTATCTCTTTTGTCTAGTCTAACGGGCTCATTTGTTTCTTGGCCCTGAAATCATGACTAATATCAGGCCTATTTGCCTGCTTCAAGCATGGTGCGTGGGTGCAATTCACTGACATCTATATACTGTAAGCGCGCTTTAAAGTGCACTGGGATGTGCCCTTTGTATGTACCTGTTATATGCCAAACCAGATCCTTGAATTGTTCCCAAAAGGCTATAGAGAGACTAAAGAGAACCTAGAGTTGGAATGTGCTCATTATGCTGGTCCATCCCCGCCAGAAGGCAAGGTGAAAGGAGCTGCAGAACTTGCAGCCTCTTGCCTTATTGGATATCACAGGCCACTCTATAGGGACACATTTGCAGGACTTGAACCTCGTTTAAAAGGAGCAAGCTACCATTCCTTCATCTGAATCTAAAACCAATGCTTGCAAGCCTTTTCATTTCTTGGACACAGTGAAAAGCACTTCTAACCACCCCTGAAAGTTGACTTTCAGTGCTCACTGTTGTGTCCTGGACAACCATAGTTGTGCAAAGTGCATTAGCTATGGCAGGCCAGATGCACCAACTGTAGCTATCTGTATGAACTCTGGAAATACTCAAGAGGGAGGTATTTACATTTTCTAGCGCAGGGATGAGCAGACATCAGGTTTACAGGACTTTCTCTGCCTCCTCCCCTTTCTCCACCTCCTCATCCCTAATTTCGAGTCAAGTACAAAATAGTGACCCAGGCCAGCCAGCATTAAGCTCCTGATTGTCCTGGAATCTTTGAACAATACTGGAATCATGCTCACAAGTACTTCCTCACAAAGATCTACTTCTAGAGTTCTTTTCAAGCAACCAATTTGGAGGGGTGGAGAACATTAATTGTTGCTGTTCTTAGGCATTTCTGAGTAAGAAGTCCTTGATGATCTACTGTAAATAATCCAAAGATCTCCCAGCAGATCTCTGTCTACCTTCTTCTGCCCAACCCTGTTCTGGCATGGGCTGCAAATGGGCAGTCTTCTAGCAGCCACTGGTGCAATGCTTCTTTCTCCTTCTGCTGTGTTGTATTGGCAGTCCTGCCTTGTTGGTGACCTATCTCTGCTGGTACGCATGTTGCATCCAGATCCCTAGCTCTCCATCAATGACTACTTTGCCATACTACAGGGCAGTTCTTAAATCACAACTCTTCTTTGCCATGCGATAAAAATATGTTGGTAGGATAGCATATTATCCAATAAAGCAAATATTCGACTGTAGAACAGCCGTATAACAATAAGAATAGAGATTGAAATCTCCAGTCCTCCAAGAAAAATTCAGGCTAGTGGAATACATCTTATTTTTTATGGAAAGTGGAGAAATTGAGGTTGAGATTGCAACATTCTTCTTTGGGCTGCTTCTGTCCATGTATTTGACTTCTTAATGCTCTTTCTGTATCTTTCCGTATGTTTTCCAAAAAGCATATGACTGCTACAAATGAACTGTCCAGTTGCTACTGCCTGCTACTATCTGAAACTAGTAATGGTGGTCAATGTGACACTATGGTGTGTTCAGACGTTCAATGCAAATGATGACCTGAGTCCAAACTGCTTCTGAAATTTAGGCTTGGTTCTTAATAGCCCTGCCACCAGCCCACCCTGCTTGTTGTAACCCCTTTTCCAAGCAGATTTACCCTTCTATTTAGGTAATACTGGATGATGATGCAAATGAGTTGTAGGTCTCACCCTAGTCTATACACTTCTAACTGGAAGGCACTGGAATCCAAATCAGTCTGGTATACACTGGGAAATAAATATCTGTACCCATCCTTGAGCATATTTAAGAGCATCCAGGTGTTAAGAATGTGGTCGATATGGCAGGGGTGATCTTCCAGATATTGCTGAACTCCAACTCCCATTATCCCTGACTATTGGCTATCCTAGTAGGGCTTGAGGGACCGCGGGTGGCGCTGTGGCTTAAACCACAGTGCCTATGACTTGCTGATCGAAAGGTCGGCGGTGAGCTCCCATCGTTCGGTCCCAGCTCCTGCCTACCTAGCAGTTTAAAAGCACCCCAAAGTGCAAGTAGATAAATGGGGATCGCTCTCTAGCGGGAAGGTAAACGGCGTTTCCGTGTGCTGCGCTGGTGCTGGCTTGCGGCTTAGTCACGCTGGCCACGTGACCTGGAAGCTGTCTTCGGACAAGCACCAGCTTGCGGCCTCTTGAGTGAGATGAGCGCGCAACCCCAGAGTGGGTCACGACTGGACCTGTTGGTCAGGGGTACCTTTACCTTTACTTTAGTAGGGCTTGATGGAAGCTTTAATTCAGCAACAGCTAGAGGGCTGTAGGTTTCCCACTCTGCTATAAGGCCTCTGCTGTAACCACACAGCTCTCTGCATCCACTGGTTCTTGCCTTCCATCAGTAATTGGCTGGGGCCTGATAAGTAGGGACTTGGGAGCTTTCACAGGTTTAATGAAGTCTTCCCAAGCTTCCTCAGAGGACTCTTGGGAAGACTCTGCACAAGCTCACAAAGAGCAAGCTAATTGTAAGGCAAATCAGGAGGCTTTCGCCCACCCACCACTACCTTAAACTTTGTTGTTATGAAGTCAGCAGATAGAAAATGAGCTAGCTAGCAAAACCGTACTCCTAAATTTGTGATGATGCTGATAATACTAGTGCAAAAAGCAAGAATATAAAGTTGGGTTAATTTCAAGCTCCATTAGAAACATAGAGCCTGTTCATGTTCCCACTGAATAATAAAAAAGGTCTTTTGAGCACTGAGGCAGCATTGATCCCAAAGGAAACAATCAAGAGCTCCCCCTCCCCTTGAGAAAGAGCCTAGATTTAAAGGTTAAAGAGCATTGTTACAATATCAGGATTCTCCTTCATCCTCATCTCTTCTGTCTTGTTTCAATGAGATTTTGCAAAATCCCTAGACTGACATACTCAGATAATTCTGCTTCCTGAATAGGCTGCTGAAATGGAAGGGGAATCTGAGCACAGAGTTCCACACCCACTAAGCACTCTGCGTGCTCAGAGAACCTGCTGGCAAACTTTCCCAAGCTTCACAGGACATTTCTTATTGCACAGGTCTCCTGACCTCCTTCATTTCCATCAGCTCTTCCTTTCAGTGGCCACAGAAAAGGTGGTTATGCTGTCATGGAATGCAGGGTGGGGTGAGGGTCCATCAGGGAAAGATCTGCCATGGAACAGCTGGTGTTGGTAAAATCACTTGAGCATTTTTAGTCTTCGAAAAAGGAAGAGGAGGAAACAGGAGGTAGGTGGCCATGGTCTGTAATTGCTCTAAAAATGAAAGCATTCTATAAGTATAAAACACCAAAATACAATTATTGCTTCAATGTCTTGATGGTGAAGCCATGATGACCATGTCATTTTGAGCCCCAGGCTAGCACCCAGCTAAGGGATTGAAAACAGTCCAGTGACCCTGTTCAGTGACCACAGAACAATGAGTGTCTGTTGCTGTGGGAGAAGGAATGGAGTATTGCAGAAGAGAGTGTGGCTGGCAGGCACTGTGAAATAAATGTCCTATGCTGCAACATTTTGTTGTGGTTTCCCCCTTTGTACACTTAATTAGAATGTGTGAAAGCATTTAATGCACCCCCTTTTTTACTTTTAAATGAACATCTGGGCAGCGCTTAGGTTCAGCACTGAAGCAGAAAGAGGACTGGATTCAGCTTCTGTTATACTGAGAGTAGACCTATTGAAATCAACCTATTGACGCCGACGAAGTCTAGATCAGGGGTGGGGGAGATCTGGCCCTCTAGGTGTTGATGGGCTACAGCTACCATTATTCCTGACCATTGAGTATGCTGGCTGAGACTGATGGGAGTTGGAATTGAGGAACATCAGTAGGGTCACAGTTTCCCCCATCCCTGGTCTAGATACAAATTGGATAGAAACTAGCATTTAATGTTAGATCTAGTTTGGCTCCCATACAGTATTAGATATACAATTGACTTTACCTTCCCCCTTTCTGAGAACTGGAGTTTCCATGGCAAATGTGCTCAAGAATTCTGTTACTAAGCTCTCATCCTGTCCATTCTCCCATCCCCTTCCCAAACTTCAGTTCTCAGGCTCCATATGGCTTTGTTGGTGTGAGGGAATGGCTAGTAAACCTGCTAATAATAATAATAATAATAATATTTTTTTGAAATATTTTTAATTTGATTTTACAAGTATAAAATTATAACAATACATCCATAGACATCCATATTTAAAGATTCCTCTGAATATCTGGGCTTCCCACCTTCCCCTCCATGGGTTCTATTGTCAACCTTTCAAACTGCATAAGTCCATATTTTATATCACTCTGTTATCTCCATAGTATTTGCTACATTACAAGCGTTATTGCAATCCTACTAATGTTCTCATCTGCTTACAGTGGTCTCTAAGATAAATTATAATTTTTTCCCACTGTTTGTTGAAGTTTTAGTCTTCTTGTTCCCTGAGCTTTCCGGTCAGTTTTGCCATTTCGGCATAATCCAACAGTTTAATTTGCCATTCTTCCTTTGTAGGGACTTTGGCTTCTTTCCATCTCTGGGCTAGTAGCATCTCTGTGGCTGTCGTCGCGTACATAAAAGGTCTTTTCTGTTCCTTTGGGCTGTCAGCACCTACAATTCCTAAATATTTATATGCCACCCTCCTGAGTGGGTTACCCCAGCCACTCTGCGCTGTGGCGGTGATGGTGGTGATTTATTAATTTATACATTGCTTTACATACCAAAATATGGTTTAGGAGTATAAAATAAAATAAAAACACCTGGACATGATTAAAACACACAATTAAAAAATGCTGCCAAAACAGCCATAATTAAAAGCATGCAATAATAAAAAAGCCCTTTAAAAAAGCGTAACAATATTAGCAGTTAAAAGAGCAATATCTCTGAAAGGACCTGAGGCTACTCTGGTGAAATAGTACAAGCCCATACTGCTATGTGGCCATACAAAATTTGATGATACAGCTCTGCTCACACAAAAGCGTTTAAGCATATAAATATGCCAACTCCTACATGCAAACATGTTACAGATAAGTAGCCGTGTTGGTCTGCCATAGTCAAAACAAAAAAAATTCCTTCCAGTAGCACCTTAAAGACCAACTAAGTTAGTTCTTGGTATGAGCTTTCGTGTGCATGCACACTTCTTCAGATGCATGCACACGAAAGCTCATACCAAGAACTAACTTAGTTGGTCTTTAAGGTACTACTGGAAGGAATTTTTTTTTGTTATGCAAACATGTAACATTCCGAGTGATTCGGAAACTTAATGGGCTGTACAGCAGCACATGAAGTGAGGAGAGCAGGTTTTCAGTCAGTTCAAGGCCTTATTGCAGCCGTGTTTCTCAGAGGAATGAATGTCTGTGGCTGAGCCCAATGCATCCATTTTCATTAACTATCAATGCTATAAAAATAAAAAAGTATAATTTCTGTTAAGAAACTTAATGGAAAGTTATAGCAAGTATTCTCATAATAAACACCTTGGAGGAGCAGCATCTTGATTTGCTTCATCCATCAAACGGCGCGTCAATTTGAGCAGTACAAATGTTTTAAAATATCCACCTATCAATTTCTCAAAGACCTCCTTGACATTTAGAGACTCTTCTGTTCCATTAATTTGTGACATTTTTATCAACTTAAACATTAACATGGCAGATTTTATAACTAATGCAACTTAAAAGGTGCAAGGATGTCAGCAACATCAATTACAAAAAAATTACAACTCCTGCTATTATCTCAGAGGTAATTAAATGAGCTGTAATTATTAGTCTAGATTCATTAGATTCATGTTCTCATGACCTCCTCATATTGGATTATTGTAATTCTTGGCTGGCAGGCGAGCTGGCTGGCAGGGCATTGCATAGTCTGCAGTTAGCTCTACAAGGGAGCAATAACAGAACTGGTTTTGAAGCAAATAATATATCCCGTTTCCTTCCTATTATATGGTGGATAAGTTCCTTACTATATCTAGATCATCATGTTGCTTTGATTTTCCCACAGTACATACTCATAATAAATAAATATGCATATCTATGCCAGGTCTACCCACAGCTTGGGAGCAAGTCTACCCATTGTAATACAATGGATTGATAGTCCTGGAATGGAAGGTTCTCAGAGAACAGGTCTACCATTGTTGGTAACTGAGCAGCTGCAAGACCTGGGTAGACTTTGTCTCTGAGAACTTTCCATTCCAGGACTATCAATCCATTGTTTTTCAAAGGATAAACTTGCTGTCAACCTATGGGTAGACCTGGCACCCAGATGTCCTTAATCACTGCTGAAACTTCCATTTCTTTTTCTAGCACCTCCTCCAGACTTCAGTGTTAGAAGGGTCAGAAGGTTTTAAAAGGATCTCACATACAGCCTACTTCCTCGCGCCCCCAAACTCATAACAGTATGCATGCATACACGGCAGAGTAATTTTTAAAATGTTTACAAATGCAGAAACAAAAGCACTTTGTTTTCTAGCAAACAAAATATGGTTTCAGAAGCTCCCAAATTCCTGTCTCTGCTGCTATCTTTTGTTTTTCAGCACCTGTACTAAAATCCTGGATACCTGAATTGCTTTCTATGAACAACAATTACTCCTCTATGGGATCAACAGAGAAAGGGAAGGCTTAAAAACAAACCAAGAAACTTCTTCTCTAGAGACAATGGGGTTTTCTTTACTGCTTTCCCATGGTCTAATTGGCTAGATCTGCTTTCCTAAATGTCAGTCATTGGCTAAACACACAGGTGAGAGCAGAGTAGCTTCTCACAAAACAAATTAGACTGTTTCCTGTACTGCTTGCCTCATAGCTACATGTACTAGACACTTCTTCATTTTTATTAAAAGAAATTGGGAATCTGGATATTATGACTGTTCTATTATGCTTAAGTTAGGCTGGTAAATACATCCACAAAAGAGGTGCAGTGCAATGTAGCAGGTAGCTAAAAGGGTTTGCAAGAGGAGCCTGGAGATACAACAAAACTGGTGGAAATCTGCCACCACCACGAGTCTGAGGATAATGCAGGGGTTGGATAGAATAAAAGAAAAAAGAAAAAGGTTCCAGGAATGAGAAAGAGCAATGCAAAGAGCACTAAGGAGATGGAGCAGTCTAAGGTGTCCTCCCCTTTCTTCTTAGTGTCTTTTTATGGGAGAACCTCAGATACTAAAACAAGTGGTGCCTTTTGACTCCACATCCATAAGCAGCTGTGTGCTGGTTGCTAATGCTTTCTGCTGGCCCTGCACTTTAGCTGCAACAGCTCCACCTACTCTCAGCAGCCAGAAACATTATAGCCAGAGACTGGAGAGACCTGTCAGGAGTAAGCATGGACCAATGGTACCAAATAGTATAAGAAAACAGTCTTATTAGAAAAACTAACCAACAAACTGAAACTGACACGGGGACAAATAGAAGAAGACGCCTTCACCCCGGTATGGCTCCCCTTTATCACATATACAGCCCAACAAAACAACGACAATAATCCACCAATAGCATGCAAATCAATATGGCTAACCTGATTCGAACACACACACATACCCCACTCACACATGAAAACAAACTTCACCACAGCCAATCACAAACAAACAACCACACCCTAGACCAACTGCAACCTCTCTTGCCACCAAAGGAACACAAGCAAATAATAAAGAGATGCTGACACAAAACCCCACACATACATATAATAATAATAATAATAATAATAATAATAATAATAATAATAATAATACATTTTATTTATATCCTGCTCTCCCCAGCCGAAGCCGGGCTAAGGGCGGCTAACAACAATAAAATAGTGCAACATTCTAAAAAATCATTCTAAAACATTCTAAAACAGAATAGAAACATTGCCATCCACCCCCACTCACCATACCCCCCTCCACCTCTTTCCCCCTTTTCTTCCTAATGTAACACTAATGTCTCAGCAAATGAAACTGATCTGTAGAAAATGTAACTTGAAAAAGAGAAATTGAACATACTTTTGTAAACCAAGAAATCTTTAATAAAAAAATACATTTTTAAAATAAAAACAGCTGGAAGAATGCTAAAGCTGGAGGGATGGATTTTCAACAAGGAGGGGCAAGGTCAGAGTCGGGTATGTTTTTTAGATCTGTAGTTTGTTAGCATGCTGGTTGGCTATATGGTATGCAATTAATCTGTGCAACCCTTTAGTCTAGGCTCCAAGTGCAGTTGAGAAGTAGTAATATCCTGCAGAGTGGAGTTTTTAGGAAACAGAAGAGGCAAAGAACAAGCATGCAGACTTAGACTGGGATGTCTATAGGGCCTTGACTGATTTTGTTCCAATGTACATGACCCTGAACCCTGATGCTGGCTATCAATGGACAAGTGCAAAATAAATAGTGACTTAGAAGGGCAGATATACTCTGGATGCACTTCAGCTCAGGAATTTGTTTAAAGTATCAAATCTCAACTCGCAATCCCTTCACAGAAAAATCCATGCTTCATTTCCCCTCCAAGCATTTTTCATCTCAGCAGCCTAATTTGGAGGAGGTAGGGGGAAGGTTGCTCCTATGGTTAAACAGTTGGGAGCCAGAAATCCTTCCGATAATTCAGAAATCTATAGAAAATGTTACTTGAAGAAAGAGACAGTGCACATACTTTTGTAAACCAAGAAATCTTTAATGAAAATATTCAGGTAGGTAGCCGTGTTGGTCTGACACAGTTGAAATATATAAAATAATTTTTAAAAAATTGTCCAGTGGCACCTTAGAGACTAAGTTTGTTCTTGGTATAAGCTTTCATGTGCATGCGCACTTCTTCAGATGCACTGAAACAGAAGTCACCAGACCCTTATTTCAGTGTATCTGAAGAAGTGTGCATGCACATGAAAGCTTATACCAAGAACAAACTTAGTTAGTCTCTAAGGTGCCACTGGACATATATATATATATATATATATATATATATATATATATATATATATATATATATATATATATATATGAAACAGTACAGATGTAGAGATCTGGTGCAAATGTTAATCCACCTTATCACCATTATCATCTATTCGTAACTTGCATTCGGTAGAACAAAATTCAGAAGATACAGACATCTTCAGATATCTGAGCACAGCCATGCTAGGATTACTAATGCTGAGGCCATTCCTAGGAATGAAAATGAAAAATTTATCTCCTTTAAATTAAATAAGTTGAAAATGGCATTAATTCATGTACAATAACTCATGTTAATTAAATGCACATTCTTAAATATATCTTTAATTGAGAACCAATGGCTCATTAATCTTGAACATACTGACCTAAGAGCCCACGGGAGGTCACCTGGTAACATAGTGTAATGCATAGATAAATAGGTTCACACCTCATTCTAGGAATAAATAACGTTCATCACTATTCTTCAATATGTATGATCTAGTAAGAGCAAATAAGCACACCCTCCTGAAATCCTAGACACTGCACCTTAAAAACAAGGAATACATCTATGTCCTCTCCTTTTCTCTGGTCCTTAAATCCACTGGGCTTGCACTGGGCCCTCTTCTTTCCAGAGCTGAAGAAATGTCCATATTTTCTAAATATTAGGGACTTTCCTATCACAATGCCACAGTTTCAGTTCTTGCGAGATGTTTACCAGACCAGTTATTTAATGTCATATCACCAAATCAATTCGTGTTGGATTTCATCATGGTTCACATAAAAATGTGAACCAGTTCTTAGGGTCTATTATCACAACCATCTGGACACACAGTGGGCTGCGCCACTTCTTGTAGCACAGATGCGCTGGGCCTAATCGCCATGTGCTCTGAGCAGTGTGCCCAGGTTTTTTTCTTGTGATCAAATGTTTATTATGGTTGACTGATGAATAAACAAAGCGCAAAACATAAAATACAGCTTCAGCCGATGCAATTATTAAGGATGACACAGTCCAAGAACTAAAAATCAGAGCATGTCTAAGAGATATGGCACACTTCAATATTTTGCCATGTGTTTGGTAATAGATTTATTAGTCCCCTCGAGGAAGATGTTCAAAAGGGTCTCTAAGGATTGACCAGGAAATCTCCTCATAAGAAGATAGATTATGCGTTCCCTGACCCCTTAATAAAATATACTGAATAAAAACACATGAGAGACCGTTTCCATCTCTGAATGGTTACAATGCCTATCCTTGAAGGCTATTTTCACAAAGAAGCCATCTAGGATCTTATGGAGGTAAAACATTAAAACAGGACAAAAAGCCTTGCTCTTCTATACTTAGGTATAAGAAAATCTAGATGTGGCATTCATTTGTTAAAGGCAGGCAAAGTCAGGTCCAGTACTTGTTGTTGTTGTTAAAAAGTGTGGCACTTACTGAAACAACTTCATAGTGAGTGCCAGCACCTCTTTCTGTAGTAAAAGAGCACTGTATACCATCAACTGTGGTATATGTGGCCCATTCGCTGATCCATGCAACACATGCACATCTTTTTTATTCTCTGTTTCACCATAGATTTGGCTTCAATTAGATCTGATGTTGAGATAAGGAGACAAACCAGCAACAACAACCTGAAGGAGCATCTTCACACCCATCATTCAGCCCAGAAACTGAAGGCCTTCTCTGTGAGAAGCGAAGTGAGGGCCTTCTCGGTAGTGACATCCTCCCTTTGGAACGTCCCTCCTTCAGATGTCAAGGAGATAAAGAACTACACAATTTTTGGAAGATATCTGAAGGCAGCCCTGTATCGGGAAGTTTTTAATGTTTGATGTTTGGCTATGTTTTTATATATGCTGTAAGTCACCCAGAGTGGCTGAGGAAACCCAGCCAGATGAGAGGGTATTAATCACCACCATCACCACCATCATAACCACCATCATCAATGTTTCCCATTATCTCTCTTTTCCATATAGACAGAGTCAGGCAACATCTGATATACCAGAGACACTGGATAGATAGAGCATATCTGAAGACAAGAATGAACAGAATATAGCCATGCCATGCTACTTAATGAGCTAAATCAGAATTAAGGGCTGTGTTAGCAACACATTTGGGTGTACCTACTACACTTGTAGGAACAAACGCATTCAAGTCTATGTTCTGAGAATGCTTGGCCTTCCTTTTTGAAAATGCCATAACTTTTGACTTGATAGTTCAAAATCTGCAAATCCTGTGAACAGTTGTCTAAATCCCAAATGTTTACAAGATTAAGATGACATAATGTGCATATATTAAATCTGAGTGGTGTTTAGGATGAGAAGGTATTGAGCCCAAATTTATGGGAAGATCAGCCAAGGATAAATGAAATGAGGTGGCAGCTAGGACAAATAGTTGCCTAAGTCCACAGTGGCAGTGGGAAACTCCAACTTCAGATAGAAGAGCACTTTTACCTCAGGGCAGCTGGACAGATGTGCTCTGATATGAACTTGCTAAATAGGTTGTCATTTTTGGTGAAACCAAAATGGCTCTAATGCCTGTACTTCTATTCTTTTATGAATATAAAAAGGGGGTTCTCTTTGTTTATTTGTTTAAATATGCCAGCAGCCTTGAGAACAAATCACATGGTGGTGTGCTCAGATTAACTACACCAAAAACCTTGGTGTTGTTTTTTTTTAAGTGGGGCATTTGCAGATATTACTTGGTCCCCCCAGAGCTTTGCTTAGGCAATTTTTTATTTATTGGCTTTTCTGTGGTAAAAGGAGACCCAAATTAAACAAAAAGGAAAGCGTGGGTTGTAATTTTCATTATGGTGTTGGGTGGATGTTGTGAAAAGCTTATTTGTTTGCTCCATTTATATGCCACCTTTTCCTTCAAGGAGCTGAAGTTGGCATTCATGGTTTGCCTCTGTCGTATTTCATCCCCACAACAGTGCTGTGTGCTGTGTGGTTGTTGTTGTTGTTTAGTCGTTTAGTTGTGTCCGACTCTTCGTGACCCCATGGACCGGAGCGTGCCAGGCACTTCTGTCTTCCACTGCCTCCCGCAGTTTAGTCAAACTCATGCTGGTAGCTTCGAGAACACTGTCCAACCATCTCGTCCTCTGTCGCCTCCTTCTCCTTGTGCCCTCCTCCATCTTTCCCAGCATCAGGGTCTTTTCCAGGGAGTCTTCTCTTCTCATGAGGTGGCCAAAGTATTGGAGCCTCAGCTTCAGGATCTGTCCTTCCAGTGAGCACTCAGGGCTGATTTCCTTAAGAATGGATAGGTTTGATCTTCTTGCAGTCCATGGGACTTTCAAGAGTCTCCTCCAGCACCATAGTTCAAAAACACCAATTCTTTGGTGATCAGCCTTCTTTATGGTCCAGCTCTCACTTCCATATATACATCACTATGTTATCACTGTACCATACATCACTATGTTATCACTGTGCGGTTAGGCTGTGCCAAAGTGACTTGTCCAAGCTCACCCAGTGAGCTTCATGGCCAAGTGGAGATTTGAACCCTGGTCTCCTACGTCCTAGTCTGAAACTAAGCTCAACACTACACTTCTTTTGTGGAAAAGCATCCCTGTTTGAGTTTCTTTCACCCTGGTAAAATAATGTGGTGGTAATATAATTATAATTATTGCTATAATTATCTTTTTATTAGCAACAGCAGCAGCAATGGCGTGAAAACTACCTTTCCAATGAAAGTTTTTTTTTATACTAGGGATGTTGTGCAAATGTATTGCCACAACATCCGTAGCATAAAAGTCCTTTTATTCTTGGAGTGAAAAGGTAAGTTCCAAGCCATTGATGGTGCTGGTGCTAATAATAATATTTTTGCTATAATAATTATAATTATAATCTCATATTTTTTTTGCCGGAGTACCCAGAGAGGCTTATAAAAAATGATAATAAGTTAGAGGATAAACACACAATATTAAAAACCACAGAATTTAAAACAGCAGCATGGAAAGCAGCAATTAAAATAATTAAAACTTCAGCTAGCCCTCTGCATAAAATGCATTTAATGAAACATCTGAAGCTGATATTGGCTTGCCCATGTCTTCTGGTCTTCTGCATAGGTGTGGCTCCAAATACCCTTTTTAGTAGAGGTTCATTTCATTTCTGCATTGGGGGAGAGACATTTCTGTGGCAGCACCCAAGTTTGGAATATTACTTCTACTAATTATCACCACCACCACCAACTTGTAGCAACTTTTGTTTCTGTGGGAAAATGAGTTAGAGCAGGGGTCAGCAAACTTTTTCAGCAGGGGGCTGGTCCACTGTCCCTTAGACCTTGTGGGGGGCTGGACTATTTTTTTTTTTTGAGGGGGGGTGAACGAATTCCTGTGCCTCACAAATAACCCAGAGATGCAGTTTAAATAAAAGCACACATTCTACGCATGTAAAAACACACTGATTCCTGGACCACCCATGGGCCAGATTTCGAAGGCGATTGGGCCAGATCTGGCTCCCAGGCCTTGGTTTGCCTACCCATGAGTTAGACTATCACATGGCTGGTTTTAGCATATGGCGTTTACCGGAAGTCTCCCACAACTGTAGTGTGTTTTGTGTCAAACAAGAGAGAAGAAAATGTCAGAGGAAACGAATATCCACTTCCTGAGCTGCTTTTCTTCCCAAGTGAATTTTGGCAGTCAAAGAAAGATCAAGGCTGCATATTCAATAAATAGTTTGAGGAAAAACTGTTACAGCTCTAGAAAACATTTTATTGATGCATTTCAAAGTCAATGGCATCAATGCAAAATCAGGTCAAGGGCACAAATAAGAGAGTGCTGTCCAATTCGTTAGTTCGCGTGATAATAAAATATAGACATATCAACAAAAATAGGAAATTACCGGTAATTATGTTTATAAATGATCAAAACCACCATTAACAGCAATCCCAAAATGTATTGTAATCTCTTTAAAAGTCATTTTAAAATTAGCTTCTAATGCTTCTTTTGAATTAATTGTTTTTATAATATTGCCTAAACTGAGAAATCACAGCTTTAATTCAGTTGCTATAAAACACCCTATACGTTTCTGAACTATGCTGAATACAAAACACATACACATATACACACAGTACAATGATAAAAACAGAATTTTGCAGTTGGATATATGTCTTCCCCCCTAAAAAGAAATTCATCACTAGTGTTCTGAACTGTAGAAAGAATTGCTTTTTAAAAAAGAGGAAGTCTCCCCCCCTTTAAAAACCACTTTCATTTTCTTTTGGTAGTTTAAGGAAAGCAAATTGCAGCACTGGAGTTCTGCAGTTTTGCAATTCCCATGGTATTAATAGGAATATGTGTGAAGTCTGTATATGCTAGAAAATATCTCCCTCTGAGATTATGGGACAGCTGGCACACTGCTGTGATACATTTAATTCCAGATAATATTTGGAAGAAGCTCTCATGCTACTGTGGGTAGAAGGCAGCTCAAAGACTGATACTGAGAGTGTGAGTCTTAAATGCAATTTATTGTGGCTCTTCCTGAAAGCATCTAGAGGCCCCGGAAGGAAGGGATTAGTCATACCAATACTGGGGACTTCTTTCCATTCACTCCAGCAGCTGAATTTCTGAATTTGGGTTTTGGAATGGAAGACTCTTTGAAAGCAGCACGGCCATTTTAAAACCAAATTCATTTCCTTCTGTGCTATCTCAGTAAAATGTGACAATTTGCACAATGCCCCATCCAATCACATTATAAGCCTGCAAGTCCACTTCAATAAATGAAAGACTATTGTGTGAGGAAAAATTAGCAGCAAAATCCTATACATATCTCTTCAGGGATAAGTTTCACTGAGTTCAGATGAGGAGAGAGCCTCACCTCTGTACCTGGTGTTTCGTGGTCCAATTCTTCGTGACTCCACCTCCCAGGGAATTACCTGTGGTGATTCCAAACTTGAGGGATGCTCTTCTGCCAGAAAGTCCCTGGTCTTCTTTTATTTCAGCTGTCTCGATTTGGATATTTGTGGTGCTCCTCACTGCATCGTGCAGTTTTAAAATTATTAAGGTCATATATAAATGTGTAAATCTTGCCTGTAGCAGGTGCCCCCTCTCTGACCCAACTACAACCCCAGGAGCATTTGAAGAGCTGTTTTTCCTTGAGAGGAGTAGAGAGGAAGAAATAAGTGAACAGCTGTCATTTCAGTTTTGTTGTAATGTGTGTGTGTTTTTATATTGGTGCTTCTTACTGCAATAAACTGTTTTGTGAAGGTGATGCGTCAGTACCTAAAATAATTTATCATTGGTTTTATTACATTATTGAGGCTACACAACTTCTGAGCGTTTTGATATCTATGTATCAAATAGATACAGCTGAGAGTAAAACTTTTCTTTAATGTCTTCATCGGAATCGAGTGTTGGTGCAAAAGCGCTTAAAATAGTAGCCTGTTGGTTTTTGGCAAGTTTTATTCGAAGGGTTGAAAGTCACTCGTTAATGCTGGTAGGGACTTCTGACAAAAGCTTCACAAGATCATTTTAGATTGCAAATCCTATTTCATGTATACGATGTTCTTGTCAGGTAGACCTTTCCAGAAGAATGTGTAGCCTCCTTTTTCTTCCTTCAGTTGTCCCTCTCCTGCCCTATGAGTTTCTTGAATATCAATGTTAAAACATTGCAACCCTCTTGCAATCATGGCAGTTCTGTGTTTGGGATGCTCATTATTTGTGTTATCCAACAAAGTCTGTATATTCCATGCTCCAAAGTTCAATATTCTTTTATGACCACTGGGTGGTGACCCCATTGGGTGCAGTAATCCAGTCAGGGGGAAAGGGAGGTAGGCTATATTTAGGGCACCTTTCCTAGCCCCTCCCCTTTTTGGGGTGAGCAGAGTGGATCCAAAATAGGGCTGCTCAGTCATGGATACAGCTTCCGAGTTGCTCAACTGCATCATTCCTTGAGTCAGAGTGATTGAATCTGTATCCACTGCCCATGTGCTGGTTCATGACTAGGGACTTCCAGATTTCACAGTCCTGCCCCCATTACCATTTGCAGATGGTCATGGGACTTTTTTTTGGATTTGGGTTTGGGATGTGTTTTTGGAAGACACCTGTGCGTGAATTCATTTTGTGTGTGTAGATCAGTGCACGCTGACCAACGCACAGTCTTCACAGTTAGGCTCTATGAGTATCACAACGACCAGTAGATTTTTATCTGCTGCAGCCTTCATCGCCTTCACAGCTGTTGTAACATGCCGCTTGCTATCTTCCGCCTGTTCTGCTGTTGAGGACTTCTTGGATCATTCTTTGTCTAGCTCCTCCCCTTTGACCTTAATGCCTTGGATGACCCTGCTGGGAGTACGAGACTCCTGATAGCTTTGCTCACAAGGGTCATAGGAACATGCAGGCCCACTCACCACAACCTGATGATCCAGTGAGTGAGATGTATGTATTCTATCTATCTATCATCTATCTACAGTATATCTATCTATCATCTATCTATCTATCATCTATCTATCTATCTATCTATCTATCTCTATCCGTCTATCTATATCTATCTGTCTATCTATATCTATCTATCTATCTATCATCTATCTATCTATCTATCTATCTATCATCTATCTATCTATCTATCTATCTATCTATCTATCTATCTATCATCTATCTATCTATCTATCTATCTATCTATCTATCTATCTATCATCTATCTATCTATCATCTATCTATCTATCTATCATCTATCTATCTATCTATCATCTATCTATCTATCTATCTATCTATCATCTATCTATCTATCTATCTTTCATCTATCATGTATGTATCATCTATCATGTATCTATCATCTATCTATCTATCTATCTATCTATCTATCTATCTATCTATCTATCATCTATCTATCTATCTATCTATCTATCTATCTATCTATCATCATCATCTATCTATCTATCTATCTATCTATCATCTATCTATCTATCTATCTATCTATCTATCTATCTATCTATCTATCTCTATCTGTCTATCTATATCATCTATCTATATCTATCTATCTATCTATCTATCTATCTATCTATCTATCTATCATCTATCTATCTATCTATCTATCTATCATCTATCTATCTATCTATCTATCTATCTATCTATCTATCTATCATCTATCTATCTATCATCTATCTATCTATCATCTATCTATCTATCTATCTATCTTTCATCTATCATGTATGTATCATCTATCATGTATCTATCATCTATCTATCTATCTATCTATCTATCTATCTATCTATCATCATCATCATCTATCTATCTATCTATCATCTATCAGCTATCTATCTATCTATCTATCTATCTATCTATCTATCTATCTATCATCTATCTATCATCTATCTATCTATCTATCTATCTATCTATCTATCATCTATCTATCTATCTATCTATCTATCTATCTATCTATCTATCATCTATCATCTATCTATCTATCTATCTATCATCTATCATCTATCTATCTATCTATCTATCTATCTATCTATCTATCTATCTATCTATCTATCTATCATCTATCATCTATCTATCTATCTATCATCTATCTATCTATCTATCTATCTATCATCTATCTATCTATCTATCATCTATCTATCTATCTATCTATCTATCTATCATCTATCTATCTATCATCATCATCTATCTATCTATCTACCCAGAGCAAATTACTGTGAAGTCTGAAATCATCCAGACTACACAGACACATAGAACTGTAGCTCTGTGTGGGGAACAGGGGTCTCCTCACAACTCTCAGGACCCTAAACAAACCACAGCTCCCAGAATTGGAAGGGAAGCCATGGGTGTTTAAAGTCGCATCATAGTGCTTTAAATTTATGGTGTGAATGTGGCCATATAATCTTGTTTCAGAGGCCAAGCTGGGGAAGGTAACACAGCTAAACATTATGAACTGGAAAAAAAATCCATATAACTAGACAGTCCCCCTCCCTGCCTTGCTGTGCCATCTCTGGCTATTGCTCATCTCCACAGACCTAAGCCTGTCATTTAACGCAGAGGAAGCTTGTCTCTAACAACAAGCAGTGTGTGATCTTGTGGAAGAAAGATTGTATCTTGTCAAGGAAAATTATATATGGATCAAATAAGCCAATGTTAATTGTGCTAAATTACATTTGGGGGGGCTATAGAACCCATTTTTTTTCCAGGAAGAAAAACAAAGAAAATAAAATTTATGTGAAACCAGGGGAATTAGAGCAGATATTATTTAAAACATGATCAGAATTGTTTTAGTAGAATTGCTATTATATAAAGTAGTGTTATGACAGGAATGAGTACTTAGGAAGGCGCAGAGAATTAAAAAAGAACATGTGTCTACCTAGAATAATTTATATTGATTTTCCTTAATTAAGTTCTCTCTGCTGAGGTTTAACACTGCTTAGAGAGAGTCTTTGAAAATAAGATGCCGGAAATTAGCAATATCTGGTTTTAGAATGCTTTTCACAGTTAAAATGTCACACCTGGTGATTTCTGTTGTCAGGGAGAGATGCTAAAGCAGAAAAGATGTCTCAGATGACACAGCCTTCTACATTCTGGGGTGCTTTTTTTAAAAAAAAAGGAAAATATTTTTATAGCAGACATTTGTATATGATGACATATGAAATAAAAAAGGCTGCAATCCTATCCCTCCTGGCATCCTGGGAAGCAGCTAAGAACCAAAGGTTCAAAGTTTTCCTAGTCCCCTGGCAGTACCCCAAACCAGGAGAAAATACAGACATGCTTTTGAATACAGTATGTCTAAATGCCTACCTTCCCAATAGGAGAGGAAAGAACATTAAAAAAGAAAAGAAGAGCCCAGAA
Organism: Podarcis melisellensis; assembly: GCF_964234715.1. Classification (NCBI taxonomy): domain Eukaryota; kingdom Metazoa; phylum Chordata; class Lepidosauria; order Squamata; family Lacertidae; genus Podarcis; species Podarcis melisellensis. Next base: position 33,343,861 of record NC_138542.1, read on the forward strand.
GCAGCATGGGAACCCAGAATGTTCTTTGGCCCTTGGTTCTGCATGCTGGCAACTGCCCAGCAGGATGTTGGATAAGCAGTAAAACTGCCTTCATAATTTTCTCCTTCCCCTTAAGATCACAGTCTTGCGACACCTGCAGTTTCCCACAATACTAGGTGAAAAAGGTAAAGGACCCCTGGATGGTTAAGTCCAGTCAAAGGCAACTATGGGGTGCGACACTCAGCTCCGCTTTCAGGCCGAGGGAGCCTGTGTTTGTCCACAGACAGCTTTCCGCATCATGTGGCCAGCATGACTAAACCGCTTCTGGCGCAATGGAACACCGTGACGGAAGCCAGAGCTCGAGGAAACACCGTTTACCTTCCTGCCATAGCGGCACTTATTTATTTACTTGCACTGGTGTGCTTTTGAACTGCTAGGTTGGCAGGAGCTGGGACAGAGCAATGAGAACTCATTCCGTTGGGGGGATATGAACCACCGACCTTCCGATCGGCAAGCGCAAGAGGCTCAATGGTTTAGACCACTGTAGTAGATCTGTAGTAGATATGCAACTACAGTAGATATGCAACATTCCTTACTGGAGAAGACCTCTCTTAACAAGGTGCTCCAAACGTCTGGGGTGTGCATTTTTGCATTTACATACATGGTGACTCCCTGTTGTGTTAAGCCACTGGCGTATGTGTGTGTAAGAAGAAAAAAATTCTGAGCAGAATTTTTTGCATGCCGGTTGCGTCTAGTGTGTAGAACCACCCACTATGCATAAATACCTCACCACATATCTGGAGCTGCTGTGCAAGCAAACTTAAATGCATCCCAGCATTTATCTGTATTGTCCTGAAACTCATTAAAACCTACAATTTTAGGGTAATGTGCACAAGCACACAGAAGAAAAGTAGAAAAATACCGATAACCTGGTATTTATTTCCTGCTTTCCGTATCATATACATTCTGTATGGGAATTTAAGAATAATCCATTGTTATAGTTTGGAGAGGTAATTATCTCAAAATAAGCTGCCTATTCATTGGTGATGAGCAAGCTGAACTCCAGCTATGCTGTATAATGGTTTTCAAACGTAATCTAAGCAGTAAGCCTAATGCACCATTCTTATTGCTTTTCATTACATTTTGTTGACATGGGGATTTTGTCTTTACATGTTGGCTTTCATTATTATTAATAAATAGGGTTATTATCTTTTTACAGGTAAACAAGGATGCTTTTAAACTGCACCAGAATGATTCATTGGAGTTTAGCAACAACTGAAGTTTTTTTTTTATATAAAAAAGATGCTTTAAAAAAAGTTTAAAAACAGAAATATCTCTCAAAACTAATAAGGATCCTGTTTGCACTGAGGAAAATTACACCCTTTAGATCATCTAATGAAACAGTGTCTTATCCATCAATGCTTGTGCTATGCAGATGTGTTGATTTAAATGGATCTAATCCTCAGATAGTTTCTTGTTTCCCTTACAGGGGACTAAAAGTGGCTTGCTTTCTGCAACACACAAAATGATACGTTCATAATTGCTATGCTACGTAATTGTACTTCTGAAAAACACACATCTGTCATTTGTACAGACTGGCCACAATCCAGAGATACACAGAAGATGTTCCCAATGACTTGTATACACCCAGAAGAGATTGTATCAATTTTGTTTCCTTGTGACTACAGTTCTCTATGCAGTATCGTTGTGGGAGGGGGGAGAGCTATCTATGTCAATTGGATTATTACCTAAAATTTGACTGTAAAGCCATAACATTATGGTTTGCGGGGTTAGGAAAGGCATCACTAACAAGTGCTGAATGTAAATGGTTTTGATACATATTAAAACTTCCACAAGAACACAGAATTGCTGTACGGTGTGGAAGTAGACTGTTCAAGAACACAGAAGTCCAAATTCCCCACTTGTATTCTTTGCTTTCAGGGTTTCTAGACAGAAAGAAGAGCAAGCAGTCTATATTTACCACAGGAAAATCTCAATTTTGTACATGGTTGTGGGGAATCTGACTGGCCTTACAAAAACAGTTGCTTCAGCTGATCAGATCCCTCAGCACTTTGGACAGCTGCTTGGGTGATTAACATAAAGACTATATACTTTTCCATAATTCAAAAGGATTATGCTTTTGAATTATGGTGCTGGAGGAGACTCTTGAGAGTCCTATGAATTGAAAGAAGATCAAACCTCTCCATTCTTAAGGAAATCAGCCCTGAGTGCTCACTGGAAGGACAGATCCTGAAGCTGAGGCTCCAATACTTTGGCCACCTTATGAGAAGAGAAGACTCCCTGGAAAAGACCCCGATGCTGGGAAAGATGGAGGGCACAAGGAGAAGGAGGCGACAGAGGACGAGATGTTTGGACAGTGTTCTTGAAGATACCAGCATGAGTCTGACCAAACTGTGGGAGGCAGTGGAAGACAGGAGTGCCTGGCGTGCTCTGGTCCATGGGGTCACGAAGAGTTGGACACGACTAAATGACTAAACAACAACCTATATTTTTTCCAGCACTTGTGGTTGTCTGTTTCCTGTTGTTACCATTAGTTCATTATTACCATTATCATGTATAATTTGATGACAATCCAGAATTCAATTAAATCCCAGCTAACCAGTTTTGAGACTAGGAAGGATTACCAGACATGCCACAGATATATTCTAATCTGCAAGACCTTTCCTCCCTTCCAGTTATTCCCATGATTATAAATCAAACCTGTCTCTGCTTGTCTCTGCTCCCCAACTAAGGTGGAGAAGAAATTCAGCTTGGTTTGCATTTTAATGTGAATCTACCCAATTGACAATTTCCAAAAGAAGCACTGTATGTGGACCAAAACAAACCTGTGCTTTAAAACCGGCACTTCTCTGAATTTTGCTATGCAGTTCTCAAATCATATGTATAGAAAAATCCATATATTAATATATAGGAGGCAAATTTAATAAATAATGATAATAAAGTGTGTGTGAAAATACATAGATTAGTGAAAATTGTAATATGAGAAAGGTCTTGCCAAAATGTGCATATTAAATAAAACACCGTACAAAAAATGTGTAAACTAGGACATGCATCCTAAAATGCTAATGAGTTCTTGTGAGTACTTTAGAAAAAACTCCAAGGCTGATGTGGAAATGTGGAAAACTGAATCGAAGGCTGTACAAATGGAAAAACCAGAATTAACAGGTTCAGCCATTCCTATCCCACCCCTTTCTTCTCAGTTTCTCTTGGGCCTTCTCCCTTCTACAACAGCAGTATGGGCTTTTATAACAGCAGCCAATATGTGCCAACCTGCAGTGTGACTGTACAAATGAGAAGTTGTTGTGCAACTGGGCTTGATTCTGGTTGTGGTAAGATGTTGTAGGTAAATATGGTATTCAGGTTGGGACTTGACTTATTTCAGTCACTGTGGAATGTTTGAGATAATATGAGGAGAGTTTGGCCCTGGCCTTCACTCTTGCTTCTGTCAGCAGTTTAACTTGTTAGGCAATAGTAGTTGAAAAAGACTTTTAAAAAGACACTCCACAAGGGAGGGAAAAAGCGCACTAGGGAAATCTGCTGTTGCTCTTTTCTCTGCCCATAGAGATGGAAGACCAAACTAGATGTCATTTATATAACTAGGATTTGCATGAATGTCTTAAACAGTAAATAGTCAGGAGACAGTCCCCTTGATCTGGATTGGATCAAGTTGCAGGGTAGGGGTGGGCTTTAACACACTGTCCATACTGTGTTCCAATCCAGTTCTCAGTCCTCATGCTTATGAGCACTGAATTAAAAAACTCTCATCCATGCCAACTGAAGTTTTTCTTTCAATACAAATAGTGAATGAAAGGAGGTTGGTATGTATCAGGACCATAGTGGCGGGCAAAGGGGTTCTAATCTGGATTGGCACCCCCATCTCCCCAATATACTTTTTACAAAAGCCATGTTACACAATAGCATCTCATGTAGCGTGGCTCTGTGCCCTTGTCAAATGGGTTTGTTATGGACGTTATCTGGATTTCAGCACATTTTCCTTCGGGTGGCAGCACCAACCATTATACATTTGCTACCAGATTATTGCACTGCTTTTCGAAACCAGTCACACAACAGGTTTCAATGGATGTACCTGTTGTTTTCTGTTTCCTTTTCTTTTCAGGACCTTTCTTTTGTGAAACAGTTGCCCTTTTGGCATACAGAATTGCGTAAAACATCAGAGAAAACTTCCTCAGCTCACTGATTCAACTCACAGTGTTAGTACATACACATGAAACAAGAGCTGAGCTATTGCATCTTGTCTAGTACAGGAACAACTCAAATGGTGACGGAGGCTGTATTTCAATGAATTGGTGTGTTTAGCTGGGAGTTTGTTTTCTTTTTTCAACCAGTACTGCTGCCCTTTGTTTCTTCAACCACAAATAAATGCAGATCACATTTCATTATCCCAGTGGAACAGAATAAAAGTAGAAGCACTTCTGTATATAGCAGAATCTAGACCTATATGTAAGAACATAAGAGAAGCAGTGCAGGATCAGGCCAAATCCCCATCTAGTCCAGTATCCTATTATCACAGAGGCTGTGCCTGTGGACAAGTGGGTCCTGAGTGCGACATCATTCTGCCCACTCAATGATTCTCAGCAACTGGTTTTCAGAGGCAGATTGTGTCTGACAGTGGAGTTAGAACATCGTTGTATTTGTTGAAAACCCATTAAAACTTTTCCACATTACTTTTGAGAAGAATTCCACCTGACTGAAATAATGAGGAAGGAAAGGACTGTTGATAAATGTGGAACTAGACTCCCTTGGCCAAAAGGAGAATTAGTCACTGGAATGCATTTTGTATGAAATGTAGTTTACAAGAGCAATGAAGAGATGGACACATTCGTCAGACTAAAATTGGCCACAACTTTATCGGAAAAGCCGTAAACATGCAAAACTTGCAAACCAACCATCTAGGAAAGCCAAAGGCTGAAAGGAAAGGCAGAGGTGCCCCTGGGGCAGGACTGCCCCACTGATTAATATCAGCGACAGGCTCAGAACTGAGGTGCCCCTGGTCAGGGAAGCCTGCCCTTTTGTTCGAAGGGAGGTGCCAGCAGCCAAATAGCTGCAGTCACCCACTGCCATTCAGCTAATTCTTCTGTTACAACCCTGAAACGACGACAGCTCTCCTAGCCGTTCTAATGTCTCCTATCTGCTTCCTGGTGTTATTACCTCTGCCACACCTATTACTGGCTCTTTCCCCAAACCACTAGTCTACTTAACACAAAAGGCAGCAGCTTTGCTTGGCTCCCTTCTCACCCCGCCAGCCCCCATGAAACAACAGACATCTCCCTACCCAGGGGCAGCAAATCCTTGTGTAGTCAGGTGAGAAACAGAGTGAGACTCTGTATCAGGGTTTTAATATAAAGGCCGCACCTTTCATCAAACAGGCTGTGTTCTCCTCAGTGGCTGACAGTGCTGCCTCCCACACAGGGAGGAAAAAGTACTGCTGTCTCAGCCATCTTTCCTCATCTGCCTTCCCAGTCAAAGGGCTGTCAGGGGCTGGGCTGAGGAGGAATGGTGAGGACCGCCTCACCCCTCTTCCTGACCCTTCCCGAGAAGAGGAAGACAGTATAGATTTACAACAGTGGTTTGCAGAGGTCATAATTCAGAGGCTGCAGAGCCAAGAAGCTGGGAAATATTGGGAGTGGAGCAGCAGGAAGAAGAAACACCAGCTGACAGACTCAGTGTCTTTAAAAAGCATTCCTGACCACCACACCCCCCCAGGACCTGGCGGGCATGTTGGGAAATGCCCTGAGGTGCCCTTGCAGCCAGACCCTGAACTCCGAGTGTCCTCCGGTATGCACAACTCTGTAAAAGGCATTTCCCTTCTTCTCCAGTGCGCTTCAGCGACATATATCACATGATGCATGCACACTAATCTTCTAGCACAACACAGCAAGAAGCGTGAGACATCATAGAGCTAATCTACGCATTTACTTACACACTATATACAGACAAAGGAGTCATGGCGCGCTCTCTCCCCAGCTCCGAGAGAAGAACAGGGACAAGTAAAAGCAAAAGTACAGTACAAATAGTTCATACAGCGGAAGAGATAAGACTGCCTTCCGTTCCCACACTCTTCCCAGACAGGCATGTGATTTACATCAATCTCATCTGCAGCATCGGAGGAATGAAATACTAACAGTGCATTGAGAGTAGTAGAACAGAAAGCTCAGAGGCAGAAAGCACAGATCAGCCGACGCAGGGATGATGTAGAATAGGAGAGAAAGAGGGGGTGGGACTTTACTGGGAGAAATGCCGTTATCTAAGAGAGGCGGCGTTCCGACGTTCTCTCTCTGTGAATATTGAATAAAGACTTGGTAAGAACTCTTCTTGTTTACCTGCTTCTTGGCTGCCATCATGGGAGGGATCCGATTTCCTGAAGCCTGACACGGCAGTGAGTGACTCATGACACCAGGCATATTTGTGAAGCACCTCAGCCACAAGGCTGGGTCTGATAATCCATAACCTCCAAGGAAGAAGAGCTGCACAAATAGAGAGAGAAATGTAACTGTGTATGCACAGTGGACCTAGCCACTGCCTCCTGGCCCATCCCCTGGGCGTGACACTACTCTACATGCCCATGACCACATGTAGGACAGATATATTCATGAGCAACACCTCCCAACATCCATGATATGCTCCTCCTTTGGCAGTTGCTGACTGCCATGCCGCTGACATTAGCAACAAGTTTTGGCAAGATCTTGCTGAGTTCCCATGAGATCTCGTCAGAAATTGATGCTGATGCCAGCAGCAGGGCAGGTGAGGCACCCGTGTAGGTGTTCTCTGAGGCAGTGGCCTTATGAATGGCCTGGGACTGAAAATGGGTTAATGTGAGACACTGTTCGTTCTTTGGCTCTAGGCTGGTCATTGGTGCTATGAACGTCCTGAATTATGGGGTCTTTTGGGTGGTTTCACAATGTACCTGTAACATTTTCTACCATAAGTATTTGCTATTAAGTCAAAGTTATGGTGATCCAAGAAATTCCCATTTAAGGCGTTGGTAGCATCTATGAAAGCTTCACAGTTGCTTGTTATGATTACAGGCTAAAATGACTGATCTCACTTTTAACAGCATCTGGGCCTGTGATGTGTTTCAGACAAACCTGACAATGTACTTGGATGTATAGCTGCTTTAATCAAAAGATAGCTAATTGCACAGTATAAAAGAAACCAATGACTGAATTCCCAATATGCCCCACTTGATGTTACTCCTGAGTTTGATCTCTACATATGCGCCTCTGCATAATTATCAGTGGCATTTTTGGAGTTTGCTGTGGGCCATGCTTTACAGACTGAGCACCTCTTTGATTTTGGTGAATAGCTATCATAAGATGAAAGTTCCTCTAAGGGCAGAAAGTTTTCTACAGCAGGTCTCCACATGTAGCTAGACTGAGTTAATGTGAGAAATGACATGCTGTATGGCCATAATAATTCCTAGTGGTCTCTATTGGCTCTATGCAAATAAGATTAAGCCTGCAATCCTAACCCCATTTACCTATGAGTGACTCTCATTAAATTCAATAGGACTTACTTCTGAGGAAGCATGGTTAGGATTGTGCTGCAAACTGTTCACCTGGAGCATCTCATTAATGTTAGGGGGGGGGGGGCAATTTGTACCTTGGACTTCCGGATACATACAGTTATAAATAGCATCATAGAACCTTGAGCTTGACACAGCTATTATGTTAAATGTTAACTATTACTGCTTCTCTACTAGGGTGATGAAACTTTGGGAATCCTGAATAAAAAATTATTTCCAGATTTGTGAGGTATAAATAGCTTACGATTCAATGCAAGGAGTTACCCAGAATCTTTTGTACTGCATAATCCTGTATCATAATGGATGGGTTGACCAAATCAAATATAATTGATTGAATATATTTGCCAAGTGAATCTCTGCATATGAACAGTCCGTAATGAAATGTTAACCTTGAGAAATACCTGCCATCCAGCTGAAATTCAATCTCCACCACTAAATGTAGCTGACTGGGTATTGTTTTTCATGGTTACTGCTGTGATTGATTATTTGCTCTAAGATGGTTCTTGTATATAGAATATTTGCATTCATTGTCTGGATTTGCCACTACATTTATGACTGTATAAACTCATAAAATCTTTTAAACAAGCCTTTTAATTTGTGATAGTTTCTATTCCCTTACTGATTTCTTTATTATATCTTGATTTTTCAGGAATAAGAATATCTTGAGCTTAATGATTTATATTAAACAGTTTTAATAATTTAATCAGCTTAGCATTTAAAATGATTAAGCAAATATGTACTATGTTTAGGATTAAGTATCAGTGCATTATCACTCTTAACAAAATCCAAACAGAACACAAGTGAAAGAAATGGAATTTGTCTGGGTTTAATAACTGTTGGAACTAATCATACATTATGCTGGGGTCAACTTAAATCTCCAAACAATAAAAGCCATTATTACTTCAATTCCTTTTTTTTTTTTTTAATCAACAGCTTGTTGACTGTAAAATTGGTCCATGATGAAATCTTGCATTTTTCCAGATAGGATAAAATCTCTGCCTTTCATTGAAGTTCACCAAGCATGTTATTCATGAATACTTGACATTATCATTGCACTATTTTTTACAGGTATAAAGACTAAAGCTAAAAGAAGATTTAATGTCAACATTTGGGAGCTTTTAGATTCAGGAAGGAAAACAGATGGCAGATTTAATTATGGGCACCAATTCACAGAGACAACAACAACAACAACAACAACAACAACAACAACAATTTTACTATTTGTACCCCACCAATCTGACTGGGTTGCTCTAGCTATGGCAGTGCCTGAAATAAACAAAATAAGTTTTCAGTAACATAAATAGCAATGTGTAAAATCCACCGAAGCGATTCCATTTTCAGTTGCATATTCATGATTTTGAACATTTTGTTAGCCTAGAAGTGTGAGGGAGGATGAGGGTCAAACTAAAGGTTATACAGTGCAGCTGCAACACACATACATCTTACGTGCTCAAATTCAATTATATGCACTTGGATCCAGCAACGGCCTTTGCAGTGATGGTTGCAGTAGAGAAGGAGGCTCTGAAACAAGCAGGGAAGTGGCGGAGGTAGACGGAGGAAGAAGAGAAACTGGCTTCTGGGAGGAGTGAGGCTGAGAGAGCCACAGACAAATGAAAAAAGCTGGAATGGAGCCACAGCCTCTGCTTGCCTCTCTTCCTACCTATCTTTCTGTTCCCTTCTGCAGCTGCAGGGACCAGGTTTCTTTATCCTCTTTCTGCCTCCACCACTTCCCTGTTTGTCTTGCAATCTAGGGAGCCCATGTAGATGCAGGGAGGTACTCTGCGTGGGGCTTCCCCCCACCTCCACTTCCAGCAGGCAGCTTTGGGCTATACACGGTTTTGCACATGGACATTGCCTCTGAAACATGGTACTTGTGATCATACACAACAAATGCAAGTGGCGTCATCTTGTTCTCTTCTTTTGGAATGAAAAACAGATAGTGGCTTCTGAATGGAAGAATGGCAATTCCATAGGCTGTTGCTTTAGATGTATTCTGTGTCAAGATCCAGCAGACGCTGAAACTCTACATCAGGGGTGGAGAACATTTGGCCTTTCAGATGTTGTTGAACTACAACTCCTATCATCCTCGGACATTGGCCATGCTACTTGTGCCTGATGGGAGTTGTAGTTCAGCAGCATTGGATGGGCCAAAGGTTCTCCAGAGTTGCTGTGCATGCACAAGGACTCTCCTGTTCTTTTAAATATCATGGGGATCCCCTGGTGTAATAGACAGTGCATGCGTAGAGCCTTCTCCAACACTGAATGGAGATGCCTTTGTGTAGAAAATGAAGCTTTGGGCCAATAGGGCTGCTTTTGATGAAGGTGCCAAGAGGATCTCCTCCAGCTTCTTCCATGTAGCATGAGCTGAGCCCTACCCTACAACTGTCCTGTTTTAAGTGGGACATCCCATAATCACAGAAGCCAATCCCAGTTTATGTCTGCATCCCAGAATGTCCCATTTTGGGGTCTGACGCTCACTCTGGTGCAAGTTGTGCCAGAGCTCCAATTTGCTAGATATAGATGATGGAAAGAATAATCTCTCTCCACTAGAAAACAGAGCCTATAATTCAAGAGGGTCACACATCTTGAAAAAAATATCTACAATGTTAAGGGCATATTGTGCATACAAAGAAGCCACATGCAAGCCAGGATCTGACCATTCTGAAGGCTTCTGTGGAAACAAGCAGAGAAAGGTGAAAGTTTCAGAGCACTGTTGACTGCCTGTCTATCCTTGCCAAGCTGACAGCACAATCCTATAGGTGTCTAGTCAGAATTAAGTGTCATTGAGTTCAATGGGACTTACTCCTCTGGTAAGACAAGATTGCAGACTAATTGTTCCCACTCCTCCACACTGAAAAATTGCAAGCAAAAGAGAGATTTTTAAAACTCATAAATGAACAATGATAGGGAAAGGTGGCTGGTGGTTCTACAGTGTCCTCATAAGGTCTTCAGTTCACAGAGTCTGACTTACATTTGTTAGCTGATGAGTGTAACATGTAGCCAGGCTCTTTATGGTACATTTGGTTCTGTCACAGACCTAAGAACTGGAAAAATATACTCCAACATTACATGAGAAGAGCTTTCACAGGAGCACTGCTCAAAATGCCCACAGTCTTCAGACAACAGGCAACTCAATTATCTCACATATTTAAAAAAGGAAGTTTAGATGCAGTGATGAATTAGGGTGCATAATACATATTTTATGGAAGAAGTTGTCCTTTTGTATGAAATTCCATCAATGCACAGCATCAAAATGGTAATCTCTTTTGGCAGTATCAAATGGCAAGGTAGTTAAATTTAATGAGACTGTATTAAACATTGGAAGTATTTTTTTTTAAAAAAAATCAGGCTGCTAAGCAATGTATAGGTGCCAATCATGCTATGAAAGAGAGGCAAGGACAAAGACGTTTTAGCAGAAACTCTTAAAATACATTTTAGTAAGTTTGTCTGCACACTTTTTTAAAAAAGCAATTAATGTTTTGTCACATTGCTTGTAGGTCTCTACAAATAATTTAACATGATTCATTGGGGTATTGTGTGAATAATGTGAGCACCTATTCAGGAGAACAATCCACTGATTTAAATCTCCATTCAGCTCTTATGTGGTTTTTATGTTAAAACTCCAGTTTTTGAGAAACACCCATTAGAATGTTAAAAAAATTAAAAACCCCTGAAGATCTGAGCGTTTTATTTGTGTTCTTTACTGGAAGCACATGAAGATTGTAGGGGGTGAGGGGGGAACTTTTCAACAGATGGTGCCTGACATATGTATTAAGCTTAACAGGTGTATTAAAGCGCTGCTAGTCGGAACAAGTTTTTTCTCTCTCCAGTTAAGCATAAGCTACATATGTATGTGTTTGTTTCGGCTCCTTATGGGGGACAAGGAAACCATCAAGATGTCAATTGCCTGTTGTTAGATTCATATTGGGACGTATATGTTCAGAGCAGAGGACATTATCGCAGCTGGACACAAAAGCCTATTGTCGGCGATGCGAAAAAGGGAAACAAAGGGAGAATATGTTCAGCTTAGAAGTTTCCATGTGGTTAATGTGCACCATTTGTTATTTGAAAAACCATAGACGAGCAAAGCATAACATTTCAACTGTAAAAAGGGGAAAAAATGAAACCTTTCATGCCACTAGGACAAAGTTTATGAACTTTAATGGGTAAGAATTTAATTTGAATTCTTTTAGCAGAATAGTACTACAAGTGGTTGTTTTTTTAAAAATGTGTGTGTGTGTGTGTGTGACATTTAACCAGGACCTTTTCATCTGCCATTTTCATTCATTTCCACAGAAGTAGTAATGGAAAAGTATATCTGCCATGATTTTTCAGATGTGTTTTATCAAGAAAGGGATTTTAAGCCAGAAAACATTACTACAACAATCAAAAATGTATTTTTATTAACTAACTAAGATTGCGAGTCTGTGCATGGCTACTCAGAAGTAAACTCACTATGTTCAGTGGATTTATCCCCAGGTAAATGTGCATAAGATTACAGCCTAAATGTCATACTTTGCTCTTCAGCCCAAAAGCTCACAGGGAAGATTACAACTATTATAGCAATTTAAAAAACAATACAAACCAATGCTAGCACAATTTTAACAACATTAAGCTTCAAAGTTTTAAAAGCGCTGCCGAGGTAAAAAATATCCGCACCTGGCACAAAAAGGAAATGTGGTTTGGAGCCAGGTACCAGTAAATATTGATGATTTAATTTCTATACTGCTTAATATATTAAAAATATCTCTAAGCGGTATACAGAAAACTGAAACAACAAGAGACAACTTAAACAAAAATATTACAAAAATACACAATTATATATAAAAATGTTACATGAATGCAAATTCACATATATAAAAAGTTACACACACACACACACACACACACACACACATATAAATTCATTTTGCTTCGTCCTTCTCAGCCTCCTGGTTCTGACCCAGAGTCCAAACAAACTCTCAGCTCATCTACAAAAGTCACTCAGGGAAAAAAGTTCCTGGAAACAGCAGCAGACATTATCCTAGTCCAGTGGTTTTCAACCAGTGTGCCGTGGCACCCTGGGTTGCCTTGAATGGTGGTCAGGGGTGCCGCGGGCAACACTGGCCTCTGTCCCTCTTTCCTCCCCTCCCCACTCTGCTGCCTCCTCACATCTCTGCATCCCAAAGGGGTGCACAGCTGTTTGTTGCAGCAGCCCTGCCTACAAGCTCCCCAAGTGAATGGTGCCTCTGGGGCTGGTCAGGGGGGCTGGTTGCCAGGAACTGAGGCTGCCTCAGAGTAAGCAAGCAAGCAGGCGAGGGAGCCCAGCCAGCCAGTCCACCAGCCCATTTGTTGTTGGGAATGGACAGACAAGTCCCAGGCCCCTGTGGGGCAGTGTGAGGAGGCACCTCTCTTTGAGGTGGGGGGGGGCAGCTCAGAGACCAGGGGCAGCAGCAGTGGCTGCCTGGAGGACTCCCAAGGAGAGGGGAGAGGAGGCTGAGGAAACACTCCACAAGGGAGGGTGTTTGAAAAGGGGTGAGAGGCTGCCAGCTCTGCAGGCAAGGAGTGACATAACTGGGCTGGTCAAGGGAGCTGTGGACTCAAAAAGATTGAAAACTTCCTCTCATTCTATGGGCAGGCCTAAGGTTAATGGTACTTCCTCAAGCTGCTGTGTCCCATTCAGCCCCACTCTCATACCCTCCAACTTTTCTCCAATGAAAATAAGGACCTCCCATTCCATAATGATAATTTTACTATTTATACCCTACACATCTTACTAGGTTGCCCCAGCCACTCTGGGCTGTTCCCAACATATATGAAAACATAATAAAAACATTAAACATTAAAAAAACATTCCCTATACAGGTTTACCTTCAGATATCTCAGGGGTTGGATAACTCCATACCCTCCAACATTTCCCCAATGAAAATTGGCACGTCCTAAGGAAAAGTGGGACATTCCTGGATCATATCAGAAACCGGGATGGCTTCCCTAAATCAGGGAAATAGAGACACTTGGAGGGTCTGCACTCTCCACACCCTGTTCCAGGTATAGCAGGTGTGCAGAGTCTACCTGGGGGTCCAAAGGATGGGAAGATGGCCCCCTCCTCTCACAGCTCTTTCTTCACCTTCTGTTCTCTCCTTCTCCTTCTCCTCTTCCTAGGAAGATCATTCAAGAGATGGACACCAGTGTAGGAGGTGACTGTTGGTAGGTCTGTAGAAGAGAGTTAGACTAGATTTTTTCCCTTTCCTTCTAAAGAGGAGTATGATAGCCCTTTCACAGCTGGAGTATCTATCTATATCTATCATCTATATCTATCTATCTATCATCTATCTATCATCTATCATCTATCTATCTATCATCTATCTATCTATATCATCTATCATCTATCTATCTATCATCTATCTATCTATCATCTATCTATATTTCTATCTATATCTATCATCATCTATCTATCATCTATATCATCTATCTAATATTATGGAATTTGCCCTTTTGTGCTATGCCATCACAGTATCGATTCGTTTTAAGGAAACAGTCATTTCCATCAGTAAAATTACTGTACAATTTCCATCCCATTTTTCTGCTTCATCTTGGGTCAGTTAAGGCACCACGAGTTTTGATAATCAAAAGCAAGGGCTATACCACTTCCATTCTTCCACTATCCATTCTTAAGGAAATCAGCACTGAGTACTCACTGGAAGGACAGATCGTGAAGCTGAGGCTCCAATACTTTGGCCACCTCATGAGAAGAGAAGACTCCCTGGAAAAGACCCTGATGTTGGGAAAGATTGAGGGCACAAGAAGAAGGGGAAGACAGAGGATGAGATGGTTAGACAGTGTTCGGGAAGCTACAAACATGAGTCTGACCAAACTGCGGGAAGCAGTGGAAGACAGGAGTGCCTGGCGTGCTCTGGTCCATGGGGTCACGAAGAGTCGGACACAACTAAACGACTAAACAACAACAACAAACCACTTCCACCAATCAGGTTGTGGCTTCTCAGATCTGAAGAGCAGAAACTGAGTACAGGGATCTGCCTTCACATAGTAAACGAGAGAGAGACTGTGACCTCTATTGTTGTTTAATGGCAGGGCTATGGATTTCCTGGATGCTCTGCTGGCACTGCTGTTGCTTCATTGCATCCTTGACATGATTTGTCAAATCTGACTTCTTCAATGAAAAGTCACTCCGTTTAAAATAGCAATGTTGATGTTCCATGTTTATTGCCTCTTGATAACTTACAGATCAAATGTGCTCCACTTACTCAGTAGAAAGATGCATTTTCTGAACTGTCAACCCTGTAACCCTCAAGGTGGATTTTGAACATCAAGCTCTCCAACCCCATCCATGCATTTCATACCTCATCACCATCAATAAAAGCAATAAATGCTGGTTTCTACTCACAGCTACACATATACAACACAGTAGTATTAAAACTGAGCACATTCAAAGCTCGAAACTACAGACTCCCACAGTTCTTAAAAGAGTTGCATAGGAAGAACTGGTCTAGTACTAAGAACTTGGGATAAAAATTGAGGTTTTTGATTCTGTTAAGCCTACTAATTGTGATGCTGTTGTAGAGGAGACTGCCCTTAGAAAGCAGAGAACCAATGGAACATGATTATCTCTGGATGAAAACTGTATCAGGCAGGAAGAAGGTGTGGCACTGCATTTCTGAGGACACATTGAGTCCATCCAGCTAGAAATCCCCAAAGAGGTAGACTCGGTTACAGAATTGTGGGTATGGGTACTGAGCTCCAAGAGTAATTCAGTACTGGGGACATGCTATCATCCTCATGATCAAAATGCTGAGGGGGATCTTGAGAATGAAATCAGGGAAGTATCCAAAAGAGGAAAAGTTGGAATGGGTGCCTTTAACAACCCTCAAATAGACTTGTTAAAAATGTGTTCTAGTACCAACCAAGTGGTAAACTTTCTAGATACCCCAACTGACTGTCACCAGAATATGTGCCAAGGTCGGTAGCTCACATGCCATGCTGGCTAAAATATCTCCAGAATACTTTGAAGATTGTGTTTTGAAACAACTGCCAAGCTCAAGTGGAGAGTACGTATATCACAGATCAGGAATCGTAACACCAGGGTTAAGGGAATTCTAGTGTCATTAGCAAGCAGGGTATCTGTAAAATGAGCCAACACTTTGATGGCATAGCACAAGAAGTCAAATTGCATAATGTTATATAACACTCCAGCTGTGAAAGGTCTATCATGGAATTATACTCCTCTTTGGAAGGGAACAAAAAACCATCTAGCCTAACTCGGACGAAAACGGGCCAAATTGCCTTATCATTTGTTAACACAGTCTCCACGTTAATGTATAATGCAACCAGCTGTCTGCGCCAATATCTGCTCCTCCAGAAACCAGGGAGGCGTTATTAAAACATGATAGAGGTTCCACCACAACTCTTTAACATTGCTTTCTGATCAGAAACTACCGTCCAAGAGTATAAGCCCCACGTTAATTAAATTTGGCATCCCACTGAATGAACTGAGGTTCAGTTAACTACAATTAACATATCCTGTTGTTTTCAGTGGGGCTAAGGTGGCAATCCTTTGTATGAAGTAGGAAATCCCTCTTCTGAGGCGGTTTCTCTTGCAATGTGCATATAACTAAAGAAGACAGTATCTTCAAAGCTACTGTCACACACAAATACATGCAAGTTTAATCAGTCAATTCATAAATGATAGCTAATAGGACGAAACCACAGGCAGAGCAGAACAAAAGGCATCAGTGCTGGGGAAGGTGTGGTGGCTGAAGGCAGATAAATCATCTCATCCTATGCCCTGCTAGACTTGCACTAGCCAGGCAGGTGGTGGTTCTGTATGTTTCTCCTTCCAATGTTTTGTTCCCCTTGCCACCATTGGAATCATCTCCACAGCAGATATGTACAGGGTTACGCTGCAACCATTATTTAATCAGTGACAGCTCTAGGAAAAAAATCCACCGTATTTCTGCTGTGTTTAGTAAACGCTATGACCATCCTAGTCCCTCTCTTCCAACCATATGATGAAATATATGTGTTAGCTCTGCTAATATGGGAAACCATATTTTCAAAGTGTTGCCTTTTTGTTTTTGCACAGTGTGGCTCTCAAATTAGCCCCATGGAAAATTTCCACCATTTAGTGAGCAATGGATTGTATCACAAGATCTAACACTCGCTCAGTTGGTGTGGAAGCAGGCAGCAAAGTCTTCCTTTGCAATGTTTAAACGTTTAAAATGTCAGTTTAGCCAAAGATTGATAGTATAGCCATATTTGTCATAAAGGAAACATGGTAGAGGTTAATAGAGTTTAGTGCATGTAGGGGCCACAGGTCACCCTTCAAGGTATTTTGTTCAGTGTACATATGATTTAAGATCTAGTGGTAGTAAAGTTGTTTGTCAGCAGAATAGTACAATGGTTTAAAGAGAGAAAAATGGAAGACGGGTCTTCTAACTATTCATATGGTTAGAGTACTCTTGTCAAGGTAAGCATAGAAAACATGCAAATTTTCTTTATTCTACGATATGGCATGACTTAGCATTATGTGTGAAGTACATTTTAATTGCCGTGTTATTCAAAGCAGAATTCCTGTGTCAATTAATCCTAGCAGAGGGAGGGGAATAATTGGCTTATTAATATTTTTATACACAAAGTTCTTGCCACAGACTCTGCAGTAAGAAGACACAGTGCAGTTATTAAAAGGGAATTTAACAAAGATGTGCTAATGATAAGTTCAGTGAAACTGTGCTGAACCGAAAAGAGTCAATCTGTGCCTGTCTTTGGACAGACAATGCAAAGAGAAATATGTTTGTTTAAAACAACAGCTGCTTAATCCACCATTTACATGCAGTTTTATGGTGCTTTATGGAGAAACAACACAACACCATCAAAATAAAAGGGGAAAACTTCGCATTACAATGGAAGAAATGAAAAGCAGTTCATCTACCCAGCCACTGCTCACACAACTATCGCTGAATTGAGTAGCACATCAACAGATGATTTGTTTATATGATCAACGGGTAAATCAGAGTTTGACGTGATCTCAAGGCTTAGCGAGACAAGTTCAGCACAAGTCTCCACTACATCATTGCCTCTGTGGGGTAGAAGTTAGGATCATAGGAAGCTGCCTTCTACTGAGTCAGACCTTTGGTCCATCTAGCCCTATGTTGTGTACAATGACTGGTCACAGCTTTCAAGGGTTTCAGAAAGGATGCGTCTCCCAGCCTTACCTGGAGGTAGGACTTTTTGTGTGGGATACTGATGTTCTACCACTGAGCTATGGCCCTTAAAAGTAAAAAATTCATGGAGGACAGATGGGGTCAAGGATGGGCTATGAAAGTTCACGATGGCTATAAGAAGCCTCCATATTCAGAGGACAACATGCCACTAAATACTGGTTAGTGGTTGACAAAAGCAGATCAGGGTTATTGCCACCATGCTGGATATTCTGGTGGCATCCAGATTGGGCACTGTGGGAAATGGCCTTAGAATTCATGTAGAATCAGTGGCTGCTAACCATGAGTGCTATATTGAATATTGGAGGTGGTTTGCTTCTGAACAGGTTCTGTTGCTCTCATGTCCTGCTTTTGAGCTTCCCATAGGCAGCTGGTTGACCACTGTGGAATCAGGATGCTGGACTAGATGGGCCCTTGGCCTGATCCTCCAGGGCTCTTTTATGTTCTTATATTCTTTGAATTGAGCTTGTGCACTGGAACAAAATTGCTTTGGAGCCCACTTAGGTGCTTTGGGAAGCAGTTTGCTTTGGTTCAGCACTTTGGACTGCCCTGTCGCTTTGGTTCAGATCCCAAGTGATGCCTTGCTTTGCAAAATCTGAAGCTTTCTCTGTCTTCGCACAGCTTATACTGTGGAAATCAACAAATGACTTGAACTCTCTAATCTTTTGTTAGAATCGGATATTGTTTTCAGGAATAGTAGCCCCACTTAGGCTGGTGAAACCTGCCAAATTTCAGAGAGATGTTGTGCAAAATGAGCTTCAGAATTGTTTTAATTGATTCACTCCCCCCCCCCTTGTCGTTTTGTGGGAAGTAAAAGCTTGACACGCAACATGGACCCTAGCTAAGTTCCTTGCAAAATTTCAGAATGATAGGTGCAGGGGTTAGGAACCCTCTAAGGTTCTGGAGTGAGTACAGAGCTTTGAGAGCAGTCCATTTCACTCTGGGTCACTTCAGAGGAGACCCACTTCATTTTAAAAGATGTCCAAATCACTCTAAAGTGGTCCATTTCAGTTTAGGATATGGATCTCAAGCAAAGCAGAGGCACACTCTTTCAGTTGTATCCAAACATGAACTAAACCCCATTCCTTGATTTCAGGAACCATCATCCAAACTTTGGTTGTGATATTTTTAAGAAGTCTCCAAAAGCATAGCGGGCTTCACAAAATATATAGTTAATAAATAAATATTTGGGTAAAAATAAGAGTGTCTCATATTATCTCATTCTTCCTAGCCACTGCCAGCACTTTTTGAATGGGTTGGCTTTTCTGAGGCTTCTCATTTCCTCATTAAGATGTTAAAGCAGCGAATAAGAGCTAAGGAAGATGAATGTGTAGTTAAGGCTTTTGTAAGATTTAATAGAAATAATAAATTATTGTAACTACTGCTCATTGGACAATCCTACTTTTGTAGGGTAGTCTTATCATATTAGGACAATTTTTCATCTCTGCTGTTACAATAAGAGTTTTATTGTGAGACTGGAAACTACTTGCATAATATTTCTTCCCCTGACTTGTATTTGATGGTGCTTTTTGGGGAAATATATAATGAATCCCACTCCAAAAAAGAAAAAAAAAGGTAAGGTATAAAATTCAGAAATCCCCAGTCATTATTTGCCATTAGCCAGATTTCTACATTAAAAAAAAAATCATTAAAATGGTCCATTGCTGGGAAATGGGCAATCTTTTGTTGAAATATAATATTGCAATAATAAAAAGGCATATCAGTTGTGTTAGAAGTTAACAACCAATTTGCCAGATGCCTACAATGATAATGCTTCATGAGCTGAGAATTCATTTCACTGATATGATGTTGCGATTAGTATTACTCTCAGGCTTGGGTAATTCATATCTATTAAACCAAAGAAAAGGGCCACACGTCTCCCAACTTCTCCTTTTCTGCTACACTTTTAAACAAGATTGAAATTAAATTAATTTAAAGCTGTAAATAGATTTTTTAAATGCAATTGATCAGACATTGCACTTGGTATATGGAGACAACTATGCCATTAAAATTTTAGTCCGACTTTATTAATATTTTACATCAAGCTTCAAGAACACCAAGGGACACGAGATGAGCAATATGCTGTTGCAGAACAGAGTGTATCAAGAATATTCAATAAGAGGCGTACAATCAGATTTAGAAGATACACTGGTGAATCTCTTTTTTAAAAAGCGAAATCATATCTAGTGCTATTAACACTCCCTTAAGAGCCTGCCTCTTCCTTTCCAACAGACATAACGTAATTAGATGTGCTAAGAAGAGAAGCAGTGCAAACCGCAATTGCTTTAGCATTACAAAGATGAAACCTGTTCAGAATTTCTTCAACATGCACACAGCACATAAAGAACAAGACAGGAACAAGCCAAATCACAGTGAAGGCGCAACAACAGAAAGGCCTGGAGCAACGCACTCTGCAATGGATGCCATTTGGAGAAGGCTCGATAAATAGTTCTCTGCAAATGAGAATAGAAATGCTCTGCATTGCTCTACTTCAGCACTGGTGCCCCTATGTTGTTTTGGACTCCAGTTGTTGTTGTTAAAATTACAGCCCTATACAGTGGTGAAGGAACCCTCTCCAGCACCTGGGGTGGGATGCCGAGGGGCAGGGCAAACCGCTCAGTGACGCATGTGTGGTGTCTGTGTTAGTTTCTGTTTCTCACTGAGAAGCTGCTTGGAGTCACAGGACTGTTTACATTCCAGAGACCTTCCAGTCTCACGGGAAAGGGAGACGGGATGTGACGTTACTGGTTTCCTGTTTCCTTTGTTCCTTTGTTCCTTTGTTCAGTTGCTCTCTGCTCTCACAAGGAGAGGATGTATATTTCTTTGCTCTCTGCGTAGCTAGAAAACAAAGCATAGCAATGTAGCTCATACTATCTCATCCTTCTGTGTGCTGTTTTGATGCTCTGCTGGGATGACGTGCCTGAGGCCTTATCAAAGGATCAGGTTGTCAATTAATCGTCGGGAGGCGATTCCGAAGTTGAGCCTTATCAGCTCAGTCAAACGGAGATTCCGACAGTCTGTACAGAGTGAGTGTGTGCGGCATCCCATACAGAATGCACACATGCACTCCATATTGGCTGTTGCTCGTGCGGCAGCCATACAGGTTGCCATTCGTGAGCAGCATCCCGTATGGACTGCGCACGCACAGCGACACCCCTTTCCCCAGGGAACTACAGTTTCCAGAGTGGTTTAACAATCAATCCCTCTTTCCTGAAAGATGAATTGGTAATGATTAAATGGGCACAAGATGTGGGGCACAATATACAGATGGAGGAAAGGGAAAAACTATGGAAGAATGACATAAAATTTACAGCATGTGTGGCAATTAAAGAAAATTATATGAAAATGATGTATAGGTGGTATCTAACTCCAGATAAACTATCAAAAATGTATAAAACTAAGGAAAGCAAGTATTGGAAATGTAAAATAACAGAAGGGACATTTTTTCATATGTGGTGGAATTGCAAAATTATTAAGAAATATTGGGAAATGATCTATATTGAAATGAAGATGATGTTTAAAATAACCTTTGTTTAAAAACCTCCAGAAGCTTTCCCATTAGGTATTACAGGAGTGGACTTACCAAGATCACAAAAGAACTTATTTATGTATGCAACTACAGCCACACGGATACTATTAGCACATCATTGGAAAAAAGGAGATGTACCAGCTAAAGAAGATTGGCAAGTTAAATTAATGGAATATGCTGAAATGGCAAAAATGACAATGAAACTATGAGGACGAGAGGACAATGAATTTAAGGAAGAATGGAAGATGTTTATTGCATATATACAGAAGCATTGTACACAGGTTAATATATTAGCAGGGTTTTAGGACTACTTGTAATTTTGTTATGATGGACAATAGGTAATTTAAATGGCTTTCAAATTTAACAATGGACATGTGGTATGTTGATTAATAATGAAACCATGGAAGGGACTAGGGGGAAGTCGATCTGTTTTGTTTTGATTTTGCATTGTTGTTTTTATTTTTGTTATTTTTGGAAAATTAATAAAATGTTATCAAAACAACAACAATCAATCAATCAATCCCTCTTCCCAAGGAACTCTGGGAATTGTACTTCTCTGAGGGAAAAGGGGGTCTCTTAGCAACTCTCAGCACTCTTGACAAACTATAGGATTCTTTTGGGTAAGCCATGATGGTGTCAAGTGACATGATGTTGCTTGAAATGTATAGTGCAGATGGGGCCAAGAACTCTGAAGTGGAAAGTGCAAAACTAGGGAAGCTGAAATGGTAGAGGCAGTTCACTAGTGCAACCTAGTCATCACAACCTAGGGGTTGGTTAGGTTGGCCCCTGCCAAGGGTGCAGGATGGGGTTTGTGTGCTAAAATGGTGCCTCTCTTGATGGAGGGATCTGCACACTGGGGTGGGACATCGAGGGAGCCCTGCAGAGCCCCCTCCCAAGTCGGTGGGAGCACTAGATGTCCTCTTCAGGCTCTGGGGAGGGTGTCCTCGCAAGCCACAAGGACTCTCCAGGGTGCTGCCCATTTCTGAGTTTCACTTCCAGGTTCCCAGCACTGTGCATGTGCATGGTTGCAGGCAAGTAAATCACATGTAAATGGGGAACAAGGGATTGGGAGAGGGGCACAAGGGAGCATAGATATGCCTCTGACCACAGCAAAGAAATGTTGAATTCCATGATACAAATATACTTACAAATATCCATAACTGTGCATATCATGTTTACAAAGTCCTCTGAAGTTATTCTTTTGGCAATCCGACCAGGGTTAGGGAACTATGGCTCTTCAGGGGCCAGGGATGAAGGGAGTTAAAGTTTGGCACACGTGCCACAGGATGGCATATACACTAGTGGCAAAAACTCTGGAAACCTTGTGGGGAAAGTGTATTTCTGTGGTTTGGTGGCTCATAACACCACATTTTGGGAGTAATGCCATAAAATTATATATCAGTGGAAAGATAATGTAATGAAGAATGACTGCTCCCCGCTTAAAACGGGGGGCGCCCTTTGCGTGGATGCGTGCAGCCCCTAGATCTGGAGCGGCTCCAACAGCATAGGCTAGGCTTTGCCTTCCCTCAGGTGGGATACCTGGAGGTCTCCGCCTACCTCAGTCAGTTGTCCAATCCCACCTGGGGGAAGAGTTGCCAAGGAGACCAGGCCAGGTAGGGGAAGGATTACCTGCCCACACAAAGGAGGGAGGATCTTACCTGGGAATTCTCACTTGGCTCCAGAGCTTCTCCCACCCTACCCAACCTCAGTCAATGTCTTATGTTGCAGGTTAATTTTCCTCACAGGTTTTGCAGGTTAACTTTTCTTCACAGGCATGCGGGCGCTGCTATGTTAAGGTCGCTGTTAAAGGGCCGGAAAGGAATTTCCCTGCATTGGCAGGTTTCGCCTTTCCCGTAGCAAAATGTCACAACTTTGGCGGTATCAGGCCTTGGGCGGAATCCTTTTGCCCATCTTCCTCTTTGCGGCGGCGATACCAGGGTTCCCCGTTAAAGGGGTTTCTGAAGGGAGGCTTTGACCGTACGCCGGAAGGTCGTCATTGCTGTCCCCTGCGGCGGCGGCGTTACGGGGGCGGCTATCTCTGCTTGAACATATGTTCTCCAGAGCCGGCCCATCCCCCCCCCCCACACACTGGATAACCCTGATGCTCCCTAGGTCCCCGGCTGGGGACTGGGGAGGGAGAACGCCCCATGCCTGAGCCAAGGTCTACCCACATTTGAAATTTAATAAAGTTGTGGCCAATTTAATCGCATAGCACGTTGTCTTGAGTCGTTATTCCACATGACGGGGGGACCGCGCAGGATCTGGGGACTCCGCCTGTCCACACAATGTAATGCAACAAAGTTTGTTCGATTATCTGTATTCTATCAAAAGCTATAGCCAAATAACCAGAAAAAGGAAGCGCAACTTGTTTAGGTTGATATACAGTAGCTTTCTTTCATTTGAATGTAGCTTGTTCCTACATCAGCAATTTTGAAATAATCCCATCTTTTGTTGTATAACTCTCAAGTACCTTATTTTCAACAATAACATGAAAGACACAAATTACTCCAGCAGAAAAAATAACGTGTGTGTGTGTGTATCTCCAAGTTGGCAACAGAGGTCAAAGTCGGTTGCTGTGTCCTGCAGATGCCCATTAGCTCCCTCCCTCGTTTGGCTGGGTACTCTTTGCGTACAACATGCACTATTTTAATCAATGCCATTGCGTGAGCATTAAAGATGCCAGGAGCTACATTGCTGGGCAGCATATGGCACAGCTGCTGTTTCTCTTCTTGGTTTTTGCCCAAGTTCTATTTCTCTTAGAACAGCAGACATTTTCTTCCAAATGCAGATCACAAGAGACAAGAGCATCTGACCCCTAGTGTGCCACCTTTGGCTCACACTGGGCTTTAAACTAAACCCTTTCTCAAATAGAAAAGCAAGAGGAAAGGGCAGGAGGACAGGCGTATTTGAAGAGAGATCAGTGCTATTGGGGGGAGAAAGAGCTTGCGATTACAGACTTCCTGATGATAGAAGCTAGAGGTTATGAGTCAAAGTTTTTTCCCCAAAGTAGAACAGGTAATAAGAAAACTCGCCCACAAAGTCCTGAAATTCCAGCCAAGCACAATGCAGTGGAAATGAATCTAACTTTCCCCCTTATTATAGTTTTTGACACATAGTTTCTCATAGTTGTTTTTTTTTATTGTGGCTTACAAGGCGCTCTGATTGACAGCTCCCACCTTTATGATCTTATTTTTTCTATCTATTTTATCTCCAGGTAGGCTCCTTCAGATTGAGCAAGGTTTTGTTTGTTTGTTTTTAAAGTCCAGAGAGCACTTGTATCACAAGAATAAACAACAACCTGATCTGTCTAGATTCTTATTGACCATAGATAACCATAGAAACCTACTCTAATTAGTTCATCCTTCTGAGACGGCATTCAGGTTCAATTTCATGGTTCTTCCACACTTTTGGGAACAACATGAACATTCAACCAGGAATTTTTCTGGTGTACATGCACATGCTTTCAATCTAGAAGCATTCTACCATTTTTTTGCTTACTGGATCTTTAATCCATTTGTACCCAGTTATATCCAATATTATCAACACAAACTTTCCAATAACGATAAATATACAATTGTAATGTTTATCCCACAAGTCACTTTAATTCTTTCACAGTCAAAGGAGCAGATGCAAAGGAACTGAAAGCAAATAGAGATTAAGACTGGATGTATGTATGTATGGTATACTTGGCAGTGTAACCGACTATCTGCAGATTTGGAATAAATTGCATTTGCAGAAATGCCACGGTGATTCAGCAGTACTGTATGATGAATACTAGAAACTCCATGCAGTAGTAGAAAATTGATAAAATATATATGCAGAAGAAATATCCTTTATAATAATGAGTAAATGTTCCAGCATTCTTAATCACTGCAAGTCACATGCTTCAATGCAATCCCAATACATGCAATGCACATGAATGAGCCTGGACAATAACAGATTCACCACATTCAGATGTGACAACTCCACAGGACATTGCATGGTCCAGGTGCTACCGTAGTGGAAAAACTGTGTCTAGTATCTAACACTTTGAACAGGGAAGGATTTAGGGCTGTGTGGGCAGTGGGCTTGATGGAGTCATCTGGTTAGCCATTGTGGGAAGCAGGCTTTTGATCTGACCCAGGAGAGCTCTTCTTTGGAGTTCTGAATGAGCAAAACATGGAACAAATTTCTCTAGGTGAATTTGAGCAGGCACTTAATTTCATTATACTTTAGGGGAAGGGACACACATAGCTCAGTGGTAGAGCATCTGCTTTACAGTCAGAAGGTCCTAGGTTCTGAATCCCCACCTTCTGAAATCCTGCAGAGCTGCTGCTTGTGAGATGGGCCAGTGTTTCGACTCAGTAGAAGGCTGCTTCCTTTGCTCCTGCTTTTTTTAACCGTGCCTTTTCCCAGGCGTGACAATTTTGGCAAGCATTTTTATGGCACACCAGGGCACCAGCTAAGGAAGGATTTTTACATTTGGTTTGATTTTGGAAAAACTGCTAGATAGCTTGAAGAATGTTCAATATTGCATTTTTGCCATTATTATTACTATTTTTCTCTGGCCATTGCAGTCTGTTTCTGTTACTTGTTCCCTGCCTGCTTCCTTCTTAATGTTCTTGACCCTGTATCTGCCACGTTTTGGCCTTGGACAACATGGTTCCAGCAACAGTAACCCCATCCCACCTCGCTCCAGTCTCCAGAGGATGACACTTAACATCTCCTTCCACACAAGAGCAATAAAAACTCACAGATCCTTTATGGACGCTGTTTAGTGCACACACCAGTACTTCTTCCCTGCAGATAGCCTAGAGGGAATCTCCATGCACCTAAACTTCTTAAAACTAAAGCCAAACTTTGTCTGCTCTTCAGCCTTTGAAAATCTCTCTTTCTTTCTTGGCAAATATAGCCTGGCACAGAAGTCACTTGAAGGGAAGACAGCTAATCTGTCTTTAAAACCCTTTCCCTATTTAGATTCTGTTGCTTTCTTAACCTTTTCCTCTCCCCTTAATAGATTGAGCCTGTTGGTTGCATAATAATTTGACAATGTGTTTTGTTTTGGGCTTTGTCCTGTCAGGCAGCTGGTGGGGTGCATAATGGCCCATGGGTGAATGCGTTCTATCACTAGCTGTTTATGGCATGCAGCATCAAGAGAGGTAATTTGGAGCTTGCATGAACTCATAGCATGGACAGAAGCCTCGGGTCCCCTCTTCCCTCAGTAGATATGTCATTTCTCACTGACACAGCAGCGGGAGAACCGATTCACCCAACTAATTTATCAAATCGAAATAAACAACAACAACCCTGCCAACTGCGAGATATATGGACATGAGGAGGGAATGCAGAGTCTAGGTAGGACAGGAGAATGTGATTCTTAGGCAGAGAAATGAAAAGACGACAAGAAGCAAAATGGGCAAAGTAGGTGAAGACATCTGTGTAGACATCAGTACTGTACACTTAGCAGGAAAAGTTATCTTGATTTAGGGGAGAGTTTTCACTGTGATGGGATGCGGGTGGCTCTGTGGGTTAAACCACAGAGCCTAGGACTTGCTGATCAGAAGGTTGGTGGTTCGAATCCCCTCGACGGGGTGAGCTCCCGTTGCTCAGTCCCTGCTCCTGCCCTCAGCCATTAAAGTGAGATGAGCGCTGCAACTCCAGAGTCGGCCACGACTGGACCTAATGGTCAGGGGTCCCTTTACCTTTACCTTTCACTGTGATAAAATAATGTAAATGCTCAAGTGTCAGAGTGTACTTTTTATACATCCATAAAAAGTTGTGCAAAACTAGTCAAGCTAATCCAGACTTCCATGCATCAAAACTTATGTGGTGATGGGCACCTAAAAGGGCTCCAGCGGCTATCTTGATAATCTAGATTAATAAAATTATGTTAAAAAGAGAGAGAGAACCTACATATGTCTAACACACTTAAGCTTAACTCATTATATCCAAAATTACATACATTTACCCAAGGTATATTATATGCACAATAATTATAATAGTGGTCAGTGCTGTTTTTTTCTAAAAAAAAATGTTTAGGGGTACTCTCATTTTGACTCAAGAAAATCACCAGGAAAGGAAATGAAGTCGCCACTGGAGGTGGTAACAACGAAACTGACCAATCACCGTGATAGATTCCAACTCCTATTTCACACATTAAACGCTCGCTTCCGTCTGAGACTTAGGAAACACCGTGACAGGAAATGAGGCCGCCATCGGGAATAGAAACAGAACTAATGATTCACCTTGCTAGAGAAGAAACATTTTAATTTTTTTTAGTTTCTTCTCTCATTAGATTCACAAAATGTTTAGGGGTATGAGCCCCCCTGTATCCCCCGGAAAAAAGCACTGATAGTGGTTAAGCCTTGTGAGGTACTATAATGCGGCATGGTTTTATAAGTGTGAATGCATAAGTACTTGTATTTATGTACAGTTATGTGTATTATTCTGTACATCTGTACATGCTGGTTACTTTAGGACAGGTTTCCTCAAACTTGGCCCTCCAGATGTTTTGAGATTACAATTCCCACCATCCCTGACCACTGGTCCTGCTAGCTAGGGATTGTGGGAGTTGTAAGCCAAAAACATCTGGAGGGCCAAGGTTGAGGAAGCCTGCTTTAGGAAGCCTGAAGTGTATATGCATGCAATATTGTAGATTTAATAATGTGAATAATAATGCATATGGTATATGAAAATTGTATTTTTTGTGGAATCAATAAACGATAACAACAGCTTTGCTTCTCACTGAGATCAAGGAGTGAGTCATGAAAGGGGAGGGATGAATCTATAAACTTCAACATCAGATTTTTCAGAAAATTCCATGCATAGTTATTATTTTTAAAGCCCTGAATCGCTGGAACCAGAGCATCTCAACTACCACATTCACCCATTTGAACTTGCCTGAACATTGAGATATGCCCATGAGGTCCTACTCTGTACCTAACTTGCTTTTCAGACATATTGTAGAAAAGTAGCAGAACTTTGTCTGTTGTACAGCCCAGAATTTAGAATGCCCCCCATGTTGCTCATTTCTCACTAAGTAGCTAACAGTACAATCATGTACACACATTTAACAAGGAAATTGTTTCAGTCTTAAATTCAGTACACCACAGCTTCTCATCAGTTTGCATTTTTCAAAGTCATTATGAAAATTCATCAGCATTTCACTGTGAATTTTTCTTCATTTACACTTTTTTTGTATGCAGTCTTGCCTAATATAATGCAATTTGTATGTTCTTTCCACTAATATGGCATTTCTAAACACACTTTACCTTAGCAGGGAGTAAAGTCATATTGAACTTTTGAGCAGGCATGTATAGGATTAAACTTTTCATTTTTATAATGTGCTTCTTTGGGCGCTGTCTTCTTAAAATGTACTCTGACTGCTGCTAGGATTTTTGTCAATTAAAAAAAATCAGATTAGGGATTAGTAACTTGTTTCAGATTAAATTTCATTGCTGTTTACTTGTTATCCATGTTTTACTTTGTTATGTTACATGATGCTATTGTTTTCTGCATTGCACATCCTGAAAGAAAGGTAGGGTGTAATTTTTGAGGATACACGAATAAAAGAAATAAAAAGCAATATTGCAGACCACTAGTACAGTGTTCCCTTGCCTCTCCACAAGATCCTTATACTTCTCTTCAAGCAAACCTTTGATGTGCTAGTACAGCACCTTTTTTGTGGATCAAGCTATAGGTTAATGAGAAAGAGTAAAATAAAAGATGAAGGCGACGGAGAAAATAGCAGATACCAACATTCACACTTGCCTTGCAAGCCTATTAAAGGCTTCCTCTTATTTCATAATAATTGCTGTCTTCCTTATTGACATAGAACATTGCAGCTCGTCAAGTTTCATTTTTATTTCTCTGTGTAAATATATGGGGGGGGGGAGACCTGTCACTGTAAACAAATGGCAGACAGAAACACCCAACAACTTGTACAGATGCTGTTATGCCTCCACTAGCCAGACAGGTTATTATTAAGTCAGAATTTGTTGTAATCATCTGTTAAATTTAATGCCAGTTTTCATGAGTTGTTTGAAAAACCGTCAAGAAGTTAAATGCTTCCCTGTTTGTATTACCGTTATTTCAACATAAATCTGTAAGTAAGATATATAATAACTCTCAGAAAGAAACAACAAGGATGAATCAAAGTGTAATAGATGAGCATCCTCAAATCAAGACAACCCCGCCCAGTCCACTAGCCATCTGGGAGTACAAAACCTACCTCTTTCTAAAAGTTAGAGACGCCTGAGGAATTTGATATCTGTAACGTCCAAAAGGCACGGACCTGATCTGCAGCTCTCAAGCGAATGTACATCTCAGAACACAGTTTTCCCCCCAGCTTTCACATTTAGTAGATTGGCGTGATTCACAGCTCAAAAAATGTACTACAATACATTTTTGAATGAACATGTTGCAAGAAAGTATGTTACAAAACGAGTATTTTAATAGAGATGTCCATGCATTTTGAAACTAACCAATCAACCCACAATTCATGGGGAAGCAAGATGGAATGGACCTATGGGTGAACATGCAAAACTGGAAACAAACAGACTGACCCATCAAGAGTTCTGACCCATGTTTGACTCTGAGCAGTTAATCTGAGATGCTCCAAGTTTTTGTGGGTTCCTGGATAACAGGTTTTAATCCTTCCTGCCAAGTTAGGAAGATTTGAATGTTTGGGGGGGGGATGAAAAGGCTGCTCACATTTGTAAGCCTTTTTTTTGTGAACCTTTTGTTTGTGAACTTTTAATTAAGGCGTGTTACAGAAATGTTGTAATTCCCTACAAGTCTTCCAAGGGCTTGTAGTAGATTTGCAGCGGATCAACAAGGCTTTGGGATTCCCAATCATTTAACAATGGAAAGTAAACTAAAGCACATATCTGCCATGGCTGGCCTTGGGCTAATCGTTTATCAGCCTTTGTGGTCCTCTCCTCTAAAACATAAATATAAATCACTCTTGGATTGTGAATCACAGCAGAATGGGAAGCAAATGGCATATTCTTGCACCCCCACCCCCATGATGCAATGGAATATTGTGTCTAGGAAGTGAAAGACTCTCCCAGGCAAAACGTTCTGCTCGTGTCATTTCTATTATCCTTCAACACCTTCCCTCTTCTTCTTAGTGCCTGGAATGCTATGGAAAGGTTTCAGGAGGCATTGGTCCAAGTTTGAATTAATTTGCCCTCTAATCAGCTCTGATCTCAGCTTAGCTGTCTGTTCCTGATGGGGACTGACATTGGTCATACAGTTACTCTTTTGCTAAAATTATCTATATATGCATCTAGGATACACTTATCATTTATCCAAAATATGTGTGTGTGTGCAGAGAGAGAGAGAGAGAGAGAGAGAGAGAGAGAGAGAGAGGGGAAGTGAATATTTTTAGAGCACTGATAATGCTTTGGCTCAGACTCTGGCACACATTCAGTGGGTCTGTGGTCTAGAGCCAAGAGCCTTTTTGCTACAGATCACCGTTGCAACGTTTTGCACTTCATGCCTAGAGGCTGATCTTGGCTCATCAGAGCATTTGTGATGAGAAACAGAATTAGGTGATCTTGACGGTCTATAGGTCTAAGGCCCATTTGGCCTTGACACTACATTAGTTTAAAATGATGGTGCATAATTCCACTTGGCACTATCATTGCATTTAAGAGTCCCATGGAATGGCTGCTCTTTTTTATACTTTTTTATATACTTTATTGTTTTATACTTCTGGGATCACTGTTTATTTGATTCCCAGTTTCTGAATTTAAGGTTAGCCTGGGTTTACAATTTCATACTTTGCTGAACAAACATGACATTCGTAAATATGCCCTTTAAAGTAAAGGGAGAGGGCAGAAAAACGTAGGTTGTGCACAGACAAAGTGAGGTGCACTGGTTCCCATTGACATACAATAATTTCATTTTATTTACAAAATGTATATAATGCTTCATATAAACAGAAATCTCTAAGCTGTAGAGATAGGACAAGTCATGCCTGACATGTCCAACTGATTCCAATAAGAACCAAGCACAACTAACAGCCTGGATCCAACCCAAATAGTTTTACGGTTTTATTGTCAAGGACATATGATGATTCCTCTGTGTCTGACTTGGGAAGGAGGGAATCACTGAAGAACAGGAGGGAAAGTGGCAGAATTGTTTCGGATTAGTGGTGCTAGATTGGCTGTGACCACCCAGACCAACGAACCAGCAGCATTAGACTTCAGTTCCCCATCGAGGGAGGGGATGAGAACAGGCAGACAAAGAGAATGGAGCTGCCTGGAAGGAAGGAAACTCAACATAGTGCCTGGCAGAATATGGGGTGGAGCCTAATAATAATAATAATAATAATAAATTTTATTTATATCCCGCCCTCCCCAGCCGAAGTAAGATATGAAAGAAGACTAGTGTTGTCTGGAGGCGATGGTGACTGCTCATTCAACGAATGAGGCTGCAGGATGGATCTGAAATTATTTGAAAAACCTTTCAGTTCAAGCATAAAAAATAGTCTGCTTCCTTGATTCTGCCCTTATGCTGAGATTTTACTCTTTCTCCTGCAGGTCCCGAGAAGGAGGCTTTCAATGTTTAAATCCTTGTGCAAGAACCTAACAAAGTCTCATTCTTTGTCAGCAGAGTAGAACAGTGAGCAAATGTTCCTGCTGAAATTTAGGCTTTCAGCACTTTTCCCCCTCCGCAAAGGTGGGGGACCTATTAACCTGGTCCTCCCACGGGAGTCTGATGGATCCAATTGGTTTCCAAACAGCTCCAGGGGATGTTCCGGCAGATATTACTGGCTTTCCTGTCAAAGCCCTGGCTTCCTTAACATCCAAATGTCTCGAGTTATTGACACAATTGTCCCTGGGTGTCCTCTCCCAGTTTGTGGAGCCTGTTTGTCTCCCTGGTGTTCTCCAGAGCTTAGGGCAAGCTGGGAGATGGCTCGAACACAAGTGGAGGAGGACTCTAGTTGAATGCAATCAAACATTGGTGAGGGTTCATCATCAAGCCTACCTAGTGACCGTGAAGGCAGCAAAGAAGGCATACTTTGCTGCCTTCATTATAATCACATTGTGTCACTCAGCAAAGCTTTTCTAGGTAGTGAAGGGCCCTTTACAGTGTGGCCTAAAGGAGGTGACAGAACTGATGTTGTTGTGACCTGTTTGCAAAGCATTTTGAGAATAAAATTGCTTGCATCTGTCAGGACCTTGACTCCACTTGTTACAGCAGATGACTCTTTAGAGGTGTCCAAAGCACTGTCTCGTTTTGTTATGTTGGATGAATTTTAGTTAGTAAGGCTTAAGGATGTGGACAAGGTGCTTGGATAAGTCAAGGCCACCACTTGCACTCTGGATTCTTGCCCCTCTTGGCTGATAAAAACTAGCAGGAAGAGGGGTCAGCCTGCTAGACCAGGGAGGCGATTAATGCCTTCTTGCAAGAAGGGTTGGTCCCTGCATGAAGGAGGCAGGGTAAAACCACCCCTCAAGAAATCCCCCTGGTAAGCCCTCCCCCCTGCTACTGCATAGGGGAGAAAGGGATAAGAGGGAGAGGCAAGCAATGCTATGCTATCTTCCTGCACACCAACATGCCCCTCCTATACCAAAAGCCCCTCAAAGCTAGAGTTATTCCTCTTAATATGGAATGGATGCTATTGCCCACTGTGGATATCAGGATGACCCTATCTCATAATCACAGACAATTTGGAGAGGAGGTTGGTGAATGCTTCCCCTTTCTTCTATTCTGTTTCCCCCCCCCCCAAGTTTTTTAATTAAGTTTCACAAAATTCTACACAAACAAAACACACAAACATAAATCATATCCTTATTAAAATTACACTTATTGACATTGTTAAGTGACTTCCCCGCTTCCCCTTAGTTGAATTTCCATGCATATCCTTATAACGGCTTTCCAAATCATAATTCTTATAAACTTAACTTAGTCCAATAACATCCTTATATCTTTTCAATTCGAAATTGTACATGTTAAACATCACTTAACTTACATAAGTTCCTAAGCCAATCTGTTGCCTGCAAGCTATTTCCAAGTAGTTTAACTTAACAAATTTAGCTAAGTAATTGTTAAAATTTGTCCATTCTTCCTGATACTCCTCCTCCTTCTGGTCGTGGACTCTTCCGGTTATGTCAGCTAGGTTAGGTCCCCTTTCTTCCATTCTGCTTGGTGCAAATGTGGCCCAGTTACCACACAGGTGCATAATGGTGCCGTGTGGGTTTGCATGTTCTCCTCCCTCCCCTTCCTCCTCTCCTGTGTCACAGGCAACCTTCTCCCATTCATTTGCAGATATAACTATGCTTAGTGTGCTATCGTAGAACAGTCAAACGACAGTTTACTCAGCAATCATTTGTAACCATGGTTGCACAGCTGTGATTTGGCACAAGGCATTGCCACTGTGAGAAAGGCAGGGGTAGATATTGTATGAGCCTGTCAGGCACTTCTGATTAGTGAACTACGGTGACAGGCTGGGTTAGGTCTGCCCAATGCTTCTGTAACTAATATGGCAAACAGAAACTTAATATAATTTCCTTGATAAGAAAATAGTGATAGGCTGGTTGTGAACTCTGGGGTGGGTGGGTGGGTGTGTTGCTGGAATGCGCTCATGCTTCCTTTTTGGTAATCAAAAGGCCATTCTTACCACAAATGACCAGTAAGCTAGTGAACACTTCAGAAAGCTCTGTTTTATTGGACATGAATGCTGCTATCCATAAACACAATTCTTCATATAGTGTTTAAAGCACTGCTTTATTAAAGTTCTCTGCATTCATTCTTTTTCTTTCGTTTTTTTTTTTCAAATAGTGTGTGCCAAGGTGACAGATAACAGCAGAGGGAAGGGGAGAATGTTATGCAGAGAGTGCTTTGTGCTTTTCAGGCCACGAGCAAGTCCTTGGAAGGTCAGGTATTGAACATGACTACGATAATTCTAAACCAGCCTTCTGAACCATCAAATCACATCAAACTCAGCCAGATGAGAACAAGCCTAAAGGTATAAGTGTGACATTTTCATTCTCTGCGGTCCAAATCCTCACACATATCAGACTGTCAAAGAGGAGAACAATTGGGGATTAACTTCTAATAGCTACGTCTGCTTCCACAGACTCCAGAACAAAGAAGGTGGCTTACATTTTTATTTCACTTTATTGATTGATTGTCCCACTTCTATCTTCTCTCTTTCTCTGATCAGGCCAGTTTCTGACTTGAATGTTTTAACTCTTGTTCTGAAGTCAAGACTCTGCAATAAAACCCAAATATGGCGACATGGTCTAGTGGGCTGGCTAGATGGTAGATGCATCATTCTTTGGTGAGGGCGGACTTATCACTGCAGGGTCACAGGCAACATGCTCTTGTTTGGTGCCTGGAAGAATTGCAAGTGCCTGGACCCTGGGATGACACTATGCCACTTCTAGAATGTTTGAGTGCATTGACATGGAACCACTGCACACTCCTTAGAAACCTTGCATGAAATTTGCAGGATGCCAGGCCGTGTTTCATTGATGAGTTCAGAAGTGGCAGCTGGTTCATTTGTATTTATAGCAATCTTGACCAGGAAGTATTACAGTGGGCATAGCATCAATTATTACAGGCAATTGCAAATATAATGTTTGTGAAGTGTTTTGTGATGGGTATTAGGAAGAGGGTATATTAATTATATTTAATCCTCTATAGACCCAAGTGCGTTGGTTAACACATTGAATTAGCTCAGGCAAACACAGACCACTGAGCACATAACAGTGACTGTCCCTTCTTTATCTGCAGATCAGCCCCCTGCCAGTGGCAGAGCTTTATGCTCCAGCACCGGTGGGGGGGCTGGAGAGCAGGTGGGGGGGCTGGTGCGTGTCCCAGGGGAGGGGCACACCGTCTGCAGGGGCATGGCGCCCAGCAGGGAGGGGAGGCAGCCATGATGCCACCCCACCAGGATCGTGCTGCCGGGGGCGGTGCGCCCCCCCACTCCTCTTCCTCTGCCAGTGCCCCCTGCAATCCCCTGCACAACCCTAAGGGAGTTTTCAATGCACATGCTGTAGCAATGTGATGTTTTGTTTTGCAAATCGCACAACTGATTCCATGCCTGAGCTATACCTCATCCAATTGGTACAGACTCAGCAAAGTTAGTTTCATCTGCAAATAACTGCAAGTATTGACTTGATTACATCTCAGAGGAAAATCTGTCCCTCCCCGGAAAGGCTTTTGCATGCAGTGAAGTATTTTGTCTACAGACTTGCTACATTTGTAAGAAAGACTATTGGCAAATTCACAAGTAGTCTTCATGACCTAACATTTGGGGGCTAAGGCCTGGCAGGGGAAAAAGTCTGCTTGTTATATTGACTGGCAAATTGAAGCACATGGAGAAGTGTCAGTAGTGCAAGGTTCCTGTGCAATGGTACCTTAACTTTTTTCTGTATATTCTTTTACTGCCCTTCATGGCAGATGGGAGAAATATTGCTCCTTTGAAGATACATCAAGGTAGAAATCAAACCTTGTTTCATACTTGGACTCTTAAGGATCTGAGCTGCTTGATGCTGTAGTAAGAGTCAAAAATGAAAGCAAAAAACCCACCCTCTTTCTTCTTCTGCTGAGTTTTCTGCAATTCACAGAGAACTAGGAGAGGAATTGTTTCCCTCCTGCCCCACTGGACTTTTGCAAATGGCACATGGCACTGCGGCTGAAGTCCAGCTCAAAGGAAGAGAAAACACCCTTCTTTTTTTCTAAGTTCTATTCCACAGGGGAAGGATCATTGGTGACCAAAAATAAGCTAAGCCAAATGTATAGATTCAAAGCATTCTGATAATTACCTTGTTTAGATTCTCAATGGACCAATTTCAACAAGGTATTTTAAGCAGCTCACAAGGGCTGCCTGCCACCTTTGTTGCTTGCTCACTTGCCTGTCTGCTGCCTGTAGGTTCCCACTGAACTGCAACGTGATGACAGCCTTACATTTTAATGTATATAGGAAGAAAGTATATTTAAACTATCCTGCAAATCCTGTGAACTACAGTTTGTTTAGGCTGCTGTGAATTGTGGCTCTGTGGGGGGTAAACTATAGTTCCCAGGATTCTTTTGGGGGGGGTGCTTTAAATCTATGGTGTGTATGCACCCATAATCATCACAAGGCTTTTAAGATCCACACCACAACAACTTCACCATAATGTCAGCTGAAACAGAAAGGTCTTGCCAGATGCTCGGGCTTTTGCTGTGAATCTCTCTCAAGGAAAGCACCTGAGCCTGTCCATTTAACCTTGACAGACCTAAATTGGTACACAGATGGCGAGGTTGAAAAGAATTACTCTCAGCTCATCGAAGGGATTGAGATGGTGCATTTTCTGTTAGAAATGAGTGCTTCTTCCAACATCATGAACTCTAAAGTTTGGCTCTTCTGTTGGACACACATTTGATGGTTTTAGAAAGAGTAAAGTAGACATCCAAGGAACTGAGAAGAATGCAAAACACAAGGCAGACAAGACACACACACACACACACACACACACACAGAGAGAGAGAGAGTAATAAACCAGATTTTTTTGGGGGGGGAGGGGAATACACATTAATCTGCAGCTCAAAAAAAAGCAGTAAAAAAGCTGGGTCAGGAATCAACCTCATTTTAATATCCTGGTTAATATTAAACTGGAGTTCCCCATTTTGGTATAGTGGGGGATATTGTTTTAAATCAATCAGGGCCTCAGAGCTGAGGCCAGGAGGACAGGAGGGGAGAGGGGTGAGCACATGGTCCTAACACTTGTTTCTGGATTCATAAACCATGGTTTGATGAAGCTGGAAATGTTCCAGACAAAGTGGGCACAAGGGAGAAGAGCTATAAACAACATTGTATGAACTATTTCCTAGCAATCACAAACTCATAAGCCCTCATCTATATCAACATGAATAGTCTCTCTGTCTCTCTCTTTTGTTACCATTTAAATAACCACACAACAAACAACTCCTATACTAATACAGCATGATTTGTCAATTGATCCCAGCAGCTGCTATTGGAACCTTAAACTGTGTCACAATAACATCAGATGCTGAAGCTAGTTTCCCCAGCCCTCTCAGTCTGCAGCAGTCATTGCATAATGTTGCCATATGCTGTGTCTTCCTGAATCAAACCGGACTGGAATGGAGCATAGAGTAATCTCATTGTCTGCATTTTATGGGCTCGCATGTTTTGTAGACATGAATTGTATATATGCCAGACTGGTTGAATCTAATTGAAAGAGGCAACACAAGTATTCACCAATTTCAGAGGCCTAACCCTCAGAGCTTTGTGTGCTAATGAGGATGAAATTATGTACTTGAGGAGGTTTCTAAGGTCTGGGTACTGAAACAGTATTTAGTACCAATGATTTTCTTTTGCAGCAAATTAGTTTTGCAGTAAACCTTGAAAACATATGAAACATGTATCATATATGTCTGTGTCTTTTTATGCCACAGAAGCGTAGGAGAGCCACTTGAAATTTCTGTCAGTATGTTGGATCTCTGCAGACTGCCAGCTAATTGGTACCATTGTTATGTGCACAATTAAGCATTACAAATGAGCAATAAAGCAGATGATGGATGCCAAAAACTTCATCTTGCATATAATAGCAGCTGTGCACAACTGGCCAGCCACAGACATGGAGCCAACATGTGCAGGGATTTCCATCAGCTATTGCACATTTATGTGGTCATCTGAATTAGCTCTGATAAGGATGCTGCTGTTGATTAAAGGATGCTTAAATTCTAGCTATCTTCCAGGCCAGCTGAGAAGATCAAGCAGAGTTAGAGATCACCTGCGGACACCAAGTGCAAAATAATTTGAAATCCTCTCCCTACCCCACTTTTTGAGAGGGAAGGATCCGCAGAGGTATAGAACATGTTTCTTAACTTGCTGAAATGGAGAACTACTGCACTGTTGTGTGGCTCTCATAGGATCATGCAGAAGAAATTTCCAGTGGACTGTGCCCTAAGTAGTTATGGTACTGAACCTCTGCCAGAATGGTTGGGGCAACCCAGTCAGAGGGGTGGGATACAAGTAATAAAATTATTATAAATAATACTGAGGTAGATGACTTTATATAAGGCAGCTTTCTATGTCCCTAAACAGCACGATGGACCTATGTTAAGATAAAAAAACAACACACACACACAAAAGCTTTGCTGTAAAAACAAAAACAAAATCTGATTTATGGGAATAACTGATGTGTACAATTTGCACAGTTGTAATTGCAAAGGCGTTTAATTCCACCAAGTCAACATATTTTGGGACATGTAGCTTAATTTTTCACCTCCATGGTAGAGTTTGACTAAATGCATTTTAATGCATTGGGATTATCATGCTTTGGCTTTAATGTTCCTAAGGAAATGGTGGTGTCTTACAGAGAAATGCATGTAAGAGCTGATCAGTGCCTTAAGTTGTTATTTAGCCAGTGGTAACACAATGACAAGCTTTTTGGAGAGATGATGAATGTAATGTAATGTGTTTGAACATGCATTTTGTGTGTGTGTGTGGAACCTAATTAACAAACCTAAGCTACTTCTATTCAAACACTCTGGAAAGATAACACCAGTCACAAATGTTAAATATCTGTTTTCCTTTTCTTTGCTTACTCATGCATTTATTCAACACTTGCTATAGCAGTTTATCTAAAATTAGGTCCAAAGTAATTTAGGCAACCATACTCTATGAGAGAGATTCTGTAGAAGGCTTTAAATCATAGTGACAGCCATTAGAACTTGCTTAAAGTATTTCTCAACAACTCGGGGGATAACAATGGAGAAACTTTAAAAGCGTAACTCCCCCATATTTGAGAAATTAGTCAGCTTACAGAAATGGCAGCATTATATTCGGCTTCAATCCAAATATTCTCATACTAACCAAGTTTCACAGCTGCAAGCCTAAATCCGTTTGCTTGAAATGGATTCTGCCCTACCGTTAGGCGGAATGAACCACCCGACTCAGGTGATGGATCTGAAGAGGGCAGTGGTGGAAGCTCCCCTCTGGCCATTCCCGTCGAACTCCCAGGTTTCCCCCTCTGCTGGAGAATGGAGTTACATATGTCCCCTAAGCTAGGTGGGAAATGTTGTCCATCACCGGTATTGAAGTAAGCAGGGGAGCGGGTGGTGCTGTGGTCTAAACCACTGAGCCTCTTGGGCTTGCTGATCAAAAGGTCAGTGGTTCGAATCCATGCAATGGGGTGAGCTCCCGTTGCTCTGTCCCACTCCTGCCAACCTAGCAGTTCGAAAGCATGCCAGTGCAAGTAGATAAATAGTTACCACTGTGGCGAGAAGGTAAACGGTGTTTCCATGCACGCTGGTTTCCGTTGCACCAGAAGCAGATTAGTCATGCTGGCCACATGACCCAGAAAGCTGTCTGTGGGCAAATGCTGGCTCCCTCAACCTGAAAGTAAAATGAGCACCACAACCCCATAGTCACCTTTGACTGGACTTAACCGTCCAGGAGTCCTTTACCTTTACTATTACCTATTGAAGTAAGATTCAATGGCCATTCCAGTTGGCTTCTATACATAGAATGGAGGAGAAATACCATCTTGTAAGCACTATTGAACTCAGGGGAGTTTATTTTAGATAAGCATGCATAGGACATAAAAACATAAGAAGAGCCTGCTAGATGAGGTTGGTGGCCCATCTAGTCCAGTATTCTTTTCTTCCAAGGACCACCCAGACGCCTGTAGGCCACTTGCAAAAGGGACCTGAGCATAAGAACGTTCTCTCCTCCTATGGCTTCCAGCAACTGATATTCATAAGCATTACTGCCTCGGACCATGGACACAGAGCATAGCCAGCATGCCTAGAAGCCATTGACAGACCTCTCTTCCATCAATTTGCCTAATCCTCTTTCAAAGCTACCTAAGTTGGTGGCTATCACTGCCTCCTGTGGGAGCACGTTCCAAAGTTCAACTACGTACTGCATGAAAAAGCACGTTCTTTTATTTGTCCTGAATTAGATTCAATTTTTTTGACATATATAGAAAAGCAAAACAAAAAAATATGGATCTGTTTCTGCCTTTCTCAGACAATCTTCTCACCCTTCTCTTCCCCCATGCCCAGGAAACGGAAATGTGGTGAATCCACATTAATGCTAAAAGTCTGAGCCGGCCTAAGTGACTGGTTGTATCCCACCCCTAATCTGAAGATATTTTTCTATATTTTTGGTTTTCATCAGAATCTATATGATTCTGTACAGATTGATTTGTGAGAATTTTTCTTTTGTACTACGTATAACGGATTAAATGGTGAGCAGCCTTGTCATTTCAAAAATGATGGATTAAGGGGCAGAGTAGGAAAGCTCAAAATTATTAAATGGATCATTGGGTTGGACCTTTACTCCTTAATCAGCAATTTCTCTTTGAAGACAGTAGGTGTTTTGCTGACAGTGAGATTGAGAGCCAGATGTTCAGGCAAGTCCTCTGGGTGGCAAAGTTGTATTGTGGGTGGGTCAACTTTATTTTTACATAAATAAAGGGTTCTCATCTTTATCTTGCCAGAGAGAGAGAGAGAAGGCAACTTACAGATACTAAGGAGATGAGCTTTAAAAAAGGCAGAGTTATAGTTTTTAAATATACAGGAACATTTCATGCAAGGACTCATTGAGGAATATGTTTGAGCTGTGCTGTTTTACTAGAAAATGAGGTGCCAGAACTCACCATGAACACCTCCCTTATTCTCTTATCATGGCAATGACGCCCACCTGAGAGGTGCCAGAACTGAGTTCCGGCAAAGACTCTCCTCCCTGCAAGAGAGGGGAGTGGTTGTGGGCGGGAGCCCGAGCTCCGCCCCTAGCAGGGGGCGTTTGCCCCCTGCCTTCACCTCACCTGGCTGGCGCCCACGCCCCTCAGCAGGCATCCAACCAGGTGCCTGAGGGGGGCGTGTTCAGCAGCCTTTTGCTGCGGCGGCAGCCTTCGCCCGGCCTCATTCTTCGTCCTCTCGGCAGTTGCCCGTTGGGTGCGCTTCATGTATGGCCGAGTCATTTATCATGACCGTATCCGTATCGGCGAGCACGCCTTATATCGGAATGACGGGGTGCATCTATCAGACCTGGGGAACGACATCTGGTTAGATAGCGTCATTAATAGCATCCGGGATTGGTTACAGCCGTGAGGGTATTGGCGGCGAGCCTTGCGGCTCGGGTGGCGGTTAGGCATTGGAATAATGTGTTTTGCTGTGTCGAAGAGCTAGGTGTGGCCATCGCCTATGCCTTCAATTTTTAGGGGTATTCCGTTAAAGGAATCTGGCGGTCGTGTATTCTGTCCGATGCCTGCTTGGCGGGAGGCCATGGCACGACCCTCGGTGACATTAGGGGTGAGCCTATAGTTGGATCGGCATCAACTGGCTCCACCTACTGGTGAATAAACCCACTTGTTCAAATCCAATGCCTAAGCCAATACCTTTTCACTGCTGTAATCAATAAAGTTGTGGCCTTTCCTTGCCCATTAACCTTATATCACGTGTCCGTGTGTATTCTTTCCACATTGCGGGGGTCGGGTCCTCGAACCACAAGTGCCGCCTGAAAAAAAGCCAGAGGAATCGCCAAAGGCTTGGTATGCAGCCAGAGAACCAGCCAGTAATTGGACCTGGAATTATGTTATGCTTAGGACAACACCATTATTATAAACAGGAGGCAGGATGAATAAATGCAACAATTTTTAAAATGAATGACAGCGCTTAAATTCCAGCACAACATCATCTTCATTTCTAGGAAAGAGATATTACCTATTCCAATTGTTTTAAGTCACCATTGTTCATCATTCTTTTGACTGCTTGATGGTTAATGCATAATGAAGGGAAACGTGGCTGTGGGAGAGGCACAAGACAAGGAACCATTAAGCAGTGACACTTCATCATATTATTTCAGTTTGATTGCTTTCTGTTTCTGCCCATTCAGCTTCAGGTTCAGTCATGCAGCCTCTTATTTTTTGTACAGGCACAAAGACTTATCCTTCACAAAGTTGTGTGGTTTTTTTCTCCCTCAGGGAGGCAGATTGTCAAGTGTGGCAGTGTGGGGGCTGTACAACAGAAGACCCACCAAAGAGCAGGACTCATCATAGTCAGAACATGGAGTTTGGGAAATG
This sequence comes from Podarcis melisellensis, assembly GCF_964234715.1. NCBI lineage: Eukaryota > Metazoa > Chordata > Lepidosauria > Squamata > Lacertidae > Podarcis > Podarcis melisellensis. Next base: position 33,386,179 of record NC_138542.1, read on the forward strand.
TCAGGGATGCTATCCCTCATGCACAAACTGCACGCCAAGCAAAGCAACAGATGTTTCTTTAAAAATACATGAAATGACCAATTTCTGTTTCAATGCAAAGTGAGCAACTTTTGTTGATTGCGACTGAGGGATGAAGCCACAATCTGTTGAAAATAGAAGCTGCAGACCATTGTGTTTAACATGATGCTTCATTGAATGATATAAGAGGCACTCCCCTACCTTTGCTGACACTGTACATGAATAAAATGCAAAATATGCTGAATAAACAATGCAATGAGTAAAATTACTTTGTTATACAAACCAGAAATGGCACTGGAGCATGTGGCTTCAGAGCTATTTCTGAATATACGTGAAGCCAATTGATCTTTAGTTCCAATATGCTTATTTAATGCGTAATCAAAAGAGAAAAGGATAATTCAAATCAGAGTAGTAATGTTTGAAATGCCCCCACCTACCTCTATTGCCTCTATTCTTTTACTTAACCAGTAGGCTGATCCACCCCATTTTTTCATTATTACAAAGAAATGCTCAGAAAAGTTAATTAAAAGAAATGGCTTAAAGATATCAGGAACATTAATAACAGAGTGTTATACACACGGATAGCATATTTCAATATTTGCTTTAAAATCTGACACTAGTTTGGGACAGTATTGATTCTGTTTGCTATTCATCAATAAATTCATTTCCTACATTAAGGTAGAAATGAAAATAAAATTTAGAATATATTTTCATACCCAGCAACAGAGCTAGCAAGAAATAATTGAAAGTTGCTTGATTTATTAGGAATTGTATTTTCCTGATCGTATTGCACAGCTGCTTTTCTGTTTCATCACTTTACAGTTGATAGGAAGATGCATTTGTGGACAGTGGAAGCAGATATTTTGACAGGTTCCATTGCCTGTTGAAATCCATCACCTACTATTTCACACTGAAATCAATATCCTACTGACCTGTCTTAAATATGACCCGGAGTGTGTCATGTTTTATTGAAAATCTACTAGCTACAATGGAGAATAAATACAATGTACATAACATCTGGCATTATCCACTTCTTATGAGCCTCAGGATATGTCTGCAATAGATTACAGTTTAAGAGCCCACTGCAGGCGGAGGTGGAAGAAAGGGGAGACAGCAAAGAACTGGGCTTAAACAAGCCACAACTTTATTAAACAGAGGATTGGGTCAAGGAGTTCTCCACAGCTGTTAACACCAAATAACAAAATCATTAGGCCGTGCTGTGTTCAACATAAACATTGCAAGGCAGGCACAAAGCCTCTTGAGGCACAGCAGGATAGATTAGAAGCATAAATTGTTCCGTGCATATAAGTGGGGTGGCTCAAGGAAGGTTGTATGCCATTTGTAACAGCAATTTGCGTGCCAAATATCCAATTTAATATAATAAATAAATAGCCTTGAACCCAAGTACAGAGGCAACAATGTTCCCTTTCAACTGATTTATGCCCATCAGGTCACTTGAGCCACCTCTTTAGGACCCTATATCAAATTAAGCCAATTGTCAACATGCACTCAAGCCCAGCCTCGCTGATCTCTGGTCTTATTGACCTAGTTCAAGGCTTTGTAAGCCGTGGCTTATGAAGCTGGCATTGAGCATCAAGACAAAGTGCTCCTCTCTCACCAAGCCTTTTGCCCCTACTGTTGTGGGCTAACTCTGGAGCAAAGATACCGGCTAGTCTCAACATCCAACTTGGGGGACTCTGGCTTAATGTTGGTTGACAAATGAGACACCCCATGAGAGCTCTGGTGGACTGTGTTGATTGTCTGAAACCAAGCCAATCAGTGTGAAATCCAAACCCATCTACCCCATAAAAATCACTTGCTTTCTCTTTTAGTGAAAGTTTCCTGCATGGAAAAACAACCAGACCATAAACAAGTGGCAATGAAGTGCTTCATGTGCACTTCACCTGTCCTGAGAGCTGCCCACCCCACATAAGGTTTAAGCCTAAAAAATGGGTGCAGTTGTGTGTGTTGCTATCAAAGGGTTAAAAGAGTAGCAGAAACGCTCTAATCACTGAGCAGCTGGAGGTCATTAGGCTTCCAGGAACATGAGTCTGTATAAATAGTCCCCCTGTTTGTTTGTTCTCCCCCTTCTCCCTTTTGGGTGTGTGTTTTGCTGAGATGTGTGGTTCGTCGCCAGGATTGTTTTTTGGTGTTTTGTAAATAAACCTTATTTTTGATTTACAAACCGCATGCTCCAGGACTCCTTTTTGGGAAGATGCTGCCTCTCCTGCCCTTCTTAGCTGCTGCGCGAAATCCTCTGCCGTGGTGAGACTTTTAAAGAAGGAAGTGCACTGGGCATTTACATTAAACTAATTAAAGTTTAATGGGACAGGTTATGGATGTTTGTACGTCAAGAAGGAGATAAGGAGAGCAGTTCAGAGTGATTTATGCAAGGACTGGAGTGAAGACAGAAGCGGTTGCCGACAACGAAAGCCTCCAAAGCAGCTTGAGTCCTGCAACGTGCCTAGAAAAGTTTTAAAGAGGCACTGCGCAGTTTGTACTCGCTGGAAGACGTCTGATTCCTCAAGGAGCCACCTCAGCAGCTGGGAGACGGTCTACAGGTGTGTGAGTATCGTTCCTAAGCCCCAGGGAGGATGGCAGAGTCCCAGGAAAGTTTTACTGTCCCGTTTACGCGACTCAATGGGAAAAATTGGCAAGATTGGAAGGCTAGAGTAAGGGTTTGGTTGCAAGCAAAAGAGTTGTGGAGCTGTACTGAAGCACCGCCTTTACAGGCAGCTGCAGACGCGTCTGCAGAAGCCAAAGCAGCAGCAGCAGCTTCACAGAAACGCGACAGGAAAGCCCAAGGTCTACTAGTTTTGGCAGTGGGACCAGAGCAAATGCCTTATGTTTCTGAGTTAAAGAACACGCATGAGGTCTGGACGGTTCTGCAGCGGTTAAATTCCAGAAACACTGCGGGGGCCAAGATCCATGCTACAAGATGTTTGTTTGATTTGCGTCTCCAACCGGGAGCGTGTGTGAAAGAACATATTGCCAAAATGGTGTCTGCCTTTAATCAACTAAGACAGCTGGGCATTCCTTTCTCTATGGAGCAGCAGTCATACATATTGTTGTCTTCTCTTGATAAAAGCTATGAGACTCTAGCTCTAACTTTGGAAGCTATGCCTTCAACTGAATTAACCCTTGAATACATTTCTTCTCGGCTTGCGGATGAACAGGATAAAAGGCAAAGAGAAAGAGGTTTGTCTTTAAAGGGGAGTTATGCTGTGCCTAAGAGTGTTGATGCTGAGTTTGAGCACACAGTAAATGCTTTTGCAGCTAGACACTGTTTTCGCTGTGGTTCCCCTTCCCATCTAATCAGGAATTGCACACGTGAACCTGGTCAAGACAGCAACAAGGCCGTTACCCCTAGTTACCAGACAAGGAGTTCCAGGGGACGTCGAAGAAGAGGAGGAGGTCGTGGCTACTCCCACAGCACACAGCACATGGCTTCAGCAATGGCGTTGATGCAAGGGCGTGGCCAAGGCAGCAATCTACGCTGGTTGATCGACAGTGGTGCATCTCACCACCTGGTGGCGCCATCTAGTGTACGTTTGCAGAATTGCAGACATTTGCAAACCCCTAAAGTTGTGACAATGGCAGATTCAACTAAACGTTCCTTAGAGACTGTAGGCACAGTGTTCTTAAATTGTTTGCAAACAGAAATTGATGCCTACGTGCTAAAGGGACTGAAGGGGTGTATTTTGTCTGTGTCAGAACTTGATAGAAATGGGTTTAAAACTGTGTTTGAAAATGGGGTTTGCACTATTTCAAAGAATAACGTATCTCTTTTGCAGGTGGAATGCAGAAATGGGTTATATTATTTTGAGACAAGTCCAGATGAAGTTGAACAGGTTCATGCTGGTTGTGTGAACACGCCTACCCATAATTCTTGTGTTCATTTATGGCACCGCCGTTTAGGGCATATTAATTTTCAGTATGTTAAAAGGCAACCTGAATTATCAGAAGGGTGCAAATTGAACAAATGTACTAAGTATTTGGATTGTACTGCATGCAAAAGTGCGAAGGTTCATAGATGCAGCTATCCCAGTTCAGATAGGAAATCTGACAAAGTATTCCAACTTGTGCATATGGACCTATGTGGCCCAATGCCTGTTGCTAGCATGGGAGGTTCAAAGTATGCACTGTGTCTCTCGGATGACAAAACAAAGGTTACATGGTTTTTTCCTCTCAAAACAAAAGCAGATACTGCAGAAACAGTTAAAAATTGGGTTCATGCGGTAGAACTTGAATTCGGTACTAGAGTACTTGCTTTTCAGACAGACAGAGGGTCAGAATTTACCGGGTCTGTGTTGCAGAATTTCTTTAAGAAAAAGGGAATTAAGCATCGTCTGTCTACACCTTATTCCCCCCAAGAAGGAGGCGTGGCCGAACGTAAAAATAGGGTTCTGCAAGAGTTGGCAAACTCTATGTTGTTTGATGCTAAACTTCCTCAGAGTTACTGGGCGGAAGCCTGGCAGGCGGCTACTCATATTCTGAACCGAGTATATAATTCGGTAATTGATACTACGCCTTATTTTGCTTTATATGGGAAGAAGCCCAAAGTTAATTACTTTCGGGTGTTTGGATCTCAAGCCTATGTACTTATCCCAAAAGCGTTAAGGAAAAAGGGAAGTCCAAGGGCTAGGAAACTCATCTTTTGCGGGTACGAACCACATGCCAAATCTTGGAGGTTTGTGGACCCAGATGGGGATACTACAAGAGTGGTCCTCAGTAGGAGCGCTGATTTTTGTGAGCAGTCCGGATGGACTCACTTACACGCTAACCCTGACATTTTGAGAGATGATTTAGGCATTCATGCTGAGAAAGAAAGTCCAGAGAGTGATGAGCCAGAAGGGGATGGTGCACATGGTTCAGATGCAGATTCTGATCAGGCTCGAGGTTCTTCTCCTAAGGTAGAAAAGCCAGAATCTAGGAGTGCTCCAACTTCGCCAGTCAGTAGGCCTAGCAGACAGCAAAAGCAAAGCAGGTCACCTGCAACACCAAGCCCAAGGGAGGTATCTAAACGGAGGTCTTTATCCCTAGGGGCGCGTCCAGACATAAAGTCTGAGACAGATTCTGACAGCCAACGGTCAGAGGGGGCACAAGAGGAGCAATTGCGCAGGTCAAAACGCGCCACGAAGGGCAAGCCGCCAGAGCGGTTTAAGGTGACAAGTGTATACGTAAATATGGCACAGTGTGAGCCAGAAAGCTATATGGAAGTACAACAGCTTCCAAGCTCAGAAGCCGTAAAGTGGCAGGAAGCAATGGAAAAAGAGATGGCTTCAATGAAGTCTCTCGGTGTGTTTACAAGTACAGAGCTTCCGAAAGGGCAACAAGCTGTAGGTTGTCGATGGGTATATCGTTTAAAGCCCACAACTACTGAAGAGTTGCAATATAAAGCCCGGCTAGTTGCAAAAGGGTTTTCGCAGCGCAAAGGTGTTCACTATTCTCAAATCTATGCCCCTACTTCAAGATCGGAGTCATTAAGAATGCTTCTAGCCTCTTCAGCTAAGAAGGGAAATAAGCTGTTTCATTTTGATGTCAATGTGGCTTATTTAAATGCAGACTTACAGGAGGAAGTCTATATGACACCACCACCAGGTTTTGAAGGAGACAAGCCAAACCAGGTCTGGCGCCTACACAAATCCATTTATGGGTTGAAACAGTCCGCCCGTAATTGGAATTCCTGCTTAAACGATGCTCTAGAGAGCATGGGGTTCAGAAAGAGCGCAGCAGATGCGTGTCTTTATCTAAAAGGCTCGGGATGTGAACAAGAAGCAGTTTTGATATTTGTTGACGATTTATTATACAGTGGAAAGGATGATAAACTTGCACAACAATTTGCCACAAAGCTTGGAGAAAGGTTTCAGATAAAATCACTAGGCAATGCATCTGTTTATCTAGGAGTTAAAATTCAGCAAGATGAAAATGGTAACTATTGGCTTAGCCAAGAAGCTAAAATCCAGCAGTTGCTGGAAAGGTTTAAAATGAACAACTGTGCTGGTGTTAAAACCCCAATGGAGTTAAGTTACACAAAGGATGCTCAAACTGAGCAAAAGGCAGAGTTCTGTAATCCCGGGGTTTACCAGTCAGCGATAGGCAGTCTACTCCACATTGCACAGTGGACTCGGCCCGATATAACATATGCTGTCAACATGCTGTGTAGACAAGCTGAAAAACCATCAATGCATGCTTGGCAAGGAGTAAAAAGAGTTTTAAGGTATCTCCAAACTACCAAAAGCTTTCGCTTAAAACTATCAGCAGAGGGCAGCACACAACTTGAATGTTGGGCCGACAGCAGTTGGGCAGATGCTGGACCAGATAGAAAATCAGTGTCAGGAATGGCGATAAAATTTGGAAATGCACTAATTGGTTGGAGATCAAGAAAACAATCACTTATAGCTTTAAGTTCAACTGAATCTGAGTTCAATGCGTTATCAGATATATGTAGAGAACTGGAATTTTATAAGCAACTGGTACAAGAATTGTTTGGAGAATGTTCCCTACCTATCAGAGTGTGGGAAGACAATCAACCTTGTATTAAACTAGCTAAATCAGGTCAATTCAAGGCGCACACAAAACACTTGGATATCCGTTATCAAAATGTATGCCAAAGTGTAAAACAAGGTTTAATTGAACTAAAGTATTGTCCAAGCCAAGAAAATCTCGCAGACGGTTTTACAAAAGCTTTGAGTCCGCAATCTCATAAATGTTTCTGTTCAGGTTTAAATTTGTATTAAGGTTGGTACAGCTCAGTGTTACGAGCGAGAGGGGGTGTTGCTATCAAAGGGTTAAAAGAGTAGCAGAAACGCTCTAATCACTGAGCAGCTGGAGGTCATTAGGCTTCCAGGAACATGAGTCTGTATAAATAGTCCCCCTGTTTGTTTGTTCTCCCCCTTCTCCCTTTTGGGTGTGTGTTTTGCTGAGATGTGTGGTTCGTCGCCAGGATTGTTTTTTGGTGTTTTGTAAATAAACCTTATTTTTGATTTACAAACCGCATGCTCCAGGACTCCTTTTTGGGAAGATGCTGCCTCTCCTGCCCTTCTTAGCTGCTGCGCGAAATCCTCTGCCGTGGTGAGACTTTTAAAGAAGGAAGTGCACTGGGCATTTACATTAAACTAATTAAAGTTTAATGGGACAGTGTGGATGGGTCCAATGGTGTAGGTGGCTGTCAGAACTAGAATGCTGCTGGGAGACAGAACACCAATTATATGAAAATGACAATTCAGCTCAACCTCCCTCCCCTGCCCCATGGTTGCAGGCCATTACACATTTGTTAATTACAAAATATTTTCGGTTGCACCAGATGTAGCACTGTGTTCCATCAGCAGGAGGATTTCCACTGGTGCAACAGAACTTTCTCCCTGCGCCCTCTGTCCTGGAGGCTCCCACTACTCTCCAGAGCAAATTTGGGAAGCAGATTTGGATAGGGGAAAGGGGAAAGAGGGGGAGAGTTCCATTGTTCAAGTGGAAATACTTTAGCTGATACAAACTGTTAGTTGGGTACTGTTATGTATCGGGTTTAACACATTTTATGTTAAAGGTGCGTTCTAACCAATCACATAAGTGTTGGTAGACAAACGTTCTAATGGCAAGTAAGCGCATGGTCTTTCAACTGTCAACAGTCAGTTCATACTCAGGGTTATTACTATTGGTAGTCTTATCAGTTCAGTTCTGGGTTCCTATGAGTGAGCTGTTGTCACTTACAAATGTTGAATAAACGTAGTTGAGGAACTTATACTGCTTTTCCCTCATAATGCGAAGAGCAACCACCAGAACAAGGAACAGAGCAAGAATGGCATGATTCCTTATGCTCTACCTTGATCGTGGAGATCATCTGATGGAGCACATTGGGAGCCCCACACTCCTGAGGTTTGCTCGGCCTATACTGGGGACAGAGCCTGTGGTGTGGCAGGCCTTGCCCTGCAGAACTGCTTGCCAGCATAAGTTTGGCAAGAGTCATCCCTGCTTTCTTTCAAACATCTCTTTAAAATGGCATTGTCCAGACAGGGGCTTTGGAGACCTTCAGAATGCAAAGCAAGTGCTCTGCCACTGAGCTTGAGGAGAAAAGTAGGGATTTCTCCTCCTGACCAAACCACTATCCACTTCCACGAACTCTGTGTGGCGTTTGCCCATTCCTTGTGATTATGTTTGTACAGGGGGATGGAAATGGTTAATGTAGATTAACCAATGAGAAAGCTCAGAGGCGGAGCCTACCTGGTTTTGAGGCTCAGCCCGGGGTTTTACCATTAGGAGATAGAGGAGTTAGAGTCAAACAGAGCCAGTGAAAGTCGAACATAGTGGTTGTGACAGCTTAGAGTGAGAGACAGGGATAGAACCGAGAGAGAAGATGTGACAGTGTGAGATAGTGCCACATCTAGTTAAGGGCGCACATTTGAGAAACCGTTCTTCAATAAACTTTAATCTTTGATGTTGACTTTACAAGCTGACTGAGACTCAGTATTTCACCAGAAGAAACCTGGTTGGTGGCAGCGGAAGAATAAAGCAGTGGTGTCAATAGTCCATGAAACAACTGGGGGCTCTGTATGAACCCCACAAAATGTTTAAGATGAACCCAGGCATGGCTTAGTGCAGGGGTCATCAACCATTGGGGGCCAGTGGGCACATCTTGAATTTTGAGAAAATGCCATGAGTTCATGTTAAAAATTAGCAGGCATAGCAGAACAGCATGGCTGGAATGAGATTGTGGCATATCACAAAATGGCTGCCATGGGGCTGTGGCAGAATATAACATGGCTGCCATTGGAGCAAGCACCATCTGAGATAATGGTGGGCACACTGGCATCTGCAGTTGCCTTTCTGGCAACCCTTTGCCTAGTGTTTGGGACACACTGGCATGCCTGAGGGCTGCATTGGGAGAAAGCTACTGATGGAAGAGTGTCAGAAGCAAATGGAGCCAGTTGTAAGATATTCAGTAAACTGTGAAACTCAAAACATTTCATCATGATTAATACTAATCCATTATTGAAGCAGCTATGCTTGTTTAATGACCTGCTGAAACCACTGTAATCAGTAGCAGACCACAGTTGTATTTCTTGATCTATAAAATTGCTGCTTCCATTTCCTTTCAGGTATGTGATTGGAATGTGGGTTGCATAATATTGCAGTTATGTTTGTAATAAGAAAAGACTAAGGTAAGAAAAATAGCATAAATATTCTCTGAGGGCAAAACATATACAATCAACCAATAATTTAGTGATACTCTGAATAATCTATGGCCACTATTAGTAGAAGAACCAAAGTTTTACACTGTGCAAATTAGTGGGTATATTGCTTTCTAAAAATGAAAGAAAACTCATAGAAGAAAATTTCTAAGTGTAACACCGCACATTATTGGGGATTGCCTATCCTAATATCATGATTTTTTTTTTATTTTGCCTATGTAATCCTGGAATGAAAATATTTCCAAAGCTTTAATTTTGTCGCGTCCACTTTGAAGGCAATCGCAAATCTGCCCTATACACAATCCTGTTTATATGCAGCACTTTATTAATATACATGCAGAACAAGCCTATGTATGTTTGCTCAGAAGTAACTCCTACAAAGTTAAATGGTACTTGGGTAAGTGTGAACAGGATTGAAGCATTAAGTCCCAACTTTTCATCAACTTCAGATTATTTGTATGAAAGGATATGTTTGTGTGAAATTAGTTTTGAACTAATTATATTTGTTAAATAATTAGAGGGATGCAACTGAACTGGATTATGTAATTTTGCTCTATGTTCTCTTGGGAAGTAATATGAATATAGGTCCTTGAAAATGATTTGGGCTGCGTACTGTATGTAGAATTTATGAGATCATAGTTTGGACATGAAATTGGACAAGACCATTTTTCCTTTCCAAAGCACTGCAGAATCCTGATTTCAGAGCCCTGAACAATAGAGAGGAGGGTCTGCAGTCATTAATATTAGATGGCTTCAAATAAATATTTTTTATCTGGGATTAGGAGATTGGAGCAAAAAGGAAAGAATGATAAGAATCTGCTACAAGGCTGAAAGAAGGGGAAGTGAATATAATAGACTCTAAAATGAATGTGTATGAAAATACATTTAAGATACTGTAGATAAAAACAGCTTGCTAATACAACTGAGTAGCAGAAGCAGTTGATGACTAAAATAACAGAAGCTGAAGACTTTAATCAAGGAGGCATAGTTTGATCATAAGGTGAAACTAGGAGTTAGTTGAATGCAAACACCTATTTTTCTTTATTTTTTTGAAACTTGGACAGCATTTTGTCTAATTTCAGGCTAGGGTAGGGCTTTTTAGCCTTTAGATGGAATTCTCATGTTCATAGTCCTAAGTGATGTTATTGCGAGATATTAGTAAAACTATATGAAAATGGACTGTTAAAATCTTAACTAAAGTGACAGCATTTATCACTGGGCACCTAAGAGAGCAGATGATGCCCATTCCACATTGGTAAGAATGTGGTCATTTAGTGTGGATTTTCTTGTTTTATCTTTTTTAAAACTGCTTTGAATTTTTTTAAAAACAATCAAGCAGTGTATAAATTTTATGAAAAATAAATAAATAAAGCAGTTCTCTTATCCCAAACAAAAGTAAGCCTAAAAAGAGTGATCAGAGCATTGCCTGAGCGAACAGCTGGCCATAAATTACAAGAAAACCAAAGTCATGGTCTACTCAAGGAACTACAGAGCCTATAGATGGTGTATGGACAACCAGCCATTCATACAGGTCAAAGTTTTCAAATATCTTGGCCTTATTTTCAAGTCCACAGGGTCATGGGAAGCACACCAGAAATGTGCAAAAGAAAAAGTGGCCCAAAGCACCAAAATTCTCACACGCTTTTTCCACACAAAAGGTGGCAAACATATACCCTCAGTCCTGGAAGTGTTCCAAGCTAAACCTCTAGCACAGCTATTATATGGGGCTCAGATTTGGACTGGCACTTACCTTGGATCTATGGAAACTGTTCAATCAAAGTTCCTAAGGCAATTTTTTTCTGTACTACCCTGTGTCCCAAACACATCATTGCACCTAGAGGCCAATCTCCCCACCGTAGAAATACAGATCTGGTGCAGGACATTAAATTTCTGGCTTCGCCTAAACTCAAATCCCCCCAGTCTAATATCACTAGTGCTACAAGACTGTCACAAGAGTGCCTGGTCTAAAATGGTCTATCAAAAACTGCACTCTTGTGGTTTATCCCCAGAACAGCTACTCACCGTGGGTTATAGTAAAGCAAACAGTCTAATTTGTCAACGCCTAAATGATAATGAGTGTCAGAACAACTTTGCCACAATAAGGATATTTTGCCCATGGTATGACCATTTCCTATCCTCCCACTTTGATTCTCTGGCAACCTATCTGTATAACCTAGCAACTCAAAAATATAGACACGCTTTTACCCTTGCAAGATTGAATATATTTCCCTCAGCTGTACTTGAGGGATGATTCGAACAGATTCCATATGAAAAACGTTTACGTCCCTGCAGAGATGGCAGCACCAAATCAATGGTGCATGCCCTCCTGGCTTGCACTCTTTATAAAGATCCGAGGAATGAGATTATTACCCCTCTTTTATTGTCTCTTCTGGGGCGCCCAACCACTGCCATGGTGTCTTTTCTCCTGGCAGACCAAGAGGAGCAGATGTCAGCAAAAGTTGCAAGGTTTCTAGCTGGAGCAATCAAAATAAGGCCCACTATTTGACTGCTGGTTCAGGAGCCTAAACTGTGTTTTATATAATCAACTTTTTATTTTGTTCTGTGTATACCGCAATGTTCTTTTGTTGCTATGGACAATGGCTGATGCAAATAAAGTTTTATTCATTCATTCATTCCATCAGGAAAATTCCTGACATGTTCTGGTTTTCGGTGGTCTCCTAAAAAAAACAACTTTGTGGACCTGGCACCTGATTTGTAGACCCACCAAGGGAAAACGGAGAGTATAAATATATTAAATAAACTACTCAACTAATATTGTCAGCTACCTCTAAATGCTGATTTACACAGTTGGTGTTTTAAGGTATTTTTTCAGATTTATTTTTTTATGCTATTCTGTCTTAACTGTGCCTGAAGTATGTGTTGTTGTTGGTTGTTTTTTTTAAAAAAAAAAAACCCTGTAAAAATTGTAAATAAATAATTTTGCTCAATCTGTTTTCTTTCCACCTCGAGGATCAGATATTGGTTGATATCCTGGTTGGTAAACAAATGTGTCTATTTGCAGTCCAGCGGCATCTGACATATTTGAAATGCCCTTTTACGCTTGGTACGAAATGTTTTAGTGCTTGCTTAAACCATTTCCCCCCTCACTTTCCCAGAATTTTAAGGTGCTGTTTTAACAAATGGTTTTAAAGCTATATAGACCTGGTTGTGTTGGGGGCTTTATTCTGTGCTAATCTTGTTTTGTGTGTTGCTCTGGGAACCCATCAGGATTTAAGAGCCAAAGGGAAACATATGAAATCAATCAATCACTGTCAATAATGCCCAGCTTCTAAGGATGCTGACTGAAAGGCTCACAGACTGGGCTGGATCCAAGTACCCTGTATTTCATTGTGGATTGTCATTAGGCTAAGATTTAAATTTTGAGTAGGAAGGAGGGCATGAAGAAAGCCTTTGTTGTTTCTCATCTATCTAAATTTCTTTTCTTTTCCATTGAAGCATCCTCTGTATCTCCTGATTAGTATAGGTAGGACTGCCATAGGCAGAATTGATGATCTAAAAAAAGCTCAACAGCTTTTTTGGTGTCTTGGCTTTTATTTTTGAAATATTGCAAACCTAAATATAGCCCTGACTGGCTGAGCATCCTCAACTGATGTCTAGAGATGGAGGAAGAATTCAAGTCAAAGCCAAATTCATACTTCCCAAAACAATATGCAATCCCAAACCATGGCTATCCTTTGAATTTTGCAATGCAATTTTCCAACCATCCAGGGTACACAAAAAATCAAGTATCAGGGGAAAGTGTGTGTAAAAATGAAGGTGCATTATATTGGGTGAAATTGCTTGCTGATAAATTTTCATGAGGATTTTCCCCACACAATTGCTGCAAACCATAGACAACCCAATTCAAGATGGGAAAAATCAGAAATGGAAAGAACCAAAAAATGAGGAACGAAAGAGAAAGAAAGAAAGAAAGAAAGAAAGAAAGAAAGAAAGAAAGAAAGAAAGAAAGAAAGAAAGAAAGAAACTGTGTGAAATCCTTCCATTCCTAGTGATCAGATTTTCTACATACCTGAATGCACACATGCAGCTGCAAATGACAGTTCATGTTACATACTGTCCTTCTTGCGAACACTGCGGGTTACGAGCTTCACTAACCTGGAAGTAGATGCCCCTTGTTGCGAACTTTGCCCCGGGATGTGAGTGGAAGTCATGCGGCAGCAGCAGGAGGCGCCATTAGTGAAAGCGCGGCTCATGCTATGAACAGTTTCGGGTTACAAACAGACCTCCAGAACAGATTAAGTTCATAACCAGAGGTACCACTGTTCTCAGAAAAATATATTGTTTCTGCATCCCAGTGATGACCATTTTAAAGAATTTGAGTACATATTCATACAAGTTCAGTTTCTTTACATTAATTTAACCAGTAAGAAAAATATTTTTGGGGATTTTGAACATATTTCTTGAATTAGAAATTATGCTAATGATCCCATAAAAGGATCCAAAGTATTTGTGTCTGCATAAGCACATCTACTTGGCCTGTTATGAACTGGGCAGGGTAGGAGAAAACCAATAATAAATACCCTCTGACCTAGCAGAACAATCACGGGTGGTAATAGAAGCCACTGCCTTCCCTTCTTTGCCCTAAACTGTCTGGTATCAAATAGTGAATATATTTACTGTGTCCTTAACCTGCTAGGTAGAAAATTAGAACTCACAGGTGCTAGTCCTCATCAAGCAACAGGTGGGAGACTGGAAGGAATCAAGACATCTGTTTCCTGATGGGGGGGGGGGGAATGAACGAATTCCTATGCCTCACAAATAACCCAGAGATGCATTTTAAATAAAAACACACAATCTACTCATGTAAAAACACCAGGCAGCCCCCACAAATAACCCAGAGATGCATTTTAAATAAAAGACACATGCTGATTCCCAGGCCGGATTTAGAAGGCGATTGGGCCGAATCCAGCCCCCGGGCCTTTGTTTGCCTAAGAGAATGTGCACCCTGTGGCATATGATCTCCAAGCTTCTTCATCACTTAAATGATTGCATATGTTGGGAGGTGGAAGATATTATTCATTTCCAAAAGTGCCTTCTTAGCAACAAAGGGGAGTTCCATTTGCCACTGAAAGTATCTTTGAAGAGTGCTCAGACTATTCTCTTCCTCTCCCACTTTCCCCTCAAAGATTTAAATTGGTTCAAATTTGTATACCTATTATTGGTTTATATTTGCTAGAATACCTACTGTGGAAACCCAATAGACTGATGTAGTTTTGGAGTAAAGAAACTGGGCACATGGAGGCAGATAAATGTTAGCAAAGTAAGGATTAAAGATGATAAATTAAAGCCACAACCTCAGCAAGCAGAGTTTTTATTTTAATTCATAATTCATCCCTTGATGTGAGAAGGCACAGTAATTTCCCTATAAAAACTTGATCAATATTTAGATAAAGCAGCGAATACCATTTTAGCAATCTTTATAGTGCCATAAAATCGGCTTGAATAAAAAGTCAAGAAATAAAAAAATTGCAAACAAGGACTGTCATAATAATTACATGCTTGCTGAATCCTTGCTGCGGGTACACACCTCAAACTTGTAAAAGTGGTGATTGTAAAGAATACAGATTAGCTTTAGATTGGCCATGTTTTTTCATCATTAAAAAATTCTTGGGTAAGGGAGAATTTATATATTAGGGTTGCCATATTTCAACAAGTAAAAACCAGGACACCCAAAATGTTGTTGAGGTTTTTTGTTTCTTTACAAAAACACTAACAGCAAACAAACCACAATTTTTCGATTGGCTTGCCTAAGATCCAAGACAATTCTGCCTTTGAAATCCCGGTAATCCCAGACGTATGGCAGCCCTATTAATATACAAACTGGAAGAATGCTAGTTAAGTCCGTAACTCTGGAGTAATTTCACCAAATTGTGTGATTAAAAAACATACAGCCCCAGTCTACCCCCAAGGGGGAAAAAACCACAATCTGCTAGCTACAACTAGGTTGACCATAGAAGAAGGCTATAAAAGAAATTTGCCTTATTTAGGCACCATTTTCCTCTTGCTTTTGAGGATCATTAACCTTTGCTGTCTCAGATTTCCATAAAGGAATAACCTAGATGTTACATCTGCACTGTGTTCATGTCTTACATGTGTGAAGAAACACAACATGAGTTGAGTGCAGGCTGGTCCATTTGAGCAAAGGGGTGCACTGCCCCACCAACACTGGCCAGCCAGAATCTGCATCCCTGCCGTCTTTCCTACAGGCACTCCAGGGGGTGGCATTTGTTGCTGACCTTCTCCTCCTCTTCCTTAGTCTCAGTGTTGCCTTTGTAGAATTCAATCAGGAGTGATGGGGATGGAAACAAAACTAGAATTAGTTGGTTCCATGTGCCATTGGTTCTGATTCCTCCTACTGTTGGCCTCTCTGAGTGAGAATAACTGGATTATTCCACATTCTGGAATATATTTTTGCTTTAGTGTAAGAGTGGGGAATCCATAGTCCTTCAGATGTTTCTAGACTACAACTCCCATCTTGTCTGAATTATTGCTCCATGCTGGCAGGTGCTGATGGGATTTGGATAGCCATTGTTTCCTTCCCTCTGCTTTAATCTGAAATGCTATTGCAGTGGTACCTCAGGTTACAGATGCTTCAGGTTACAGACTCCGTTAACCCAGAAATAGTACCTTGGGTTAAGAACTTTGCTTCAGGATGAGAAGAGAAATCACACAGCGGCACGGCGGTAGTGGGAGACCCCATTAGCTAAAGTGCTACCTCCGGTTAAGAACAGTTTCAGGTTAAGAACGGACCTCCAGAATGGATTAAGTTCTTAACCCGAGGTACCACTGCTTTCTTGTTCTCTTGAAAATCAGGATATCATCCCATTTTTGTGTGTGGAAAGTGTCCCAGATCCCATTCAATATAATGCTGTCCTCTGTCCTTTATTTGATATTTGATTAAATTCCCTCAGCCACCCATTTTGCATTTACTTTTCTAGGAACATCCAGCTCAGATTCCTATTCACCAAAAAGAGGTGTTAGGAAAGCATTTTGCCACCCCCACCTCTTCCATTGCATAGTAGAAGTCAAGACATGTTATTTGGAGAGAGATGACATGTTATTCTGGAGGAAGCTATTCTTAAAAGACCTGAGGAAAAGTGAGTTAATATGATTTTTTTTAAAGGACCTTAATTGTTTTTTAATGTTTTAAAAAACCTTTAAGAGGGGGCAATTCGAATCAGGGAAGCAACATAATGTTCAATATTTTCTGTAGATGCTGGTTCCCTTTTCCCTCTGTGGCATATCAGACATAAATCACACCTCCTCAAGGAGGGCAGTGGTTTAGAGGGAGGAAAGGAGCAGAGAATAGGCGTAAAATTAAGCAGCTTCCAAATCTCCCTTTTCTGAAAGAGGAAGAGTCCATTAGGGTTCTATAGTGTGGAAACACTTACATTTGCAGGTAACATTAAATTTAGTCATTTGTTCACAAGCTGTTATGGGAGAGAGAGAGAGAGAGAGAGAGAGAGAGAGAGAGAGAGAGAGAGAGAGAGAGAACAAGAGACAAAATATTAAAGGCAGGTACACAAAGTATAGCGGATAGAGTGAATTACTGTCTCAGCCAGATATATGCCAGTGCTCTTCATACTAGTTAAACTTAGCCACTTTGATTTAGGCCAGATAAATCTTACTGAGGACTCAGCTATTCAGCTGCAAATAAAAGGTTTTAAGTGTGCTTTAAGGGCAATATACAATGTGTCACTAGATGGTGATGGTGAGCCTGATGGAAAATTCAATGTACAGTCATACCTTAGATCCCAAACGCCTTGGTACTCAAATGTTTTGGCTCCCGAACACCGCAAGTGAGTGTTCCAGTTTGCTAACATTCTTTGGAACCCGAACATCTGACGGCGCTTCCGGGGCTTTGGATTGGCTTCAGGAGCTTCCTGCAGCCAATCAGAAGCCGTACTTTGGTTTCCGAACATTTTGGAAGTTCAACGGACTTCCAGAACAGATTCCGTTCAACTTCCAGGGTATGACTGCATTTTTAAAAATGCTTTTTTTAAAAAAAGCATTTTCAGAATTGCTTTTATATGTGTGTAGATTTCACCAGAGTCTGGCAGGATTGTGTCAGTTTACATTTCAGCTCAACTGGCTTTTGGACTAAGATATAGTTCAGTTTTGTGAAGAAACATACATTGAACACCCCGCTCCCTTAAACATGCTAATATTTCACGGGACACCAGGACTTCATTTGCATTCTAAGCAGAGAAGAGGTACAGAGAGTTTCTCTTTGCGAAGTGAGTGCTGTGGTGGCTGATGTAGATGCTTTTTCCACTTCAATGGTGGTGGTCGGCTGATGCCTGTATCATTT
Source organism: Podarcis melisellensis (assembly GCF_964234715.1). Taxonomy (NCBI): domain Eukaryota; kingdom Metazoa; phylum Chordata; class Lepidosauria; order Squamata; family Lacertidae; genus Podarcis; species Podarcis melisellensis. Next base: position 33,403,714 of record NC_138542.1, read on the forward strand.
TGTTGTGCTGTCTCTTTTTCTACTTTGTTAGGTGTGGCAACCATTTTGGGTTATACCATGTTCCCTCCCCAAGCCATCATTTTGTGACTAGGGCCCATGGTACTTTCTCAAAAGGCCAGATGTTCCAGCTGCCTCCAAAAGGTTGGTCACTCCTGTATATAGGCTCCAAAGCACTGAGGTTGAGTGCTTCAGACAAACACCCACCCACCATTGTTCTTCTGCTACGTTCCGAAAAAGCTGAAACCTTCACTGAAGTCAAAGACTCCATCAAATCATTGCTTGGGATAATGAAATTTCAAATGGCTCCAAGCATTTCTGCAAGAGTCAAAATCCTTTGAGAATGAGGTGACATTTTCATTTTTATACTGTTCTAGCCCCAAAATGTTAGAATTTGCGAGTAGTTCAGAAATAGCTCCCCCACCCCCCAGATAAGGGATCATTTTTGCCTACTTGTCTTATGTTACAACTTCACTTTCATCACGTAAATCATTTCCCACCTCTTTGTCAATCTCTGCTGTAGTGCTTATTCCCACACCCCCTTGGTTGGGCATCCATTCCATTTATATTCTAAATGGTTTGTCATTTGCACATCTTCCCCAGCTGTAGTCTAAATATATGGTTTCCAGGAGATTGGTTTATGGATATGAACTCAATATAATGAATGACATCTACCTAGATCCCCAAAGTAGTATGTTTCGATCACTGCAGAGTGCACCACTGATAATATCTGCACGCAGAATACTAAATATCAGGCAATGCAGTTACTCCAAATTTCAGAAATCACTTATTTGAAACTGGCAATTACAAGGTGTATCAAAATAGAAATGCGTACAAGTTCAATAAAGTCTTACTTTTAAGTAGTGACGGGCAGATTACCCAGGCTTCTTTGTCATGGTGTGAAGCTAATTCTCTAGGTGACCAGGAAAAAAGATCATTTTTTAAAAAAATGTGAATTATATTCTAGTATATGACATGTACCAAAACCAGAATTATTTGTCCACCCTCTTGGCCAGTCTTCCCATGCTAGATTTTATCAAGTTCAGTGAAACCTGCTTCTACTTCACTTTTAAAATTAGGTTTCTGGAACCTACAGAAGTCATTTAATTTTATGTTTGATGCCCCGTGATAATTGATTTCAGTATTTGACACCTGACGGCTGATATTTTGCAGTATTTGATAGTAGAACCATTGTGACAGTGTCACTCATTCTCAGCCCACGGTGTGTGTGTGAGCATGTGGAGACAATGGGGAGGTAACAATGAGGATTCAGAAAGTCAAAGGAACCTTCACAACTACTTATCATTACCCGAGAGATTGCTGGCAGAAATCAGCAGCCTGATCAAAGAGAGCCGTCCCTTCTTACATCTCCTTTTCACTTACATCTAGCTGATCCATCATTGTCAATCACTTAGCCCCAGTGGTAAGTAACACTCAGAAGCATGATGGAGGAGAGAGGTAGGTGTATCAAAGAAGAAGAAAATGGAACAATAAGAGGAAAGGTGGGGAAGGTATTGCAGCCATTCTTTGCCTTTTTTGTAGCTATTGACAAACCTGAAAGCCTTGAGTTTTGTGTCATCATCCACCCACAGCCATGCTGTTAATATTTAATGGAACACAAGTTGCTATACAATAATATATTAGTTGTTTTCAAATGTTCTATCTTGAGAAAACATGGCCATATCCCATTCTGCCAATGAAACCCAGTAGGTCTGCCATAGAATCCCTGAACTTTACAGAATGATGACTGAGGCAGTGTTGGACCACAATATTTTTCAATGGGAAATAATAGATATGCTGTGTTTCAGCTGCTCTTCTTAGGAACCCCTAACAAGTGGTCAATGGACTCAGCACACCCTGTGAAATAGTTAGAAACCCATAGCCCTATCTGGGAAGACAATATTTGATACGTAACATTTCTTATTATATTTATTTATTTTGTCCAGGGCAACCCAAAACAAGTTACAACCCAACAGGCACACAGACTAAACCCTCCACATAGATAAATTAAAGCCAAGAGGAAAAAATAAATACATAAAAAAATCCTACCCACTTCTAAAAGGCCACGTATCGTTAATGGTATATGATGATATATAATGGTATTTTATTTTACCACATTTGGTAGATAATATGCAGTGATCTAACACATGCATTGCAGACAACTGATGGCTTAAGAGATTTAATATTTCAAGTCTCCCATCATCAAATCAATCAAGAAATGCCAAAAAGGGTTCAGGCATTTAAATCTTGAGTTAAAACTTTCATAATCCTAGTGCAAAATCAAGTTTGGTTAAAATATTTTCATTTAAAAAAGTGAATCCTATAGCTAAACATGAAGCCAAATAATAATTTTAGAAGCAGATTTATCTGTGATTTGTGCAACTAACACTTCCCATTTGGGAAGTGACTTTCCTGTGGCAGTGTTTTTCTTGGGAGGACCATGACAATCAATCAAATGCCTTTTCTGAGTGGACTTAACATATGTGAACGACTTTCTTATTAGTTCACAAAGGTATTATAGTAAATACCCCAGGTAGGAAGTATGGGATAGTTTACAATGTGTACAATGGTACCGCGGGTTACAGATGCTTCAGGTTACAGACGGTTCAGGTTACAGACTCCGCTAACCCAGAAATAGTACATTGGGTTAAGAACTTTGCTTCAGGATGAGAAGAGAAATTGTGCTGTGGCAGCAGAAGGCCCCACTAGCTAAAGTGGTACCTCAGGTTAAGAACAGTTTCAGGTTAAGAATGGATCTCCAGAAAGAATTAAGTTCTTAACCCGAGGTACGACTGTACAGGTTTCCTTGTACAAGTGATCTCTTTTTCCTTAATTAAATGAAGTTGCTGGTATGTATGACTAATAAGAGCGATGGAAACAAATACAACTGACTGGCTATAGTGCTTCCTGTAAGTTTGGAAGACACTATTCTCTCAGAAACTGCACTTTTTCCTATGCCTGTGGTTGTCACATTCTTTAGAGTCCATTATTTCAGATTCCATCTCTACTGAAAAGAAAGAAGAACTGGGTTTCTGGTATCTGCTGTTCCTCAGGCTTGCATTTCACTAGTCACCACAGTATCTCAACATCTACGGACTTTGCCAAATTGTTTTTTCCAATTAGAATGCTGAGTGAACATCAGGTGCGCTTAAATGGTGCTGATAGGAATGATCTCACTGCACTCGAGTGAATGGAATGCCTCAAAGCCATTGTTTTAATTTACACTCAGAAATTATAAAACATCGTCCTCCAGGATTTTATGCCTCCTGGGTGTGTGTGTGTGTGGAAAAGACTGCAATTCTGGAAATATTGAAACTGGCATTTACCCACATTATAGTTGGGTCTGTGTTTTCAACAACAAATATGCTCCTAACCCTTTCCACATGGTTTATAATTTTACATAGCTGGAGTCCTGCCTATATGGTGGCAATGTATACAGTACCACTAGGATTGCTTGTCAACATCACTTACAACCCAATAGCTCTATACCATACCACTGTAATTTTTAAAAGGCTTTTCATTTTCTTTCTGAAAATGGCTTTGATAATTTCTTGCTTCCCTCAGCCCAGGCTCGCATACCATTTATAAATGTGTTAGGTGTTTCACAGTTTCCAATATCAGCAGCAGACGGACTAGCTAACTCCACAAATTGATTTTCATAGTTATTTGTTCTTATTTGATTTTCTTTATGGTTTTCATACTTGTAATTTCAAGAACTGCTAGATGGAAAAAAAAATCACACAAACAATGAATGTTTGAGTTGGACATTAGTAAATGCCAGTGTTGTATTCATACATCTTTTGACATCCCTCAGTGTTCCTATTATTGCACAAAGAAATGACAGCTTTTTGTGCAGTAATAAACCAATCATGTCTCTTAAACCTAATAATCACAACACCAGGCTGTGGGAAATTGCTAACACTTTCCATAAAATAACTGTAAATGAGAAAAATCTGATGCCGTATATCACTAATTTTTTAAAAAAATGAGCAGCTGCATTCAAGGGATATTTTAATGGGAAATTGTATTGAAATTTAAAATATAATGTGTGGAGATCATCTTTATCGCTATCCTTGTTGTGTTGCTCAATATGTATATAGCGGGCAGTGTGTTGGTCACCTGCATTTTCAAACACAAGCTCCTCAGGAATTAAAAAAGAAAAAGTGTCATGTTGTTGTTGATGTGATTAATTCATCTCAAAAAGAATATACTTCTGAATATGCATATATCACACAACACTATACTTCTTACAAATGAAGCCATGCTGCAAGTCGTCTAGGGATTCGCAATGCTGTAGGAATGAACTGCAGCATAATTAGTTAACGCAATATGTTAAATAGTTTTGTGCAGTTAATTTTGTGCAGTTGCTCTCCATGTCTGGGACCTAGCTGACGTACTAGGACATATGAAGTGAGTTCCCCCTTCTCCCCCCAAAATATTTATATATATATTCTGAACATGAATATGGATTTGGGCTGCAATCATAAAAACATTCTCAATTTCATCTACATTATTTGAACTTCTTGAAAAAATATGTGATGCTAATATTCAAAATTCACATTCTCTGAATTCTGTAATGCAGTTATCCAACCAAAAAAGAAAAAGAAAAAAAGGTGCAGATAAATGTGTATATTTGGGGAAACTGTACATAAATTCATGAAGCATACAAAAATGCATTATATCAGGGGACACTGCTTGGAAATACAGTGGTACCTCGGGTTAAGAACTTACTTCATTCCAGAGGTCCGTTCTTAACTTGAAACTGTTATTAACCTGAGGTACCACTTTAGCTAATGGGGCCTCCCACTGCCGCTGCACGATTTCTGTTCTTAACCTGAAGCAAAGTTCTTAACCCGAGGTACTATTTCTGGGTTAGCAGAGTCTGTAACCTGAAGCCTCTGTAACCTGAGGTACCACTGTATGAATATTAATAGACAATTATCTATATTAGGAGAAATAAATGCTGGTGAGGAGCCATGAGCTACTATGTAACTGTTGCAAATGACTATAATTTCCTCTTAATGAACCCAGACTTAACTTGTATGGTAATTCAAGAAGAATAAGCCAACTTTCTTTGAATCTGGAGTATTTAACATATTTAATATATTTAACGTATACAAAATCTTGTATATGTTTACTGCATGATGAATTCAGCTGATCTCAATGGGCCTTACTTTCAGGTAAGTATGTATAGGATCACAACCTTTTAGTGTCATACCTTGATCAAAAGATCAGAGAGACAGATTACCTCACGGGCAGGAACATCTCATCTTCCAAAGTGGGCTGCTACTGGCAATCAGCCATAGCCAACAATATCTTTTGACCTTGGCAAAGAGGGAATCAGCTGGTAGCCAGCTGGAGCTCCTAGTTGCTCCTAACTTGCCATTATACTTTTATTCCCCCTTCCATAGCACCAGCAAAGAAACTAGCAAAGACCTACCTGGCCTGAAACAGGAAAATGCAGACAAGAAACAGGCTTTCTTATACTATGGACTCATTCACGCAGATGAAAAGCCTCTGTGTGAGCTCTTTCAGCAACCCTTTAGTTTAGAAAACATGTGTGCCCTCTAGGAGCTGACATTCCAATAATTGTGATTTCTAATATCTGGAGTTTTTGCAATCATGGGAACCACAGAATGTTTTCATCCATATAGGGGCTGTAGCTCAGTGGTAGATAGCAGCATATTTTTAATTCAGAAAGTCCTAGGTAAGCCTGACGAGTTGCTACCAGTCACTGTAGGCCAAGGATGGAGAACATGTGGCCCTCGAGATGTTGTTGGACTACAACTTCCATCAAATCTGACCATTAGCCAGGCTGGAGTCCAACAACAGATGGAGGGCAAAAGGTGTCAGAAGCTCATCCTATACTTGAGTAGGACCCTGGCAGAGAAACATGCCCAACTGGCATGTTCTCTCCCTCCTGGTCTTTCGTTTGGGAGCTTCAAAACCTTTCTTCAGCCCGAACATCACAGCGACCAATGCCAACAGACATTGGCACACTTAGGGATCCGCAGAGTCTTGCGTAACAGACCTCAGCAACTCAGCGTTTTGGCTAATCTACTTTATTTACATATAATCACACACGAAGCACTGCAACACGGCTCCCTCTCTCTCTAGCATCAGACAGCAAAGAGAAAAAACAAAGGGCAATAGTCCCACTTCACGGAACACAGTAACACAAGCATCCAGTCTCCGTCACTTAAAACTTTGTGGAGTCAAAACATATACCGTCATGTGATAGATAACAATCCCATGACTGCAATCACAGGGCAGGAATTCTAACGAAAGGTTCCCCATCCCTGTTGTAGACAATACTGAGCAAGAATGCCCTGACTCCTAAGCACCAATTATTTATCGGCAAGAGAATTAAAAATGCCATAGAGATTCAACATGTTTGGATTGCTTAAGAATGGTCTTATCTTGTCTTCAGTTTTCAAAGCCCCCTGCTTTGTATTGCAGAGAGAATCCCCAGCATCTTCCCACCTCTCTACTTGTTCAGTTGCCCTTAGATGCTCTATGCCCTTCCTAGTAGTTTCTACTATTGTTTCCCTTCTTTGCTAATCACTAGGCCAGCTTTCTCTGGCTCTGAGCTTTCAGAAGCTGCCAAAGGCTTGGCCAAAGCTAAAATGAGGCTGACATGACACTGATGTCCTGGATTCTGCTTGTTTTGTAGCTTAGAAAGCAGCTGGTGAATGGCAACACTGAGCAGCGAGGAAAAGATCTGATGTTACCTAGAGCATACCATTACAAATACTTGACATCTGTTGATTGGGCTGTAGTACCCACTGACTGTGGGAACACCTCTTCTGCTTCTAAGGTTCAATACGGTTTGGGTAAAAAGTGGATTATGTCCACCAGTACATCAAGTGTGGGGCAGGAATAATAATAATGAATGTAATTGCTACTGTTGTTTTTATTGCAGTAGCTGCATTACACCATACTCTATGATATTAGACCAATTGTACATATTGACCTAAGGTCCATAAATATATTAGGTGAAGCAGTTTACATTAATTGATCTGCAATGTGCTGAACTGCTTTCAGTTTATGCTTTGTCCTTCAATCAGTGTACATATACCTGCTGCAAAGGTGACAGCTAAGAATCTTAAACCTAATGCAAATCTTTATTACGGTCATAGACCAGCATAAGATAAAGGCACCTCCGTACACAAATAAAACATGCTAGATAGAAAACGGGGCAACTGTAGAGCGTACACATACTCATACCCTCAGTTACAGCAGACCAGCATAAGATAAAAACACATCAAACATGTAAATAAAACCTTCAGTTTTAGACCTGCTGTGTGGCACATACCATCCTCTGATGTATGTCAATCATAGCAGCACAATATCAGGCAACTGAGTATATTATATCAGGATTTGTATATTGGAATGATGGAAAGATACAGAATTGCCCTTTGTGTCCTGGAAATTTGTGTATTATTAGCAGGATAAACCTAGCACGTATGTTTGTGTAATACTGGTTAAGCCTAATCAGTCACCCAGCCATTACTACACCAGCAGTACAGAGTAAGACTCCTATTCCACAAATCAATTGGAAACTAGAGGGTAAAAAATCCTATTTGGTCCTGAAAAGCAATTTGGCAATCTTGCACCATGGGAAGGAGGATGAATTGTGTGGCTTGGGGTGGTGTAGACAACACCTCTTGTCCCTTGGCTCCTTCCCATCACAAATCTAGACAGCCAGCCTAAATGGGTTCAAAGCTTTGTGCTACATTCTCTCAAAGGGATGGGTGGGAAAGGATACAATTCAGTGAATTACAGATTGGGTGTTTAAATAAACATGTACAGTGAGTCAACTGCGCTTTGTGCTGGTGATAGTAACCAACATGTTAAAATTAACATGGCTATCATTGCACAAGAGGAACAGTAATAGAAGCCAGAGCTTTTTTAAACAACTTAGGCAAGGGACTTATGGATTCAGATTGGGGGTGAGCAAGCATCTCGTAGCCCATTATTGTTCTATGGGTTTGCTCTATCCCTGCTGCCATCCCCACACCGTACGCTGCCTAACAGAAAATTTCCCAAACGGATCATTGGAACTGGCATGTGTCCAGCTTGCCAACAGTTTTCTGTTTGTTTCTTTTACATCTTACAAGGTACTGATGTTCTTTAGCAAATAAACCCATCGGTTAAACCAATACAGGGGAAAAAATGTTGATGTGATTGCATCTGGATTCCTTTTTGCACTCTGATTGAACTCAGTGCTTATGCATTGGTGTGCACCAGTAACCTGCAACCCCAAAAAGGAGAGAGATGTGAATGGAATACTTTAGTATAATGCCAGCGCATGGCAGTCTGAATGATACACGGACTTAAGGAAAAACACACAAAAGAATAGCAGTTCCCTAATACATTGGTGCCCCTTCCAGAAGCCCTTCTCTCTCCCCTCCCCCTGATACTTCAGGACCACCAAATCTGGAAAGAACTCCAGATGGCGTGAATTGTGCAAGCAAAATTCAATTCCAATCCCTAGTTCAAATCAAAGTTCACTGGATGGTCTTCTTGGGCTACAATAGCCCTACATACACATTACTTACATGCAGGGGTCTCTTGGTTTGAATCCAGAAAAGGTCTGGATATCTGAAAACCATCTATTGAGTGCAACAGTCCTCAAGGGAACCCCTACAAGCAAGCACATGTTCGTGGAAAGGGGATCTGTGTAACCAGAACACCTGATGGCACAGGGTTCCCAATCGTGAGGAGTCCCTATGGGTCAGCAGCTGAGCACCTATATATTTTTTCTTGCAGATGCTTGGACAACAGAGGGTGGAGCTAGATTGGCAACACAGAGTCAGGGGCAGGGCAAGAAGTGTCGCTTCAGAGTGGCTCCATACCCAGAGTGCCCCCCACGTGAGAAATGCATGAATGGGGACACTTTCTCAACCTAATCCATCTTGAAAGGTCCTTAGTGAGGATAATGATAAAGATATACTGTTCTTAACACCTTACAGAAAAGTCTGCTGTAAATATGATAGGCAAGTAAGTAAATAAATAACATGTACATAGAAAGCCGTCTGCACAGGGAATAAACGGTGAAAGGGATTGCCGCGGCTGTTTTGTATTCTGATGAATGAGTGGATAGATGGATAGGAGGAAGAAATGCTAATGGGGATACGGAAGAGCTGGTGTGAATACTGATTGTGAAGAATCAGTGGCTGTTTAAGAACCTGGAGGAAGTCAGCAATTTTGGGAGGTTTTATTTATTTATTACCTTTTCATGCTCTCCCCCCCCCCCCCGGAAGATCCCCAGTGAGGCTCATGGACAATTAAAAACAAATCACAGTTAAAATGAATAATGCAATGATCACAGAGTCAGCAATCAATAAAAACATGATAGATATAAATATCATTATAGCAGGAGCCAGCTTTACAAACCAGGGCTTGGGTGGGGTGAATCTCTGTCAAAAAAACAGAGTCAAACTACAATTTACCCATAACGCATCTCTTGGGTCCTTGGGTCAAACTACAGTTTACCCATAATGCACCTCTTGCTGTTCTTTAATTATTTCTGTGTGTGGTTGTTATCAGGATCACATCATGTAGAAAGGGAAGGCTTATGCCTTCCTGTCCCAGCCATTACCTCCTCCTGCACGTCTATGAGATTTAGGGGTAAAGTTTCCAATGGGAACATCTTTCCTAAGCCTTGTAGATGTGCAAGGAGAATGTTGAGGCATGGCGCATGAAGGTCAGACCTGTGGAAGGAAGAGAGAAACATCAGCTCCCTGTGCACTGCATTCCCTGTAAGAATTACCCTTGTGACTGTAATTAATTAAATAAAAGCAGGAGATGTGGCTGCATGCTACACATTAAGCATAACATGTAGCTTGACCCATTATAAGGCATCTGAAGGTTAGAGATGGGGTATATACAGGCCTACTGAGTGAGTTTCAAGGCCAAGATGCCACCACTAAGAAGGCTCTGCCTCACTTAGTCACCTAATATTCATTAACTGGCCCTGTCATTAGACAAAGTGAGGTGACTGACTGAGGCAGAAAATGCTGACTATTCCTCATAAGACTCCCAGCCATCCCTCTGCTGTGTATGCTACATTGTCTGTTCTGGTCCTCCTAAACTAGCCTGCTGCTATGGATGGCATGGAGGATAGTATTTCATCACCAGGATTGAAGTGAGATACAAGTGCCAGCCCAGGTTGCTTATGCAAGTGAAACAGGGAGAAGATGTCATCTTGTCCTTTGCCTCAGGCAGCAAAATATCTTAGCTGTCCTTGAGACTGAGCTTACTCTGAAGATCTGAACAAGTGGACAGAATCATCTGAGAGTAAACAGAGCAGGAACCGATGCAGATTGACTAATACTTAATGAAACCATGTAGGGAACCATAACAGCAACATTTTGTACTAGCTCTCATTTCCAAACACTCTTCAAAGGCAACTACACAAAGTGTTGCAGTTGGACTAATCTAAGCTACGGATGACCAAAGATTGCATGAAGATCTGCTTTGTGGAAACAGAATTGCTGATGCAACCAAGGACAGAATCAGGCAAAACAATTCGAGCAAGAATAGAAAACTACCTGCTTGAGAGTGGCAAGAACATGTTTAATTGGTTCCAAGTTCTATCTATAACCTTTCTGATGTTGGTTTTATTATCATGGAAGTTATCATATTTGGAGCTGAAGGAATATGAGGATGCCCAAAGATCATGAGCCCAGAGACCAGATTGTCAGAGGTCCATAAAACAGATTTTTGGAAAGTTATTTCTATTTGAATGTCAGCCTGTACCAGAAGGCCAGACAGAGCACAAGGTGATGAAATGAAGGAGCAAGATCTCCTGCTTTTGTTCACAGATCCTTCATTTCCCTTAGAAAGTTGGATATGCTTTGACTGCAAAACATCACCTTAACATTTAGCATGGAGCTTCTTCTTTCTTTCTTTTTTACTACAAAATAGATTATCCCCCCCTTCCTTTTTTGCATCTGTGGGTACCTGCGTGTCACAGCCTGACTTCACCTGAGTCTGCCAAGTCACTCACTTGGAAGGAATTGCCAATCTTCCTGGGCTAATTATGCATTAGGCGCCTTTCTAAGGTTGTTTTCTTTAAAAAAAAACAAATAAACAAAAAACCAGAGATAAACAGAAAGCCATGATGCAAATGCATGTTGTGAACCATCCTTTGAAAACACTACATGTGGTTAGATCCAGAGTCCAGTCTATTTGTGATCCTCAGCTTTTGCACAAAATAAAAAGAGGGATGCTTATACAAATTAGCCCATCGCTTCAAATGATTAATGCAGCAGTCATGTTCTTTCTCATCAGTTCAAGACCACTTGCGCTTCTTGAGAAGTAGAGTGGGAAGCATGCTCTGAAGAATATTGAAATCAGGCCTGCTTCCAGCCCTGTATTGAAGGAAGAAACTCATTTCTGTAACCAGTTACACTGAAAGAAGGCAATTTAGCTGCTGTCACACATAGCTGAGGCAAGTGACATCAGCTTCACTCAAAGACGTATTTTAATGTTTGCCATTTATTTATTTTTCTTAAGAATGCCAAAGCAGATAGCCTACACAAAGACACTGGATTTATGTTTGTTTGCTTGTTTCTTTTACTTTGTTTCTGACTCACTTTCAGCTACAGTTACCTGTTTCCACTCTGTTTCACTTTCACACATTTCTACCCATAATTCAGTTCTATTCCCATTACAAATGAATCTGTAGTTAAGAAGAAATTCCTTTCAAGAATTTATTTCAGTAGGCACCAAACATTATTTAAATGTGTATTTTATCTCAAAATACATACTAAGAGCAGGGTTCGCTATTTTTAACCTCTGAAGCTGGGTTGAAGCTTTTAGAAAAGCATATTGTTTATGGAATTGCTAGATTCTGAGCTGCCCATTAGTCTAAGACAGGGGTAGGCAAACTAAGGCAGATCCGATCCAATTGCCTTCTAAATCCGGCCCGCGGACGGTCCAAGAATCAGCATGTTTTTACATGAGCAGAATGTGTGCTTTTATTTAAAATGCATCTCTGGGTTATTTGTGGGGCATAGGAATTTGTTCATTCCCCGCCCAAAAAAATATAGTCCAGCCTCCCACAAGGTCTGAGGGACAGTAGACCGGCCCCCTACTGAAAAAGTTTGCTGACCCTTGGTCTAAGAAGAGTGGATCAGATCACAAAGACTGACTTCTTCAAGCATACCTATTTAGGACAACCAGGAATTGTACAAAGCTTACCACCACCCCCCCCCAAAAAAAACCCACAAGCTGTGGAGACTCATGGGAAAGGAGAGCTACCTGAATTAAAACAATATTTTGTTACTTAGATACATGATTCCAGAAGTGATTGTACTGTGAAAGTTAGTCTCAGGAATCTCATAAAGGATCTTAGCTATGTTTAGAAGCCTCACATATCCTCCACCAGACAGACTGAGTTTGCAAGTGAATGAATGGCAGATATGAATATGTTTTATCTTCTTCAGACTAGAATATGGTCATCATGTCTTGTCCTTTAAAGGGGAGAAAAACAGCTATCATGTTCTTGGACTCTGGAGAACTTAAAAGCACTTCTAATTCCAGAAAACTAGCTCCTGAACAGCATTGTGGCTGAACCCAGGAATAAAGAGGTGAGACCTAAATGCACTTGTGCTCAGCCCTGTAACATCATGTGGACTATGGAATTCCCATAGAATTGGAAGTGACCCTGAGAATCATCAAGTCCAATTCCCTGCAATGTAGTTATCTCAGCTAGTTCATACATGACAGGTGGCTGCTCAACCTCTGCTTAAAAAATCTCATGGGAGTCTGTTCCACTGTCAAACAGCTCTTACCTGTGGCGTAGCATGGGTTGTCAGCACCCGGGGCAAGGCAAGTAATTTGCGCCCCCTAACCCGTGGATTTGCCCCCCCTAACCCTAACCCCCGATGTTGCACCCGGTGCGGCCGGCCCCCCCTGCACCTCCCACGCTACGCCACTGGCTCTTGCTGTCAGAAAGTACTTCCTGAGGCTTAGTCGGTATTTTCTTTCTTGTAACCAATGAATCCATTGGTTCAGGTCCTAGCTTCCGGAGCAGGAGAAAACAAGCTTGCTCCATCTTCCATAGTATCAGCCACCTCAATATTCTTTGCTGAAAAGGGAAGCCAGCAAGTTCCCATCTCATGGTCCTCACAGAGAAGCCCTTCTTGTGCATACTTAATGCAGAACTCCATCAAATGGTCAACGTCGACCAGACAACTCCCCCGATAGCCACCAGCCACCTTAAAAACCACATGCTGTAGCATAGCTTGCCCTTGTACTGGGAGCTAGGAACCCAACACAATGAAACATTTATAATATAGTTCCAACTTGGAGATCTGTGTTGAGACATATTGTGTTTTAATTCGTGGGAAGCCGCCCAGATTGGCTGGGGTATCTCAGTCAGATGGGCAGCATATAAATAGTACATCATCATTATTATTTTGCCCATTCCCTTTTTGTTAGTTACTATGTATCGGTCCCCCCCCCCCATTGATTTGTTCTTTTTATTAATAGCCCTCTCATAGAAATTAAAATTCATTATTTACTATTCATTAGTTTCCTTTTGAAAAAACACACACCCAGTGTTGGTCTTTGAATCTGACAGAACATTGAAAAATATGAGGAAGTGCTTACTTACTGTGCATTCTTATACATATCCAGTGCTTTTTTTTCTAAAAAAAAAATGTTTAGGGGTACTCTCATTTTGACTCAAGAAAATCACCATTTCACTATAAGTTCAAAGCGGGGAAAATAAATACAGTACAGTGGTACCTCAGGTTACATATGCTTCAGGTTACATACGCTTCAGGTTACAGACTCTGCTAACCCAGAAATAGTACTTCAGGATGAGGACAGAAATCGTGCAGCGGCAGTGCAGCGGCGGCAGGAGGCCCCATTAGCTAAAGTGGTGCTTCAGGTTAAGAACAGTTTCAGGTTAAGAACGGACCTCCAGAACGAATTAAGTTATTAACCCGAGGTACCACTGTAAATGGACAAAAGTACAAAGATTCACAAAATGTTTAGGGGTATGCATATCCCTGCATCCCCCCAGAAAAAAACACTGTACATATCTTCTGAGAGGTTAAGGCCCTCTGAGTTCAATGAGACTTCCTTCCTGGCAAATGTGTACAGGATTGTAGCCTTAGGCAGTTTGACATAGAGAAGGTAGTCAAACATAACAGGTCTGCGTCATATTTTCCTTTTTTATTCTGATCTGCTCTTGGATAAGTTACAAATGCCTGAGCAATCTTCCCTCCCCCCCCCCTAATCAGTCCCAAATTCCAAAAGGTAAGATAAAGAGTAAATTTAAAAGTAACTATTAGCCAGATAATTTGTCCAGATATGATTCAATTGATAGAATCATGAACACTCATATAATACGTGAGGCATAAGAGCAAATCATCAGGCGCAAAGCCTCCTTCACATGTTATATCTTGGCAGAGTGTGATAAACTGGAAAAAGAACAATGATTTAAATGCTATTATTTTCTCGTATTCCTCGCAGGCCTGAGTTGCTGCTTTATTAATGGACAAATCAGCAGCATTTAAAGTGTGAGATGATAATGAATTCACAAGGTTGGTGTGTGATGATAACCCTTGCAATACTTGATAATTATGGAGGCGTCAGCAGCATTTGGAACTACTCACTTAAATAATATCGCTAGTGCTTCATTTATTCTGAGGTGCAGGCTGAATATCCAGCCCTGTAGCAGACAAGCCTTTTGTTTTCTATAATACTTTTACATCAATATATTCTTTTTTTAAAGGAAAAATAAAAGCCCGTCTCTCTCCAATTTCTTTTTAAACATTTATCCCACAAAACATAAAAAATAAACTTGCATGTAGGGTCTGTCCCCCCCCCCCCCAGGTTACTTGGTTGTTTTCATGCTTACTACACTAAGCTGGTTTGGATATACAGTGGTACCTCGGGTTAAGTACTTAATTCATTCTGGAGGTCCGTTTTTAACCTGAAACTGTTCTTAACCTGAAGCACCACTTTAGCTAATGGGGCCTCCTGCTGCCGCCGTGCTGCCGGAGCACGATTTCTGTTCTCATCCTGAAGCAAAGTTCTTAACCTGAAGCACTATTTCTGGGTTAGCGGAGTCTGTAACCTAAAGCGTATGTCACCCGAGGTACCACTGTACTGAAGTCTTTTGCTCATAGAGAAGCTCTTCCCTTTGTATGGACTGTGATTAAGCCAGGATACACTCAATAAACCATAGTTTCCCACTTCATCCAAACCAAGGAACTGTGGTTTAGGGATGGTGGGGCAAATTTAATTTAGTTTGCATTTAAAAGCAAACCAGCAAACCTGGGCGAATTCAGTTCGGATGACCATCACATCTACTACTGTGGGCAAGAATTCCATAAAAGAAATGGAGTGGCCCTCATAGTCAACAAAAGAGTGTCAAAAACCTACCTAATTAGCACTTTCTTTAAAAATTGGAGAACCAAAACATAGCCATACACCCAAATTCACGCTTGACAGAATTCTGAATTGCGGTTCTCCAGAGAGGTAATGCATAGAAAAAAATTAAATACCAGGGTACAGTGTCCCTAAAAATGTACTTATTTGAGATAATGCCAAACAGAAATGCATTGCGGGCCCAGTTGCAGTGCCCCCTGTCCCAGGGCAGCTCGGCTGTGAATAGCTAAGGTGTGAATGAAGAAACTAGACAATGATCAGTGATAAAAATTGGCTAGAACTTTATTGATAACAGATGTAGGTGGAATTTGGCTGAGGCACTGGGTGTATATCTATTTCAACCTCTTACTTTGACAGAGTCATGCCAAGGATTGTGGTCTCCCCAAGATGCCAATCTACTGAGGTGCCCATCCTAAGGCCATTGCTGGAAGCTCTATGGCTTGTCTGCTCCAAGCTTGTTAAAATGTTGATAAGGACTTTTTTTAAAAAATCACAAACTGATGTGGAAATATGGAAAACTGAATGTAAGACTGGAAAACTGGGAAACTAAGAGAAACTGACAGCTTGTCTTGTGCTTCCTATTGTCACCAGCTTTGGAACAAGTCAACTTCATATCGGGTTTAATGTCCTGGCTTGTCCTAAAGTTGATAACCCTAGTTTCCAGCTTTTGATGAAACAGGATATTATACTTATTCAGAGACTTCCTGCTTCAATAGTGGTTCACAGTGATGAGAGGAGAAAATAAGCTTCATGGAAGGCTTATGCATACTTTGGCTTAATAAACTGAAATATGATAATCTGAATCCAGCCACTGACTGACAATAGCAAGTCTCTTGTAGGCTGCCATGGAGGATGTCCTTACTTGCCACTCAGAAACCAGATCAGAGCCATTTCTCTCTTTCATTCTGAAATCTGAATTTCAAAGATAAAGACACAGATTAATTTTTGCTTATGTTACCATATAAAACAAGGGGGGGGGACCAACCAACCAAAAAACCTCCAAAGGGTTATACTGAGGTTTGTCTATTCTAGGCAGTTTCGTTAAAAGAAGAAAAGTGTCTGTTGCCTTTCCTCTCAGGAGCTCACAGCTGCATTTTATTCTCGCAATAACCCTTTAAATTAGATTAGCCTGGGAAGCTGTGACTTGCCCGGGTCCATTGAGGGAGCTTCACAGGTTGACTGGGATTTGAGCTTGGTTCCCCCACATCGAAGCTCAACACTGTTCGCTACATCACACTTAATTGGATCTATGATGTGAGAAATAAAGGGTGTCCTTTTGTGCTGTGTAGGGCCATGAGGTTGTTATGGAGTGGATAAGGCTTTCAAATAAGGCAAGTTTGGCAACCCAATTGGCTGTGCTCAGTGGGTAGCAAATACACGCAAGGACAGGGGCCAGGACTTTGTGTTGTTGTTTTTTTGAGGAAGACCCCAAAATTGCTGAGCAAAAAAACACACACCAAAAAAAAACACACATGATTTTTCGATTGACTTGCCTAAGATCCAGGGCATAGTGCCCAGCCAGTTTAGCCCTCCGAGGCCTGGGACAAGTGTATCCGGCTGACGCCCTGGTATTGGCTAATGTCCTTTTCATTTTAACATATCTATGGTCTGGCTGTTGTCACCTTGATTTTGTTTGTTTGTCTGTTTGTTTCTGGAATAGTTTATCTGCTGTTTATTTGATGTTGTTGCAATTCTGATTTATTTGAAAAATATTGTCAGTCAGCAGCTATAGGGGAAGGGCTGAACCACAGTGGTAAAACATCTGCCTTGTGTGTAGAAGGCCCCAGGTTCATTCCCTGGCATTTCCAGGTAGGGCTGGCAGACTCTGTGTGTGAAACCCTGTCATTGCAGACAATACTGAGGTAGATGACTCTGTATAAGGAAGCTTCCTAAGTCTCTATGAGGTGAGCATGAGAAACAAATGTATAGTGGTTGCTGCAGCAAAAACTTATATGGTCAGTTTCCATTCTTTCACTCCACTATCCATGCCCAGTTTAAGGTTTACCAAGCATCTCACTGGCTGACTACATATAGCAGAAATTTCCCCTCTACTTATTACCTGCCAGCCTCACGGTTGTGTTAATTTCTTTCCTTTCTCTCAGAAACATACTGCCAATGGTTCCCACTAATAGTACCCACCAATTACAATTTGATTAAATAAACCAGAGTTGATTCAGGTTCTAGAAAATAGAGATGAAATCACCTCAGATGGATACAATCAGGAAAATTATAACTAAACCCTTCATGGCCTAGCTACTTAGGCAAAACCTGGAAATTAATTATAACCCTTTGATTAAACAGAAATAAAGGGTTTGCATCTCTTTTCTGCTTACAAGTTGTTGTTGTTAACCTGAACTCTAGCTTTATTAGACAAAACACCTAAGATGCTGTGGTTCAGTCATGATGAGTCATGCAGCACCTGAAAGAATAACAAATTGACTGTGGCATAATTTCTGCGGTATTGGCCAGACACCCATTTGTCAGATGCACTGAAGTGGGCCATGAAAAAGCTTATGGAACAATTGATTTGTTAGGCTTAAAAGATACCACAAAATTGTTTTGTTATTTATCTTGCACCATGCTAAGGGCCAAACTATGTATGACATTTATCACATAGTCTCATACCCTCCAACATTTCTGTGATGAAAATAGGGATGTCCCATTCCATAATGATAATTTTACTATTTAGACCTCACACACCTTACTGGGTTGCCTCGGCCACTCTGGGCAGCTTCCAACATATATAGAAACATAGTAAAAAAAAATATATTATTTTTTAAAAAACTTCCCTATACAGGATTGCCTTCAGATCGTTCGGGGGTCAGATAACTCCATACACTCCAACCTTTCTCCAATGAAAATAGGGACATATTAAAGAAAAGTGGGACATTCCGGATCAAATCAGAAACTGGGACAGCTTCTCTAAATGAGGGATGTTCCTGGAAAATAGGGACACTTGGAGGATCTGTAGTGTGGCCTTGCAGGGCTGCTTTTGTGAAAAAGAAAAAATGGGGGGGGGCTGCTGTCCCTCAGACCCACCCTGACAAGTATCATGAGGAAGAGGCCACACAAAGGAAGCACTAAGAAAACTATGCTTGCAACACAGAACTGAAACGAAAAGCACAGTGCCTAAGAGCTGACTCAGACAGTTCCTAGTATGGCAAGTCTTTTTCCCCATCATTGCAAATCGTAGGTGTTGGTGTGTGTAACTGGGTCTGACTGGCACCATAGCAAGGGCCAAAGTTAAAGCTCCTCTCCCCTCATACCCCAGTCTGTATTTGAACCTCACTTATCTTTAACAACAACAACAAGCCACACATGGGTAGGAACTGTGCAATAGCCATCTCATTTCGTTTAACCCTAATATGACCAATGCTTTGGAATTTGTTTATCATTCATGTTTCCCCTACTCAATCCAACTAGCTAGATTCACCATTCCCTATTGTAAAGCACTGAAGGGAAAAAGGAAGCAATCTCAAACTGGAGAATAAAAGGTAAGTACTGCGGATGAAGACTACATCCTTTCTTTTCCCCCTCAACAGTAGGGCATAAAGCTAGTTTCACATCCTTCAGGACTGATGAATTCTTCATAGTGTAACAGAAATCTCATAGAAATCTCACAGGGATGCGCTAGAAAACAATTACTGTATCACTCATATCCCTGTTTTTTCATTATACAGTCTACAGTAAAATATTTGATTCCCAAATATTTGATAAGAATGACGGCGTCTTTTGGCGTGATATGTTTTTGGACTGCTTGAGCAATAGTTCATTAAGAAATGTGGTAGGCCCAGAAGTCCTACAGTGAAAAGGAATGGAAGTGATTGGGTTTTCCACAGAAAGAAGAAAATGTATGGAGTCAAGGAGAAGTTAAATCAATCCCCATAATCTACAACAAGTAATGGAGTTGTTAGACAAGCTCCATGGAGCTCTTCTTTTCTGCCTGAGGAAGTGCTATGTCAAGCTTGAAAGATGGATCGCCAACAGAAGTATCGTCTTGTCTATAGTTGTTTCTCACACCTATTGTTTCCGCTTATTGGCTTCATAGTTCCTCTGGAACAACTGCATGGACTGTCAAGTCCGTTAGATCTGTAGAAACACATAAGCTACAGGCTTTCAACCATTAGGAATGAGCATAGCACAGAAGTCCATCAAATGCTACATGGATGGGCTCTCAAATACATCAATAGCCATTACTTCTGTATAGCATCTTGTAAAGGTAAGGGCACTTTTCCAAACAAAAATAAATATGCCATGCAATATTGTTGTGTTATCATTAAATTGGGACTTTTTTTATTTGATGTAAACCATTCTGTAATTGTTTTTGGATCCATGATAAACTTAAGTCTTATGCAGTGGTATCTCAAATATATTTGCTTACAAGTCCCAGTGAGTTCAGTGGGATTTCGTCTCGAGTAAGCCTGTTTCAAAACTGAAGCTAATTTTAATCTTTTTAATCTATGATAATGCTCTGTGCACTTTCTCTCTGTAGGAAAGAAGATCAAACCCACTTGCACTTTGCATATGTTCTTGAAATTTCAGGCAATCATCGTGATCCAGTGAGTTAATAAATACCACAGACAAATATAGACTTTCCCTTTTATGGGTGACTGAGCACTTAGTGCTCACAAATATTTTTCATAGCTGCCAGTGTTTTCCAGAGCCAATAATGAGAGCTATTTGTGTGCATTGTACAGATCAATGGGGCATTGTCAATGGCTGAGATCCAACAACACTAAATTCTTATAAGTTTGGATTTCAGCATTTTCTTTTCCACATTTTTTTTGGGGGGGGGCAGCTATTTGCTATAAAGAAAAATCCCCCCAAGAACATCTCCATGCCACATGCACCTGTGGATAATTGTGACTGTGTTTCTGACTGAGCTGTCCTTCCAATAAACTATTGAAATGCTTTGTAGCAGTTTCCAATTTTTGATAATTAAATAGGTGTCCTTATAGGTGCCGCTCAAGAAAGGCATCTTGTATTTCGTAATTATCTTTGATGTGTTTCTCAAACACCACTCATAAGTAACCAAATAACCTGACAAGAGCTTGACCTTTCTATATCTGGGATTTTAATTACTGATGTTAATTCCAAACGCATTAAATAGAATGTCAGAATTTAAAATTGAATACTCGTAATGATTTCTAATGACTTCTATTTAGAATGCATATCTATTAAGACAAGGTGAAGCAAAATTATGGAAGTTCCATTGGATTCAGCTCTCTCTTTTTTAACACCTATTAACTATCAATAAACCTGCTTCCACATTTATATTTCAAAAGCTTTTGAATGTAGCAATTCAGAGTCATTTTGTGATCATGCATTTTACCCAATGTCTCATGTACTGTGTTCACCATATAATTTTACACTGAGTGAAAATTAAACAACACTAGAATATGCCTTCTATATATCCTTCAGTAGTCTAGCTGAGCTGATATATAAGGTTATAATGACTAGGTACGCTATTCTGTGGAACCATTAACTCTCTTCCATAAGATTGTCCCTTTGCGAATTAATTCCTGCACCATGTGGGCATGAAATACAATTTTGTGCAAATCTAAATAACTATTGGTGCACGTTGATGTGAGGAAACTTTCATGCTTCCTCAGCTTTCCTCAGGCTTAGTTATGCCTTAGCAGACACCAGAGACAAACCCTGCCCAGATATGTAACAAAATGGTGACAAGTGCATCAATAATAATATCAGCCTGGATTGTCAGCAGGCCACGTGAATCATGGCAAGCACTTCCAGCAGCAAGAAAATAAACACAGTAGGAATAAGCATGAGTAAGGATGACAAACAACTATGTTTATTTTACATAAAATAGATATATAGCCAGGTGCTTGCTGTTGTCTGTAATATGATGTAGAGAAAGGAAGCAGGGTAACTGTATACAGATAAAGTGGGCTCAGTTGCTCTTATGAGGCTATATGGCGAAGAGGCCAAACCCATTACATTTAAGGGTTCGAACAGAAACATCGTGGAAATAAGCATTCAAAGTGTTGGTGCGGACCTTTAAAGCCCTAAACGGCCTCTGTCCAGTATACCTGAAGAAGCATCTCCACCCCCATCATTCTGCCCGGATGCTGAGGTCCAGTGCCGAGGGCCTTCCCTCATTGCGAGAAGCAAAGCTACAGGGAACCAGGCAGAGGGCCTTCTCAGTAGTGGCGCCCACCCTGTGGAACACCCTTCCAGCAAATGTCAAAACGATAAACAACTACCTGACATTCAGAAGACATCTTAAGGCAGCCCTGTTCAGGGAAGTTTTTAACGTGTGATATTTTCCTGTATTTTTGGTTTCTGTGGAAGCCGCCCAGAGTGGCTGGGGAGGCCCAGCCAGATGGGCGGGGTATAAATAATAAATTATTATTATTATTAGGATGGGAAATCTAAATGATAATGGGATATTGTATTGAAACAGAATTGAAATTGTTAAATTGTATGAAAATAAATTAAAAAATATGGGGGGGCTACCCTGTTGGATTGGATTGATCTTTATTACGGCCATTGGCCCGTCACACGACAGTTTCCCATACCACCATAATGTACTTGAACCTCCAAATATCTGTCCATTGGAGAATCTATTTCTCCGCACGTTCGATGGGAAGGTGTTGAATCTTTACAAAGGCATATCTATGAGCCGAAGAAGTTAAGGAATTCAAATAGTTTGGGAGCCTTAAGAGGGGTAATAAACCAAGGTTTAGAGGTGAGCAGGTACCATTGACCAAGACCATTTTCTGCTGCAAGTCCATCTCCTCTAGTTTACAGGTTACTGTTCTTTTAGCTGGAACTATGTCCTGCTCTAGTAATTTGGATGGGGAGATTCCCATTGCCGTGGCTACCCTGTTTAGACAAGCCTTCTCAATGTTGACTTTTCTTAAGAAGAAAACAATCTACTGGTGTTTTATTGATGTTTTAGATTATGCCCTATAGACTTGTTTTATGTTACTTTATATGCTGTAAGCCACCTTGTTATACTTTATATGAAAGAGCAGATGATAAATTTTCAAATAAACACTCATGGA
Source organism: Podarcis melisellensis (assembly GCF_964234715.1). Lineage (NCBI taxonomy): Eukaryota > Metazoa > Chordata > Lepidosauria > Squamata > Lacertidae > Podarcis > Podarcis melisellensis. The sequence continues at coordinate 33,426,153 of NC_138542.1, forward strand.
GATATCATGCTGATCATTCTTAGAAACAGGATGTTGACCTTACATGACTTTTGTCAAATTTTTATCCATGAAAAAAATTCAGTGCCCTTTTATTAAAGCAAGGATCGGTGACTATTGAACAAGCTGATTTGCAACCAAAACCACCTGATATTTTAAATTAATAGCTTAATATTGTGATTAAATATTGTTGCCTAGGGATGGAAAATGAAGCTAGGAATAAATGGGATTCATGAACAGGTTTGAGCACATGCCTCACGATTTCACACACGATTTCTGAGCATGGACATTAAAGCAGGCTTAGGAGTGGAGTCCTGTTCCTGAGTGCTTCCAGGAAAACCATTAATTTATACTCTTATTTTATTTATTTTGGTAATTATATACCACCCATTAGTCACATCCTTTGAGCTTTTCATACACAATCTGCCCATCCCAGCTACAATGTTCCATGACTGTTGATACTGTAATTCTGACAGCCAACTGATTTAAATGTTTTATAGTCCCAATATTAAGACAAGAGAACTTACTAAAAGGCTGTATAATATGTTACAAAATTATCAAAACCCTTCATATCAAGTACATTATCATGCCAGGGCCTTTTACATCATGTAATCTATTTGGCTTTAATCTCATGTACTCTGGTTGTTATTATATATTTATGCCCTTCTTTGAATTCATTCCTATTTTATTAGTTAATAAAGGCTTATTGTAATTGAGCAGCTAAGGTTTTAATAGCCGACGTTTTGCATTTTGTTATATATCTCACACTTACAAACGTTCTTCATTAATCTTTCTAATTAGTGTTGCATTGTCCTCCAGATAGGAATATTTGGAACACTTTCCCCCCCATACAAATGCAATCTGTAATGTGTTTAGTGGAGTTAGAAAAATGAACTAGCTTTTAAAAAATCATGTGAATCATATTTTCATTTTAAAATAAATAATCTAGCAAAATTAAGTTCTTAAAAATGCTCGCTCCTTGATTCATTTGTTCCATGGGTTCTTTTTCATTCTGGTGCAGTATACACTAAATAGATTTTGTTTGTTTTCCTCTGGATGCTCTTTTGATGCTAGTAAATACTTTTTTAAAAAAATTGTCAGACTTTTCTCCAACTCTTCTTATGGGGATTGCCCAATGGACTACACTCATTGAGGCATAGCTTTAAGAAAGCAACAAGCATGCGGTGCTCTTAGACCAGCCACTGTTGCATAAGTGAATACAGTTGTCCATCTGCTTGGTCTGATTACTGTTCTGAAATGTCCACACTGCATAACTGAACCAAATAAAAACAAAAACTGTTACATCCATTGAGCTTCTAAGAGCAATCCTATAGAAATTCAGAGGAACAACCACTCATTGGTCAGGGCAGAAGATGTGGGTGATAATGTTTCCCACTTTTTTATGCTTTCCTCATTGGCCTTTCTCTTTCCCTCCACCTCCTCCCAGTGTGGTGTAGTGGTTAAGAGCGGTAGTCTCGCAAGGTCACCTCCACATGCCCAAGGTCACCTCCACATGCAGCTGCTGGGTGACCTTGGGCTAGTCACACTTCTTTGAAGTCTCTCAGCCCCACTCACCTCACAGAGTGTTTGTTGTGGGGAGAAAGGGAAAGGAGAATGTTAGCCGCTTTGAGACTCCTTTGGGTAGTGATAAAGCGGGATATCAAATCCAAACTCTTTTCTTCTTCTTCTTCTTCTTCTTCTTCTTCTTCTTCTTCTTCTTCTTCTTCTTCTTCTTCTTCTTCTTCTTCCATTGGGTCCAATTGGAGGAAAATTGATTGTGCCAGTTCCCACCGTCCGTGCTGACTTGGTGCCAAAATCCTGTTTCAATGGGAAGTCGGGGCACAGGAGGGGAGGTGGAATTGTGGTGGTGACCCAACAGCTCCTGTTGTATAAAAAGGGCCACACCTACGGGTCCTCCCTTCTGTGGAGATCGTTGTGGAATGGCAGACTTGGGTGGTGGATAAGGCATTGAGTTGAATCCTTAGCTGATTGAGTACCCTGTTCAAGGGGTCCTGGAGGGGTGCTTCTGTTCAGGAGACCACACGGGGGCCAATGGGCCATGGCACCCTCCCCAATGGTGGCCCAGGTGGGATTGCTCAGGGTCGACTCCACCCTACTTATCAACCAGCAGTCATGCTGCTTGATACATCCCTAAAACCTACTTGCATCTGTAATCAATAAAATTATGGCTGATTTCAACCCAATACAGATGTCCTGTGTCTTAGAATCATCGAATCATAGAATCATAGAGTTGGAAGAGACCACAAGGGCCATTGAGTCCAACCCCCTGCCAAGCAGGAAACACCATCAGAGCACTCCTGACATATGGTTGTCAAGCCTCTGCTTAAAGACCTCCAAAGAAGGAGACTCCACCACACTCCTTGGCAGCAAATTCCACTGTCGAACAGCTCTTACTGTCAGGAAGTTCTTCCTAATGTTTAGGTGGAATCTTCTTTCTTGTAGTTTGGAATCATTGCTCCGTGTCCGCTTCTCTGGAGCAGCAGAAAACAACCTTTCTCCCTCCTCTATGTGACATCCTTTTATATATTTGAACATGGCTATCATATCACCCCTTAACCTCCTCTTCTCCAGGCTAAACATGCCCAGCTCCCTTAGCCGTTCCTCATAAGGCATCGTTTCCAGGCCTTTGGCCATTTTGGTTGCCCTCCTCTGTCTTATTTCTATGGCTAGTCTTATTTCTATGGCTGATGGCATCATGTGCCTGGGCATGGAAATGTCAGGCTGCAGATCTGAATAATATAATTAATTTGTATGAATTCATTCCAAAGTCTTATGACATCTATTGGATTTCTCTCTCTCTCTCTCTCTCTCTCTCTCTCACACACACACACACACACACAGAGACGTCTAAATAAAATAAATACAAGGTGTTTGGAATTGGATTTTGTGCTTTTCTTTTCTTTTTAGCTGGAAACTCCTGCACCCAGTGAAAAGGCACACACAACGGACAAATCCAAAATGTAGCCTGACCTTTCCCACACATCATAGTTTAAGTTCAAGTTCAGTCAGAGTTTTGGGTGAAGGTTCAAGACAGTTAATATGTTATCAGTGCCATGGGGTTAGCCTGTAGTTCTTTCAATTATTGTGGTGTCATAGCTTACTCAGGTTTGGGATTAAATTTTCACAGAAACAGTTTTTGGCTGATGGAATTGGAACAGACTTTTGTGGGTGCAGTTGACACTTGTAAAATAAAACACATGGCAATGTGCTTCCTATTTCCTTGCGCTCTAAACAAGATAGACTGGCACATGCCAAGACTAATAAACTATTAGCAAATGAATGGAGATAAACAAATATTTGTACTTATTCCCCACCCGCCACCCCAAATCAGGTATCATTTCTTAACCTTAGACTCATACCAGAAGTTGATCAGAACTGATGTGTTATTCACTACATTCAGTCAACAATGTGTAAGCTAAAGAAACCAAAACTGCAGTCCTGCGATGAATGTTTCTTTCTTTATCGAAAGTACTTATATGCCAAATTTTAGTGGAGGTGTAGAGAACTTTTCCCCCTGAATGTTCTGGAACTACAATTCCCATCAACCCCAGTAAGCATGGTAAATGGCCTAGAATGATGGGAGTTGTACTCCAGCAACACTTGGAGGGCCATTTGGAGTTTTACAGCAGTTCACCCCAAACTTGGGTCTCTAGCTGTTGTTGAACTACAACTCCCATCATCCCTAGCTAGCGGGACCAGTGGTCAAGGAGGATGGGAACTGTAGTCCAAAAACAGCTGGAGACCCAAGTTTGGCATACCCTATTTTAGACCAAAGCCCTTCCAAGGCAGGTCACAAAAGTTACTTAGCTTAATCTACACAGCAGTGTAATTTGATTCCCAAATAATTTACAGAATGATTGATGTACAATACATAGTCCAGGCCTCCAAGGATCGTACTTGTACTTGTCTACCTATGATCCATTTCAGCATAATTCCAAGGCCTTGCACCACCTCTCTCCATGTGCCCAGTGCCACAATCTGTATAAATGATGAAAAGACTTTGGCATTTGAACAACACTCCCTATCAAGTGTCTTCTGAACTGTCTTGACTTTCTATTTTCCAGTGCCCTTTCCATCTGCATGACAGGCAATAATTCACTCAGTCATGGAGCTAGATTAGTGATATGTCAGTGTCAAGATCCGTAGAAATGAGCAGAATCTGTCAGTCAGCTGCTAACATAAATGTTGGGCAAACTCTTTACTATCATTTGTGGAATTAACAGATGTGCTAGACATTTCACAGAATAGGAACTCAGTCCAATGGAGGTACCTATTGTGGTTTAATTATCTGGAATACGAGACCGTTGCACATCTCCAGTGCAAACCTAGACCCCTTGGTAGACATTTCATTCACTGTACAGTGATCCCGAATGCCTTGTGAGTCGAACATTTTGGCTCCCGAACGTAGCAAATCCAGGAGTGAGTCTTCCAGTTTGCAAACGTTCTTTGGAAGCCAAATGTCCAATGTGGCTTCCATGGCTTCCGATAGAATGCACAAAGCTCTTGCAGCTTCCGATTGAGTGCACGAAGCTCCTGCAGCCAATCGGAAGCTGCGCCTTGCTTGTTCAACGTTTTCAGAAGTCAAATGGACTTCTGGAACGGATTCCGTTCTACAACCAAGGTACAACTGTATTGTCAGTTGTAAAGGTAAAGGGGACCCCTGACCATTAGGTCCAGTCGTGGCCGACTCTAGGGTTGCAGTGCTCATCTCGCTTTGTTGGCCAAGGGAGCCAGCGTACAGCTTCCGAGTCATGTGGCCAGCATGACTAAGCCACTTCTGGTGAACCAGAGCAGCGCACGGAAACGCCGTTTACCTTCCCGCCACAGCAGTACCTATTTATCTACTTGCACTTTGACATGCTTTTGAACTGCTAGGTTGGCAGGAGCAGGGACCGAGCAACGGGAGCTCACCCCATCACGGGGATTTGAACCACTGACCTTCTGATCGGCAAGTCCTAGGCTCTGTGGTTTAACCCACAGCGCCACCCATGTCCCCATTGTCAGTTGTAGTGTTGTGCATAAAGCTGCACCCAGCCTAGCACCAAATCTTTGTGGGTTACGTATGAGTCCCAGCTGTGAAATGAGCATCTGAAATGAGACTACAATATGCAATAATGCACAAACATATTTCATAAAAATCTTCACACTAATTTCTGGATTAAGGCTTCCAACTTCCCCACCACTAAAGGATTTACTATGTTCATAGCTCTGAAGTTCCCAAACCTGCAGTCTGATGGGGTACAAAATAGTTGTCTTATAGGCATGGCGCATTGAAAATTTTGTAATTTAACATGCAGCATGGATGTTACTGCTGTGCCAGATGGTATTCTGTACCATAATATTTTGTTTTCCCCAGATAGTGCCACAAACACATCTGTATGGACTTCTCTTCATTGGGCAATATCTTTTCTCACACCTTTCTAAGCACCAGTGCGTTTATATTTCATTTTAGAGTGAGTATGAAAAGTTCACTGAAGATTTTTCAGAGTCTAATTACTTGAGTTAATTGGAAGAATTCTAGCTCTGTCTTAGGTGGCATTTTTCCCTAAAGATAATAGCTTTGTTTTTGCTATCCAAGTGTACAAAGGAAAAAAATATATATAATATAGCATAGCTACAAAAGCCGCAAACAAGCTTCTGAGCGGCGACTTTCTCATGTTTGTAATTGCTAACAAAAAGGCAAAACAGTCATATTCTGTTTCCTGCAGAGTTTGTAACTAAAGGAACATTACCATCTTTATATATATTTTTAAAAAGATCAGTGAAATTCAGAGCAAAACGTCCTCCTGATAAAGGGAGCAAGAATAGCAGCCTTCAATACAACATTTATCTTTAGACTATTTTCAGCAGATTTTTCTTATTATGGTACAACACATTTTATCACAGTTGAGCAATATTAGAAAGATACTAGTAAAAGGTTCTTAGATATCTAGAATTTTGTATTATTACTGTTGGTATATTTTGAGCGAAGGGCAGAACTTCTCTCTGCTTCCTTGATCTGCCTA